>NC_139679.1:73670662-74281276 GCF_964106915.1 Podarcis gaigeae | reverse complement strand
GGAGAGAAGATAAGAGGAATAAAGATAAGAAATAGGAAATAAAAGCACAAGCACTGTGTGTAGGGCTCTGGGGAAGCAAGCACAGATAATTCTTTCTAATCCAGAAACAAGGTCAGCCTGGGAGCTCTGTCCCAGCAGAGAACTCAAATTTCAAATCTGCCCCATTCAAACCTGCTGATTGGAGGGTGCCAATCCTGAAGGTTCTTTAAATGCCCTCCCTACTCTACCAGAGCTTTCCTTTTTTTAGGCTCTGGCAACATAGGTTTGTGTGGGCAGGCATGGTAGTAAAATCCATCAATCAATCAATAATATGTTACAGTAACTTTATAAATGTTTATTTATATTGGATTTGTTAAAACAGTATCTAGACTCACCTTCACATTAGGTTTCTTTATTGAAACTCCTCTGTACCATCCTGAAATACAACAAAATATGCCAGATTAAATTCTTTCTGAAGCTAAAAAGAAATACATAGAGCAATTAAGAACTCTATACTGTTACTCACTTACCATTCCAAGGCAGTACACAACTTATTCTGACAGTGTCTCTAGTAAGATATTTGGACTGCTCCTTTTCTTTTTTCTTTTCTTACATTTTTAGAGGACCAACTAAAACTCTTGGGTTTAAGTTGACCCAACCTATTGGTTTTAGCTTACAGAGCTTGGCAGGCATAGGAGGATCCAGGTATCAGACTACTGTTTGATGAAACCATCCAGACAGTATGTTGGAAAATATTGGTGGGAGGGTGGTGAGGTCTATCATCATCAATTATTTTTACTCCACCTTTTCCTCTGATGGGACTAGATGGACAGATACCATAGGAAACCCTCATAAATTTGGGTGTATCAGGGGCATGTCAGCCCCCAAAATCAACAGAACCCAAGCAACACAGGAAACTGCCATATATTGAGTCTGACCACTGGTCCATCTAGCTGAACATTTTCTGCTGATTGACAGCAACTTTCCAGGAGTTTCAGACAGGAATCCCAGTCCAACCTGGAGACATCAGAGCTTTTTGCATGTAAACCACTGAACCATATATTCTCCTTACCAAGCAACACCCCAAGAGCCCTTAAATGGACCCTCAGTGAATAGCAGAAAGCCTCCCTCACTTCCCCAAACTATGCATCATGCTTGTTGTTTCCAGTACCAGCCAGAAAGCCAATATAATAGCAAAATAAAACCAAACACACCATGAAAATATTGTTAAGAGGAAGGTAAAACCACCACAATGTTGAAGGTCAAAATCTCCTCCTCACTGTGCACAGCTATGGCTCTCTGGGAAACAGGGAACTAGCAATATATTTTTGCAAAAACTGACCATTAGATCTGCTTGAACAGGAGAATTTTAACCTGTCATTTAAAGTAGTAGGCTCAATCCTTCTCTTCTTCCTGAATAAAACTCCTTAAAGTCCTTCCCCACCTACCCTTTCACATTGTACACAACAGCACTGCTGTCGGGAGAAGTCTGAGTAGTGGGCATTTAGAAGAAGAAGTACTATAATGCACACAAACCATCTCTGGAGAGAGAGGAATAAAAAAACGAGACTTAAAAGAGGAAAAATTATTTGCAATCTTGAGTGGAAAACTTTAATTAGGCAGTCTGGAATATCACTCAGATTTCCAGAGAAAGATCCACCTGACAGAAGTCTAAGGTACCTTCAATAGCCATACCAACCTGCGGGACCAAATGGAAGTGATGTTGCTGATCAATCACCGAAAGTCCCTCCCCCCAAATTCATTTTGCCTTTGCAGACGACTGACAGCTTACAAACTCTACCACCTGCCCAACTAAAAGAAAGTCATTTTCATTTCTCCTTCTACCTGATACTCTGATTCTCGGCAATTATTCAAAAGGACATCCCATGTTGTATAACAAACAAACAAACAAACAAACAAACAAACAAACAAGCAAACTCTCCAAAAAGCCAACTTCCCTCTCATCTCTGAAAGCATTGGAGTGGAGTTCCCCACTTCACTTTCCCTCTTATGGCAATGAAAACAATGCAGTTTAAATCTCTTCATCCAGATTTTTGCACTGCTATCTTGCCACCACTTTCCCCATAGCCCCTGACAGTTCACATTATCAATTTCTGATATTAAATTGAGCTTCAGAAGGGTGATCATCTTGGCAAAAGGGGAGATGACCAGAGTCCCTTGGAAAGTGCACAAGCTCTTCAGAGAATGCCATGTGGTTCAAAAATGCTAAAGTGCTTCTGAGGATGCTCTAGTGCTGTTGAGAGTACCCAGGCGATGTACAGAATGCAGAGCACTTCTGAAAGAAAAGCAGAAGGGCAAAGGTGGAGGCGGACTGAGCAGTGAAGCTGCACACAAAAGGCTGTAGGTGTTGAATGCTGCTGGAGTGGGAATGAGGCAGGGCCTCTGAGGAGTTTAAAGGTTTTACAGGCTGGCGCCAGCCTGTAAATAATCAGCTCCCCATCTCTGTTTTAAATAGTCTCAAGGCTTCATCAGGGTTGCTGACTGAAATCAGAGAAATATTGACAAGAGAAGACTAGATAGATTTTTGGATTGAGAAGCAGATCACTCTTCAGGCAAGACTCAAGAAGCTGACAACCAATCTATTTCTCAAGAGCCAGCAACAGAATCTAGGCAAATAACCAGGAAGGAGAAGGTAACAGGAGCAGGATAGCTCAGGTAGAAGTGTCTCTTTGCCATAAAATAGCAAGCTTGAAACCTCCTTTACAACTCCAGGCTGCACACGTTCCAGACCGGCTGACCCATTACTGAGTGGGTAAGTGCACTCAGCGTACCAAGTTGCCAGCTGGTTTGCTGCAGCTATCCACCTGCATGAAAAATAGGAGATTCTAGGACATCAGGGGCTTTGTTCTTTACTATTCAAATGTGGTTCTCTTTTATTTATTTTGTTGAATTAAACATTATTCACTCCTGATATGTGAGCAGCATGGCAAATCACCCAGTCAAAATTGGTTCTTAGGTTTTCTAGATGACAATTACACAAACAACAAAAATCCTTCATAGTTTATGAACCAGGCCTTTGGTAGTCTAAGGGTTACATGTATATAAAGAA
This sequence comes from Podarcis gaigeae, assembly GCF_964106915.1. Classification (NCBI taxonomy): domain Eukaryota; kingdom Metazoa; phylum Chordata; class Lepidosauria; order Squamata; family Lacertidae; genus Podarcis; species Podarcis gaigeae. The sequence continues at coordinate 74,278,227 of NC_139679.1, read as the reverse complement.
ATAAAAATGAGTAATTTATATGAATTGATTGTGAAACTCTCTTGACAGTTAATAAGTAATTGAAAAGCAGAATTCTGACTAGCTAAAACACAACTCTTTTAACTCAAAACAGAAATTGTGATTTTTGCTCTTCGTTTCATGTGGTTTGCTCCATGTATTCACAAAAATGCATATTTACCTAAAAAGATGAATGGAAGATTTATCCAAGTATACCTTAAGCTCCTTTTACTAGGCGTTTAGCAACCAATTTAATAATGCACTAAAAAGAAAACTGTGCAATCCTATCCATGTTTACTCTCAGAGAAATGGTTCAATGCCGAATAAGTGCACATAGGATGTGCACTGCCATCTTAAGTTGTTTTGCAAAGTTCACCATTTAAGATACTAAAAGCTTGCAATGTTTGCTACAAAATATACTAAAAGCTCAATATATAGGGCATGGAGGGGAAAATATAGACATGTTTTGCTTATTGCAAACATCATGTGTCATTAGACTATTTTCAATAACATATGGAAAGTTGTTACTAGAAGCAATAGCAGTATGGACATATCTAACATAATTCACTAACCAATTTAGATATATTTCTGAAATCAGTTTGATCAAGGTTCTTGCTAGACACTGTTACCACAAGATAATGAGGCCAGGGTTCAAATATTTGTAGACAGATGGTTAATAAACATGGTGACCCCCTTTCTGACTGGATTACAACCAATAATGCTCCAGCCATTATACTAGAAAGTGGGTCAGAGTAGGTTTTAGTAAGCATTTGAATAATCATGGTTCCCAAATGAGTCATTGAAATATAGGTTCTCAAACTGTGGGGTTCATCCTTCTCTGTCTGTCTGTCTGTCTGTCTGTCTGTCTGTCTCTCTCTCTCTCTCTCTCTCTCTCTCTCTCTGTGTGTGTGTGTGTGTGTATGTGTGTCAGTCTGTCTGTAGATCTCCAACAGGACACAAAAGAGTTGGATTTTCCCTACCTGTTGCAAAACAAGGAGCTACAGAAGCTGGAGTTTGCTTTATTCTGTATAATCAGCAGATTAGGTGCTCAGGAGGATTCAAAGGAGACAGCAAAAGGCAAAACAGATTCTCCTATGTCTGAATGTGCAATACAAATGAAGAACCCACCTCTCTGGTTGAAGTGCTAGCCAAAAAGCAGAAACACTACAACACCACTTCATGCACTGCCCCTTTCTTATCTTGCCTCATTTGGCTGCATGGAGGAAGGGAACAGCTGAATGAAAGAGAGAAGGGCTTCGCTGCAGCGCAGCTTACAGCTTTCTCCATTCAGTCAAGTAGAATAGATTCAGCAAGAGAGAATACGTATTATACACTAGGGGTTGTACAAAGGGGGTCTCTTCAGAGAAAGGAAAGGCTCTAAAGATGTTGGAGGATAATGTGGCACAGAAACATGTGGCATTAGATTCATCACATCAGTATAACCATTTGAATGCAATAGCTGAGGCAGGAAACTCTCATATAAAGTAAAAATAAGCTAAATTCTGGCTGCTGCTGCTGCAGCAGCAGCCACAGCTCTCTATTTTCCCTTGCCCCCAGAAAGTGGATCAAGCAAATACATGTGGGAGGAGTGCTGCTGCTTTTTTTTTTTTTTGCAGTCTTATATTATGTAAGTATGCCTAATAGATGGGCATACAATTCCGAATGTTATATTTCACTACACAGATGTTTGCTGTATGCATGTCCTTATACACAAGATCCAGGCATGCTCACAGGTACCTCTAGGCTGGGAGTTTAAGAAAGGTGAAGTAAGTTCATATGTGAGTGAATTCAAAGAGTTTGATAGGTACCACATTATAACCAAATTACTTTTAGTACATCTTACTCACCTTCACATTTTTCCAGGATCTGGACAGTTTCTCCCAGTTCCAGAACCAAGCCTTGTGGGACAGGCCCTCGAAAGCTGCATATAACTGGGGGGGGAACAGAAAAAGGTCAGAGGCTGAGTAGCATTATATAGTGCTACATAAAAATAGCAACTACATTCCTCTTTAAATTCCATTTATCTCAAGATTAGCAATGCCTTTGTGTCAAGATATTAGTTATGAATAATATCCCACCTTCATTACAGTCACATGCATTTTTTTAGTGGACACAACCAATTTTTTGACTCACAAAATAATAATTAATCTAATTCAACAATATAGGCATAGAAATTATTGCTAAAATTCAAATTTGGTGTATACTGTATTCTTTATCAAAATCAAGCATTTAAAAAGGAACGATGTATTATTATATACGCAAAATCCAACAGTTGTCTCTTGGTTTGCATTACTAAACTAAATACCTTTAAACCCTGATTCATGGACTTAGTGGTTGTGAGGATGAGCCACAGATATGAACTCCCTTCAGTTTTACTTTTGGTTTTCCATTTACTGCTAACCATAGTTTGCTACAATGTCGAAACCAGCAAACTATGGTTTGCATAAAGGTGAATTGTAAACCAGTACTTTGGAGGATCATCTAAATCAGACCTTACTAAGAACCTAAGAAAAGCCATGCTAAAGAACTTAAGAAAAGCCATGTCTACGGCCATACTACCCTGAACACGCCCGATCTTGTCTGATCTCGGAAGCTAAGCAGGGTCAGGCCTGGTTAGTTCTTGGATGGAAGACTGCCTGGGAATACCGGGTGCTGTAGGCTTGAGAGCCAGTGTGGTGTAGTGGTTAAGAGCGGTAGACTCATAATCTGGGGAACCGGGTTCACGTCTCCGCTCCTCCACATGCAGCTGCTGGGTGACCTTGGGCTAGTCACACTTCTCTGAAGTCTCTCAGCCCCACTCCCTTCACAGAGTGTTTATTGTGGGGGAGGAAGGGAAAGGAGAATGTTAGCTGCTTTGAGACTCCCTTGGGTAGTGATAAAATGGGATATCAAATCCAAACTCTTCTTCTTCTTCTTAAATCAGTCCAAAGGCTCATCCGGCCACAATATTGTTATCAGTACAGTCAACTAGATGCTAATGTCAATCCCACAAGAATGACATGAATTGAACAGTACTCTCATAATCTCCAGCAACTAGTATTCAGAAACATACTTCCTTCGATCCTGGAGGTACCGTATTTTTCGCTCTATAGGAAGCAATTTTCCCCCTCCAAAAATTAAGGGGAAATGTGTGTGCATCCTATAGAGCGAATGCAGGCTCCTTGTCTTCAGCGATAGCAACGCAAAGCCTCCGAAGCGCAGAGGGAGCACTCCCTCCGTGCTCCAGAGGCTTCGCGGTGCTTTCGCTGAAGCCTGGAGAGCAAGAGGGTTCGGTGCGCACCCACCCCTCTTGCTCTCCAGGCTTCAGGGACAGCTGCCTGAAGCCTGCGGAGTGCAGCGGGCACTCGCGCTGCACTCCGAAGGCTTCAGGGATAGCCGCCTGAAGCCTGCGGAACGCAGCGTGAGTTCCCGCTGCCCTCCGCAGGCTTCAGGGTCCTTTCACTGAAGCCAGGAGAACAAGACTCTCCTGGTTTCAGCAGAGAGGGAGAGCTGTGCAGCACCCCTTCAGCCAAGCGGGAGGAGAAATGGAAGGGGCTCCGTTTCTCCTGCCACTTCGCTGAAGGGGCGCTGAGCAGACAGGGAGAATTTTTTTTCTTGTTCTCCCATCTAAAACAAGATGCGTCCTATGGTTGGGTGCGTCCTATAGAGCGAAAAATACGGTAACGACAGTAGCCATTGATAGCATTATCCTTTATGAATTTGTCTAATCTTTTTTCAAAACTACCCACATTGGTGGCTATTACTATATTTTATGGTTGCAAATTTCAATATGCACTATGGGAATAAATACTTCATTTTGCCTGTTCTGGGGCTTCCAACATTTAGCTTCATTAGGTGTCCATGGGTTTTAGTATTATAAAAAAAGGGGGGGGAACCACCCTATCTGCTTTCTTCGCACCATGCCTAAATTCATATACCTCTACCATGTTCCTATACTCAACCTTTTTCTAACATTCCCCTTTCACTATTTTTCTGAACTAAAAAGCCTCAAATACTGTAACTTTTCCTTACAGAAGAATTGTTCTGCACACTTGATTGTTATTATTGTCCTTTTCTGAACCTTTTCCAGCTCTGCAATATCTTTTTTGAGGTGCAGAGTCCAGAACATGATTCAAAGTGTGCTGACACCACAGATCAGAAAGTAATTATGATATTGGCAGTTTTACGTTTAATCCTTTTCCTAATGATCTCCAACATGGAATATACTTTTTTTCACAGCTGCTGCATTATAGGTCAGCATTTTCATTGTTATTCACCATGACCCTGAGATCTCTCTCCTGGTTAGTCACTGACAGTTCAGACCCTATTCATGTATATGAAGTTAGGGTTTTTTCTGCCTCAATGTGCGTTAAATTTACATCTGCTTACGTTGGACTTCATTTGCCATTTCAATTCCCATTCACCCTATCCCCTTTTTATTTTAACCACTCTGAACAATTTGGTAACATCAGCAAACATGACTAATTCACTGTGGCTCACCTCTAGCTGCAGAGCAAGATATGAGAAAGATAAAAAGCACTATCTGCACTAGAAATCATTGGAAGGCCTCCAGGTATGTGCATTTGTGTGTCTGTACAACCAGTCCACTAAACACAGCAGTGGACTTCCGACTTCTAAATTCAAAAGTCAGCTCTGCCATGTCTCCATTCATAACATTACTGTGAAGTTAAGAAGATAACAACTGCATTCAAACGTAACACTAAACTATAGCTTGGCGGTACATGAATGAAAAACAGGCTCATGGGCTTTCCCCTCCAACTCTGCTGTGGCTGCAAAAGAGTAGTTCTGAAGCATCTGCTTTCATTTTCAACTAACCACAGCTTGTTGTATCAAAGCAGCACAAACTGTGGTTGCTGTTAATTACTGTTCAGGTTTATTAAAATTTGTACTTCCCTTGCCACTAAGAAGTCCCAAAGTGATTTAGAAATAAATTAAAATATATATAATAAAACCACATAAACTTGATTAAAAACATGTTTATGTTTGTCCAAAGAAGTCAGAATAAAACCACATTTTGTCCTGATTTGAGACAAAAGGACTAACTGTGATTAGTTGAAAACAGAATGTTTCAGATCTTCTTCCCATAACCATGCTGTAGGAAAAGGAGGGGAGGAGGAAGCCCAAGGTTCATGCACGTAGCACTACTCCATGGTTTAAGTCTTACATTCAAATGCAGCCCATGACTATAGTCCACAACTATTTAGGAGTATCATTGTAAACCAAACCAAAATTCAAGGTATGAATGTCCCCTGCTCCATAAACTGAAGGCCTTGTTCCAGCTTCTTAACCTCAGCCATCCTGCTCCAGTTGCCTTCAACCAACCCTTGCCATTCTCCCAACTTCCAAAATCCCAGAAAACAGGAAGGGGACCAGAATGGAAAGCTGGCATCATGAACTGTTTTGCACTGTGATTTCATAGAATTGTGATAATAGTGACTGTTCTCTGTCTTCCTTCCAGACCTATAGGAAACAACAGGAGCTATTTATAGGATACAACTCAAGTTATTTTGGTACACAGGACTTCAGCCTAGTCCTCAAGATTGTTCCTATGGTGAAATCTCAATTAAGCATTTGGAGGGGGGACGGGGAATCATACCATGTTAACCTTTTATCATTTACTATAAAATTGGCATTCATTTTATACACGTTTAAGTTTGTAGCACTTCAATCTAAATAATTTAAAGCAGTTACATCTGTGTTCTAATAGTTTTTTACAATCACATAATTTCTTTCTGGTATAAAATACCTAGAGCCCACAGAAAGTGAAATAATGATGGGTTTATTCAGCCATAAAAAACAGACCTATGCTCCAAGGCAAAGGCTCCCATCAGCTGCATTAGAATCTCTTAACAGATGCAACCATCCAAAAGATCAAATCATACACGACTGCATGTGCTCCAATACAATCATACCCATCAATATTAGCATCAGGATTTTATTTTATTACATTATTGACAGAATCCTGCCTATTTTAGAAAAAAGCACTATAAATGTTGTGTCTCCACTGAAATTCAAAGCAACACCACAAAACAGATTACAGATCAAATATTCCTTGATCTCCATCCTTTGAAAATCAGCCTGAATTTGGAGCCCTGGCACCACATTTCTAAGTAATCCATTAGCCTGTTGTGTTCAAGTTCAACAAGCCTACATCCCTTTCCTTGGGGGCCCTCTTCTACACACAAATCAAGAAAACACTTTACAACTGCATACAAAAAATAGCACATGGTAGGAAAAGGCCAGCATATTCCTTGGTGCGGATTAAGAAATTGTTGCATACCACAGCCATTTTTAAACATGTTTCAACCTGCAACAGCAATGTTTAAGGTTGGAAAAGTGAAAGGGCCAAAATACTTTGAGCTACTTGGCTCTGGTTTCCAGGAGCAGACTTCCATGAGTTGGCTATTTCCCCCTATAAGGGCTCTGCAATTTCTGTTGGAATGTTCCTGTTCATGGCTCTAGCCAGCTAGATATGCTTTATTGTTTAGCACTACAGAATTTTTGGAAAACAACTCAGAGACTGACTTGTATTCCACGTGAGTTACACTGAAGTGCTGTACAGTGGTACCTCGGGTTACATATGCTTCAGGTTACAGACTCCACTAACCCAAAAATAGTACCTTGGGTTAAGAACCTTGTTTCAGGATGAGAACAGAAATTGTGCTCCGGCAGTTCAGCAGCAGCGGGAGGCCCCATTAGCTAAAGTGGTGCTTCAGGTTAAGAACAGTTTCAGGTTAAGAACAGACCTCCAGAACGAATTAAGTACTTAACCCGAGGTACCAGTGTAATATGCCATTTTCTCCCAGTCACAGCCCCTTCTAACCTGCAGTATGGTCAATGAACTGCATTTGCTTTGGAATGAGCAATAGCAAGGTAATTTAACAACACTAAACAAGAACAGAGCAAGAAAAAGAGTAAGAAGCTTTCTCTTTGGGGACACCCAGCCAGATGGGTGGGGTATAAATAATAAAATTATTATTGTTGTTGTAAACAAAAGCCTACAGTTACAATTACTTAAAACAGAACCCATGAACCTTTATCAGACATATGAGCCAAAACAAACAAAAGAATGGTGGCATCTTAACAAACCTAACAACACTTCACATTGTACCTGCTTGGTTCTTACCAGGCAGCAGTTATGCTACCTCACATCAGATCCCGAGACAAACATCTTGCATCCAAGCTGCTTCTAACATTTAAGTCAAAACTCACTCCCTCTGCTCCATGTCTCTCTTTGTCCTAAACTGCTGTTTCTTTACTCAGGGCTCATCCACCCAGGCTTTCTAGACACAGATCATTTGGGTGGAGTGGCGGTTGTGCATGTGTGACATCACACATGCACTACCCCCCCAACCTGGACAGAGTGCTTTGGCCCGCCATCCCCCGACCGCTTAAACTTTTTACGCAGCCGAGAGGCTGAGGCCACCTCCTCCCCCCTCTGTGGGGCTTGCCAAGGCGCTTTGGCACTTTCCTCTGAGATCAACAGGACACCTTCCCAGAATGCACTCTGGAGGTCCACAAAAGGACATGCCTTGAGGCCCGTGTGTTGGACTACCATGATTTATTAAGTATGTTAAAAGGTAAAGGTAAAGGTACCCCTGCCCGTACGGGCCAGTCTTGACAGACTCTGGGGTTGTGCGCCCATCTCACTCAAGAGGCCAGGGGCCAGCGCTGTCCGGAGACACTTCCGGGTCACGTGGCCAGCGTGACATCGCTGCTCTGGCGAGCCAGAGCCGCACACGGAAACGCCGTTTACCTTCCCGCTGGTAAGCGGTCCCTATCTATCTACTTGCACCCGGAGGTGCTTTCGAACTGCTAGGTTGGCAGGCGCTGGGACCGAGCAGCAGGAGCGCACCCCGCCGCAGGGATTCGAACCGCCGACCTTTCGATCGGCAAGTCCTAGGCACTGAGGCTTTAACCCACAGCGCCACCTGCGTCCCACATTAAGTATGTTAGCCACATCTAAATTTAGTAGAATTAATGCTACTGAGATGAAGGCTGCTTTTCTATGTAAAGAAGGAAACAATGAACACTATCTGCCTTGAGATGCAGCATTATAGAGAAGTATAGCCCTGATATGGGGCTTGATATGGGGATCAGAGAGTGATGAATTACCACAGACATTGGTATCAATATTTAACCAGGAAAATCCACAGATCTTAATACCCTTACAGTGGTACCTTGTGTTACGTACCGTCCCCCTTACAAATGCTGCAGGTTATGCATTCCGCTAACCCGGAAGTAGATGCCCCTTCTTGCAACTTTTGCCCTGGGATGCGAGCGGAAGTTGCGCTCCAGTGGTGCGTGGCAGCAGGAGGCGCCATTAGAGAAAGTGTGCCTCATGTTACAAGCAGTTTCCTGTTACGAACAGACCTCTGGAATGGATTAAGTACGTAACACGAGGTACCACTGTATTTCATATTATTTAACAACTTTAGATGAGCCATAGACCAGATTCTTGGCAATACTGTGTTGCACCTTCACTCCATGCACATATTTAGTACAACTCCTCTGTAGTTCAAAACCCTGTTCTTCATTGCAACATGAATCTTGTCTTCTCCTTGACATCGTCTCACTGTATCTGCAGCTAAGTCTCTCTAGACTCTACACCATCTGTACAAACCCCTTTTAACATGTGCATAGGCCAAATGGCCTTTCAATTTTGGTCATGCTAAAAATAAACACCTTTGACTTGTTTCACTTGCTAAGCCCAGCTTCAGATATTGAGAACAAAATGTCAACGCCACCAAAATGTCATTGCTAGCATGCCAGGGTCTCACTGGTACAGGTGTATTGTTTGGAAGCAGCCACCGTGTGACTTCCACATTTAAAAAACTCTTTGATGGTTCCATCATTCTTTAGGCACTACAGAGAGGGTGCCTGCAAAAGACTGCACAAGGCTCTTTTAAAATAGGTTTTGTAACTGTCACACGTTTGGTTTTACTGACTGCCATTTAGACTCTGTTTACTGTACCTTTTGGAAGTTTGGTTTATATTCAACTGTATTTTTTTTTTGTTCTCTGCCTTGAGGATTTTGAATTTAAAACTCTGAATCCCAGACAGATAGGTGGAAGATGAGGATATCAATAGCTACTAGTCACAGTGCCTATGTTACCTCTAGTTACAGATAGGTAGCCGTGTTGGTCTGCCATAGTCAAAACAAAACAAAATCTCCGGTTATATGGACTCTGTTCTGAAACCATATGCCATCAGTGCTCCCAGCTATGTACGTGACACCACAGATTTTCTGAGGAAAATACAATCTTTAAATAATCTTCCCAACAATACTATACTAGCTACTATGGATGTGGAATCTCTGTATACCAACATCCCACACAACGATGGTTTACAAGCTATAAGGAACACCATTTCAGATAAAACCACAGCGGACTTTGCCACCAAACTCTGCCAATTTGTCCTTACCCACAACAACTTCAAATTCGGTGATGACCTGTTCCTTCAGATCAGCGGCACAGCAATGGGCACCCGCATGGCCCCACAGTATGCCAACATCTTCATGGCAGATTTAGAACAACGTTTCCTAAACTCCTACCCACTCAAACCTCTCTTGTACCTGTGATACATTCACGATATTTTTATCATCTGGACACATGGTCAACAGACCCTGAACACCTTCCACCAGAAATTCAATGATTTTCACCCCACCATCAACCTAACTATGAATCAATCTATGCAAGAAATACATTTTTTGGACACTACTATAAAAATACAGGATGGGCACATAGACACCACCTTATACCGTAAACCAACTGACCGACAAACATATCTACATGCCTCTAGCTACCATCCCAAACATACCAAACAGTCCATTGTATATAGCCAGGCACTACGTTACAGCCGCATCTGTTCCAATTCTACAGACAGAGACTCTCACCTAAGAGATCTACAGCAAACCTTTTTAGAACTAAAATACCCAACAGATGAAGTTAGACAACAGATCAACAGAGCCAGACTGATACCCAGAGAGAACTTGCTGCAAGACAGACCCAAAAAAGAAAATAACAGAACACCTCTAGTCATCACATACAGCTCCCAAGTTAAAACAGTACAACGCATCATCAGAGATCTACAACCTCTCCTGGACAATGACAGTTCTCTTTCTCAAGCACTGGGAGGAAGACCTTTCATTGCCTACAGACAGCCACCCAGTCTTAAACAACTCATAACCCACAATAATACTACAACCAGACCTAACACGGACACTGGCACCAGAGCCTGCAATAAACCCAGATGCCAACTTTGCTGCCACATACACCCGGACAACACCATTACTGGCCCCAACAACATCACACATACCATCTCGGGACTATTTAATTGCTCATCGTCTAACATTGTGTATGCCATCAAATGCCAACAGTGTCCTTCAGCTCTCTATATTGGACAAACAGGCCAGACCTTACGCCAAAGAATAAACGGACATAAATCGGACATCAGGAATCACAAGACAGAGAAACCAGTAGGAGAACACTTCAATCTCCCAGGACATTCTATACAAGATCTCAAAGTAGCTGTTTTACTACAAAGGAATTTCAGAAATAGACTGGAAAGAGAAGCTGCTGAATTACAACTTATCACCAAACTTAAAACCATGGAGAAACCTGGCCTGAACAAAGACCTTGGATTCTTATCTCATTATACATGACAAAGCCATTTTTCACCTTTTCACCCCTTGCTTCTTCCTGTAAGACCTATTGCAGTCGTTAAGAGTCGTCAACAGGCTCATCACAGCTATCTGCCAATCACCCATTCCCACCACCCTTCTGAGTAATACCCCTCCCCACCCTCTCACTATATAGAAGGGTCTGGAAACTTCTGTTTCAGTGTATCTGAAGAAATGTGCATGCACACGAAAGCTCATACCAAGAACTGACTTAGTTGGTCTTTAAGGTGCTACTGGAAGGAATTTTTTTTGTTTTGACTATGTTACCTCTAGTATCACAGTCAGTATGCCACTAAATTGATGAGAAGCACAAGTCGGAGTGTGCTTTTGTGCTCATGTCTGTCTTGCTGTCCTCTCAAAGGTATATGTTTGGCCACTCTAGGAAACAGAATGCACAGGGATAGAACTATAGGAAGCTGCCTTATACCGAAACAAATCATTAGTCCATCTACAGGCTACAATGACTGGCTGCAGGTCTCCAGGGTTTCAGTCAGGAGTCTCTCTCAGAGAACTACCTGAAGATGGCAGGATTGAACTTGTGGCCTCCTTCATGCAAAGCTGATGCTCGATGACTGAGTTTACGGCCCTCTGGTCTGAGCTAAACAGGCCCCTGGTCTGATCAGATCCTGCTTATGTGTTTCCCTTGGGCATCTGCTTGGCCACTGTGAGAACAGGATGCTATATTACAGGCTTCCTCAACCTCGGCCCTCCAAATGTTTTGAGACTACAATTCCGACCATCCCTGACCACTGGTCCTGCTAGCTAGGGATCATGGGAGTTGTAGGCCAAAAGCATCTGGAGGGCCAAGGTTGAGGAAGTCTGCTGTATTAGCTAGGTCATAGGTCTGATACAGCAGCCTCTTCTTACCATCTTGTACAGAGGTGCTGAATGTGGGCTTCCTACATCCACATGGCTGTTTAAACCATTTTAGCTACATATTATGCTTGTAATAGGTAAGGCCAGCCTCAGGTCTAAATTTGGCACAGCATCCAGTCTGCCAAGCTAAAAGACTGGTCTTAGTTTGGTCTGAGTTTGAAAGTGAACACAGTAATGAGGAAAGAGATTCTGAGGCTCATGTTCACCCTACGCTTCAGTGTGTGCTTTAAATTGCAAGCTGAATGCAGCAATCCTATACCCAATTACATGGGAGCCAACACTTATGAAAATCAATGGGATGTTCCGAGTAGACAGATATAGGATTGTACTGTTAGTTGCTCTCAATTATGATCTACATATGTAATTGACACTTCAGAATTTGATATGGAACTATCAGCATATATAGGATCTTCCTGCTACTCTCTCAAATCTCTATAAAGCCAAATGTTTGGATAATCTATAAAACCCAAACTATACTCCAAAGTATGGATAATCTATAGCAAATTTTAATGCAGAATTTTCATAACCTATCCTATTCAAAGCACAGTGACTCCCATGGCAATCAACTTTTCTCTATTTTGTTCATATTTCACATGATATATTACATATTTTGAATAGGTTCATGCCACTAAGATAATTACATGTTCTAAGTAAATAGGAACAACGCTACTACTTACTCAAGCATTCTTGTAAAGCCTCTCCTCCTTCTAGAGGGGAGGGATTGTGAGCGGGAGCCGCGCTTCGCAGGGGGCGTTCCGGCCCCTGACCTGCCATCGTTGCTGGCGCGCCACGCCTCCCAGATGGGCACCCAATCGGGTACCAGCTCAGGGGTGTGGTTTAGCCGCTCAAATGCGGCCGCGCCAGCTCTCGCCTCCATTGTGCTGCTGATTTCCTCGAGTCACCCACCCACCACTCCCTTTAGTGTGTAGCTTCTCGCTTGACCTTGCTATGGACCCATGGTTGGTCGCCCTGGTTGCCCAGGGGGCCTGGTAGGAGTTTTTTCCAATTGGCAAATTGGCATCGGCCTCTTGGTTTTTTTCACCTACCTCATAGCAATCATCACAACTTTCTTGGTATTTGGCGGTTAGGCATTGGAATGTGTTGTTGGTGTATGGAAGGGCAAGGTGTGGCCATCGCCTACTCCTTCACTTATGGGTATTCCATTAAAGGAATCCGGCGATCGTGGATCCTGTCCAATGCCCTGTGTGGCTGGGGGCCATGGCACGACCCCCGGTGACATCAGGGGAGAGCTTATAGTTGTATTTGCATCAACAGGATCCCCCTACTGGTGGTTAACCCTCGTCAGACTCACCCCTCTCCGAGTGGGTGGAGTCAAAATTTGCTGTTGTCCAATGCCTAAGCCAATACCTCTCACATGCTGTAATCAATAAAGTTGTGGCCTTTTCTAACCCATTAACCTAATATACTGTGTCCACGTGTCTTTATTATTCCCAAGCAGGGGGCGGGTCCTCGAATCACAATGATTATGTTTAAGGAAAAGACTGATGTGCAAGTCAGGTATTGTAGACAGAACACAAAATTGAAATGAACTAATATTTTCAAGTTGTTCAAAAAATGTGGGCTATTTGAACAACCACTGGAGAACCCAAATATTCTTCCACAATTATTTGATGAACTGAAATGCTGCAGGGTTGTCTATAACAAAATTTAATTCAGAGTAGACCATTGAAAGTAATGGACTTGTTAGTTTTCTCCGTTAATTTCAAAAGGTTTATTCTGAGTATGAATAACACTGGATACAACCCACAGAGTAGAAATACAACCACCAACTGAAGCTACTATGCAACTGTGTTTGCTCTTTGGCGCTAACACCTGCCAGCAGCACCCATTTTACTGAACATCACTGACCATCAAAGGCAACATAACAATGTCTACAACAAAACTCAAATTGTAGAAAGGCAATCATATAATCTCACTGCATTGCAGGAGAGTCCCAGAGAGTCACTATTAGAGAAAACTCCTGACATACTTCCTCCGAATAACGTCTGTGTCCTCTGCCCCACTTACCCACTAAGGAATTCAGACACAGAACATCGCAAGTGGTTTATGCAAGAAAATGTTGCACTGTAGAATGCTCCTGTTCAGGATCCCAGCCAGTCATTTCCTCTTGCAGGGTGCTCAATTACATCCCCCGGGTTTTCTATGCCCCCCCTCATCCAGCTAGAATTCCACAACCACCAAGCAAGCTTCTCATTGGGCCATTTTGGGTTCCACCCCCTTCTTTTAAAAATCTTCAGTTTTCTTCAAACCTGCGGATACTTCCCTCTTGTGCATGGATAAGAGAGCAAGTATCACAATGGCATTATTATCACAATGGCATGTATTTAGAACATTGTGTGATTTATTTATTTAAATTGAATTATATTGTTTTTACTGTTTTGGTGCATGCCACCCTGAACAACTTTGGGAGGAATGGTAGAATAACTATCTAATAACAAATAATAATACACAAGCATTTACTATCCGAACTGTCTTCCAAAGCTGCTCACATCAAGAGAAAGAGAGGGAGAGGCTTACAAACGAAAAAAAGACAAGAGACACAAAGAAAGGGGAGTGGAAGGAAAAGCTAGATGAGAAAAATCAGTTATTAAATCAGTTATTCATGGCCAGAACAGAGTGATGAGATGCAAGTAGACATTTTTACCAAGCTGAACAAGCACAACACACACACACATTATATATATATATATATATATATATATATATATATATAACTCGTATGTAGCTAATTGCAAAATGTAAGCTAATTGTTAACTGCACTGAATTATGTAATGTAATGATCCATTAACTCTCTTAAAAATAGCAAGATTATATTTAAGCTACCAAATAAAATTTATATTAAAAAGAATTAAAGAGTATATTCATAGCAATTTGTATAAGGGTTCCAATGGGACCAGTGGGAGGTTCCTCCCTGCTCAGAAAAAACCCCTTGGGTCATCAAATACTTACCAGGAGGTTGAGAAAATGCAAGGAGACCAGCCCTGCCGCTACCAACAGAAATATGCTTAAATCGGGGGCAGGTATGAAGAGCCTACAATTACTAGTAGAGTAGCTACTCAGGTTTGACACTATGCTAACCTTTGCTTAAATCTTCTGTAGCCAACTGGTAGTATAAAAGCAATTATAACTTTCCCATTACATTTCTATCCCACCTTTTCTCCAAGCAGCTTAAGGCAGTACATATGGTACTTTCCCCATTTATCGTCATAATAACTCTATGAAGTAGATTTAACTAAAAGAAAGTGAAGGGCCCAAGGTCACGCAGGGAGCCTCAAGGCTGAGAGAGGATTTAAAAGTGGGTCTCCAGGAATCCTTGTCCAATACATGTCCAGCCACTATACTACACAGTGTTTTCACACATTCTGAGTTTAATTACCGTATTTTTCCTTCTATAACACGCAGATTTTTTCTTCTAAAAAGGAAGGGGAAATGTCTGTGCGTGTTATAGAGCGAATGTGTGGTCCCTGGAGCCGAAAAATCATGCAAAAATCAAATCGCGGCGCTGCACGCTGCACGGAGAAGCGAAACCTGAAAAGAGGAAGCGGCTGCTTTCCTGCATTCTGCCTCAGGGTCTTACTGCCCACCCTCCTCAGTTTCGTTGCTGTGTTTGCTGAAACGGAACAAAGAGCAGGGAAAGCCCCTCCCCTCCAGGCAAGCTCCGGTGCTGCTGCGGGAGAGGGAGAGAGAGGGGGGAAGGGAGAGAGAGAGGGGGGAGGGGAGGGAGAGAGAGAGGGGGGAGGGAGAGAGAGAGAGAGAGAGAGAGAGAGAGAGAGAGAGAGAGATGGCTGGCTTGGGTGGGGGGAAACTTTTGCCTTTCTTTCCTCCCTCCCGTTAAATCCCTCTCCTGCATTCTTAGCCAGCTGCTTCTCTGCACACCCCTCTAATGCCCCTTCTTTGTTTTTCCTTCGCTCCCCACTTAAAATGTGGTTACAAAGCATGGATCCTCAGGATCTTTGCATTGGGTCACCCCAAATTCACCATCAGATCACATAGCATGTCCATGGCTACAGCCTGCACCAAAAAAATCACGCACCCACTGTTGCCTGGGGCTGCAATGGTGCAAAAATGTGGTTAAAAAGCATGGATCCACAGGGATTCTCAGGATCCTTGCATTGGGTCACCCCAAATTCACCATCAGATCACATAGCATGTCCATGGCTACAGCCTGCACCAAAAAAATCACGCACCCACTGTTGCCTGGGGCTCCAATGGTGCAAAAATGTGGTTACAAAGCATGGATCCACAGGGATTCTCAGGATCTTTGCATTGGGTCACCCCAAATTCACCATCAGATCACATAGCATGTCCATGGCTACAGCCTGCCCCCCCCAAAATCACGCACCCACTGTTGCCTGGGGCTGCAATGGTGCAAAAATGTGGTTAAAAAGCATGGATCCACAGGGATTCTCAGGATTTTGGCATTGGGTCACCCCAAATTCACCATCAGATCACATAGCATGTCCATGGCTACAGCCTGCCCCCCCAAAAATCACGCACCCACTGTTGCCTGGGGCTGCAATGGTGCAAAAATGTGGTTAAAAAGCATGGATCCACAGAAATTCTCAGGATTTTGGCATTGGGTCACCCCAAATTCACCATCAGATCACATAGCATGTCCATGGCTACAGCCTGCCCCCCCAAAATCACGCACCCACTGTTGCCTGGGGCTGCAATGGTGCAAAAATGTGGTTAAAAAGCATGGATCCACAGGAATTCTCAGGATTTTGGCATTGGGTCACCCCAAATTCACCATCAGATCACATAGCATGTCCATGGCTACAGCCTGCCCCCCCCAATCACATACCCACTGTTGCCTGGGGCTGCAATGGTGCAAAAACGTGGTTACAAACCATGGATCCACATGGATCCTCAGGATCTTTGCATTGGGTCAGCCCAAATTCACCATCAGAGCACATAGCATGTCCATGGCTACAGCCTGCCCCCCAAAAATCACGCACCCACTGTTGCCTGGGGCTGCAATGGTGCAAAAACGTGGTTACAAACCATGGATCCACAGGAATTCTCAGGATTTTGGCATTGGGTCACCCCAAATTCACCATCAGATCACATAGCATGTCCATGGCTACAGCCTGCCCCCCAAAAATCACGCACCCACTGTTGCCTGGGGCTGCAATGGTGCAAAAACGTGGTTACAAACCATGGATGCACAGGGATTCTCAGGATTTTTGCATTGGGTCAGCCCAAATTCACCATCAGATCACATGTCTGTGGCCACAGCATGAAGCACAAAAATGATACATCCACTGTTTCATTCAGAATGTTTTTTCCCTTGTTTTCCTCCTCTAAAAACGATGTGCGTGTTATGGTCAGGTGCGTGTTATAGAGCGAAAAATACGGTATACCCCCTAGGCTAGGTGCAAAATTAACTATAGAAAACATAACACTATGGGCAGTATCTATCAAAGTGGTTCTATTAGTGCATGACTTCCTTTTGTGCAATGGAACTTCCCTCCATTTTACTCTCCCTGTGCACCTCCCCAGAAATTTTTGCCCCCCCACCCTTGAATCCCCCCCCCCCCGCCCGGTTCTGCCACTGCCAACTCAGGGAACAGCCAATGATACTCCTGCAGATGATCCCAGTGATCAAGTTGGGATATAAGGGTTTAGGTGGTCCAAAAGATAATCTGCACCTAAACTGTTCAAAACTTTATAAATGGATACAACAACCTTAAATCTGGTTTGGCGGTAGCTGGGCAGCAGTTATGCCACTACATCTCAACTAGCCTAAATTTACCTGAAGAAAACACTCAAAAGGAGTGTAAGCTTCTTACAATAAATATATGCTTCCAAGAGATTGGAGTAGGGTACCCAATTACATTTATTTATGTTTATTGAAGGGTTGTAAAACCACCTTTCAAAGTGGCACACAGAATAACTGCATAACACAACAATATGTCATTAGATCCTGTCCCCTACTATGTCCGATAAAAAAGAATGTTTTCAAAATGCAGAAAATATTCC
Organism: Podarcis gaigeae; assembly: GCF_964106915.1. NCBI lineage: Eukaryota > Metazoa > Chordata > Lepidosauria > Squamata > Lacertidae > Podarcis > Podarcis gaigeae. Next base: position 74,260,670 of record NC_139679.1, on the reverse strand, counting down.
AGTCTCAGACATTTAAAATCCTTATGTAATAAAGGGTTTCTTGTACTTTTCTGTGCTGAATTAACTATTAAAAGTTCACATTTTGCCTTTCTGATGAGCTATTTTAAGCACACACAAACACACAAAAAGAAGGAGGGGGGGAAACAAACACAAGGGGACTCTAATATCCTTCCACATGTTCAAATGGATAAAAGATAAATGCTTATTTTTTTAAAAAAAAAAAAGCTTACAGGAATACCTACAATTACAGTGTCCAGAGGAGTAGCTATATTAGTACACTGAACCAAAAACAAGTCATATGTCAACTTAAGGACTTACCAATTTATTATGATGTAAAATTTCATGGACTACAGTTCCTGCATCTGATGATATGGAAGCTAGTGCCAGAAAAAATAATAATCCCTAAAGTACCTGTGTTCCCCATCTCCAATTTTAAATGCTTAACATGAATCAGGAATTGCTGAGTACTCTTCCCCAAAACTTGCTTTCCAACCTGGCAGAGCTCAGCCATAGAACATGCCAATAATAAACTAAAGGTAAAGGTAAAGGGACCCCTGACCATTAGGTCCAGTCGTGGCCAACTCTGGGGTTGCGGCACTCATCTCGCTTTATTGGCTGAGGGAGCCGGCGTACAACTTCCGGGTCATGTGGCCAGCATGACTAAGCCGCTGCTGGCGAACCAGAGCAGTGCACAGAAACACCGTTTACCTTCCCGCCAGTTTACCTATTTATCTACTTGCGCTTTGATGTGCTTTTGAATTGCTAGGTTGGCAGGAGCAGGGACCGAGCAACGGGAGCTCACCCTGTTGCGGAGATTTGAACTGCCAACCTTCTGATCAGCAAGTCCTAGGCTCTGTGGTTTAACCCACAGCGCCACCCGCATCCAACAATAATAAAGTAAGGGGTCTCTAAACATGGACATAGCCAGGATTTGTGGGGGGGTCAGGCATTATGTTGAGAGGGGTTAGAACAAAGTTATTTGTGACACAATTGGTCAATTAGTGAAACCTTTTTATTTACTTATTTTATTGGGGGGGCAGCTGCCCCCCTGCCCCCCTCTGTCTACGCCCATGTCTCTAAGCATATAAGAATCATAGCTGTCAACTTACAGATTTGAAAATAAGGGACCAGCAGCCTCAAAAATAAGGGATCAGCAGCCAAAATAAGGGATTTTCAGAGCACAGGTATGTTCACTTTCTGAGCCCCTCTGACCCAAAGGCAGAAAGCCCAGCCAGCAGCCAAACGAAGCCTCAAGCTGTGGTTCCCACAGCGCAGCAACCCGGCAAAGGGGATGCAGCAAGGAAAACCACCGTCACCTCTCCGCTGGGAAGCACTGAGTAAAGGCGAGTGCCCAGGCAACGCGGCCGATTTGATCGGCACAAAGGATGCAAGCTCCACCCCCCAGTCGTTCTTAGACTCCTTATTGGGTGAGCAACCCAGCCAAGCAACACAGTTGGAGCCTCCCTCCTCCCTGGCCGGCAGGGAGGGAGGGAGAGGAGCTGCTTCCTTTTAAACCCGGGAAATTTAAGGGACATCATCAATAAGGGGCAGCAGCGGGACACGGCTCTGGGATCAGGGACTTTCCCGCCAAATAAGGGACGGTTAACAGCTATGATAAGAATACCAGACTTCAAAAAGTACACGTAAAAAAAGATCTCCATCACCACATTTAAGTAAGGCTTGTATTCCAATTCTCTCTTCATAATCCCAAGGAGCCTGAGCTAAAAACATCAATCTCTTCACATTTTAAAACAAGCAACTGCTCACAGCAGAACTCTGCAACTGAAGATGGACATTCTTCATGCATTAACAACTCATTACTAACCTTTGCTAATGACTGAGCCTCAGGGCAAGCAAGAGCCTGACAAGAGATAAGAGCTTGTTCTAATGCTGTTGCAATTAACTGGATTTCAGTTACTCTGGAAAGATGAAGGCATTGTTTACAAAACAAAGCAGGAGACTTCTGGCAGGAAGCCTTTCTCCATTTTGGGTGGAAGTATTGCAAGCAATTTACACAACTGTGGAAGTTTATGCCACAGGAGTTTTTGTTTTTTTTAGTCTTTAAGGTGCCACAAGACTCTTTGCTGTTTTTACTGCAAGCTACTCCTCTGGAAATAAGCCACAGATGTAATCTGAAAGCTGATGAAGCCCCACATGCTCCTATTTTATCACTTGGGTCATGTAGTACTCCCTTGAACAGATTAATTATCTGGAAATTTGAACCAGATATAAACATCTGAAAATGAACTTATGGTTCCTGAAAAGGCATTTTCTAAAATGTAATTGATAAGGCAGAGGTGGAAAAGGCAGAAGTTGTTTTGAGTTTGTAGGTGAACGGGAGAAGCAGGTTCTGGGTTGCAAATGTTGTTTTGTGACTACTTCTACTTACTTGCAGACGAACTAAGTATCAAACACACACCATTAAGTTTCCAGTGCCCTGTGCTTCAAAAAGAAACAAACCTTGTAAAATGCAAAAGTTCTTAGAAAGGGAAAACACAAAATAACATTTAAATATAAATAATATTTACATTTATATATAAGTAATATTTTAGGAGGCTTGCTTATTGGTGCATGGTAGCTTGCACATTAGTAAAGGGAGTATGATAAACAGGTCTTCTAGATATGGTATTGTAGAATGTGAGTTTGAAGTTGAGCAGGGGTTGCCACCCTATAAGGAAGAGGGGGGACATTTTGAATTTTGAGGATGCTGGGGGTTCCAGTCACAAAATAGCTGCATTGGGGGCATGGCATAACACTAAATTAGAGGGAACACAATCATGGTGAAACTTTTCCCTTAACTATTTCTTTATGAAAAAGGCTTACCTATTGAGTGAGGCAACACGCATTAAAGGGGAGGTGGGAAACAACAGCTCTTTGGGACCCCAGGGATTTCTACTGCCTGGTGTCTAAACAACTCACATCAATATGAAACCACTGGTAGGGTCAGGAGAAGCTGTGCAAGATCTGGATCATTGTCTGGGTAACATGGTAGACAATGAGGGTGAATTAACTGAACTGGAACTCTGTGAATGTGGAGGGCACTATGGGTTGGTGGCTCCCATGTCTGGGAGATTGGCTTGTTCTGGGTGGGATTTCACTCCCTCTGAAATAACAAGTTCAGAGTTTGATCCATCTTTGTCCTTGGAGGCTCAGGTTGCCTCAATGGTTAGAAGTATCTTTTACCAGCAGTATATAAATTGTTATAAACGAACAAACATTTTAACCACCCCAGAAAAAGCCACCCACAAAACATTAACATTTTAGATCACTTTACTATGCAACAAAAAGTTGCAATTTGAATGCTAACTTGCAATTATATAAAACAGTACTGTAAAACATTAGTTTCTCTATACCAAGATATAAATTTAATGAGCAATCCTGTTCATGTTTATTCAGAGGAAAGCCTGTGTGTAATAGACAAGACAAACATGCGCAGGATTGCAATCTAAAAAGCAGGCATTTTGGCTTAATATTTTATTGTTTTGTCAAGAAAATACATCATAAGCTATCCTAGTTTAATATCAATGTGAGCTATAATATAATACCTGTACCTATGTAAACTAAAACAATGCAGTGTTCTAGACTTAAAGAACACTGAATTACAAATGCATAGCCAAGATTCATTTAGACATCCATTACTAGGACTACTCTCATCTTGATCACCATTGTAGAGAAGATGTAAACTTCAGCTCTACAAAACAAGTGCTTTTGTCTGTAACTTTTAAAAGGGGGAGGAGGTGAAACATATCCAAAGACCTAGAAAGAGATGTGGCTCACAAGAATAGACCAAGCATCCTCTTTCCTCTACTGACCAATCATTTGAGGAACTCAAAAGCAGAGCATACCAGCATGCTTATTCATCAACAATAATAGATCCAACTTCATTAGTTTTTCTGATCACCTTTTGAAGCTATCCCAGTAGATTCAATAATTATGCACTGTGTGGAGTAATCTAAATGGATAAATGCAAAATTATCCACCTGCTAAGATTTGCAAGTAGGGATCAACCAAGTTTTCCTGAGTATTTTGAAATATGCACTTTCAGTGGAGAATTTCTTTCTACTTAAAAAATAAACACAAAGTCCTATTTTCAGAGGCCTATGCAGAAAGACCTAAGATGTAAGCCACAAGGTCCAAGGAAGCTAGCAAATCTTAATGGGGAAGACCATGACCCAAAGGATCTAGTTTTTGGATGTATCTTTTTCACATACAGCTGCCTATAACACAGAGTATGGGAGTTTCAAAAATATCTGTGGTGTGGCACAGAGATCAGATGTTCAAAGAAAAGTCAAACACTCCCCTGGGCTAGTGCAAGCCTCTTGGGTAATCTTAAAAAGTCTTTGGAACCAAGCCTAGGAAAGGATGCAGACCTTGAGCTTACTTCATAGTAAAAAAGAAGCAGCTTTGAAATGCTTCCTTTTACATATGCAGTTGAAACTCCTCTCCATCCTATCCCTCTGTCATACACATTTTCTATATGAACAAGAAAAAGAAGACTATTCATTCATGCAATTCCCATACCTTCAATCTGAAATGAGAATAGTCCAGTAACAGCTGCAAAATGCACCTTGGCTCATTGTGTAGCTCAACACTTAGCAGCTGAAATCATATGTGGGGGTAATATTTATCTTTATATATCAAAACAGGTTTTATGTTTCAGAAGGAAGTCAGACACTTTTTCATTACAAGCTCATTCACTTGAATCTTAACTGCCCTAATTTGAAAAGAACGGCATTCATAATCACAGAATGTGGTGTTCCTATTTCCCAGTCCCTTGCCTTCCTTGAGTTGGGGGACCTGTGGGAATGGTAAAAGGGGCTGCAGATGGAAGGAGGAGTTGGCATAAATTGTTCACTCAGGAGTGCAATTTTGGATGCTAGGCATTGTGAATATATGTCCACATTAAAAATATCATGTCTTAAACTTCCAAGCTAATAAGCATTGGTAACATACATTTTTTACATATAAAATTTGAAATATTAAATGAATTTACAACCTCTCCAAAGGGAGCCATGGGCATATATAAATAATACAATTAAATTAAAACAATTTAAAACAGCACTATAATGTATTGAAGAATGCCGTTAAATCCAGCAGTGTAAAAACTTCAGAAAACTATCAACCAAAGCCTGGATAAATAAGGAAGCATTACATATGGCCCAGATGCAGGCGAAAAGGGAGATTGCCTGTTTTCTGTTGGGGGGGGGGGGTTATAAAAAAATCAGCAATGTAAAGTATGGGGGAAAGATTTTTGTTCAGCAGCAATCAAATTATACAGACCAGTACATTTTTTGCTGAGTTGAGAATTCATTTTTGACCCTTTAGTACAGCCTAAACCAGAGATTGCAGAAAGCTAGAAACTGATGGCTTTGCTAGACTCTCTTACAACACATAGTATTAATTTGAAACTGAAATCGTTTTTCAGAAGTCAACAGTGTTTAATGGGGGAGGGCTGGGAAGGATAGTTAGATTCCTAGAGGATATTGGTATAGTCTCTGTGTTGTATGGAGAGTAAGCAACAAAGCAGGGATAATTTAAAAACAAAGAAAAGGGCACAAAAGTGAGAATTTCAGCCTCCAAAGCTACTAGAGAATCTTTAACACTGCATTGCAACATGAGACAGTAAAAAGAATAGTACACCAAAATTCAACAGCTGCCCATCCATCTTGAGAAAAATGTTTCTAAATACCGTGGACTAACTTTTTAGATTTAGTATTTATTGGGGCTGTTGAAAATAAATTGTATATTTAAACTATGGCTTTAATCACTGGTTATTCTCTTTTATGAATGCCAATTATTAACTGTTTGTGGGCTGAAAGAAGTAGTATGATGTTTAGTCCTCAATATCTTTTTGACTACCTTATGTTAAAACTACCATGGTCATCATTGGTAGGAATTTCTCAATTTTTATTTTCTTGATTTTAGTCTTTAGTTGCAATAACAGTTTGTCTTATAGGGTTATTACTGTGCTGACTAATGTCACACTGTACAATTCATTATGCTATAGTTATGCTTCCTGCTCATCCTGCATGCTTCCTAAAGTTCAGCTGTTGCATTAAAAACTGCATCTCCTTGGTATTAGTACATCCTGGATTTTTCTATTATTATAAAACAGAGGATATTTAAATATGAATGATTACATGTGATTAACCATTTACTGGGTAATAAACAGTACATGATATTGATGCTCTAAATCAATATGGAAACATTTACATAGCCAAAAATATAATTCACCTAAGCAAATCTTCAGGAATACACACAGAAACCAAGTGGGGGGGGGGGGGAATTAGGGGAAAAGAAGTCATCTGATCTGCTAAACCTACAGCACAGGACATCATAATTTTGATTCTCTTCTGCCACCTGCACCACAGCAGCATTCGGTGTTTGCGTTTTAAAACCACCATCTGAAACAAGAGTACGTTGAAAGAGAACCCAAAACTAAGGACACCAGTCCCAAAAATAAACTAAAACATGCATATATTAATAAAAATGAGCCTTTTAATTTTATATAGGGGTGGATATCCGTGTTAGTTGATAAGACCAGCCTAAAGTATTATATTCGCCGTAGTTTTGTATCCGTAGGCCAAAGGACTTTTTGTTGTTTGCACGTTATTGGGGTTTTTTTTAAGTGTAGCAAGTTGCGTTTGGGTTATCCAGCGACTGACTCAGAGCAGGTGCGTGATTGGCGCCCCCTAACGACGGTACAGTCCTAATTCCTCATCTTCAACCCTCACAAGAGCGTCCTAGACCACCGATAAAAAGACGGGCTTTGCACGAATTAAGTGTGTTTAAAAAAGATGGGACTGGATTCCTGCTTATTTCCTGGACACTGGCTAAGGCAGCCTGCATTTCACCCCTCCACAAATACGCGAATACACCACACGGCTGATTTTCCTATCCACTCCAGCTGCTACGACACTGGAGCCAGAAGCCTACCCGGATTCCTCCCACAGCGGACCCCACCGACAGCACCGATGTCCATCTTTATTTCTGAAACGCAACCTGTTCAACCAACGCGGAAAATAAAAAGGCTCCCCCCCCTTCCCTTCTCCTCCCGCCACAGCCGCTTTTTTCTCATTCTATCTTGCGATGGAAGAGCAAAGAAGCCTAATGGGGAGCAGAGAGAGAGAGAGGAAGATACGGGCTGCAGCAGAGAGACGAATAACGCTGCACACGCCACGGTTTCCCAAAAGGAAGAGAGAGAGAGAGAGAGAGAGAGAGAGAGGCAGAGGCGCCTGGCTGCTCAAGCCATCCAACAGCAGCAACCCCGCATTTTCTCCGACACCCCCTCCTCCGACACCATCCCCAAAACGCCATTTTCTGACAAAGAATCAAGTTGGGCTCGCCGAGAGCCACACACACACACACACACACACACACACAGCGCGCCTCAAAAGTGCAAGGCGGAGGCAAGGCGCGCAACAGGGAATACGCATCAACGCCGCCAACTACCCCGCCCCCGCACTGGGAATTGTCATTATTCTACCTCGGGAGAGGCAACATCCCCTCCCCACCGACCATCCCAGCGCGCCGCGGGGCGGGGGGGGGGCTAGGGAAGAGAAGGAGCGGGGGCCGAAGGAGAAGTGCCCCGGCGGCACCTACCCACGCCGTATTTTTCCTCCTCCGTCGGGGCCCACATGCTGCCGCCCCCGCCGGATGCGCTCCTGCAGCCGGCTGCCCCCTGCCAGAGCGGCGGCGGCGGCGCTCCGGAGCCGCGGTGCTCATGGGCGAGCGGAGGCGGCTTCTCCTGGTGTGCCCGGGGACGCTGCTCCGCACAGCCCCCCGGGCACCGCGGCTGGGGCGGCGGCGGCGACGTCTTCCCGTCTTCCCACAGGCCAGGCAGGTGCGCGGGGCGGCTGCAGGCGGAGGAGGGCGAGGAGAAGCAGAAGCGTCTCTTCTTCCCTGGAGAGGCAGCGGCAGATTCCTCAGCGCAGGGCTCTCTCTCCCCCCCACCCCGCTCTCAGGTCGGCTCTCCTCCGCCTTTAATCCAGGGGGGCCCTTTCCCTTCTCCCGGCCTCCCCTTCTGAATAAGGCACCGGCAGTCCCTCCGCCGCCTCCTCAGCTGCCTCCGCCGCCGCTGCTGTTGTTGTCGCCACCGCCGCCGCCGTAGCTGCTGAAGGGCTCGCGCGCCCACCCACTTGCCAGGCGGGCGCATGCGCGGATGCTTTCGGTGCCAGCCTTCCCGCGCGGCCTCGGCCAGCCTCTCCTCAGGTACCTGCTGGCGAGGAGAGGAGCGGGAGGGAGGGCGCGCGAGGGCGCCTTCCCCGAAGAAGCGCTTCTGCCTCGGAGGCACCGACGACGCCACCGTGAGGTAAGCTGGCGGCCGGGTGAACCGTTAAAAATCTATGCCCTCCCTTCACAGACATCATATGCACAAGACTTCGTCTCCTTATGTACTGTACAAGCGAGCCAATGGAACACAGATTTGGGGAGGCGGGGGAGGAAAGATAAATTAATTCAGGACATTTGTTTGTCGTGGCAAATCCTTAGATTGCAAAAGTTCCTTAAATGTCACTCTACGTGATAGCAATGCATCTTTTAAACCCTTGTGGGGAAATGCTGCGCAGCACAATTACCTGAATTTCCAGGCTGGCCCTAAGAGGAATAAAAGGAAAAGGGTCTCTTCGACAGGGCGGGAAGGGGTAAAACTACTTGCCTGAGGTGCTGTGGCAGCACAGGTGCCACTGGCATAGCCAGTGAAAACACCCTCTGTGTGTGATAGAGCGAAACTAACTCACCAACCAATGTCTAGAGAGAAACTGGGCACTCACAGTGGACTGCCACTGAACAGAGTGCCAGCGCAGCGCTTAGTGTCTGGCATAAGAGCATAGCTGCTGGCATAGCAATGAACAGAGTATGGTTTGGAATAGCAGCATCTGGAATATATGGACAGAACAACAGCAGGCGCAACAAGAAGAGTTCACAATACAGTGTGTGGAATGACAAGGTCAGATGTGAAAGAATGGCTAATCTAGAATAAAATTGTGGGAACTGATGAAGAATGCATGAGTAGTATTAAGTGTAATGAAAGCATTTGGAGTGGAACTTCAGTGTAGTTGAGGGAATGTGAGGAGCAATGATGGTTTGTAGAGTGACTCATAGGATTTTCAATAGTGCTGCCATGGTAAAGCTTATCTAGAAAACCATTATATTGGAGTTCTGAAATGGAATCCGACATAATAGCAGGGTGGACTAACATTTGAATGGTAATTTCCAGTGTGATATGACTGTTGAATGTCAGTGTTTGTAGAGTGGTGATGCCTATGAAATAATGGACATCTTTTTTGGAAGAATGACATCTGGGCTTATAACAACATAATGAAATGTCAGGATCCAGAAGAGGGTGACAACAGAGTGGTAGGCTGTAGATTGGAAGAGCAGGGATATGACTGGATGTAGAATAAGGCAAATGATGACAGGATCTACAGTGGATTAATAAATTATAGTGTAGAAACAGTGTCATCAAGGGTGAAATTCTATGGCCCCAAGTGGGATAACAGTGGAATAATAATAGCATCTGTAATTGAAATTACAGGCATTCTGTAGTATCCTACCACACAAGAAGAATTGGGGTTCAGGATTCCTTAATCTGGGTTTTTAGATTATGGATTGTATTTTTCTAATAATAAATGTGTTGTTTTTTAAAAAAGTAGTGGCAACATGCTGATATATAATGACATGCCCTCATCTCCAGCTTTCTGATTCCAAAAACTTGCCAAATTGGTCTGCTGGAATATCTACACTGCCTGCCATCCAATCTACACACAGTTATTATGACTGTACATAAAGCTTGACTTTATGAGGAAAATATGCAGTTCTGTAAATCAATAGCCATAGTCATAAATTAAATAAAATATACAGTATTTAAACATCAAATAAACGGGGTCAGGAAGCCTTAATTCCTTGTCACCAAAATGTCTTTGTTCCTGTTACCGCTTCCTACCTTGCCAATACAGCTCTCTCATATAATGCACATTATTTTTCAAGCTCCATATGTTGTGACCATCTAACTAGAAATAAAACAAAAACAGGTGCAGTGGAAGAAGGAACACCTAGAATTTTCCATTGACACTCATAATATATTTTATAAATGCCTGGCACTGAACTGGCCCAGGCCCAGTCAGTAGTCTGTTCCACTAACAGTGAACCTTTAATAGAATAAAACAGCAATAGTAGACTCCTACCCTGTTTTTCAGAGTACTCTAAATGTTGAAGGATGACATCCATTAAGCCAGGGCCTATGAATGCTTTCTTTATCAAAAGTAAGGCCTACTGAGTTCAGTGGAATTTACTCCCTTATAACAGTTCTTCGGATTGCAGCCTTAATCTTTTGGAAGCTGTGTCAAGCTCTAACAGTGATTTCTGAGTGCAATGCCACCAGCACCAGAGTTATTTTCTCTGCAGATGTGTATGTTTCAGAAACATAAGGAGTGGCCTAGCAAAGGAGCTAGAGGACCTTTAAATGTGATTAAGGTGGCCAAGTCTGCTGATGATACTAAATTGTTTAGGCTCATTAAAACAAAGAGAGATTGTGAAGAGCTCCAAAATGACATCTCAAAAATGAGTGACTGCGCAGCAGATAGAATGGCAAATGCAATTAATTGTTAACAAGTGTAAACAATGCATGTCAGGGCAAAAAAATCTGTTTCACATATACACACATGGGATCTCAAAGGATGGTGATTGACCAGGTATGAGACCTTGGGATCATAATGGATAGCTTGATGAAGATGTTGATCTTGTGTATGGCAGCTGTGGAAAAAAAGTAAATTCCATGCTAAGGATCATTACGAAAGGGATTGAAATAAAACTGTTGATATCATAATGCCATTATACACATCTATGGTGTGAACACATTTGTAATACTGTGTACCATTCTGGTAATCTCACCTCAAAAAAAATATTGTAGAGTTGGAAAAGGTTCAGAAAAGAGGAACCAAAATGATCAAGGAGATAGAGCACCTCCCCTTTGAGGAAAAGTTGCAGCATTTGGAACTTTGTAGAAAGAGGGGACAAGATAGAAGTTTATTTCATTGTGTGTGCCATGGAGAAGATGGATTGAGAAAAGTTTATATCCTTATAACTCTAGAACTTGTTGAAATGCTGAATGTTGAAAGATTCAGGGCAGGTAAAAGAAAGTGCTTCTTTGCACAGCATAGAGTTAAACTATGGAACTCACTCCCACGGGAGGTAGTGGTGGCCACCAAATTGAATGACTTTAAAAGAGGAATGGACAAATTAATTGATGTTAAATCTATCACTGGCTGCTAGCCATGTTGACTATGCTTTGCCTCCACAGTCAGAGGTGGTATGCTTCTGAACTAGTTGCTAGAAACAGCAGGAGGTGAGAGTGCTCTTGTGCTCAGCTCTTGCTGGTGGGTTTCCCACAGGTATCTGGTTGATTACTGTGAGAACAGGATGCTGGATTTGTTGGGGCTGGTGCCTGATCCAGAAAGGCTCTTCTTGCGTTAACTTTTCTTTGGTGTTATCTATAATCTTTAGAGCTTTCACATTATTACACTTGTTATGTGGTGTGGTGCCAGTGTGGTGTAGTGGTTAAGAGCGGTAGACTCGTAATCTGGGGAACCGGGTTCGTGTCTCCGCTCCTTCACATGCAGCTGCTGGGTGACCTTGGGCTAGTCACACTTCTCTGAAGTCTCTCAGCCCCACTCACCTCACAGAGTGTTTGTTGTGGGGGAGGAAGGGAAAAGAGAATGTTAGCCGCTTTGAGACTCCTTCTGGTAGTGATAAAGCGGGATATCAAATCCAAACTCTTCTTCTTCTTCTAGCCTGCTCCTAAGCTCTAGTAAATGCAGTTCTTAAATTATGAGAGAAAGGGTATGGGACCCTTTAATGAAATCCAAAAGGCCAGACCCTACACCACCCCTGGCACCCCTGTATTTTAGCCACTGATTAGAGTCAAAGCTTTTGATGAATAATTGGTTTGGGTCTGATCCAAAGATCTTCTATCATTGATCAGTTGTTGAGAGGGGATGTGTGGATCCATTCTTCTGTCCCTGATTATCAACACTTCCAGAGCTGAAAGTGCTGATAGTCAGTTCAGAGCAGCTCTCAAAGTTTGGCATAAAATCACCATCACCATTATCATCTAGTTGCTCTCATCATGGGTCAGATTTGCTGACAATTTTTACTAGGTCAGCAGCAATATTTTTGGCCTCCTAGTGTGCCATCTTTTAACAGCAACAAAAAAAAATTAAGTCTTGCATACCGAAGGAGAATTATAAAGGATGCCAATATCAGAAAAAATTGATGGAGATGGAAAAACATAGCATGCTAGTGAAGCAAGGGGAAAGCATTGTTCCTGAGAATGGCTTTCATCCCACACAAAGGCAGGTGTGAAGATGGGCCTCCCATCTGTCCCTGACACAACATAAAGAGGAGTATGAAGTGGATCTCAAAGTTCAGGTAATGTTTATGTAGTTATTGAAATAACATTAAACTGCATAATCCAGATGTTGTGTAAAAGACCACACAGTGGCCTGCTCAGAGGTTAAGTGTGGGCAGCAGGTCAGAGAGTAAGACAAATCCTTGAAGCTCCCTGCTAGTTCTTCATGTGCAGACCAATACAGTCAAATAATAACAAACCCACAGCCATTCAGTACTGCTGATAGAAACAAGAAAATAAAAAAATATGATTTCAGCCAATGCCTGCTGGTTTCAGACTAACAAACCAGCAGGGTTGTTTGTTTGTTTTGCACTGTAGCTTCTGAGCTAACTCATTGTGAATAAAAAAGATGCATGCAAAGTTTATTTAAGCAATGGGAATTCCAGCAGCAGAGTCCATATAGCTTTATTATAAGTATAATTATGTAAATGTGTTGAGGATTGACTAAGGCACATAACTGTTTTTACTCACTCCAGATTTTACCACTCTCACACCTTTGGGTGCAATCCAGGGTCTGAAGAAAGTTGGGCAAAGAAATAGGAGTCTGTCCTAAGTATAGAAAAAACTAATTGTGGCTAGACACCATTATTCCCTGTGCCTTTTTACTGCTGCTGCTGTTCTCCTAGGTGACTTCAGCATCAACTGAATCACACTGGATGCTTGATAGATCAAAGTGACCTCCAACAAGGACTTGACATCTTCCTTCTCTTTATCCCTGCCAGGGTTGCTATTTCCAACCATGGTGTTAAATCTACATTTGTCAAGATACTCCAACTTGTTGAATAGAACTCCAATAACACCCAGAATAGTTATTGATCCTTGAGCTTACTCAAGAATACAAGGCTATTCGTACATAGAGCGCTACTCACAAACAGTGTTTTTGTCAATCTTGCTTATGATTTTCTTCCATTTGCAACTAATACCAAATATGAAATAAGCATGTTTGATTTCTATTACAAAAGTTCTCCTTATTACAGAAAAGACCAATTATGCATCCTCTAATAAGTGTTGTATTTTAATGCTAATTCTAGTTTCATCTTTGACCCCTTTATACCAGATAACATATTGATAGATATAGATTAGATACTTTGTTATTTAGATTTAATTAAGTTGCATTTAATACTGTACCACAACAGTATATTCTCTAATTTATTGTATAAGGATTATACTCATTATATATCTACTTTTACTAAATTCTGTAACATTTTCTTCTCATTTTGAATACTGTAAAATTTGCTCAGTAGTTATTTTAGAAACCCAATTTAGGTACATATACTATATCCCCCCCCAGCATATATGTTCTGCATTTATATAATGAACAGAATGAAGGGTACAGAGCTCAATGAGGTTGCTGTGGAAACCTATTCTGAATCTTTGTGCTGTGCTATGTCCTATATCATTTAGATTTGAAATGCAGTCCAGTTTAATAGATCTGCTGAAAAGTGCAAGATCCCATATTTGTGCAGAATTGACTTTAATTAATATGGTTCTACTGTAATCAAGCAAAGTTCCTAAGACTCTGAATTTAAAAAAATATTTTGTTGCTATTGCCAAGTTTGAGCAAAGTAGTACTTATTTCTTAATTAAAGAAAGATTTGGATATTAATAACTTTCCGCCATTCTGTAAAGATACTTTATGCTCTGGCAAGCCTCTGGTATTTTGCTCATTCCTTCATTTCAGCTAACAAGGTTCAGAATTGACAAAAGAATATTTGTTTTGGTTTTCTCACCACCCATTATTTGTTCTCATCAGCTGTTTTGCCCAAGCCTTCATGGAGTTCAGTCTTACCGTCAGCCTGATGAAGACACTCCATGTAGCACCATTGGTGCCCACATGCTTGAGGTGATAGGCAATTTTGTTTACCTGGACTCCTCCATAACCATCAACCTCCCCACAACTCTGAGATGGACAGGCATATTGGCAAGGGAGCTATGGCTTGCCTCTCTGAAAGGGTATGGGATAATGTTATGCTAATGACCAATACCAAGATGAAGGTCAGGCTTGCGGGTGAGATGTGAGGAAGTTACACCTGCCAGGAGCAACACCTCAATGCCTTCCACATGCACAGCATCAGGAAGATTTTGGGCATCACGTGGCAGGACAACATCTCAAAGATGTGCTCTCCCAAGCCCACACCCCCAGCATGTTCACACTTTCTTGGTGATGCCTTCTTTGGTCATGTCCACATAATGGAAGATGGTAGGATCCCAAAGATGTGCTCTATGAGGACCTGGCTTCAGGCACCAGGACCATTGGTGGACTGACCCTGCATTACAAAGATGTCTGCAAACATGACATGAAGCTTGGCAATATTAACCTCACTGTGTGAGAATCCCTTGCAGATGACCACAGTGCCTGGAGACAGTCAGTCAAGTTTTGTATCCACAGCAGTGACCAGAGGAGGAATGATTGCTGGGAGGATCGCAGAGAGAAGAAACACCATGGTCCACCTGCGTCAGCACAACCAGACACCTTCATCTGCCCCAGTTGCAACGAAGCATGACTCTCCCGTATTGGTGTCTACAGCCACAGTAGGCACTGTAACTCTCCAACAGTTTTACCCAAAGGCACACTCTTCCTGAGACAGACATATGCCAGTCAACTCTTTGTTCTTCTGAAAGGCTGCACTTCCTTAATATTTATTTAATTTAAAACAAGATTTTTGGGATCTATTTCAGATTTCTGAGAATACAAACAAACTTGAATTCCAGAATGTCCTTTGCTTATAGTTCCAGCACTACCTTCTGCCATTTAAAATAGTGTGTATTGTAAAGATGCCACCACCAATGCAATTTCCATGTCTCAGAGGGCTGGGTCACATCAGTATCAGTGCCACTGAATTTATTCCACATTGATTTAGTAGTGTGCCACACATGTGAATCATAACAGGGAATACAGAAAATAAATTTTATTTTCAGCACAAAATCAAGCAATCTCCAGGCACTAGTAGCTGTGTAATATAGGATTTTGCTATTTAGAGACATGGTGTTGAACTGTACTGTAAAGATGCAGCAGGTGTATTGAATTTTGCAGTGGATGCAAAGGTCACATAAAAATATTTTCTCATTTTTGTGCTGTCACTTGTGCCTCTCTCTTTCACATGTTAGTCACAGCAGTCTTGCTCCTAAATTAAATATTCCATGGTAGTTATTTTTAGATAAATTCTTCATTATCCTGGCTAGTACCCTGAATGTAGAAGCAAAACCATTCTCTAAGACCCTAGACTACCAAAATAAAACTGTTAGCTGTATAAATAATTTGTGTACCAATTTCACCAGCTCTCACAGAAATTATAGAAAAGAAAAGCAGCATAGAGCTCTTTGCAATAATTATTTTCAGGGTAAAAAGATAAGCCACAAGGAGCTGTCCCTGGTGCTGGTGTGCACTAAGTTGCTAGTGACTTCACCGAATATGTAACAAACCAATGCTGTGTATGTTAATTCTGCTACTTTGATGGAAATGGAACAAACAAACAAATAAGAGCAACGCATAATCTAATTGGGCAGAACCTTTAGGAAATTCTTATGTATTCCTGGGATCAGATATAGGCCTTCTGTGTTGCTACATACAAAATATTAATAAATGAGCAAAAACATATTTTCCTGCAATAGTAAAAAAAACTATGTTATTGTTATTTGAAAAAGGCGTGTCTTTATATTATGTCAAATGTGGCTGATTTTTTTTAAAAGAAGCTTACCATTATCTTGATACAATAATTGGCTCCTTCAAAATTTATTGATTGGCTTGATTGATCAAGAGCACTGATTTAAGCAGCATGTGGCCACCATTGGATCCAACCTTCCTTTTTGAATCCTGCACATAGTGACTAATAGGAATTAAAATATATTTAAAGCATCCAAGGCCAAGATAAAGCCCATTCTGATTTCATGGAATATAATTAATGGCATCCAATTAACCCATCATACTTAGTCATGACTGACTTAAGTATTGATTTCTACTTTGATTAGGCCAGATGTGGAGGTTAAATGATTATGTCCATTTTAAAAATTTGCTAATATTGTATTTAGTGGATGATGAAGAAAATGAGGTGGGGTTGTTGTTGTTTTTACATATTTTCTAAAATTCAAAATTAAGGGTTGTCCTGTTCCTGCCAGAAGGTTTGCTTGCACAACAGAACTTCCACTGCCTCTCTCCTCTTTCCCCATTCATCCCTTGAGCCCCCTCCCTAAACATGCTTCAGAAGGTTGGAGAAACCCCCAGAACAGATTTGGGGTGTGTCTGGGGGAGGAAAGGGAAGTTCCATTTCATCAGAGCAAATTCTTGTGTGAAAAACAAAACCCAAAACTTCCACTGCTGCAGTAGTTTGTATTTGAGTGAAATCTTTATTATCAAAGATATCTACAATTTGATTCAGATGCACCTATAGTAAATAACTACTCTATCAACAGAAGGAGATAGTATGTCACAACAGTGCAGCCTCAGCAGTAATTAGGCATCAAAACATTTAGATGACCCCTGAACTAAAAACTGGAAATTTGGTATAGACCTATAATCAGCTAATCTGTAGTCTTGAAATAAGAAAGTTCTGCAAGAATTAAAGACATTTCTGCTGTGGAACAGCAAGAATTTCCAAATATTCTGAATCACTTGATGATTCTATTGAGGGAAAACAACCCGGATTGAAAATGACTACTACAGAATAATAATTCTGCACTTTGAAGTTGAAACAGATGTTGTGAATGAATGTAACAATACCTCCTGCAGGGCCATTTTACACTTAGATCCCACTATCCAAATGCAATATGATCTCAGCAAATCATTAGTTAGGTGAGCATTTGCATTACAAGTCAACAATTTCCATTGAATCCTACAGGGAAATTTCTAATGCGTTCCTGACCACAGAGTTTTGACCTCAAAATGATGAAAAAACCCAGGAAATCCTCAAACCTCACAAAAGGCAAGCAAAGAAGGAAAGAATGCTCTCTTACTTGTCCAATCTCTCCCCCTTCCCCTTCCTCCTGCAATGGTTTCTGGCAAAACGGTTGCCACAGACCAGCAAAATGCAAAAAGGTAAGGCTTGTTTAAAGTTGCTTGTTTACAGTGCTACACACAGGTCCAACTGTTTGGATATTTCAATCTGCAGAGTGTATGGATTGCTTGTGTTTAGATAGGTGAATTGTCCTATAATTTGGATAGTGGGACCCACGTATATGAATTTGTCTTACTCAGGGATGGCCCACTGAAGGACATTTTCAGTAGAGGTAAAACTGGGTGAGAGTTCCTTTGGGATAGGCAAATAAAGCAAATGGCACTGGGATAATTGGGAGGATTGTAGAATAGATAGGAAAGAAGAAATGGGCACTAGAGCTTCTGGAGAGATCTAGAAACTAGTGATGAAAGAGACTGTCTAGATTGTGAATATTGGCTACAGTGCTGTAGGGTAATACTTCAGTCTTTCACTGGTCATTCAGTCCAGGTTCTCTGTCACAGGCTCTAGGAGTGTTTCAGGTTTTGCTGTACTGTTAAATCAATAAGAGTTTGGAGAATGAAAATGTAGCGGTTGTTACCCTAATTATGGTGGGATATATTTTAGCAATCCATCAATATAGTGGTGTGTAGAGAGGCCATAAAACAAAACTTGAAGTGGATTTTGGAGTTCTGCTCATGTGGAAATACCTGAGGGATCTAAAGTGAATCCAAAGGTGTTTTGATAACACTGGAGGAACTTCACTATGAGAAGCATACATTTCTTCCCTCCATTTGTTGGAGAGTCAGCTTTTGAAGATAACCTCTTACAGAGATAGCTTTCCCTGGTGCAAATGCAGGGTGCTGAGTCTTTCCCCCCACCCTGACACTGTTTTTCTCCCAGTTGGCCTCTGAGACTTGAAGTAATTTCTGGAAGGGGGGGGAATGGCTGGGAGAAACATGGGCAGCGGTTCAGCTCAGCACCTTCTGCCTCCCCATGCTGCCCCTCAACACATGCTCCCATTCACTGTATGTATAAGAATTTTGTACAGTCTGTGGTCTATTGTAGAGACTGTACCATAATGACTACCTCGCCTCTCAGAACAGTTCTAGAAAGTATTTGAACATACCCACCACCCAGAACTTGCACACAGCCTTTGCTGATCCCTGTGCTGATGTCTACTTCCCCAGATGGCACATTTGGATAAGGGTCACCAGTGCGTCCATAGAAGCCTGTCCTCTTACTCACAGGGTCCCTCCACTACCTTTACTGAAATTAGGCTTGGAAGAAGCATTCTATTGTAGTAAGTAGAATGGGTTGTGTTTGGTTGTAGGATGTGTGTGGTGCCCACAACAGTTTATCGTGGTTGCAGATGTGCCTATGGGTCCAAAAAGATTTCCAACCCCAGGTCTAGGATGTTGAAAGAAATTCAAATAAGGAAAGAATGCATTCAATTTTTTGCATAGTAATTCAAGAGAGGGGAATTAGTTTGATAATTTTTGTGCACCTTTGTTTTACCTCTAGTGTTAAAACTTGACAGAAAGCTATAACACTGCAAGCTGACTTACAGAAGGTCAGACTATTTGGCCATCTAGCTCAGTACTGTCTACTCTAACTAGCAGTAGCTAGTGTATAGATTGGGTGAGGGTGGGGAACCATAGGTATGAAATAATTGAATTTAAGAACTTATTAATATATCATATCATGTAGTTATATCATGCCCTTCTGCCAGTGAGTGCAAGATAGTATACATAGTTCCACACATGAAATTTTGACCTTATAACAAGCTGTAAGGTAGGTTAGGCTGAAAGATACTGACAGGCCCAAAGTAACCCAGAGTGCTTTTTGGCCAAATGGGGATTTTGGAGAAAGGAATAACTGGAGGGCACCAAACACAAAGGAAGAAAGGAGCAGACCTCCAGTTATACCCAAGTGAGTTTGACTGAGCCCAGATCATTTCAAATAGAACTCTTTGAAGGCCTTCTTACACCCAGTTAGTTGTATTCTCCAAATTTTGTTGCACAAGAAACAGATGACAAGACTAGATTTAAATCTAAATTCAAAGCTATATACACCATGTAGCCCCAGACTAATGGTAATTTCCAAAGCAATTGGTGATAAGTGGAATGTAACAAATTTCCACTGAGCTGTGCAAGCTTCCCATGTGAGCCTAAGTAGTTCTTTGGATTCTGGCCAAAATTTCTAGTAATAATTCCCTGCACATTTATTAAAAACCTTTAAGTACAAATTAATTCCAGTATCCAACACTTCTTGGGACACAAGAACCATGTTAAAGTCTTATGCGGAGTAGCTCTCTCCATATGCTTTCCTTGCTTATTCACAACTGTCATTGATAGCTCTTTTAGCTATCGATTATTCCCAGTATGTGAAATGGAAGTCACACCTATCTAGCAGGATGGAATCCGAAACCAATATTCTGTCTCAGAGTGCAAGGTAACTTGAACTGAGCCATGGTGGTGGAAGTTGACAGTTCTATGTTTCTGAAACTGGTGGTAGAGCCAGGTTCAGGGAAACTCCTGTTGGCTTGGGCTGGTGGTACTACTTTGCCTACACTGCCTGCCTGTGGGCTTTCTTGCTTTCTTCTTGCTTATACAGTATATAAACATATACATATACTTATATACAGTATATAAACTTGTGGGGGAGGGGGTAAATTTAAACAGTTGTAACAAAAGTGACAAACGTTTTGCATACTCTCTGCTCCAAATGAATCCAAATGAAAATGACCCTTAAATGCATATGCAGAAGTCCAGCTGCTTTCAACTGTGAATTATTTTTGCATAACTGTACATTAGATTGCAGCCTAGAAATACTATATAAATTGTTGATTACAACAAAAGGAACAAGAACATAACTGAAAATAAACAGTTTTACACTTTTGACCCTTTCAATTTGTATTATATCTGAGAAACATCATGAAGAATTTAGAGAAACATGACATACCAGCACATATTTATTGCTTAGAAAGATTTTCTTGTTAATGTATGGGTTTTATTTCTGTCTAAAGTTGGTTTTCCCTGGAGCAAGGTCAATATGTCAATTTGCAGTGAGATTGCTTGACCTTATTAGCCTGAGTTCACTCATAACAGCTGTTCCTTGTTACCTTCTAGAGAATACCATCTACAATTACAGCATTAAAGGAAAATGTAAGGATTGAAACTCATGTAGGGGCTGATTGGGAGCAGTTGCAAAGAGTATTTTAGTTAATAGGTCATCTTTTACTATCCTTAACCATATTTCAACCTGTCAAACTCTTAATTTCCTTCAGGAGAATCTGGTTCTCCTTAGGGAATAGTTTAGCATATGTGCCACTTGTCATATTTGCAGGTAATAGTGGCTGTGCACTTTTTCTGCAGTGAAGAAACAGGGTGTAGTTAATGGTTCCTTTGAAGATGGAGTGATTGGCCTTTGCAAAACTGAGACAGATAAACCTAAAGTAATGCCATTATTTGATTAAATCTGATCATTACTTGTGGACTTAAATGACTTCTTTATATGGGAAGTTATCCTAAGGTAGCAGTTCCTTAATTTCTTTAGGTATAAAGGCCATTATAGCTAGTGGCTAGAGAATTCAACCTGAGGAACCCGAGTTCAAGTTCTGCCTCTGCTGTTGAAATTGGTGAAGACGAGCTGTAGCTCCGTGATAGAACATCTGCCTTGCCTGCAGAAGGTCCCAGCTTCAACCCCAGACATCTCCAAGCAGGGCTAAGAGACACCCCCCGTCCGAAACCCTGATGATCAGTGTAGACAGTTTCGAGCTAGATAGGCCAATGGTCTGACTTGATATAAGGCAGCTTCTTATGGTCCAGTGTATGGTTTCGGGTCTATCACTATCTCACTGCCTCATTAGTTCTCCATCTATAAAATGGGAATAAAAGCCACCTACCTCAGAATGAAATGTATTTGATTTTTTTGTGGGAGAATAAAGTGAATTACAGGATAAAGCTAGCTGGAAGTTAAGAACCTGGGCCTTTTATTCATTAGGCAAAGCAAAGTGTCCCCAAATGACATACATGGCAGAAATGGAAGTTGATGGCATTTTAAGCCCACAGTGGCCTTCTGAGTACTAGCATTCTGGCTTGACCGCTAAAATAGAGAAATGGTTGGTTTCTTTTCTGGATGAAATGTCCTCTATTCCCTTCTACTCACACAGCACTATGAGTTGTATTCATGGAAGGGCACTCCATATGAAGTGTACTGAGCTCTTTCCCTTAACCCTCAGGTGGGTACATGGGTGTCAGGTTAAATGTAATCCACTTTGCCATCACCATGAAGGGATGTGTCCTAGAGGCCTGGAAAGGAGTGGAACCCCTGAATATGTCTATGTGAGGCCTGGAAAGGGCTTGCATTAGTGATAGTCATATTAATGTGGCCACATTGTATATACCACAATATGTGTACATATTGCCACATTGTATATACCACAATATGTGTACAGTGGGGGGAAGTGGAAAGGGAAGTAAAGAATTGTACACAAAGTTCGAAGCTGAATGAACAGAGATTTTAAAAGGATTTTTGTGTGAGTGTAGATATATAAAATATGTATAATTAAGAGGTTGACAGCATTAGAGTGACATACTTTACTATTAAATTACGACTTTCATTTATGTTTGGGAAGGCATACATTGGATTGGTCTCTTAGAGATTTGTGTTCTATTTCTAAGGGAAGCTTTCTGTGGCACAACTCTCCAGTCAAATATGGGGTGGGGAATTACTTAATTAAACTCTTTCACAGTTGCTCACTTGCCAATATGTGTGTAGTGTGTGTGTAGTGTGTGTGTTTCGCCACTTTTTTGGCTGATAGGTCCCCAAAGCAGTAAGTGACAGATTATTGCATTTAGTGATGTTAAATTATCGGGAATAATCTTTTGGAGAATATTCTCGAGAATATTCTCGATTAATGAGAATATTACAGAATTTTCATCTAAAATAGGAGAATATTCATTTTAATGCATTGAAAATGATATAATTAGTTAATATACATGTTTATTCATGGGTAAACTTGTTCAGATGGCAACCGAAAACTGCACAGATACAGTGGTGCCTCGCAAGACGAAATTAATTCGTTCTGCGAGTTGTGTCATCTAGCAATTTTTTCATCTTGCGGAGCGCGGATTCGCTGGGTATTAGCGGCTTTAAGAAAAAGGCAGCAAACTCGCAAGACGTTTTCGTCTTGCGAAGCAAGCCCATAGGAAAAATCGTCTTGCGAAGCAACGCAAAAAGCGAAAAACCCTTTCGTCTTGCGCGTTTTTCGTCTTGTGAGGTACCACTGTACTTTTATTCAATGGGACAATGCAGTGAATTCACATTCTTTGATTTTTTGCACCAAACTTGAAATTGAAAATTCAATGTGAATGATTCATGTTAATCAGTAAGCCTGCCACTAACCGTATATTTACCATCAACTTTGAATTCTAATTATGTTGTATATGCATGAAATGTAGCTTTTAAAGTAAAAGGAATATAAAAAAACTCTCAGGTCCGCTACATGAGTACGTTCTTTAATAAGCATATCTACATGGTACAGTATTTTCAGTGCAACACTAATAAAATCAATATAAAGTTTAAAATAAATGCTATTATTTCCAGAAAACACAAATAATCAGTAATGGCAAGTAACATAACATCAGAAATGCAAATTACTATCTGCTTAGACAAGTAAGGCAACACACAACATATTTATCGTTATCACTGATAAATTGTCACATGAAATAAATTTATTTAAAAATAGGCTTTAAGGCCATTTCACATGCGGTTGGTTACACATAATTGTATAAAGCGTTAAAGCTGCTTTCTGTAAAAAAAATCACACCGTATGGCCAAGGGTATAGAATTGCTAAGAATAAGGTCACACCAAAATAAAAAAAAGACTATTACATATAGCTGAAATACATATGAATTCAAATGTTCATCAAATTAAATGAATAGCATTTTTTAAACTAAAAAAAAAAAAAGTTTTCTGTAGCTCACATTTCAGAACCGCCAATTGTTAATGACACAATGCCCAGTAATGTAACTGGATCAAAAAAAAAAAAAAATCATTATTCATTACTTACACTGGTTGACTTATTATTTACTAGATTTTTTAAAATGTGGGTTGTAAAACTTGTTCTTACATTAGAATTTACAGTTTGTGGAGAATATTCTCCAGATAATTTTCTAGCAGAGAATATTCTCACCTCACCTCGCTTCACTAATTGCATTAAAGATATATGATAAAATACAGTAAGCCTGCAATTTACACAGGGGTTACATTCTGGGGATCATACTTAAAGGCAAAATTGTGTATAGTCAACGCACACACTGGGTGCAATAGCAGGTGGGTTTGCCAAAGTCTTTTCCCCCAAGATACCTCCTTTCCGCCCCCATTTTATTTTTACGGTATTTTGTTTTATTGCGAAGCCTGTGAAGCTGAATGTGTACATTAAATGTATGTAATTTCGGGCTTACTGTACAATCAAGCAATCTTCAAACAAAAAGAAAACAAGCTACTCAATAGTGGCATACCTATACAGTGAACTGTCAAAAATTTGATGGTCATTGAAAAAATTAGCCCTACTTTTCAACCTAATCACCATATTTCACCTGAACCTACAACTCTGTAGTTTCTAGTCCCCTCTCTCATTGCATTAGGGAAACCAGCAGACTCACTCATGATTCAAGCCCGTATCTGACTGGGGTTCTTGTCCTAACCCAAAGAAGCCATCACATAAAGACTGCTACCCCTAGAAGTTTCTGTGTTACAGGGCAGGGCTCAATGTTCCTGAGACCTCTAATATTTCTCAGAAACTCTCATATGCCTCTGGGCACAGCAAGCCTTTGCCCTGATCCATTTTATTTTATTGCACATGTTTAACTTGAAAGCCAAAATAAATAAATAAATCAAGAATGTGAAATTATTTATCTGCATTAGGTTGTGGCATACTATTTGACTGGTGTATTTAGCACACAACACAAAACAGGTAAAATACTGATTTGTAATTAGATCAAAATCAGGTTAGAGATAAAAATATCATGCTAATTGGCTTGCTGAATGGCGCATAGCAGGAGAGCCCTGTAGGATACCTAGAGCACTGTCTTCCTGTGGATTTGCTGCTTGACAGTGAGCAAGTCATTTATATGAAATATAGCACTTGGGATTCTGATACAAAATAGGGAGTAGAGATATAGAAAGCAATCAAGAATAGAAAGCAATCTGATCTTTACAGCAAATGTCAATATAAGAATTACTCTCCTTTTTGATTTTTTTTTAAAAAGAATCCTCCATAAATAATAAACAATACTTTTTAAACTAAGAAACAATTGAACAATGCAGACACATTTTTTCAGTTATATATAGGCTGAAATCAAAAGACTAATAATTAAGTGCTCACTTGCCTCTAGCTACTTATTATTCTTCTTTTTAAAAAAAAAAATAAAATAGATTTTTAATTTCAAGTAACGAAATACTTATGCAAGGAAAACAGAGCTTAGTGGTTGTATAGAAAAGAAAGAAAAATAGCGGCTGATAGTTGTAGTTTTAGACATTCCAAGATAGGCATTCAATTGAAAGTGCCTCTTCATAAGGTGTGATGAATTGGTGGAGGGTGAAAGCCATGTTCCAATTGTCTTAACAAAGTCAATAAAAGGATACCATGTTGTAGATGTGAGTTTACCACTGCAAATCAATATTCCTTTTGTGAAATAGTTAATTTGTCCATAAGCACAATGTCCCATACTTGTGAAATCTAGGCTTCAAAAAGATTTGCATTTAAAATTTCCGATTTTTCGGCAATCACTAATCTAGTTGCAGTTAATAAATGAGGATGAGGTCCTTATTGGTTATGTCCTATCTGAAGAGTAAAATAAGATAGTATGGCTAATTTGGGGTCTGGTTGTGGTGAGTGTTCCATCATTTGATTAAGTGTTTGAAAACTTTTTCTGAAAAGGGTATAATTTGGGGGCAAAACTAGCAAATGTGTACTAGAGAGCCTGGTAAACTGCAACCAGCAAAGGTTGGATGTGTTATGATTAATTCTCTGTAGTCTGGCTGGGCACTTGTACTAGCAAAATGCTATCTTTAAAGTATTCAGCACAAAATAAAGATGCTCTGAATTCTGAAAGGGGTTAACTTCAACATTCAAACTCCCAGCTCCCTTATCCCCCCCAACCTTCCCAATGGAATAGCCCACACCTGTGGTTGAGAACAGAATAGTCTGTATTTTTCTTCATGAGCCAAACGCTCATGAGCTAAGGTTAAATTGGGGAACATAAACATTAACCCCCACCCCCCAGAAGCAGAAAATGTTCTACATGATTATATTGCAAACAAAAATAATAGAATAACAGCCCGATTCCTGTCTGTTTTGGTTATAGAGCTCATTGTTCTTGGTCAAACTTAGCGTTGGTAATTTCAGTGGCACCTCAGGCAGAGAAGAAACTATCTGTGTGTTGTTTTTGCTGTTGTTGGG
This sequence comes from Podarcis gaigeae, assembly GCF_964106915.1. Taxonomy (NCBI): domain Eukaryota; kingdom Metazoa; phylum Chordata; class Lepidosauria; order Squamata; family Lacertidae; genus Podarcis; species Podarcis gaigeae. The sequence goes on along the minus strand of NC_139679.1, from coordinate 74,234,865 downwards.
GTTTTTTTGCAGGTGTATTTTTCGCCTTATTTTTCTTCCCTTTTCTTTTGTTTGCTGCCAGTTTCCTTCTTCAAGTTCTGTCTCTTCCTCTCTCCCCTGCCTACTTATTTCAGATGTTTGCCTTCATTTGGTTTGCATCCCAGTTGATTTAATAATTTTTTAGCATTCAATTTTGTGGAGGCAACTTTAGTTACTCCTTCATAAGTTATTAGGATTTTGAATGGGTAACCCCATTGGAAACGTATGCCTGCTTCACAGACTGCTGCTGTGTAATTTTAAGTTCACATCTGCGTTGCAGCTTTCCTATGCAGAGATCCTGGTAGATTGTATTTTCCATTATTATTTTTTCCAGTGGTCTGAACTTTTTAAATAAGTCATGTTTAATTATGAAGGAGCTAAAACTCAGAGTTTATTTGCTTTGGTCAGAGTGCATCCTGTTGATACAGCCTTCTTGTATAATGGCATCGGGAAGTATTTCCTTTATCCAGGACACAAAAGCTTCAGATAGGTTGGTGTCTCCAAAGCTCTCTGCAGCCTCTCAAGAGCATAGATTTTGGCAACAGTCCCAACCTTGCACATCCTTGATCTGCAATCTCATGTCAGATTGAGCTTTGTAACAATTAGTCTTATGAGCAGTGGTTTTCATTTCTATATACCAGGTTCAAGGCACACACACAAAAGTATTGGGAAGAAGTTCCTACAAAATAAATCATTTCTGTAGACCTTAGCCTTGTGCTAAGTTAAGATATAAAAGATTAAAGAAAAGCAAGGGCACTAGAATTTTCTTCACATCTAGAGATGGATGCACATGGCTGAGTATTTGAATGTTTTGACATCTAACCTCAACTGCATTAAAATGTCAAAATTGCTTTCTTTTTCATATGTTAAAACTATTTAAAATCGCACTGTTTTGCTGCTTTTGAATTTTAAATTGTGGTTGTGAACACATTGCAGGCAGATATTTCAGGCATCGTAAGTACTGTATTAGCAGCTTTGACTTGCTGTGTCAGTTCTCTCCTAATGATGTGTATGTGGTGTAGTGATTAAAGAGTTGGAATAGGGCCTGGGAGACCAGGGTTCAAATCCCCACTCAGCCACAAAGCTCTCTGTGTGATGTTGGACCAGGGTGATGTTGCACCTAGGGGTAATAAAGCCTTATTAACTATATTTCAATCTGCCGCAGTTGGGGCAGATTTGTGTTTTTTTTAAGAATGAGCCATAGTAAATAACAACTGTCCAATACTCAGTTTTGCAGTGCTAGGAGTCTGAATGCTTTGAAATATTGGGCAATCACCCAAGCATTATTAATGTGCATCCTTGATTCATCCTCAATGGGCTTGTGCATGAGCAGCACTTGATGGATTGCACCTATAATATACTGAACTCATGGAATAGTTGTATGGAACTGTTAAAATGGAAATGATATTTAACCAACTTGGTGAGGGTAAAAGAAGGAAGACAGCAATTCGATACGTCTGTCAGCTCTTAGTCTCTTTTCATTAGAAACTGAGAAAATATAGTATTTGACACTAATTAATTTATGTTTATATTTGTAAGACTTGTATACTTGTAAATTGTTGATAAAAAATTTTTTGCTAGAAAAATGAAATAAATTATAATAGAAATATTAACGATGGAAAATATGCAACCAGATGAAGGAATAATATTCCAGTTTAAAAATACCTTAGAGATAAATGCAGGGATGGGAAACCTGTAGCCTTCTGGGTCTTGTTGAATTACAAACTCCCATCATCCTTTACTTGCCCGTTCAACTTAATCGGACCTCTGTATAGACACACACAGAATTGCTCTTTTGGAGGAGACAGAAGGTTATCAAATCTGCCAGTTGCAGAGAAAGTGGATAAAAAGAAATGGTTATTTAGGGTTCAAAAAGTAATTCACACAATTCATAACTACTATATGGGATTCAGTTCAACAGACAAATAGAACAAGTTTTGATATTCCATACCATAGGAAAAAGTGTTTGTGTTAAACATATATATTGTTGCCTATACCCTAATACCCAGCAGCAAGACATTCCAGGGTGCCAGCAGCCTATTTCAGTTCACACTAAAACAAGACCTAGCTCTGTGGCCTATTGAGCTCCTTCCTACAATATTAGAGGAAACCTTCTGATGGAGAATTAAAATGTTTTGCAATATTTGAATTTATTTACAAGTACACCTGTAGAACACAGGTGGAAACAAGCAGGATAACACTTCTACAACCAGCAGATCCACAGACTCTAATCAGATGGCCAAAAAGTGATATCTGCACTCCCAAAGGTGCCTTCCAGAGCTCAAAATGCCCCCCCATCCACCCATCCACTCACTCTCTGTCTCATACTGCAGTTCCTTTTTGTGTCTCTGCTAAAAACCTTCCCATTGTTCACGTTACACAGAGATCTATCTTGCATCATCACTAGCTGGGAGAGGGGGAAGTATGAGTCACTTTCTCCAAAAGTATCTCACATTCCAGGGGAATCTCCATTTATTTTCTAGCCTATTTCCCCATTAAAAAAATGGCTGAAGCAATTTGGCCACAGACTACTGTTTGCCTGACCAAAGGTATGGTCAGGCCAACATCCATAACAGCATGGCAGACCTGGAAATGCTGCAAACAAGATGATAAGGTGTCAGAACACCTTTTTTTTTTTAACAAGAAAAGTTGCACTCTTTATTTATTTACTTGGGACATAGCATAGAATTGTAGAGTTGGAAGGAATCCTAAGGATCATGTAGACCTAACCCCTGGGTGGGCTTGAACCAAGGTAATAGCCAAACACACCGACCCATTATGCTGCCTGAAGTGATTTCTAGCCCACTTTTCCTTAAAAATAATTCCAGAGTGGATTCATGGTATCTTTGACATCAGTGGCGTAGCGTGGGTTGTCAGCACCTGGGGCAAGGCAAGTAATTTGCACCCCCTAACCCGTGGATTTGTGCCTCCTAACCCATGGATTTGCGCCCCCTAACCCTAACCCCCAGATGTTGCGCCCGGTGCGGCTGCCCCCCCCCGCACCCCCCATGCTACGCCACTGTTTGACATTCCTTCACATGCAGAATATTCTGGCATTAAAAAACTGGACACACAATAAAAATGTACAGTATAGGTCGCAGTTTGTCAGTGCAACTTGGTAGTGATAAAGCAGACTTCTATTACTAGATATGATTATGCAGCAGGATCCTGTGTTATAGCCTCCTTCCTTTCTCTTTCCTTAATAGCTCTGGACAGAAGCCTCACTATAGTAGACACAACTAAACCTTGACAAATTACTCCCTTGAACTGCCAGCTACTCTGGATTCATCTTCACAGGCTGCAAGTGCACAGAGATTACTGAGCTGCTGCAGTACAAAAATGTGTTCCATTGGCCTTTTAGTGATCTAATTTAATCTGTCTGAAGCTTCAATAGAAATGAGGATAATCTTTGCAAATAGCCCAGAGACCCCAGAATACCCTACAGTGTTTGAAAACAAACCGTCTGTCATCTTCCCCTTGAAACTATAACTTCAGTGTTCCAGATTAGCACTCCTTTTAGAGCCTCACATAGCAATACTCTTTGTGCAGCACAGGTTTATTTCAGTTGCTGACACCTTGTAAAAATGACTAAATGCACAGCAGAAGGACAATGTTTCATTTTGTTTCCTCTTCCCTGTGAAAGCCAGAGGAATATTTTCTATCCCTCCTGTACGTTGTCCCTATATACCATAGAGATGTCATGCAGTCCACTCAAGGGCTTCTCAAATTGCATGTTCCTGTGTCAGAACAATGCTTGGTTTAGGTTCAAAAGCAGAAGCAGGAGGATTATTTCCTCCTCATAGCTGATAAAGCAGGGACAGAATATTTCAGTTGCTGCTAGAGTTTGGACTAGTGCCATCAGTTACTAGCCTAGCTCTGATCACAGCAAATTAAATCCAATATTTATTTATTTATTTATTTATTCTTGAGTAATTTATTAGTTGCTGTTCAGTAGGTTTCTCAAAGCAGCATATAAAATTAAACAATAAGACAATTAAATAGTACACAATAAAATCGAAGTTAACAAGCAGAATAAAATGCATGCATAAAACAACAAATAGATTAAATACAGCAACTAAAAGGCTGGGCAAATAAATAGGTTTTCAAGAAAATGAAAACAAAAATAGTACCAGACAAGCACCCTGGGAAGTGAATTCCAGAGCTCACAACTGTGAAGACTTGTCTTCGGCCACTATCTACCTTACTTCAGAAAGCTGAGGGATCAGAGCAGGGCTGCAAAAGCTTATGCCAATATCTGAGCAGTTTTGATGTGGGAAAAGGTGGCTCTTCAGATTCACTGGTCTCAAGCTATTTAGGGTTTTATAAACCAATTCTGCATTTTGAATTGTGCTTAGGAATGGACCAGAAGCCAGTGTAGCTGGCAATGTATTCTTCATAGATTATTTACCTTTTAATTAGTGTACTGCTATATTTTGCAATGGCTGTCATTTCTGAACAGTCCTCTAGAATAATCAAATGTGCTGCCCTTCAGATCTCCAGAGATAGATATCTGTACCAGCAGAGAGGACTTCAGGATCTCAAAACTCTCTCATCTCTTTGTCAAACTCCCAATTTCTGTTTTTCTCTCTGCTAAAAAAATAAAAATAAATCCAGAACAGGTTGATCACCACCACCCCTGGTCCAGACAAACCACCAGCCTACAGCGCTAGACTAAGTTTCTATTTGCTGGCTGCTATCCAGTCCATTACTGATTGCAGACAATGATTCAGCACCTCCACAGCTTCACCTCAATTTAATGAAAAAGAGAAACGAAGCTGTGCAATGACACCTCACTCCAGTTGACATAACTCATTGAATTCATGTAGATGTTAAATGGCAAGGGGCACAAAATAGTCATGGCAGAAGGTTAAAGCATAGTTGCTATGAATCAGAGTAATAGTCCTACAGCACCACTCTCTGAAACAGATATCTAGGTAGGACAGCTCCAGATAGTCCAGAAGGATACCATGCTTGATAGTATCAAAGACCACTGAAAGACTTAGGTGACTCAACAGGATTGCATTCCTTCAGCATAGATCAGCTGTTTCCATGTCAAGCCCCAGCCTGAAAGTGGATAGAAGTAGATGTCAGAGTAAATCAATGTCATCCAAGGGTCTCTGAAGTTGTCCAGCCATGACCTTGCCCCCAAAGTGCATCTGGATGACTGGTAAGTAAGTTGCAAATCCAGAGTGTTCAATGTGGATTTCTTCAGAGTGGCTTGACAACTACCAATCTGAGTTGAGCCAGGATCACTACTACCCCATGTCACTTACACTTTGGAACTCCCTGCCTATTGATATCAAGCAGGTGCCTTCACTTTACTATTTTCGGCACTTGCTAAAAGCATTCTAGTCTAGAAAAGCCTATGCAGATGTTTAGATAGGTGAGGCAATTTTAATCTGTTTTAGTATTTTAGCTTTTGTATATTTTAAAATCTTGTTGTAATTTTTTAAATTGATTTTATTGTTTTATCTTTTGTAAATGCTTTTATATATTTTTTACAATCAAGCCGTGTATAAATTTTATGGAGTACATAATAAATAAATGTCAGGAGGCAACTGGTCACTCATACAAGCCAAGACGGTCAAGGGTTGAGCATCAAAGAGGAAGGCTGTATTCCTCATACTTTATCAATGTCCACATGTTTCAACAGCTGAAATTTACCCAGCAGTGCTAGACCAGACAGTGCTCAGAACACATCAAGGTAATCTGCAAAAGTGGTAGAGTTCATGATGCCGCAGCTACAATAAATTTTATCCTCAATGTACTTGGCAATTGACTCATAATGGGATTCTGAGAGTTATGCATATCTTCCTGACAGCTGATAAAATTATCAATTAATGCCCCCCTCATAAAAAAAACACCTTTTGGATGGCACTGGGTGAGAAGGGTCATAGCTAAGTGGGACAGCATCTGTTTTGCATGCAGAAGGTTCCAAAATCAATTCCTAGCAACTCCAAGTAAGACTGGGAATTGCCCCTGCCTGAAACCCTGGTGAGCCACTTCCTTTCAGTGTAGAAAATAGCTGAGCTAGATGGAGCTATGGTCTGGCTTGATATAAGCTTCCTATGATGTGATAGTAGTAGGGTAAATATTGCTTCTTCACCCACATTTTTGTCATGGAGTAGGTCCGCAGATGAACTCATATCTTTGTCCAATTGTACTTACGTCAAGTTCCCCCCCCCTTACCAGTTTCCCAAGTTTCATTGCCTCATGCTCCCAAGTATACGAGGCAGCCAATTAGGTTTAGCCCAATGGGAGAATGAACTCTTAGGAGCAATAACGTTCAGCAGAAAAGCCATCTCCATATGCCACAGAGCAGCAAAGTTTTCAACAAAAGCACTAGCCATGCTGACAGGAAACTTCCCAAGAGCTTTTACAAAACCTTCTTTTTTAAAACACTTAAAAAGAACCCCGATCCCTCTTTCCCTTTATGTCTGTTTTGATCTGTTGTGATCCATTCCTAATCTGCACATTTTCAACTAGTTTGCTGACAAGTTGATATTGTAATTCTAAGTATGTTGTAGGATGCCTCGACTTTGATTTTAAAATGGAAGTGTGCAATATAAGCATTTTAACAGAAGATAATTATTGGCCCGCTATCCCTGAATACAGCAGCTATAGCAAGTTGAAACCGTACCGGAAAGTGCTCTGACTACTACAGAGGAGTAAAGAAAAACTCCCCCACCTCTGAATCACCATCCTTCTGCCCAACTGTAAATACTAAGTTAAGAGTGTGGCCTGCCACTTGACTTTGAGAAACCCCCATATTTGACGTGGTGGTCATGAGGTCCCAAACCCTGATGAGGCAACCTGGCCAGGCATATTGACGTTCCCAGGATTAGGTTCAGTTTGTTTTGGAGGAAGCTAAAGAGGTGTTGCACAAATGAAAACCTGCGTAAAGATTGTTGGACCTTTTATGTAAGTTCATTAAGCACAGTGGGTTTTCTGGTGATCATTTATTCTCACTGGTAAATCAAATATGACAACTGAGTATGGAGAAAATGAATACATTTAAGAAATAAATATTGGCAAAAATTTTACCCTGTATTCATTCTCTTCCATCTGTCAAAACTGTTTTAGTGCCTTTTCTCATTTCTTTGCTTTGATGATCTCTGCAAAACCTACAGTTCCATCAAGATCTACCTTTAATTCTTCTTCATGAATTCTGTTTGCCCTGCTTCCAAGGGATCTGTGGCTGCTACATCAAAGTATTATCCAACATGCTGTATTAGCAATCACATTCAAGTGGGTGAGCTGATGAATAATATAATAATAATGCATAGTGACATCATTGCTTAATGACGGCACAGCATCTCTTTGGAAAACAGTAAAATAACCATCAAAAAGGATGATAAATGGAATATGAAACAAACAAGAAACAATTATGGTTTTGGTATGGTGGCAAACCTAAAGCAAAGTGTTGGGGACATTTTCTAAGATGGGTTCTGATTAAATCCACAGGCATTGAGCAAGCTCTAGCCAATCTCTTTTGTATTACTAACTGAACCAAGATTTCCAGGATGCCCAAAAGAATTACGCATTTAATCCAACAGAAATACACAAAACATGCCTAAATTATAGAAATCCACTGAAGTCTCACCCTTAATTAAAGAAAGCTAATGTGAACAGAAGCATGAACTAACCTTCTGTTCTGAAGAAAAAGGTAAAGGTAAAGGACCCCTGACAGTTAAGTCCAGTCGCGAACAACTCTGGGGCTGCGGCGCTCATCTCGCTTTACTGGTCGAGTGAGCCAACGTCTGTCTGCAGACAAGTACTCCCCTCTAAATTTTGGTCTGCACTTGCTAGTTGAATGCAAGAAAGAACCAACCAAAAAGGGAAGAATACTAAACAAAATATAGGCCAAAACCAGCCCCAATGATCACTATATGGAAATCCTCAATTGAAAAGTTAATCAATGTAACTTTTCCATTAGGTATTGAAATTTTGTATTGATGTACATCAGAAATGAGCTTGCTTGGAAGGTTAGCACTGGGAGGTTTTTGGAATCGCACTGTTTATTCAAAAGTGTTTCTGTAATTATATTTGTTCCGTTACTATAGTCTACAAACATGAGATTGTACAGTGATTGAAATTTATCCATATTTGACCATTATGGGGATGCCATATAATAAATGAACAACTGACAGGAAGAGGGTAGGAAAGTATGAAGAACAAGCACTTTAAAGCCCAGAACAGTGAGATCAATGTTCCTTAAGAGCAGGATTAGGTATTTAATGCAGCAGCATAAAAGGCAAAATGGCATATTACTGAATCTGTTTCTGAATATTTAATGGCAATTATTTCAGCTAATTCTTTTTATAGACCTGCATCTTTTTATGGTCCTGACTAATGAATAACATTTAGTTATTACTTACATTTGTTATCCCCATTTAAAAAAACCAGTTATTGAGTTTTATAAGATATCCTCAGTGTTTGTTAAAATATTTATAGTTTTGTAATTTTAAACAGATTCCCAATATAGTTATTGAAAAACTGTATCTGATGCTCATTTATGAAAAATCAGAGAAATTGTTCATTAAATTACATTAATGGAAGAAAGTTTTTTTTTAATGAACAAGAAACTAAAGCACACATACATATTAAATGACACTAGTATAATTAAGGCAATAAGTTTCTTTTTCTTATAAAAGCTCATTGCAACCATATAGAGAAAACCATAAATACATAGTGGGAGTTGGTATATACACAGGCAGTTTATCTATCACATTTAACTTCTGTGTTCCCTGCAAATGTGTAGCAGAATTGCAGAAATGCCAGTTTAGGGGGTGGGGAATGTTTAAATTGGGATGCATGCACATCTGAAAAATGAAGAGGCCAGAAAGGAAGCAAACAAATCTCAGATTGAATGTTGTTGTTGTTGTTCATTTCACTTCTATATCGCATTATATTTTTTTAAAAAAATGTTTGGCACACGTTTAGATGGGTGCAAGCCTCAGTAGGTGGAATAGAATTTAATTAGGTTTCAGCTGTTGCAACCTAATCCTAAAAATGTAAGCATGCTTTAAATTCTATTTCAAAGTGATGGAGTTGAGCCCTCCTCTTTGTGCTCAATTCCCTCCATGCTTAAACCCTACCCTGCTGAACTGCAGCCTTAGATTGCTTATAAAGTTGATAAACATCAGCACCAAGCTGCTGGGTTTTTACTGATCCTTCGATGGGGGGCTGAAACACTTATTAGGGAAAACATGCATTGCTTAATGTCTCACTGTGACCACTTTTTATTGTTACAGTTTATAAATTGAGAATTCAATTAGCAAGTGATAGACTGTCACTTTTACACTATGATCATAACTATTTAGGCTGGTGTACCTCCTTGTCACATCATCACAACGTTTGCTATGCTAACATAGAGCAATGACAGGTGGCACTGCACTCAAGGGCCACTTTATCCTCTTTGATTATTTCCTGGCATAACAAGTATTAATACTACACTGCTAGTCTCTCCCCCCAAACCCCCCACATACAGTACTAGATATAGCAACATTTTCCACAAAGAAAACAGACACATAGAATTCATTCTGCTTCACATGACTCAACTGTCTCCATAGCTCGTTTACTTACACTGTTGCATTTAAATAATGGTTTTATTGTTTGTCTTAATGTTTTAAGCAACATGCTCCTCATTTTTGCATCCCTAACTGTTCTCTTGTATTTTTCTTGTGTGTTCACTTTTGTTCTCATATGAGCAAGAGTTCTACATTCTGAAGGAATCCTACTTCCCTCCGACAGTTTCCTTGATTCTTCTAATTACCCATGTTCAAATGCTCTTGGACAAGATGGCACATTTCCTATTCAGTATACATTCTAGCTGAATTTTCATTACTGTAGTTTGAATAACTCCCAAATGTTCAACAGAAATGTGACGCTCTTAATTTTTTCTTTCCTTTTTACCAGTCTCTTCATTGTTAAGAAATTTCTTCTTTTGAAGTCAAATGTTGGTGGAAGAGCAAACAAATGGCCTTTTCCTTGAGTGAAAGAAACACAAGTCTCCAAGCTGTGATTAGTGTAAAGATCTGTTCCAGACTCTGTTTATTAAGAGAAGGTAGTTGTGTTGGAGAAGACCCACATCAGTCAGAATTTCTTCTGAACTAATCAATAGGGAGTTCTTACATACAGAGCAAACAGCTTCTTATTGGGATGACAAACTTGTTGCAACCTGGTTAGTAAGAAACCACAAGAAACTAGATTTACAGGGAAAACCTCTGAAGTTCCATACTTCTTTCATTCTTTCACTTTCTCTCCTACCATCATACTAACTTTATTTTTACCCTCTAAGAGAGACGTGGTCTTAAGATCTTAGCAGGCTCAGGTCTGTTACTGACCCAGTCCTCTACATTCTGCTTTCACACTTGGTTCTTTTTTAGAGTGTGCATCCAAATTAAGTTGAAAAAATGGTATGTATTTTGATGTTTTAAAGCACTGTATTTTGTCCTTGAACATTTTTGAGTGCTGATGGTTGATTCGGTACTGTTTATTGGCCATTTGAAAACTAAAATAGATATTGGCCATTAAAACTAGCAAGTAAAAAAAATAGCAACCTTGTACATTCATTTTGCTTATTTATCTTCTTCCTTTTTACCATATATGACAGCCACTGTCAGGGACAGCACATACACAAATTATATCAGGGTAAAATGTGCTCACTTTCCATATTGAAAACAAACTGCCCCAAACCATATTAAAACACCACCTTCTTTTTGGCAAGAACCTCCTCTTCTACACCTTCATCTTTGGGCAGGTAATGCTTCATCACATCCTTGTAAATACCTGTAAAATACTCCCTTTTTCTTGTCTGTTACTCACTGGGCTAAGGCAGACTCATAAGTGAATTATCACAGTACAGTAAATAGGAGCTACTGACTCCTTCTGAGAAGCTGTCAGAGTTGCAGGGTGTAAGCAAGGACCAAAGCATGCTTTATGTTTGTTTGGCTATTGTTTGATGCTTGTGACAATAACCCTCACAGAACAAACACAGCCATTCAGATTGGTTATAAGTTTCACAATATATTAATTTCACTGAAAATTGGTAAAGTCACTAAAAGCACCCCTATTTTGCATTTTGTTTTATGGTGTTTTTGTATAAAAGACTAGTGCTTTCTGCCTGCTGGCTGCTATATCAGGTTTGTCCTCTGAAACCTAAGATAGGCAGCTCTGGGCCTAGACTTCCAAGCCTCTGCTTTTCCCATCTACACATATTTCTCATGGCACCTGATATCAATGCTGGCCCAACTGTCATGTTTCTTTATTGTGTACATATTTATTGTGTAGAACATGGGTAGGCAAACAACAGCCTGGGGGCCAGATCTGGCTCAATCGCCTTCTAAATCCGGCCCATGGGTGGTCCAGGAATCAACGTGTTTTTACATGAGTAGAATTTAAAATTTATTTAAAATGCATCTCTGGGTTATTTGTGAGGCATAGGAATTGGTTCATCCCCCCTCCAAAAAAAATATAGTCCGGCCCCCACATGGTCTGAGGGACAGTGGGCCGGCCCCCTGCTGAAAAAGTTTGCTGATCCCTGGTGTAGAAGATGTGGTGTAACAAAATGACCACTAGAGTATTTGCATATACATACGGTAGTACCATTCACATGTGCAACAGCATAAGGAAAGATGGAAAGTCTAGACTCAACACATTATGCGGCAGGTCCCTGGCATAGTGGGTGGGAGCACACTGGTTGGTTACTGCTGCACAGCATCCCATGAGCACATCATTGGGCTTGGTTGGCTCCCTGGGGGATACACCTGCAGCACAGACAAGACGGTAAACCCGCTCCTATGGTCCACATCTGGGTTATACATTCAAGCCATTCAATATATAAAAGCCATTAAGTATTGGAAATGGGTAGAGGAATTAAACAGCCTATGGGGAGGGTCCTGGCTCATCATGCCTCTCTCATTTTATTTTTACATTTACATCCCGCCTTTCCTCCAAGGAGTTAAAGTTCTCTTCTCTCCATTTTATCCTCACAACAACTCTGTGAATTAGGTCAGGTAAGAAACTGTGACTGACCCCAGTGAACTTGATGCCCGAATGGGGAAAACCTAGTCTAATGCACCACACTGGTTCTCTTTCAGATCTTCATTTGGACCTGCTGCCATTTAGAATAATTAGTACAGCTGAGTCAGCCCTTAAGAAGCCCACTGCCATGCTAAGGAATTTTTGGGAGAGTAGGAGTCAGGCCTCATATATTCTCCAAGGTGTGCCCCCCATCTAATTGGCAGCTAAAAGTCCAAGCTGTGTGTGTACTTCAGCTCACACTGAGATTGGGCTAGCCTTGTCCCATGTAAAAACTGGTTCCTTGTCCTTGTAACTAGAGAAATTAAAACCTAGACGTAATTTTCCCTCCAAAAGAACAGGGAAGTAATTTCACAATACTTTAAAGTCTGTTATAGACATAGTTCTCAAAAATTGGCAAGAGCATGGCATGTCATTACTGTATTAATCTTAAACTATTCACTAGTGGTCCTTGGACTTCACACATGTCCGTACTAACCTTAAAAGGGACATATAGCATATGAGCAAGGTTCTTTTTTGTTTTGTTTTGCCAAAAGATTTTCTTGTAAAATGCAGGTGTTTGTAATAAAACAAGGAGAGATAGGAAAATTAATTAAAAATGTGCATTTCTTCTTTTTTTTTTCAGTTCACCCCTCTATGGATATGTCTTTTGAGTTTTTCCTTTACATAACTATTCCAAAAGGCTGGTTAAAGGACTGGTTAAAGGGCTGGTTAAATGAATCTTTCATTCCCTTTTTGGCTGCTGCTACTAGACCTTTATCCTGTTGGTTTTCTAGATTCACAATGCAGCTTCATTTTTCAGAGGAATCTTCAACCCTTTTATCTCTGCTGGATAAGAGCTAATGATACCTAACTATTTTGGTTTCAACAGTGACTTAAACAGATTCAGATTATATCTGTACCTCTGCTTTTACTTTGATTAGGATTTTCCTAAAGAATGAAAACCATTCAGAGAAAAGAGGGAGATATTTAAGTCAATATATACGATGGGAACTATCATTTTTATTTGATCAATTTCTGTGGATAAGAGTTAAGAGGATTTTACACCTCAAATGTCTTTAAGGAAAATGAGAAACTAAAATAGTTCCTCATTTCACATATAGAGCAATATTGGTTAACTCTGCTTGTTATACAATATTTATAACCTGTCCTTGCCCTGAAGAGGTCATAAAAGCCTTAATATGATTTCCAGGTGGTCTCCCACCTCTCTCTTACTGCTTCTGGCTATTTAGGCATTGCAAATACCACCAGTACGCTGGGTATTTATTTAAAGGCATTTGTATATCACCCTATAACCAAGGTCTCATGGTTTTCTTAAAACAATATAAATGGCATCAGCTAAATTGTATCCTAAGGGACAGTCATTGACATTGCACACTTATTTCAGGTTAATTAACCTAGAATATTCACACAAGTCTTTTCCTCTCTCACACTAACTTAAATTTATCTCACTATTCCACAAACAAATATGCACTTAAAATGAGAAACATCTATCCTTCTGTCATACTGGTTATGCAGTATTAAGTATTTTAACTCCAGCAGAGTTATACATTTTAGTTCCAAGTAAGTATTTTCAAGAATCTGACAGATGGAATAGTCATATTGCCAGACTCACTTGCTAGTGAGTGATTATTCTCATCAACAATGATTCCTGCTTACAGTTTAATTCACAGTACTTTAGATATTGTTATGAGGGTCATTATATGGCAGTTATAGAATACTAATCTATCTTTCAATATTCTTTCCCAGCATTTGTATACTTAGGGGGTTGTTCTGAATGTGCTATATGGTTTTACCACTGATAGCCCTATTAATATCAGAAAACATGGTTAATAGACAAAAGCTACCAATCTGCATTTTGCTATTTCCTAAGAGAACACAGACCTAAGAAGTACTTAATAGCATCATCAATGCTGCAGTGCTATGCACCCTTACCTGGAAGTAAGTCCTGTTGAACTTGCTGAAATTTACTTCCAGTTAGACAGGTTTGCGCTGCACCTCTTTGGGCACATCCAGACAGCACTTATGAAATACATCCCCCTGCACTTATTTCCTGACAGCCCATATAAGGCAAGCAAGTGCACATGATTTAGCAGTGAACACAAACTGGATAGATTAGCAATAGGGAAAGGAAGAGATAGGACATACAGCCTGATTCTGTGCATCTCAGGCATTTAACACCCACCCACTCCAAGAATCCTGGAAACTAATTTACCCCTTGCAGAGCTACAATCTCCAGTCCAGCAAACTTAACAAACTACAGTTCCCAGGATTTCTTGAGAGAGGGAGTATAGGCATGCAATTGGGGCATGACAGGTGTGCCCAGGCACAGCTTAGTGTTTTGTTGTTGTTTGTTGTTGAAAAACAGGGATCATAGAGAGAGATTCTGCGAGAGTGTGGAGTAGCAACCTGGCTCCTTCAGCTGTCACAACATGTGGAGAAGTGGCGGTGGGGGAGAGGCAAAGGTGGAAAGGAGGAGGATGGAAGCAGACAGAGAGAGGCGCAGGCAAAAGAAAAAGGTTGGAATGGATTTGCTCTGCAGCCTCTGCCTGTGTCTGTCTCTGGAAGCGAGGGTTGTGTGATGGACTCCCATGGAGGCAGTAAGGGTTCCCTGGGACATTCCCTGGGAAGAGGGATTGACTGTTAAGCCACTCTGAGAATTTTATTTCTGAGAGGGGAGTAAGGGTCTCCCAACAACTCTCTGTACCCTTAACAAAATACAGTTCATAGGATTTCCGGTTTTGTGACTTTCTTCAGAGAAAGGCTAGAGGTTGGTGCGCCGAGGGAGCAGCAAGTCAAAAGTACCAGGTTTGAGCAATGGAGGCAATGCTAGGTTTAGGGACCTTATCCTGATAAGGGAATTCTGCCAGTTTGAGGTTTCCTCTTCTTTTCAAAAATATAAACTTTAAACATGATTAGCATACTTGGTAAATTGATTTATGCCTATAATGCATTTAATACAATTAGGCTCTGGGGTTGCGGCGCTCATCTCGCTTTATTGGCCAAGGGAGCTGGCATACAGCTTCCAGGTCATGTGGCCAGCATGACTAAGCTGGCGAACCAGAGCAGCGCACGGAAACATAATTAAAACCTCTTTAAAACATTACTCATCATTCTACAAAAAGCCTTAAAACAAACATGGAAGGCATTTGTGGCTTCTGCTGGTAGCTCAGGTAGCATGGTGACCTGGCAGTTCTACAGGGGCCAAGAAACTGCGTGGTGGAACTCAATTTGATTTACTGGTTTGAATTAAACAATTAATTTACTGGTTGTAGGCTTGTACTTCAGCAACAAAGAAAGATGAAGGGGGAGAGATCCTAAGAAAGATTATATGGATGATATTTTATCATTATTAATGAGAATGGGAGATGGTGGAAGAAGAGTGGGAAGCAAAAGAGGAAGCAGTGTTTTATTTCAAAGTCTGAAGATCAGATATATTTGATTTCAGTTCTAATCCGTGGCTCTCACATCAGTTTTTCTGCTGAGGCAAACACTTTGATTTCCTCTCACGTATTATTTTCTATGGGCTTGTTAAACACTGAGCTTTTGTGAAGGACTTTGGAAGGAAGATGTTTTTCTAAAGTGCTCTATCAATATAAATGGGAGAATAATGCTCTACCTTTGCGGTCAGAGGCAGCAATGCTTCTGAATAGCAGTTGCTCAAAACTACTGGAGGGGAGTGTGTTCTTGTACTCAGATCCTGCTTGCAGGTTTCCCACAGGCATATATGGTTGGCCACTTTAAGAGCAGGATGCTGGTTGAGATGAGCCTGCTGGATCAGGCCAATGACTCATCTTAAAATCTCACCTTCTTAAGAAAAGGAAAAGACTTAGTAACTGAACAGATTTGTGAGTTATGAAGCAATAAGAATAATAAACTGCTGGGGAATTGTAATCCACATCAGGAGGGCACCATGTTGGCAACCCCTGCTCTAGTTGTTGGTGCAGCTATCACCAGAAGTGTGATTCATGGAGCATTGGATCTTACTTTGCTGAGATGAGTTCGCATAGTATTGATTTGTCTTATACAAAATCCTTCCACAGTTTTTAGTGGGTACAGTATACTTGCTGAACAAATTCCAGAATCTGATTAAGCCCCCTAAAAGCTCAATAAATAGTTCTGTTTAAAAAGTATTTTAAAAATTGCAGTCTTAGGTTGTCTCAGGAAACAGTGAAAGACTCTGCTTTGTGGGTGGTGGGGAGTCAAAGCATTGGAGAGCCCCTGCTGTGGCTGTAGAGACTGACATGGGAGAGACATGTTTTGTTGCAGCTGTGGCAGGTGAAGGGGTCCAGTGTGCTGATGCAGGTGTACCATGACATTTCTTCTTTCTGTGCTCCTCCCAGAAGTCATTCCTCCTCTGGTCACTGCTGTGGATACATGACCTGACTGATTGTCTCCAAGCACTGCAGTCGTCTGCAAGGGATTCCCACACAGCGGGGTTAATGTTGCCAGCCCTCATGTCATGTTTGCAGACGTCTTTGTAACACAGAGTTGGTCTACCAGCAGGCCTGGTGTCTGAAGTCAGCTCCCCATAGAGCACATCCTTGAGATTCTGCCATTTCCATTGTGTGGACATGACCAAGCTGGTGTAGACATCACTGAGGGAGGACTGCAAACATGCTGGGGCTGTGGGCATAGAAGAGCACATCTTTGTTTGAGACTCTGTCCTGCAATGTGATGCCCAAAATCTTCCTGACGCAGCACCTGTGGAAGGTGTTGAGGCATCACTCCTGGCAGGTGTAAGTTGCCCACAACTCACTTCCATACAAGCCTGGGGGACCTTCATCTTGGTATTCATCAAAAGTATTTCAAAAATTGCACTTCAGTATCCTAGAATTTCAGGGTTGTTACTACCAAACAATTTTTTATGTATAATGGCTTTGTTTCGCAGAAAAGAAAAGCAAGTATCAGTGTTTAGAATAGCCTTCCTCAAGGGGGTTTATAATCATTATCTATAAACCATTAATTTTGGTTGAAAGCTCTCTGGATATGGTTGATGCTCAATAGGGCAGAACTGTACTATTTCTAATGAAGCACTTACAAACAAGTTTCAAGACACAGGAGGGAAAAGTTATTAGGTGTACATGAGCAAAACAGCACTTCCTTTATTGAGTGAATTCATATTGAAGATTCATTATTGTGATTGTTTCAAGAGATCCATGTTAACACACACGTAATGGTTCTTGACTACTTCAAATCTTTTGCATCATTAACTAAACATACCATTAGTAGAGGATTTACAGCTTGCCTTACAGAAAAAAAGGAGTGTCAGCTTATTCATAAAAATTTATTGTGTGTTTTATTAGTATCACCTCTAAAAACAAATCTGTAACAAGTGCCTGACTTTAGTAACCTGAGAGGCTGCAGAGCCACTACATACTGTGAGCAGTTTGTTTCTGAACTGACCCAACTGTGATAAATGCTAACTTGACAGTAATTGGTGTTCTTTCCCCTTGTGCAATTGGATTGCAGTGTTGATACCAGAACAGATTCTTAAGTATGTTTATGCTGGATACTGACTTCATGTGCTTTTTAGGACCATGGTTCACAAAGAAACATTTAATCTTACTTTCATATCAACCTCAGAAGCAATGCTTTTCAAAGAAGTAAATTCATATTTTCAGGTTCAAATCATCTTGTGTCGATAATGGATGACATGGAACTTCTGTGCCCCCGGTTTAGATATAAACATTAGGGATTTGAGACACCTATCTCAAAATGGGAGGCAAATCTTCTAGCCTTGCATTTCCTTTTCATATTTGAATTAAAATAGTAGCACTTTGAAAGTAAATTCTGCACACCTGCCTATTTGTGCCACCCTTCTGCCCCTGCCCCCCAAAATCAGCTGCACTATTTCAGTTCCCTAAACCATTCCCCCTCTCTTTCCCTTGTTTCTGTAGGGGCACAGGAGCAACAGAGTTGGTGTTGGAAGATTCTAGTTACAGGTAGGTCTGTAACTTCAGATTGTATCTGAAGAAGTGTGCATGCACACGAAAGCTCATTCCAGTGACAAACTTAGTTGGTCTCTAAGGTGCTACTGGAAGGATTTTTTTTATTTTGTTTCTGTGTTGGAAGAGGGAGGAAGGGGTTTTTATCCCCTCCTACAACTCTTTCCCCCTACAATCCATCATCCTAAGTGAAAGAACATGCTAAAAGTGTGTGAAATTTTTCAGATTCATTTTTAGAACATCAGGGTCTCGCTCTCTCTGTGTGTATAAATATACAAAGAGACAGAAAGAGAGAAAGAGAACAGGCGGGCACTGACCATAGTATATTCTTCAGATCTATATCTGCCTGTCCAAGAAGCAGTCCAATCTGTTCTGAGTTGCTCTGTCTGATTCAACCAGTCTTTTGGTTCTGAGGCACCTTTGTTAAAAACAAAGCTCTGTTTCATATCGTTCACTATTATGGGGAATCGAAAAAATGTGTTTTCTTTTTTGATCAATGTGGATGAAATTTGCAGGCATAAAGTGGATTAAGCTTGCCAACTCACAGAAAATACATCAAGGGATTTGGGAGCTCAATATGTTGACTTTTTTTGGGGGGGGTCATCTCTAACTTTTTTAATCTTTATTTTGGGGAAGAAATGGAACTGAAATCCACAGCCATAGGCTCCTCTTCTGAGGGCAAGAATGCTACCAAGTTTCAGAAAGACAGCTGCAGTGACTTCCTGCCTCAAGGGCAGCCGTTACAGTTGTAGACATGTAAAAAATGAATAATTTAACCTCATTATGTTTTGTGGGCTATTGGTCTGAAAATTGCTGATATGAGAGTTACTACTGGATAACTTGTTGGCATCCATCTGTCTCGAGAGACAATGGAATGCGCCTCAGGGTGTGTCAAACCACTGCATTAGGAGCACTAAAATGAGCTGCCTGGGGCATTAAGACCCCACTCTTGGCAGCTGGAGACAGAGGAACACATCTGCTTTGTGCTGGACCCGAGGCTGTGAGCTTGGGGCTTCCCTGGAAACCTATGGAGAAGCAAAATTTGATGGTGTGTTAATGCTGTGAGTTCCCGCATCCTATGCTTAAGCTGTATATATGTGTAAACAAACCCATATATCCTAAAGACACCGCAGTATCCATTGACCTTCATTCCAAGGAAGCTGAACCCTGAGTAAGTGCAGGAACCCCTGGACTTCACCACTCAGAGGCTGGGGTTCTGCGCAACAACATAGTTATTCATACACGTAGAGGTTCTTCATTGTTTGCTATCATAGCCACCGGGTTCTGCCCAACTTTTGGAGTTCCTGGTGTGTGTGTGTGATGTCACATGCTCGATACACATGTGATGTCACATGGCGGGAGGAGGCCATGAAACCCACCGCAGCTGCAAGGAAGCCTAACGGGGCACATCACAGCCACAGGGAGGCCCAGTTGAGCCTGCTGCAGTTGCAGAGAGGCCCGAGGGATCCACTACAGCTGCGGAGAGGCCTAGCGCAGGCACAAGAATACAGTGGTACTTCAGGTTAAGTACTTAATTCATTCCGGAGGTCCGTACTTAACCTGAAACTGTTCTTAACCTGAAGCACCACTTTAGCTAATGGGGCCTCCTGCTGCTTCCGCGCTGTCGGAGCACGATTTCTGTTCTCATCCTGAAGCAAAGTTCTTAACCTGAAGCACTATTTCTGGGTTAGCGGAGTCTGTAACCTGAAGCATCTGTAACCTGAAGAGTATGTAGCCCGAGGTACCACTGTATAGAGGAGGGCCAGCCCCCTCCTTCAAATTTTTGGGGAAGCCCATAGCCCCTCAAACCCCCCCTTGTGGTGCATCTCTTTACTATGTAAACTCATGATACCACAATTACTCTGATGTTGGGCATGTATCTGCTGCTGTAAATATGTGAAGTATGAAGGGGCACCATTCATTTTCAAATACTCATACAGACATGTTCCAGAGGTGTTTTGAGATGTTTCTCTTTCATACATGTCAAACACTGGTGTGCCTGCTATGCCATGAACTTGTCCTAAGTTTTCTTTAGGGTTTCATCTTTTTCTCTGTTTTTCTCTGCTATCCAGCAGAAATGCACCTTGTACTTAAGAATTAGGAAGATGTGAGGAAATTACCTTTTGTTTACTGCTGTCTAGTGGGAAGGGAAGATTTTTAGGAAGAGGAAACAAGCACCCATCCTTAACAGGAAAAAGATGGTCTTGTATTATTCATATACAAAGTCATAAACATGATGTACAAGGGTATGCAATATTTTTCCTCTGTAGGGTTTGCTATTTGTTTTGTTTGAGCTTATTGGTGCTAGCACAGTGTAATTACTGAGATCAGAGGTAGGCAACCTAAGGCCTGTGGGCCGGATGTGGCCCAATCGCCTTCTCAATCTGGCCCACAGACGGTCCGGGAATCAGCGTGTTTTTACATGAGTAGAATGTGTGCTTTTATTTAAAATGCATCTCTGGGTTATTTGTGGGGCATAGGAATTTGTTCATATTTTTTTCCACCACATGGTCTGAGGGACGGTGGACTGGTCCACCGCTAAAAAGGTTGCTGACCCCTGACTTAGATGGTTCCCAGACCAAACCAAAAGACATCATCAAAGAAAAGGCTGCTGAATTCAATAATAATCACCTTGAGGAAAAGAAATTATCTTTAGTTGCCATGGGCTGATTTCCTGCAAACAGTTAGGCTGTTTCAGTCTCATTTAAGACAAGTAAGGGAGCCCAACTAAATGTGACATTTGTCATGTAGTTTTCCCTTTCATGTTGGATTTTTCTTTAATAAGTAGCTGACAGGAAAGCCCAAGCTGGACTGGACCTATGGCATGGTGGTAGGGGTTTAACCCTTTGTCCCCAGTTTAGTCCCAGTTGGAATTTGCCCCACCTACATCTTCTGTTCACAATGAGATGAATGCTCCCAAGGGAAACGTCTCACTGGAACCAATGGGGGTTTTCCTCTCATAGCTATTAGCAGGTACTGGGGGTGATTCGAATTGAAACTGCAGTGGGGGCAGAGGATTAACCGCCCCCCCAACTACACTACAGTCTTGATTCAGCTCCCTGCACAAGTTTTTATTCTATTTTAAAAATCAAACATGTGAGAGCAAATTGACAAATGGCATATTTACTTTGCTTTTGAGCCCACATATTAGTAGTGTGCAGGTTTGCCCCTTTAGTGCTCGTTGGACTCTGCTGTCTGTTTAAGATGGATATTTGTGTCCTACACTCATTATTTCATTCATTATGTCAATTATTTGTTTAGTTTGAGGTTTTAATAACCTGATCTCTTTTACTTAGGCTTATTTTTCTGTTCCTAGAAATGCATTTAGATTAAAAAAATATTGCATTCACAAAAGCTCAGGGTTGGTAATGACCTTATAAAACAAGAACCAATTGATATTCACAAATATTGATTGTAAAACAAAGAGATTTGGAAGACTAAATATGTAAGTAAAGCCTATTACTTTTCTCAATAAAATAATCACCTGGTTATCTCTGGCAATTTAATGTTTGCCGAAATAAAAATAAAATAAAATTCTACATCTCCTCTGCAAGTTGATTTTTGGAACTGTCCTGAAAATATTACCTACCTAGTGAATTAAAATTCAATAAGTCTCTGTCAGGAGAATGAAAAGTAATTTAAAACCTGCTCGATTTGCATTTAGACTGACAGTTCAAATACACTTCTGGTAGAAATTGGTCATTATGTGATATTGTCTGATAACAGTGATGCATGTGGGAAATAGTTTGTCTTTGTTCACTACCCAGCGTCAGCCATCAACCCCATTAACACCTTTTTGGAAAGATGGTAAAAGATTTAATGGAGTACTGAGATTGTACTTTCTTCTTGGTTTCCCCCCTTCCTTATTTTGATGATTAACAGTGCAATCCTGTGTCTGCCTGCTCAAGAGTAGACTCCTCTGACTTAGATGGGACTTCCAGGAAAGTGTATATAGGAATGCAGCCTAATTTATCAACATAGTCATCCTGAGCTAGTGCTTATTGCTTGTGTGGCAGGAGCCAAAACAGATCTTCTGCACATTCAAACAATGTAATGTTGAATAAAGATGGGGGAAGGGGGGAATTATTCTCATTTTATGCAGATAATGTTGTGGTTACTCTGGTGGGTCCTTTATATTCTATGAGAAGGTTGTTTCAATTAATTGATGAAGTAATGGTGCATCATATGGTTGGCACACAATCAGCTTTGACAGCACCCATGGCCCTGTGTGCATTTTGCATATAGAGCCAGGACTCCTGGGGCCACAGATGACTGGTGGTGTTAATAAAGGCCTGTGCAAAAAGTAGGCATAGCAGAATGAAACACATATTTATGTAATTGCTTTGCCAGAGTCTGTGGTCAGTGTTACATTTAGGTGTTACATTGTAGGTTTCTTGAGTGACAACAAAAGATCTAGTTCTAAACATCTTAGTTTCTAACTATATCAATTTTTGGACTGTACCCCTTGACCTCTTCTGTTATTGCTTTTACCAAACAGGAAATGACTGACTAGGGTGGAACCAACACACATATAAAAACATTCTGGAAATACTTTTTAAAAAAGCATTTTAAATTAATTTTCCATAAGGCTCACCATCACCATCTAGTGTCACATTGTATATTGTACTTAAAACACACTTAAAACATTTTATTTGCAGCTGTATAGCTGAGTCCCAGGTGCTATACAATACCAATTTTGTTATTGCCAGTTATTGCAACCATGACACTCTTTAAAAAACAACTTAAAAACCAGTAGCTTCCTGTCTTTTCCATTACAGTGTTTGTAGGGCAGTACTAACAAATGCTCTGCTCCGTAAGCTTCTGGAATCCTGGATTATTATTTTTGCAGCATTTTATTTCAGATCTGACTTTGTGATTGGGATACATCCGTGGCTAATTTTAGAATCTGTCATTTGGTCTATTGATTTGAAAAGATAACATTGCATTATTCAGGCCCATACCTCTATAATGTCAAATTTTGATATGTCTGTTTATACTTCTGAATAACTTATGAATCAGCCCCAATGTTTTTCTGGCAGCATTTTGGATCACCGTTGTTTCCTGTAATTTTCCTGTTCGTTTACCATTTCTGCATTAATTTAATTCCTCCTTCTCTTTCTCTGCGCACTTCTGTTCTCCAAATACCCTCAAAATTGATGTGTATCCACAAGTCATTAATTTTGTTTTGTTTTGTCCAGTCAAAATAGCAAACACACTTGGGGGGGGCACAAATCTTAGAGGGTTTCATGCAATATCACTGCAGAGGTAGAATGGCTTCTATGGATGCAACAGATAATCTCCTGCCTGTTCTCTCCTTTTGTGCCTCCCCTCAGGAAGGAGGAGAGGGAGGGGAACTTTAGTTGTGATTCCTGCACTGCTGGGAGTTGGACTAGATGATCCTTGAGGTCCCTTCCAGCTCTACAATTCTATTACTGTATTCTTTTGTGCTCACAGAAGTCATTCCACATGCACAATTTAGTTGGATACAACTGGTGGGTTTTTGTGATAATGCATTCCAGTATGGAGTACCATCACCTCTTTTGCTGTTGCCGACATCAGCCATTTTGCATTGTTCATTAAAAACCTCCCTATAATTGCATAGGCCACATACTGATCCTTTATTTTTGGCCACAGTCCTACAGAACAGGAAAGTATGCCTCCCCTCCGCCAAATAAATCTGTGTGTATCTGAATACACCACTGATTACACTGAGCTCCCAAGAACAGCTCTTACAGAAATCCTCCAGGTTGAATAGAGCCCTGATTTTGAAGTAAAAAAGCACAGAAACAAGAACACTCTGGTATCCAGGAATAGTCTACTCCTATGCCACGGGACAGAGAGAATGAGAAAACATCACTTGTTGTCACTTACAGCTCCCAACTAAAACCAGTAAAATGTATCATCATTGAGCCTGGACTCTTCCCTCTCACAGTATCATACAACTATAAAGAAATTTTTAATGAACACTACATTGCTTCCAGTATTCTAAATCACACAGGGAACTTCCACAAGTATGGGAGACTCCCTGTTTCAGGAGATTTCCCCCCAGCTCATGTTCTTGCTTACAAATAGCCGCAAACTAAAGCAACTACTCACCGGGTAGGGTTGCCATACTTTGAAGAGCAAAAAGGAGAACACCTTTGCCGACTTCTACTCTTAACTATGGATCACTGTGACAACTCTACCCATGATAAAGAGGACGTGCCCTGGAAAAATAGGACATATGGCAACCCTACCATAGCAAGCCACATAACAGAGATTACATGGGGACCAGAACAGAGGCAGATTTATTTATTTTTATATATATAAATATTTATTAAGATTTTTGTAAAAGAAAAGCATAAGTAACAAACAACATTGCTTATATCATAACAAAATTTCATAACTTGTTTAGACTTTCTCACGTCTCCTGCTCCCACTTACATTGTTAAAAAGTTTTTTCAAGCAAATTATCATCTTGTTTGCAATCTTATATCCACTCATTTAAATATAATCTAATAGTTCTCCCAAAGGGTTTGTCTTTTCCTTAATCTCACTTATCATCAAATTCCAATCTAGTTTAGTGGTGGCCAATTATTTATGATCAAGCATCCTTCTTAACATTCAATCAAGTTACAATATTTTTGTAAATAGAACAGAGGCAGATTTAGGGCAGCACAACCAGGGTGCAGGGGCCAAGGGGACACTTCCCACCACCTTCCCAAAGCCTAATTTCTGCTTACCCAGCTTTGAGAAGGAGGTAGGAGGGCTCTAGGACCTTGCCAAAGCCTCACAGGTCCTTCCCAATGCCCTGCGCTTCCCTTACCCGGCTTTGGGAAGGCAGCTTTGGGCTGGGGGGCGTCCACCACCAGATGCCAACTTTGTCATCTTATCTACTTGGGCAAGAAGGATCCATCAGAGGACCCAGTGATGTCATCCATATTATGGGTTTATTCACCTGCTCACTTTTCAATGACATATATGCCATTGTATGCCAGCAAAGCCCTTCTGAATTCTACATAGATTAAATCATTCAGTATCTGGGGGGGGGGGGAATAAATGAGCAGAAATCTAATATTAGAAATTAGACTATCCAGAAACCAGCAGGGGAACTTTTCAGCCTACCAGGCCTTGGCGAAACTGATCTTAAGGTTGCCATTCTTGAACAAAGGAACTTCAGAGGGAGACTGCAGTGGGAAACCGCTGAAGTGCATTTTTCTCAAGAAATTCAAATCTATGATCTGTGACTTGAATCCAGATTGCATATTTTTTTTTATCATGCTCCATATGTTAGTATTGCCAGGATGTTTGTGTTGTCGCCAGCTAGCTGCCACCCTAGTTCGCTTTTACATAATTATCACTTCTGATCTTTTTGCATTTTGTTTTCCTCTGACCTCACTCTCCATCCATCTCCCCCTTAGCCATGTGTGTATGTAATGCCTGCCAATTTGGGATTATACTTCATGGATCTGATGAAGTGGCCTGTAGCCCACAAAAGCTTATACCATAATAAACTCTGTTGTTTTTACTGCAATAGACCAACACAGCTAGCACTCTGAAAATCTAACCTCCTGCATTTACTGTTACGAGTAACAGTCACATGATGTGTGGATGTGATTGGAAGCAGAGAGGGGGGTTATTTTGGCAAAAACAATGCCTTCAATATGTATCCCACCTCCAGCTTTTTGCATCTCATAATTATGCAGATGAGTCATTTCATTAATCCAGAAAGGAGAAAAAAGAAGTTAATAAAATCCCTATTTCACAGCATTCTGTCTGCAGTAAAGTTGTCTCCACTGCTAGTTCCCCTGCTATTTTTTAAAAAAATAAATCAACCACATGGAATTTGTCAACCAACCTCTACCTCAAATGAACTTAAATAACTGACTCAGAGGTCATCAGGTTCAACCTGTTGCCATTGCAGGAAGCCCACTACTACAGAACCCCTGAAAGGTGTCCAGCCTCTCCTTAAAAGCAGGGCTAGAGAGCCAGATGTTGTTGGACTCCAATTTCTGTCAGCCTTAGCCAGCATGGCCAATGGGCAGTGATGATGGGATCTGTCATTCAGCAGCATCTGGAGGGTCTCAGATCCCCTAGGCCTACTTAAAAACTTCTAGCAAAGTCCACTAGGCAAAAGGTAGCGTAAAGGACCCCTGGACGGTTAAGTGCAGTCAAAAAGACTGATCCATTGTCAAGCACTTTGCACCTCCCTAACATTTAGCCTAATACGTTTTTCTTGTAATTCAAATCCATTGGCTTGGCTTCTACTCTCTGGAGCAAAAGAAAATAAATTTGGGCCACCATCTAGGTGACAACACTTCAAATGTTTGAAGATGACCATCAAATTGGCAATATTCACTATTGCCAGTAATACACTAAAAAGGCAATGCAGATCAAATACACAAGGAGAAAGTACTAGGAGAGAAATCATCCTAATCAGGAGCACAATGCAACTATGGAACATCTTCCTACAGTAATAACTGCAGGACTGGAAATGATTGCAAAAGTCACCCTAGTTCTTTGCCCAGAAAGCTGCTAACATTTAAAAATGGGACACTCACATGGGTCACTTCCTGGGTCTAAAATTATCTTCTCAGAATTGTTAAGGAAATTACCGTAATCGGCTTGGCAAACAGGAATGCATATGGGTTTACAAACTGAATAGTGACATAGATATGATTCCTAGGTTGTTTTTAGCATGATGATTGTTGTCATAATAAACATTTGTACAGTATAGCGCTTTCAGTTGTTCAAAGTTATTCACATCTAATCCTTGTAATCTTTACCAGAACCCTCATAATGCAGAATTAAGTCTGAAGCTCAGAGAGGGCAGCTTGTTTAAGGCTAACCAGTAAGTTCATGGCAGAGGTGAAATTTGAACTTCCTGATCCCAGCTCAGTCTCTTAGACTTCACCTTCCCATCCAGATGAAGTATATTGTACACATCTATCATTTCATATAAGAAAAAGACACAATCCCTCTGTCAGCCTGGTGCTGAAGTGTGGTAATCAAACTACACAGTAAATGGAACTGATGGAAAAGCATGGAAAATATTGCAGTAGTCTAAAACCAGCTGTAAGAGATTATAAGTAATGCAATGATATGTAAGGGAGCATTTCAGCTTTGGAATCTATTGATGTCCTTTTTAAAAAAAGTAATGAGTTTCTTTGCTAAAAGTGTCTGAAAGAAAAATAAAAGATTAAGCACTAAAATATGTAAGAAGGGCTCACATTTTAAATGCTTTTAGCTTATAACTTAATTAAAAGATTTACTTGAAATTTCATTCTGCACTCAGAGAAAATGCTTTAAGCCTGGATAGCAGACAGACACTATACATAACAAGTGGTTTAATCCCTGCTTAAAGTGCAAATCTTGCCATTAGCTATGGAGCTGCTATGGCACCTCTAGAATGCATGCAGAGAGTTGACTAAAGCTACTTCTCCAATTTTTAAATTTAAATTTTTATTTATACCCCGCCCTTCCTGGTTCAGAAAACTGAGCTCAGGGTAGCTAACAACAAATTTAAAACACTTAATTGTAATATAACATAGAAGCAGCATAAAATACAGTATAAAAGCATGAATAACAATAAAATTCAAAGTTCAAAAATCAATTTGGGGGAAAGCCATCCAATAAACATTAGATAATCCCAGGGCTAGCTGGCTGAATTAGTCCTACTTAGGCCAGCAAGGAGGCCAAGGGAGAATTAGCTCTGGGGTCTCAGAGCGGGTAATCTTCATAAAAGGGGAGGGGGAGGGAAGAGAAGGGAAATAAAGGATCAGGCTGGTTTCAGATTAAAGGCCAGGCAGAATAGCTATGTCTTACAGGCCCAGCAGAAGGAGGTTTAATCCTGAAGGGCCCTAGTTTCATGGGACAGAGCATTCCACCAGGTCAGGGCCATCCCTGAAAAGGCCCTGGCCCTGGTGGAGGATAGTCTGACTTCCTTAGGGCCTGGGACCTCTAAACTATGGTTATTCATGGACCTTAAGGTCCTCTGCAGGGCATACCAGGAGAGGCGGTCCCGTAAATACGAGGGCCCTAACCCTCAATGAAGTTGGGTTCAGTACAGCTTTAGCAGCAATGCAGTACCTGAACCCTGGTTATCAGAGCAGCTCTTGTAGAAGCCATCCTGTCCAACATTTGAGAGTTTTGTATTGGCTCTGTTTGCAGTATTAATATCCCGCCTTTCTATTAAAACTCTGATTACCGTGGCTGACAAGGACCTCATTGGTTAATATTAATATGATAATATCAGGGCTTTTTTTCAGCTGGAACTCACCAGAACTTAGTTCCGGCACCTCTCAGGTGGGTGCCATTGTCATTATAAGAGTACAAGAGTTCATGGTTAGTTCCAGGATCTCTTTTTCTAGAAAAATAGCACTGGATAAAATGATAAAACATACTGCAGACACCAAGGGATGAACATGCACATGTGACATACTCCACAGCATTGGTTACTTCTAGCCAATTCTTTTTGTGTTCTGTATCTGTCAATTACATTTGCCTAGTAACCAATCACAATGTACTGCTAGGAAAATCAACTCCTTTCCGAAATAAATTAAGCAACAAATGATTAAAAGCATGTGAAGACAAATATCATTTAGTCTACTGCAGCCTTTGTTCAATAAATGAATGAATCCATTTGTCATTCAGAGTGCTTCACATCAAGTGAAAATGATGATAATGGTGATGATTATACACTAATAAAGCATCTAATATTTTAATGTGCTGAACAGATATTAAAGGATAAGGCCCACAGGCTCACAATCTACTAGACACAATATGAAAGGGAAAAAAGAAGGGGGGAGGAAGAGAAAAGTAAGCACTGGAGCAGCTGTTCCTTATCTTGCCAATGGATGGAGTCAGACTGGTCTTTACCATGCCATTACATTCTTTCTGAGTCTGTTTGTACTTGCTTCATTTGTGTGCACAACAAGGTGAAAGGTATATAATATATAAATATTTGTATAAATATTTCTGCGAGGTGTGGCTGCCCAGTGGTCTTGATCCCCTGACCAATGGATGGGTCTGTGGTGTATCTTACCATGTGGTTGGCTGTACTGCAAAGCACAGTGCTATCTTAATTTGCCCAGAGGCAAATTTGTGTCATAGGTTTGTGCCCCAGTACTCTTAAGAATGACCTCTCAGAAGGGAGAAGCAAATACGTTTCAGCTTTTGCTTTTATGTGTCTCATTATTAGATTCTCTCTCGCTCTTTTCAGTCACTTCTGAAAATATTCTGAAATCAGAATTTTTACATATTACAGGACACAGAAATGAAAATTAGAACAGACTATAAGGCAATTGATATAATAGCCTGTGCCCAGTTCCTGTTATATTTAATAAGGGGAAAACCTGAATGATGGAAATCAGGACACATTTATGGGAACCTTTTAAAACTAACTACATTTTTATCTCATAAGTGTGCATATCTACACTTGCTGAGGAATTCATTTGAAGTCACGTTTTAACCTTGATATGGTAAAAAAATAAAAATCAGCCCAGTGGCTTCTGTTATCCTGGCTTCATTCTGTCAGAGCCACCGTGCAGGCCAGAAGCACATTAGAAATCTGCCTCAGCACTGAACAGCACATGTTTGCACAAGAGGCTGTTTAGCATGCCAAACAAAGCCTGTAATTCAGCTGCCTGGATGGAGTAACAGATTTTGCCACATTTCTTTTCCAACATGTTTAATCAAGTGTTGTGTGCAAATCAAATTTCTACGTAACCACAAGGCGGGGAATTTTTTTATCATATGGCTGAAGAAATGCTGTTTCGAATGCTTTCAGCAAGAGAGCTGCACAAGCAGGGGAAGTGGGGGTGGGTGGGTTAGTTGTGTTGTTACAGAGGATTTGCTTCATAATAGTCAATAGCAACTTGGTCCTCCAGGAATTTATTTGAATGTGGGAAGAAGAGTCCGAATCAATGAAATGTCATGCCGTGCCGTACTGCAACAGCTTCCTATGATTACCCTGACACTCCTGTCAGTTTAACACATATTTGTTCCACAATGTGAGAGGAGACAGGTCTCCAGATGCCTCGTGACATGAAGGCATTTGCCTAGAGTGCACCAGCTCTGTGAGGTAGTTGTGTCCTCTTGAGAGGGAGCTTTAGGAATTGAGAGTGAGCAAGAATGACGAATTAATGACAGTGGGTCTCTGAAGAAGAGCCAGCTAAGGGTGCATGGAGGGGGGCAGGGAGCTAATCCAGAAATCAAAGTCCCTGACTCCTGTTTCCAATGTACATAAATATTTTAGGTCAGCCTTTTTCTCTCTCTTTCTGTCTTCTTAAAAACCTTCCTCTTTTTTTTTCTTTTAAAAAAACATAAGCCCTGAAAGAGAAAACAAGTGTAATTATTTCTGACGTACAGATCTTTATTTAGTAAAGTAATGCTTAGGGGCTTCATTCAAACTGGGATACATTTTAAACACACACACACACACATATCTCTCTGCCTGTATGCTGGTCTAAAAATTGGTGGTTTAATGTCTGATGCTTCCTCAGATGCAATGCAGCAAATGTGAAGATCTAATTAGGTAAAAGCATAGAAGGGTTAGATGAAATGGACCCAAGAGGATGCTGAGAAACTAAGAGGAAAAATGAAAAATCCTAGTGAGAAAAATAAATTCATTTCCTTTCTATTGCACCAACCATTCCCCTATTATGGAATGGGGTCAAGATGCAGATTCATCATACACCTTCTTGCTCTGCTTTCAGTTGCCTCTTCTTCTACAGGAAAACTGTGACGGTGAAAGAAATGGGTACTGTGCATGTCATAGGACATAAAATTTAGAGTGTTAACAGTGCTGATTTTCAATTCACTTTTTAATTTATTTTATTGTTTAGGTAAGTCATCGTCTAACAGTCATAATCAAACAAGGCAGCAAATGATCACCTAAAGATTGTTGCCAAATAAAAGATTGTTTTTATCAAAATTAGAGTTACTATCAGATTTCACCTGAAGCAATATGGTTGAAGTGAATTTGAACAGTCACACAAGGCATTCATCGGAGTTTTCAGCAACACAATTTTTAAAAAATGAGATTAGTAATATTTCTGACATGTGTGTTCACATACCTCACCTTAGAATTCCTGTTTGTTTTGTACTAGAATGATGAAGTCTTGCAGTGTATTTTCCCCTTCACAAATGTCCCCTTAGGACCAGTACATTAACATCTTAGCTTGAAAAAGTGAGCTTTCTTCAGCTTTATTTTCCCACCAACACATTCTGGTCTAATTTTAGCCTCAGAAGAAGCTTCTCTCCCAGGTCTACCCACCCCTTTTCACATTTAAATTATGTTCCAGGTTTTAAGAATGCAGGCATTTTGGTCGCTAAGCAATAAAGAGCAACACCCCCTCCAAGAACAGTCTCCCAAGCCTCCCAGAGGCATAAGAAAGGGAATTTCAGGAGAGCTGTTGTGAACTAAATACTCATTGCATTTAATTGCATGGACCTGAATAAAACTGATCAGCCAGAGAAACAACTGGGGAGCACTGATGACCTGTATTAAGATATATAAAGAGATGGTTTCCACATAGTTTGTGATGGTAATTATTTTAACAGAAATAACTTTTAAAAAATCTCATTAGTCTTAACATAGCGAAATTCAGCAGAAATCCATTTCACAGCCACTCAGGTTACAAGATAGCTTTTTGAGCTGCTATTGATTTTTTTTTTCAACCTCTGATCCCCCTCTAATTTTCAGTCCTTGGACAAGTGCCACAAGAGAAGAGTGAAAAGGAGATGCCTTGACTCCACCAAATACATTACTGTACTAAACATTAGGCAGAGTTCAGCTGGACTTGGCTGCCAGCCTAGGAAGAGAAAGGCCCTGCTTGTTTTGCTATAATTTAATTTTTCATCCCACATGGGATCAATTAGGTGCAATTCTTAGCCCTTGGAGTGTTTTGCAGCCATTCACAATTGTACCTAAAGCTAGGGGATCCCTGAAAGAGAAAGTGAAGGTGTCCTTCTTCGACATCATCAGTACTGTTTCAATGTGAGGTACCTCAGAAGGCAAATACGGCCAATGCAGCCTCCATGTCATGCAGGGATTCCACATTTTGAGGGCGAAAGGCCTAGCCAGTTGCTTAAACTGGGTTTATGGCATCTTTGTACCAGGTGAGCAGTCAAATCAGATTAATATGCAAGACTGCAGCCTGGATGTTTTCTTCTGTTTGCCCCCTTTGCTATGCCTAGCCCAAATATTTTGTCATGAAAAGCTGCTTCTCTCGGTCATTTTGGGCAACTGCTAGTCAATATTGCCATGGAATTTAAAGTGCTTGATAATCCCTTCTTATTTTGCAACTACTTTACTTAAGGGCTGGAGACAGATCTAGGTAATAGCATCTGCTCCTTTTTATATTTAAAGTTACACAGGGCAGAATTCCTGAAGGGGCAAAAAAGTTCTCTCTCTCTCTCTCTCTCTCTCTCACACACACACACACAGAAAATCTTCCCCTTTTCATTTTTTTTTTTATAATAATTTTTATTAGGGTTTTCCAAATTAGAACAAATCAAAGCAAATTAAATCCAATCTATTGCCAATAACTAGGACTTCCCCTCCCTACCCCCTCTTGTGTTCCAAATCTTCCAAATAAGCAATTAAATTCAACAAATTCTTATCCCCAAATTACACTCTTCGTCGATAACCCAATTTATCCAAATTCTCGTCCCCTAAGATCGATCTATACCCTTCCACGGGTTTCCCCCTTTCAAACATAGTACAGATGAAAATAAGATAAATATAAATAATAATTTTACAGCCTTTGGATTCCAATTTTCCCTCCCCTCTTTCCCCTTTGCGTTTCACCTATCCCTCCACTTCTAATATCTTCCTGGAGTTCCCACATTACACTATATCCCTCCGATTCTTTGCCAGTCTTTAATTACGGATGTCCAATCGTAGAAGGAGTCTATCAAGTAAGGGCCCATTTCTTCTATCCAGGTTTTTATATCCAGGAGTAAAAACTCCAATTTTGTATCCATAAGCTTGTCAAACCTGAATATCCCAAATGTTCCCCCAGTTCTGTCCAGTTCTTGTTGTTTCCTTGTTCTTATCAGTCATTCTCCTCCTTTTTATTTCTCTGTTCTCCCACAGAAATGTTCTTTTTCCAAAAGTTTCTAGTGTCTCTGCAGAGGTTTGTTATTCTTGAAGCAAAGCATTACATCATGTTCCTTTCATTTTCCAACAAATAGTTCCATTGTTTCCTGTAGTGTGTAGACCTCTGTAGACAAAATAGTGTTCCATTCCTGCAGTTTCCCAGGAGATTGAAAGTTCCATTCAACTGTTCACATTTCCTGTGAAAAACACATGCAATGTCCCTCGGCTCCTCTAGGTGGATTGCAGTAACAAAGTTCCCTTCCAGAATCACATCCACCAGACCAAGTAGCTTGTTGACCGATATTTAAAACAGTTTGTATTCAATTTGTAACAAATATAACCGGCAAAGTCCTCATAACAAAGTCTCTATTTTAATCTTCCTTTTTGACAGCTCTATGACAGCTGTCAAAACCTCCATCACTTTTCTCCAGGCAGTTTCACGAATCGCTCCAGGGATTCCGGGGGGGTTGCTTTTTTTAAAACAATTCCACTTTTCTCCTCCAGCTCAATCTTATAATTTTCCCTCGCGAAGTTGCTGATTCGGCAAGATAAGGTTACACACGATCTTAGTTGTCCAGTCCTTTGTTTTGGCTCTTCTACAATTTAGGGGTAGGCTGACTTCCTTTTTTCCACCTCCCCCGTTCGCTCCGAATTTTAAAAATTTATCCCCCTTTTTTTTTAGTCCATATTCCAATTACTCACAGGTTCTTCTTTAGAGCCGAATTTTCAATAGAAGAAGTCAGCGCTCTCCGCCGGATGGCATGCGGCTGCGCTCGGCAGGGATAGCAGAGAACTCAAAGCACCACGCTTCTCCCCGGCACCCGATCCGTAGCCTTTAAAAAGGCTCCTTCACGAGTCGGGAGGGCGCTAACGGTGCCAGCCGAGTCTCCATGTCCACGGCCTCAATCTGGCCGTGGTTTTTAAGGGTCCCCGCATCGCCGGTGCGGTAGGACCCAGCCCCTGCCAAGCCGGCTCCCTCCGGAGCTCGGAGGGAGCCCGCCATTCGGCGATGGCGCCGACCCGGAAGTCGAAAATCTTCCCCTTTTCAAAAGGTAACATATAGAGTTAAAATTTCCTTTGGGACTCTTAACCAATAAGGTGTGGGAACCGGAATTTAGTGTCAGTTGCAAAATTGGAACCAACCAATCCCGTGTGTCACCAGTGATTAAAAGGCTAATGATGCAGAACAGGATTGTCTATGTAGGTGATTTTGCAGCAGAGCTACAAGGGTTTCCAACTCCCCATTGTTTAATAATAGCCATTTTAGGGCCTAAATCGGACAGTTAGAATCTCTGATCTGTAGTAACTCAGATGCAGAGTTGTATTTGTGTCTGCAGGTCATCCCAGTGTAATGCTCATGGAGAAATGTAGGTAATTGGTTCCATTCCCAGCACGACCATTTTGCAGCCAGCTTCAGCTGGCGGATCTCAGGCTTCTACTTGAATACAAAGTAAATATTGCATACCTAAAGTTTGCCCACACCTCCCTCAAGATTACCATTAAGCCAGGGATCAGCAAACGTTTTCAGCAGGGGGCCGGTCCACTGTCCCTCAGACCTTGTGGGGGGCTGGACTATAAGCCACCCCCCACGACTCTCCTCTCCCTTTCTCCACAGCACCGGATGAGCCCTGGTGGTTGCTTACCTGTGTCTTGCGAGTGGCAGGGGCTGGTGGCAGCAGGATGATGAACGGCACACGAAAGGGCTCCGGAGAGGGGCTGCCTAAAATGGCGGCCGCTCAAGCGCTGCTGCTGCTGGCACCAACAAAGTCCAGCCCCCTTTCTCCTCTAGGCAGGGCTGGGAGAAGCCAGGATGAGGGAGGGAGGAGGCGGCAGCGCCATGTGAGATCCAGAAGGCAATTGGGCCTGATCCGGCCCACGGACCTTAGTTTGCCGACCCATGCATTAAGCTATAACTTACATTTCCAGAAATAAGCATATTGTAATTTAAGGCATAGTGGATGTGAGATAGCTCTCAGGCAAGTCAGGCCACTGGTGTTTCCTATAAGGTGACTCATCTGCCTAGTCTCATGGAAATGTCAAGTCTATTTTGTTTTTTATTTAAAGATATCCAAGGTCTCACAGTGTAACCACAAGGGGGGTCTTTTCATCACAGCATATGGAACTTTGATAAAAGACTGTGCTCAGTTTACAAATGACAAGTTTCTTCCCAGATATATAAAAGTAGGTCCCACAAAGGCTAACATTATTATTGGTAAATCACTAATGGGCAAATTCTAAATAGGCTACCTACCCAGCCTCCATGAACTTGACACATTCCATAGATATGTTTCAATCAAAGGTCAGTTGTATCTCTAGATTTAAAAAGAAATGGAAAATTGTTCTGAAATGAGGACAGGATGTTAACCTAACAGAGAACAGGCAGGATGATCATCCTATTATTTCAGTCTCTGGGCAAATCAGGAGCTGCTCTTTAATTGGACAGCCGACCCTGGGGCAATAAGGAGTTAAGAGAAATCCAGTCCCAGGACTGCATGCTGTGCTTCCTCAATTAGGAAATGAAGCAGCAAGACAGCGGTTTATAATTAAAAGTAGGTTTGAAGTGTAGCATGTCAAGAGAAAGGTTTGTCACACTGTATTTTTCACAGAAGTGAGGTATGGAAAGAAAATTGGGGAAGTAAGGAACTGTGACCATGCTAGAGGCCTCACATAAGAGAGATTGGGGGGCGGGGCGGGTTGCAGAGCATCTTAGGAGGGGCATAAGCTGCCTCTAAGCAACAATTAAATAAGACAGTAGAAAGAGAGGCATGTAAGCAGTTGTATTTTTCTGCTGCTAAGAAAAATAAGGAATCCCAATGGAATGCCTACATATTTTGATACTGAGTCATTGACCACAAAATTGCTCTTCAAATGTGGGAAATTTGAACCCGAAACACAAGACAAGGTAGACATACCTGGCTAAGGGCCATGTACAAGATGACACGATTCAGGGCATTTGGTGTAACTAAACTGGCAGTCTGAAGCAAGGGTGGCCAACATGGGGTGCTCCAGCTGTTGCTGGACCACAACTCCCATCAACTTTCATCATTGTAGGCAAATGCTTTCCATTTAAAAGGTAGTGCCTTACGTACCTTGGATAGAAGAATGTTCAAGGAAAGGGTAGACAAGACATGGCAGTTCCCAGTGTTCAGACGCTAGAAATAATCCCACGTAGCCTATCTTTACAGAATCAAGATGAAAGGAACAAACCTCATTCAGTTAATTATGGTGTATGTTGCTGCTTACTCATTCGAAGATCCTTTACCACTTTCTTTAGTTGATATCCCCTGTGATCACCCAAGATGCATGTGCACACCCAGCAGTCTTAGCTTTCCGAAGCATTCTGTGCTTTGCACATCCAGTCCTTTCTAGGGTGGTTACATGCTGCTCTACTGTGTTAACAGTTAACTTTTGTCATAATATCCTCAAACCACGGTAGATTTAAATAAACAGCAGTAAGATCTCCTGGTTTTACTGCTGTTATTTTCAATTTACAATCTTTATTGTATTCAGTGAAGATTTCCCAATTCAAAGCAGGAGAAGAGATCAGGGACTGCAGTCTTCTAGAGTGTCTTGAGTCCCGGGACTAGGATGAGCAGTTGGAGGAGTTGCCAGCTGACAACCCCAGGGAGGAGCCCAGTAGATTGGGACAGGAGGTGTCCAGGCTTCAAGAGGATTCACTTTGGATTCACAGATGAGGAGTCAGGTATCGGGAAGGGTTCCAGCAGTGTTTCACCCCAGCATTCTGCCTCATCCCCTCTCACTTCAGCCAAGCACTCTGTGTCCCCGGTGCCCTTAGTTCTCATGCCAGCCTCACCTCCAAGCCTGGTACCATCTCCAGCACTAACTGAGATTGTCCCAAGCCATTCTCTCACGAGTCTACTGCTCAGCCTGGTTCAGAGCTGATGCTGATGCCTCTTCCATTGCCTAGGTCACAGAGGCACCAGTGTAGCTGAGAGCATATAACAAATAACATATAATGGGACACAAAGTAGTGTGTTCTTAGCTTACTCAGCCGTGCATAGCACTTGTACCTTTGAACTCTACTTTCCCTATGCACTGAGCATTAAAGATTTTGCCAGAAATCAAACTATCGAGTTCTTCATTCTCTAGTGAGACCTAGTACACAGAGGCCACATAATGATCTGATAGCAGAAACTAGGTCTTCCAAGAGCAAATCTTTGTCCACTATACAGAGAATTTCCCTTTTGTAATTAATTCCTCTAACACAGCTAATTTTAGCTTGAAGAAATATAATATGTCCCCTTCTTTCTCAAAGGAGGTAGTTGTACAATTTCTCTCAACTGTTTAATTTATTCCTGTCCTTTAATAAAATTGTTGGGTGCTTCATCAGATGTTCCCAGATGTCTCTGTATAGTGTATGACAGTTTCAACATGATTTGCATAGCATCAGTTCTGTAGTCTAATGTCTACAGATGCAACTTCTAACAAAAAAGATTAATGTCCTTCAGACTAAATTGCTCAGGCTTTTAGTTTTAATGCAGAGGGTGGCAGAATCTGATCCAGAAGAGTTCTAGTGTTTCTGTTGCATAAGGCATAGGCAGACTATTGCAATGACATCATGCAAATTATGGCACATATTGCTCAACCAGTGAATTCCAAAGGTTTTCAGTAGAAAAGGATATTCATTTATTTGCAGAATTGCCTGAATGGCAACAACCATCAAAATCTCAGAATAAATGTGGAATTTGGGCGGCAGAGTGGCGCAAACATGTATCTTTGCATGGGGAAAAAACACAGCTTAAAAGTAGGGAACAGGAGAAAGTGAAAAGAAGGAGTGACAGGCTTTGTATGGCCAGAGCTACTGTGGTGTAATGTAGTGCAGTGTTACATTAGGCTTTAGGGACCTGGTTTCAAATCCCTGCTCAGTCATCAACATCACTGGCTGACCATGGCTTTACCTACCTGCAGGATTTGGGGAGGATAAAATGGGCTAACCACACATGGATTGCCCTGAGCTCATTGGAACTGGGATGGCATACCAATGGGATAAATAAACAAGTTCCCTTACTACCCTGGTTTTACATTCTCTCTCTGACCCTTATGGCAATGTGCGAAGAGAGAGCCTGGCAGTGATAAGAAAACAGAAATATAGGTAAATTAGACATTTCCCTTTCCAATCTGTCCTCACACCCCAGGCTTAAGGAAAACTGAATCAAAGCCAAAAACAATGCTGTAATTGTTTTGCTGCATCTGGATGCTTTGAGACGGACACGTTGGGCACTGCGGTAAAAACTGAACAGGACTTGTTCTCCCTCCTTCCCTGGTATGTCCAGTGTTTGTGCTGCTCAAGGGTAAAAGCCTTTTTACTTTGTGGCAGGATTTATCCATTGGCGACTATGTCCCAGAGGACTGAAAAATTCTACCAGTAATCAGGATTGACCCAATAAACCCCCAACCCCATTGGGAACCTATGAATACCAGATAAGAGGCATAAGTGATTCTGAATACCAATTGCACAAATAGGGAGACTGTTGTATTTGGGTCATTTCAGGCTTCCCATGGGCACCTGGTTGGCCACTGTGAGAATAGGATGTTGAATTAGATGGGCTTTTGGCCTGGCCCACCAGGTTCTTCTTGTTTTCAGATCTTTTTTCTGTGTAGCTTAATAGTGTTTATACTGGCAGTGACTCTCCTGAGGTTTTCATATCTTACCTGGAGATATGGAGTTGTTCCTTGAACATTCTGCATGCAAAATACATCTTCTACCACTAAGTTATTGCCCTTCCACAACTCTTGGGAAATTTGTACCTTCACATTTATGGAGTCTGTCTGACATACAAACCAGTTAGAAAGTCATCCTTTTATGCCTTTTGGTTTGGGCTCATTCTTGTTCAGTTACTACTACTAACATGCTGCTTCTAAAGTTTAGTTAATTAGTAGATGGAAATAGCATTCTTATCTATATAGAAGTCCTACTGGGCAGAAACAATTCCTTCAGAATTCAAATTACATTTCTGTTCTCAAATGCAGCTTCTTTTATGGCGTGGCAGAGGTGAACATTTACTTCCTATAGCTGAAGCTGGTGCAGGGCCCCAATACTAATATAGATTAATCACAGTGAGGAAGCAGGGTCCACTTAAAAAAATGGTAAGCACCATTTATTAACATATGCAAAATGTTAATATTTCACAAAGAGTCAAGAGTTCATAGGTTTATCCAGTGTGTCTTAATAACAGTTTAATGTCTACCTGTACATCAAAGAGAGGCACTGAGTGAAGAATAGAGAGGTTGTGCACTGCAGATTCACAAAGCCAGTAATCCTTGTAATTCTGGAATGAAATTATTACGCGGAGATCTACAAATATTGGCTTGGCTTGCCTCAGTAGCCACAAATCCCCTCCTGTGAAGTCTTCTAGCATGTGGAGAGGGCTTAGGGGAGATGATGGGTTTTATCTCATTTGTGCTGCAGTTTGCAAAAGGAACAGTAGGAGTCACCTGCCACTGTTTTTACCTTTCCCAAATTGCACTAGAAGCCTGTACCTCTTCCTTGAGCCCACTGACAGAAGCAGAAGCCTTGAGGCAGATTGGGGATCTCCCTCCCCTGTGAGAAGGTTTGGAAAAGTTAACAGCAACATGTAGAAATCCTTGATATTTCTTACCCTCTCCAAACCACATAGCACATCTGAGAGCTCAAGCAAAGGGCTGGAAGTGGAGATAGATGGGCTTGCATTTGTAGGCATCTGCACCTTGTTTTTGGAAATAGCTGATGAATGATGGAATGGTTGACTAAGGATAGATGGCATGTGACCAGCATGTCCTATGACCAGTCTATCATGAGATATTGAATGAGAAGATGAAGAATCTTCCCTGGTTTGAGACACTGAGGAGTGTTTGGCACAACTGCTGTTCCAGATGGATTTTGCTACCATCTTGTAATAAGTGTTTATTCAAATAACTTGAGTGCCTTTTTTTTTTTTTTTACATTTCGCCATGTCCACTCTAACACAAAACATACTGAAAAAGAAAGTGGTTGATCATAAATTTCATCAGTCAAGTAAGCCTCATATATATGTTGAAAATTTGTAATAATGTGCATCTTGATGCAGTGATTATGAGTAGTTATTTGAATTTTGGAGCATTCTCACCAACTTTGTTAACTTTTACACTGCTTACAGGATGCTCGCAAGGTCTAACATGTGATTGCTATTAATTCAGTGCACAGAATGGTAGATGTTAGAAACCAGCACTCTACATTAAGTACAAGCCCCACCTGTGACAATGGAACTGGAAGGCTTCGTTCTGGACTACATAGAATCCTCTTTGAACTGAAATCTTGTATTTTATTCATGCAAGTGTGTTCACTTTGGATTTCAACACTGCAGAAGTTTCAATAATGACTGCTGCAGTGTAATATTTGATCCTTAATTTTTTTAAAAAAATATCAGTCTTATTAAACACTGATTGAGATATTTATGTACCCAGAACAATTGTAGCATACACACAAAATAAGAAAAGGGAACAGCTGAGTCATACTGATGTATAGTCCCCGAAGGAAGCCATGGTCAGTTGCAGCTTCCCAGTGTACATGGCTCTAGCGAAACAGAAATGGATGTTTACCAACACCTATGAAACCCCCATGTTTCAGTGAAAGTGGAAACACAAGAAATTATTAAGATGTAAACATTTTTCTCTTAAAGTCAGGAGCAATGCTTCCTTGCTCAGGTGGGCATTGTGCGAGTTGACAGCATGAACCCTAGAAGTAAAATAAAATACAGCAAAAGCATCAAGACCAAGCAGGAATACACACATGGAAAGCTTACATGCCTAATTCCTTTCTGTGTGCTTCCTTACCAGACTCTTGAACTTTCTGTCCATGAGGCTTATGCCACAGGAGATGGCACAAATTCGTTTCTCTTAGAAATGCTAGACATAAATCCAGCCAAATTTAAGCAGGTTTATGTCCTATTGAATCCAACTGGAGAAAATTGAGCACAGCCTTAAATATATTTTTGGCTGAAATCAAGGGGACGTAAACATCCTTAATCTTGGCTGGACTGTGCTCATTGTGAATAAGTATGGAACGTGCACTGCCTCTAGTTGGTAGACTACACATCTTAAGCTTCCACTGGAATTCTAGGGTTTTCTGGAACTCTAGGGAGAAAACAAAACAATGCTAAAAACAAAACAAAAAAAATCCCTTAGAAAAACCCACAGTGCTCGCATAAAAAGTTCCAGAACATTGCATTTTGGATGCCACAGTGCAGTTTCTCTGTAGGTCAACTCACTTAAAGCTTCAGTGATGTACACCCTTTGTTCTTGGTGTAAAAGCTGAGCTGAACCCATTTGAATTAATAGTTCTTTTTTATATTTATCTTCCACTCTTCTCTTTACTGGTTGTTACATCCTGGAGATGCTGAAGAGGTGCCTCCTTGCTTTTGTTTCTTGCGCCTTTTGTTGAGGAGACGGTTGTTGGATGTTTTCAAATCTTTAATCTTTACCTGGTCGTAGTCCACCCTCATGGTCGCTAAAGCACTAGTCATCTCCTCCTAAAACCCACATGAGGCAATAGTTAGGTCTTAAGAAGTGGAGGCCACTTTCCTACCATGTTCAGGTGAAAACAGAACCCTCTGGTCACAGATCTCCATTGACCTCCCCCAGCCAAGACTAAGAGTTGTGCCCTTCCCCATAAGAGAGCTCATATTCTACCCAAGTGGACTGTGCAGCTAAATGAAAGAAACACATATGCAGAATTATATTGAACATTTCTGACAAAGTGATTAGAAGGACCAAGGTGAAATAAGTAACACAATGCTACAGGAATCCTTACTGAAAGGACTTTATTTTAACACTAACAATATTTTAATACTTTAGAACAGTGTTTCCCAACTGGGGGCAAGGATATTACAAGGGGGTCACAGGTGAAAAATGCATAAATGGGGGGCCACAGCATGAGGCTAGGGGGTCATAGAAGGAAGTGAGAAGTGAAGGGAAAAAATCATTTTTAAAAATCCCGATTGGCCAATCGCAAGCAGGTAAGGGGGTGGGCCAACCAGGGCCTAGTACTCTTTTTTGCCACGTGCATTTTCTTGGAGCAGTCTTAGTTTGTTTCTGGGAGGGGGCAATCACTGAGGCTCCTGTTTTGACCAGGAGAGCCCACAATCCAGAACCCCTCAGGTCAGGTAAGTGTGGTGGTGGGATGGCAATGGATAGGGCTGGTTGAGAGGGAGCTGTTTTGTTGCTGCCGCCAGTGCTGGGCCTGGTGGCAGCTTGGGCTTGACGGTGCAGGGTGCAATCCACCCCAGCACCTAGTGGATCAGGGCCTTTGGATGTTGCTGAGGGGCACAGGGCCGGTCAGCAGTGTTAGCCCAGTTCTGCAAGCCGTGGGGTGAAATCCACCCCAGTGCCTAGCCGAGTAGAGGCGTCTGGTGCTGCTGACTTGCATCTAGTAAATAACTAAGTGTCTACTCAGAAGAAAGGCACATTGAGTTCAGTGGGTCTTATTCCCAGGTAAGCATGTGTGGGGCTATAGTGTTTTATCCAGGCAGCCAGGGCTCCTCCTGATGACGATCTTTTTGCACCAGGTCAGTGAAGACCACTTGCTTTTTAAAATTCTCCCTGTGCGCCTTTGGGACTATATCTGAAGGTTTCCCACTCTCTGTCAATTACTTGGGTCAAATAAGTGTTGTTTACTTTTTATAATACATGGAAGATGGCTCTCCCTCAGGAGGTTCTGGACTCTCCTTCCTTGGAGGTTTCTAAGCAGAGGTTGGATGGCTTTCTGTCATGGATGCTTTAGCTGAGTTTCCTACGATGCAGGGGATTGCAGTAGAAAGATAACCCTCGGGGTCCCTTCCAGCTCCATGATTCTATGTTTTCCTGCTTTAACAATATTTCATTATGCTCCTATCATTTTGTGTAATTGTATTTTGGATAAATTATTAAAAAATATGAATAAAACATGTTCTATTTGCAAACAAAACATTTAAATAGCTACCTTTCTACTGATTGGAGGGGGGCATGGGCATAGCCAGAATTTTTGTTGAGGATGTAATGGAAAATGCACAAGAAAAATAGAGGAGGTGTAAGTTTGGCCTTACACAGCCAAACCTTCCTGTGAGTCCTTGCAGGACTACTGTCCTTGAGGGTGGCCCAACTCGGGCTTGATTGCCCTGATTAGAAGCCCTCGTTGCTATGGGTGGCGGTGGTGGAGATATCTAGCCCCACCTGGTTGAGGCAGGTACAAATAGTGCAGGGCAATGTGGTCAGGCGGACGAGGATGGACCAAACACTGCTGAAGTAGCCCACAGTTTGATCTGGTGTTGTAAGTGGGTGAAGGTCTGGTGGGGGAAATTGTTGCTTTGGAATTGTTCCTTTGGGGTTCTTTCTTGATGGTAGAGGGTTTTGTATTGCTGTATAAGAAGGTTTAAGGAGGTTTACCGTTTGGGGTTTCGTTTTTGTTATTGTTTCAGGAGTTTGTCCTATTCTGTTGAAATAAAAATATATTTTCCCTCATATATTGACTACCAAAGATCCTTTAAAGAACCTGCCAAGTTAATTGGCAAAACAGGGGGGCAGGTTTTTGTTACTAGGGGCAGAATCTCAAATTTGTATTGATTTTTACTTAAGGGGGGCAGCTGCTCCCCTGCCCCCCAGCCCCCTGGCTATGCCCATGGGGGGCCACAGGAAGGAAGCAATGTCAGAAGGGGGGCTATGGTTGAGAAAAGGTTGGGAAACACTGTTTTAAAACATACTGTTTTGCTATGTGTAGGGCTGGAAAGTGTTTTGCCTCTGAGGGTCACATGCAGAAGTGGGTAGTCACTCAGATGCTGAATACCAGTAAGCAGGGTCAGGGCACAAAGTGGCATGGCCTGGGTATGCATGTGCACACACTCAATGCCTCTCCCTATGGATCAGAAAAGGGCAGACTTCTGTCCACCCCACCAGGGAGAGATGACGCTCCTGCTTGCCTGTCAAAGAGTTGTTTGGTAAATTGGAGAACCACTGTCCTCCCCAAGACCAGTAAACAGCTATTGGCATGTTGGAAGGAGTGTGGTTTGCATGGAAGTTGCACAGAGAATTACTCTTTCTGTGCACCTTCCTCCCCATCACTGCAAAAAATTCAGTATTGAGAAGGTAGACTGGGCATCCATGTGGAGGGGATGGGCAGCATGCAACCCGCAGCTCATGGTTTACTGACATGTGTGCTAGAGTCTGCCCTTGGTTGAATATAGACAACATCTCAATCAGTTATTTCTGTATAGTTGGGCAATCGTTATGAAAATGCTGGTAATGAGCTGGTAAAAGATGTTCAGAAAGAAAAGCAAGCAAACTATCTCTGACGAATGCCCAGCCTACTAATATATGTGATCATTACCTTCACTTCATCCCAGTGATCTTTATCCTCTTGCAGAACCCGGGCAGTATGAAGAGGGGTAGGTGGCACCACCATGGATTGCTAAGGAAACCAAAGAAGCAGCTATTCAGAAACAGTAA
The DNA here is from genome assembly GCF_964106915.1 of Podarcis gaigeae. Classification (NCBI taxonomy): domain Eukaryota; kingdom Metazoa; phylum Chordata; class Lepidosauria; order Squamata; family Lacertidae; genus Podarcis; species Podarcis gaigeae. Next base: position 74,190,321 of record NC_139679.1, on the reverse strand, counting down.
TTCTGACAATAACACACTCACACATTACCACTCATCGTCCTTGCTGATGAAGTAATTACAAGTCTTGAGAAAATTGTATAAATATGTCTCCTAAGCAACAGGAGGGAGAGAGAAAAACATACTTAGCTGCATTGCTAAGCACAGTTGTGTTTTCAATATGACTGGAATATGTGTCATTTCCATAGGATTGCAGCTATGGAATAAGACTGAGGGGCAAACACACATTTGAAACCCCAGAGTGAAAAGCTGCCAGGGAAGAGTAAATCCGGAGCAGGAAAATAGCAGGAGAGTAAAGGGTGATATGCTCCCTCTGTTCCTGTGCTTCTCAAATTGCACTCCTCTCCAACTCAGTAATAGGGCTCTAATAAATGTATTTCTACATAATGTGAAAATGATCAACCCCGTGCTTCAACACATAAGCATGGAGGTCATGACTTCCAGGCCCTCTTGCTTTCATATCAGCTTGTGCCAGCGATAGCCAATATTGCTGGACTACAACTCCCATCATTCTTGACACTTGGTCATGCTGCCTGGGGCTGCCCCCTGGGCTTATGCAATATGGGCTAATTGCATGGAAGCAATTGTGCAACAGGAAGGTCCTTACAGAGGAGAGCAGCTCCAGACAGCATAACCAAGCCAAGCCATGCACCATAGGAAAAGGTCCAGTATAAAAGAATGGAAGATTTAGGTATTCTACAACACCTTGGGGTCAAAATGAAACAGAAACAGTCTAATAGTGAAAAGGAGTGCAGGCTGCCACACTTGAGGCACAAAGGAGATTTTCTTTTTCCTACACGTAACTTGCAACTCACACTTATTTAATACGCTCACAACTTTATGCTCATTGCTGAATAATATTTTTTTAAAGACTGATGCAAAAATTGCATGCACGGTGGGGAGGGGGGGATAAGAAAATAGCAGGGGAGGAGGAAAGGGGGTGGGAGAGCAGGAAAACTCTTAAAAGCACACAAATGATCTGATTGGAGAGTTTGACCCCACCATGGAACACAGCCTCAAGATCATCCGTGGGATTACAGACACTCTGAGACTTTACAATGAAATGTTTGATGAGCGCAAGAAACAGCTGCAGCTGCCAATCACAATGTTTCTGACAAAGAAACCATCACCATCAGCGGATGTGCACAGGCAACCCTCCTCTGGATCTTAACCACAGGCAAAAACATCTTCTGGCTACCTGTCAATCCCCACCTCCCACCCCGGTCCTCATATCATTTGCAGCAAGTATCCAGTGGGGGAGAGAAGGAGGAAAACTAAGAGCAAGACTGAGGGCTGCATTTGCCCCACACTGGTAAGTGCAGCTATTTTTTTAAAAAAATGGTGTTTTCCTGCTTTTCTAGAGGGTGTTTTGGCTTTACGCGATTTTGCTTATACACACGATGGCCAGGAACCTATATTGTGAGTTATCTGTACTGCCTCTTTGTTTATTAGTATCACTGCCACAAAGTGCTTTCAAATCAGATTCTGCTGCCATGGATCCTACTCTGCAGCCAGAACCGCAGCTTAATGTGGCTGCTGAGAACAGTATGTTCAGCAATCCCTAGCTCCTTTGCAGTTCCCAGGTTCCCTTGAGGGAAGGACTAACTTTGACAGGTAAACCACTGGACATACTTCTGTAGTAAGCTGTACCCTTGGCATCCTGCTTATGGATCCTTCCAGGAAATCCACAAAGATGGCCCATTTTGACTCCATGTTTCTATTCATGGAGATACCTCATGAGAATCCTTCCACAAGCATCGATCCGGAGGGAAATGTTACATCCAGTGGCCCCTATACCGGAGATGTACCAACAAAGAGAACTGGCAATATATAAAGGCAATTAGTTAGGTAACACAAATGTGTCTAAATGAATGTGGTTGGGAATTATCAGCAAGAAACATGAGACAATCCCTTTTGTGTTTTATCCTGAGCCTTGCCAACTGTATGGAATGTTGGTCAAATCAGTATTCTACTTTCTTCCTAGGTTATTTAAATATAGAAAAAGAAACAAATGTTTCAGGGAGGACTGCAAAGATAAATTAGTGTTTATAAAGTGCTTTGAGAAAATAATGACAGATGGAGAGTATGCATGTACATTCATCGCCCCTGCAACTCCATTCGTTCTTTCCATTGCAAGATGGCTCCTAACAGCAGTGCCTGCTTAACTACTGTTGCATTTGTTATCTGCCAAGGGAAAAGGGAAAGGAGAGAGACTAAAACTGCATTGGTGGGATGTTAAGAGGCTCTGCCAGGCTCTGTGCTGCTGAGTGTTCCCTTTATGCTTTTGCCATTCCTTTCTATGTAAACTTTACCAAAAGGGCATGCTCTGTCACTTCTTTGATATTAAGTTCTGGAGGCAATCTAGCTCATCTGAGATTTGGAAGCGCCAGGTCTCTGAGCTGAACAATATTTAAGGCTAATTTTTTTTTATTTTATTAGGTTGTGTGTAGGGAGAACCTGACTTCCCCCAACAGCTTACCAGAATCTGTTAAGCTCACTTGCAGTGTGTTCAGCCTTGTGTTTTGCAGCCATAACACATGATTGTCATGCACGGAAGGTGGTGAATAATACACTTCAATATTGTTGTCTTATATTTAACAGCCCCACCTGTGTTCTATATTGTGATGGCTTATAAGCAATAAATCTGAATTGACTGAAGACCAACAGACGGATAATATTTTGGTTTAAGCAGAGCCCATCCCTTTATATGGATCTGGCTTGGTTCCCCAGAATGCTCCCTAACAAATCTACGTCCTCTTCCTGATAGCACCATTTCATCTATGCATGGAAACCCTTCAGCTCTGCCTATTTAGGTGGCCCTGAACATGAGATGAATAGCATTTCAGGTGAAGCTAACTTGGATGCCCAGGATTTCAACTTCTTATTGTGCTCATTCACAACTTCACTTACTTATATACTCCTGGCTAATTTCCTCTAACTTCTACTTCAACCAATTAGTTTAGAAGAACATTTTTGCATGTACACTTAACTTGTCCACCTGCTTAACTATTTACCTTGACACATTGTCACTGAGGCTGAGATGATGCATCAACTGGGACTTTACTTGTTCTCATAGAGATGGCATCTAGATGTCTATTTAACCACTGTCTCTATGTAGCACACAATCCCAGGAGCTTTCAAGGCATTTCTCTTTTCAACCACATTTTTGTTTAGATGTCAGCACATGGTAGAGCTGCTTCTCACTTACTTTAAACACCTCCTTTTCACTTTAGATTTGCATCAAGTATAGCATCCAATCTGTGTGACCCAATCAAGGTATTTACATTTATTACTGCTTCATTTTCCAAACCAGTTACAAATGACTTTTAGTAAGGACAAAATCCTTTGCATTTAATAAATTTTGGGATCTATGAATGAAGGCAAGTGCAGTGTAGGTTAATTAACTTTTCTGACTTTAGTATAGTCATGCATGGAGTAAAAGCAGTAGAACAGAAGCACCGTGTTTGCTTTGAATTTGGGTCTGGGGGCAGGGTCATGAGAGGAATTAATTCAGTGTGGAGGTTTGCCTGGTCCACTAAGTGGCCAAATGACCAGCAGCTGTTAGGAGGTTGCATGCTATCACTTAGAGCTGCAGTTGCCAGTGTGGCACTGTGGGTGAAGTAGTGCCCTTGAGGTCTTCCCCTGGCACCCTCAAACTCTTTCGGCACACCCAGTCACTGCGCCTTGGTCATGAGGGTGGCTACTTTTTGTCCCCTGAAAAGCACATCAAATTTGAAGGAGGGAGAGTGATGCTCTTCCCCACTTCCTCTTGTTTTCACTGCACAGATTAATAATCTTTCCCCCAGAACCCTGAGAAAAGTGAAGTGTGTGTGCCTGCATGTGTGCTTCCTCTCTTTCTGCCTGACTGTGGTGGAGAATGACTGTGGTGGAGAACGACTGTGGCTGCTCTGGGGAATGAGAAGGATCAGAGCGGGTGGTGCCCACATCACTTACTCAAAAATCCAGATCTCCCCACAGGCTTAAAAATGTTAACCACCCCCAACAACTGCATGCCAGCTGCTCTTTGGGGCAATACATGTATTATTTAGGGACATTTAATTTCTTTGTGTTCTTTCCCTTCCTTTTTATTTGTTTTATATTTTTATATAGACACATATATAGAGGGATATAACCTTAATGGCAGAAGGGAATAGAAATCTAATGAAGAAACAATAAATGCACAGTGAGTCCTGCCTAGCAATACACAGAAAAGCTGCCCTGAAACTGCTCAGATTTGTAGCCTTAGCAGCGGCTTGTTTCTTGCTGGAGGCAAAGAATTCTATGACATGAGAGCCTGCCATGGCCTTTTAGTTAGCATCACCCATTAAAAACAGCTTCTGGTGTTGTTTTCTTAGAGTGCTGCACATAAACCTCCACTATCGCCCCACTCAATAACCCCAACGTTTCCAGATCTGTGCCAAAGACCAAGAACGCCCTTAAAGCAGGAGGCTCTCTATTCATATCAATAGAGAGCAGTTCAGCACGACGGTGCCTTGAATGTCTAATAATAGTCCTCCATAAATCCTACACTGATGAGGTAACATGGCTTTTTTTATAAGTGAGGGAAGGAGGGCGTGTGCATGGCGCACTGAACAGAAAATGCTAGCCTGGAGCAGTTGGGATGGGGGTGTAGTGTCCTTGACTGCCACTGACAGGGAAATTTTACCCCACCCCCAAGAGTTCTCTCACACTGCAGAGTGGAAATTATATCCCTTTTATACAGGGCAGACTCCTGGTTAAATGAGTTATACTCCCTCTTACCACAGCAGGCAGCCTTGTGTCCAAATTAAAACAACAACACCAACACACACACACACACACACACACACACACACACGTTTGTGCAGGACTTACATTAATCCAGGGGTGATTCATAAACTGAGAAATTGTCATCCTCTCTGTTGGGTCTGTCTTCAGCAGCAGACGAATTAGCTGCTTAACTGAAAAGCAAAAAGACAAACATCGATGACAAAATCCTACAAAATTCAAACTATTAAGGACCCTTGAACTCCTGTCACTTTTCCTCTGCTATCAAGTCAGAAGAAAGTCTGACACTTACAAATGACTGTATAAAACATGGGAAACTTGCCTTATACCAAGTCCATCCATTTGGATTCTCCCATTCAACTCCATATTGTCTACAATGATTGGCAGCAGCTCTCCGGGGTTTGAGACAGAGGACATTCCTAGCCCTACCTGGAATCATCAGGGATCAAACCTGGGCCTTCTGTATACCACATACAGTAGTACCTCGGTTTAAGTACTTAATTCGTTCCAGAGGTCCGTTCTTAACCTGAAGCACCACTTTAGCTAATGGGGCCTCCCACTGCTGCTGCACTGCCGGAGCATGATTTTTGTTCTCATCCTGAACCCAAAGTACTATTTCTGGGTTAGCAGAGTCTGTAACCTAAAGCGTATGTAACCCGAGGTACCACTGTATATACTATTTATTTAATGACAGGCCAGGTGAAGAAGTTACCCCTGCCTGCTCCAGCTGCCCACCATAAGGCCAACTACCAGTTACCCCATGGGAAGGATTCACAGAGAGTGTGATTGCCTGATCCTGTGCTGAGAGGAGCCTGGACTAGCTCTTCTCTGCACAAAGCCATCTGTCACCAGCTGCCAGTGAGAAGGATCCTTATGACGCGCTAAATGTTGTAATTCCTTACAGTGTGTTTTTAAATTGCATTGATGTTACTTGGAAGGATTTGCATCCTGATACATGGGGTAGAAATAATTGCAATAAATATATAGCTGCAAAGAGAGAGCGAAAGAGATGAAAGGTGTGAAGCAGGAGAAAGAACAAAATTACAGAATTAAACAGTTTCATAAGCTGAGCTGTAAAAATACTCCTTGCTGCAGGTATTTAGATCCACATTTGACTGCCCAATCCTAAGCAGGTTTATACAGAAGTTCCACCAAGTTAAAAAGAGCTTGCTTCTATATAGGCATGGTTAGGACTGCAGGCAAAACATCTGTACCATCTTATACAAAGTTTCTACAGTTGGTTTAGTCCCATGATATGTAGGCATTGGTCACATGTTCATCCTTGTGGAAATAAACGTGAAGAAGAAGCAGGCCCCGCCCCCTACACTTTCATCCAAACCTGTGAACACAGCCTGCCTGCACAACTGTTGTAAACACATAGGCTCCATTCACAGGTTCAGCTGGAAGTGCATGTCTGTGTGCCCACAGATTCACTTTTCACATGGGGCCATGGTCTTATGTTGTGTCCAGAAAAAGTTTAGAATCCATGACATTTTCCGAGCCTGGAGCACAGTGAAGTCTGATTTTGACATAACAGATCAGCAGAATTTTAAATGCAGGAATGGCTTATGCTTCTAAATTTCTGCTAAACAAATAACGTGTGGAGTACTGATCCATGCTTTTGAAATAAACCCTTGGAGCGCACGGGTCTGACTTTGGATACCTCACATCTGCACTCCGACTAATGCGTACCTGAATCAGCCCTTCAATTCTGACTTAGGAACACTGGTAAAGTGACTTTCATTCCTAACAATGACTGTAGTGACCAACAACTTAGGTTTGAGGTTCTGATTGATCACGGGTGTCTCAGGGTGGCAGGAGGGGGAGGCATTTCCCACACATTTCCCCGCTCCCTCAACTCACTCTCTTAATGAGGTGCTCATATCCAAGATTACACAGGAGTCCTGTAAACCTCCTTCTGCTGGCCAAGCAGGACACAACATTTCCCTGCAGCTATCCCTAGGACAGCTCAGAAAGGAGCTGGAGTTTCTAACAGGAAACAGGATTTGGGGGTGTGCAGGATTTCTTGTGTTAGATGGATGACAGGGCTTTCTATTACTGCTAAACATAGTTGTGACAGTACAGTGTGACCTGCATCAAGGTAATTGCTGCAGCTTCTCTGTGAACTAAGGATGGCTCACCCGTTATGTACATCAGCTGCAACTATCAGATGCCTATGATTGTACCAACAAAGCCGGCCCGGAGGTGGCAAAATGACTCCACTGTGGTGCATCAGTAGGCTACTCACGATGCCATACACATGCTGCCTCATCCCTCTGCTACAAAATCTGCTTAGGGAGCATCATGCCTGCAAGCAGTAGGTGTTACTCAAGTTGTAGCACATGTCAACAAGGCACTAGCGCAGCCAGTTCAATAGACAAGGAAAATACCACAGAAGTCATGATGGTGCCCTGTTGTTGTTACTGGGATCCCATTCCTGCCCACTTTTTTTTTGCTGGTGCAGCACTTTTTTATCTCCACTGTAATGTAAGTGTTGGGTTTGAAGGAATGGTATTTGAGAAGCAGAGTTAATTTAATGGTATTTTGCGTTTCTGAAACTTCTTTACATAATGTGTAAGAGGCAGATGTTTACTTTTCTTAAACTCTGGGAGGTTTAAAAAAACCTTTTAGGAAGTCTATCATGTTAGTTCATTGGCACATCTAGTTCAGTACTATCTACAACAGGATTTCCCAAAGTGTGGCCCATGGACCCTTGGTGGTTCAAAAGCATCATTTTGGTGGTCCGCAATAGCAACATTAGCATCTAGCACACAAATCACAATTGCTAGACAACAGGCAGAAGTGGTCCACCAAGATCCTCAGCAATCTTCAAGTGGTTCAGGTGTATAAAAAAAAATTGGGAACCAGTGGTCTATAGTATGATCCACTGGCAGCAGCAGCTCCACAAAATTTCAGACTGGGGTCTCTCCCAGCCCTATGTGGAGTTGCCAGGTATTGAATCTGGGACCTTCTGCATGCATGCATGCAAGGTGGACACTCTACCACTGAGCTACATTCCTTTTATTTTAGAGATCTCCAAGTAGCATATATGCTGGGCCAGTCTCACCACAGAATATTTAAAACATTAAACACACACCCCATTGATGCACAAGTACCAAAAAGTACACAGGGGAATCCATTTACCTTCATCAGATACCTCTGACCATTCAGGATTTGGAAATCCATACTGCCCCATCCGAATTCTTCTCTTCATTCCAGGAGAAATGGCCTGGCCAGTGTTGGAGTAGAAAGGAGGGAATCCACACAAGCTACAAAAGAGTGGGATGTAGAGAAGAAATTGTACTGTGTGGGAGATGACCACATCTTTGTCTCCTCCCTGACCTTCCCCACATCTTCAGTAGTCCCATGCACAGTCCCAGATGTCTGTGGATTCTTCAGATGGAATGAGTAATATCCCAGTGACTAATTATCTGAGTGTGGCATAAAAGGAAACATCATTTTAAAACACCATTGATTGGGGATGGGTGTAGTTTGGGATAGAAGGGAAGTGTTTATTCATACATGACATGTTAAGGGCTCAACTTTGTTAATCTATTTCTCCCCCACTTCACACTTACAGAATGTACATGATGACACCAAGAGACCACATATCGCAGGATTTGTCATACTTCTCAGGACCAAGGACTTCTGGGGCTGAGTGGGATGGGGAAGAGAACCAAAAGAACTGTGAATGTCAGTTTCTCTTATTTTGATCACAAACTACAAATATTTGCATTTGTTTAAATTAAAAAAGCTGTTACTGGTTGAAAGAATACTTTAAGCATTTGTACCTGAACCCCATGGGTGCTGGTGAAGCTTGACAAATATTTCATGGTATTTTACATCTTGTGCAAGTGTGTGTGTTCTGAATTGGTGTTCCCCATGCTCAGGCTTTGACTCCTGACTTCCTGAGCCATCAGTGCTCTCATTCTATGCTGGGAAGACTGAGCACTGTGCTTTGATGGTGCCATCTAAGATGCCCATCTGAGTCATCAGACACCTGGGTCAATTTCTGCTCATTCGGCCCTGCGAAGCCCTAGCCTCATAACATGTTCCTCAGCCTGATCAACTTGCTTCTTGGGTAAGGACATGGCTGCCTAAGATCCAGCCCGCTATCCTACCTGTTTTGAACCATGTACCAGATCTGGCAAGCAAGATCCTAACCCTGGTTCTGGTACCTGACGGCCTGGAGCCTGACTGTTGCAGAGATCTGAAAGTGGGAGGTGGGGAGGGTTTTTTTCTAAAGCACAATCATGTTCTCCCCCTGGACTTAACAACTAAAGAGAAAAGTGGGGGGAAAGGGGACATGCAGACTCACCTACGTAATAGGGAGTATAACAGGGGGTCTGCAGCGCATTCTGCACCGTCGTCTCTTTGGCAAATCCAAAGTCTGTAAGCTTCAGTACTGCATCCTTCGCTTTAGATGTGTAAAGCAGGTTTTCTGGCTGTGATGGTGTCAAGAGAGAAACATAAAATGAGGCTGAACAGGAGAGGTTTCTGGGGAGAAGTTCTATTCAACTGTAGGCTTTGTTCTGTTCCTCTAGGCTGATAGGTGGTGTGGTGCCCAGCATCAAGTTTGTATTTTATTATCAGTAGATTGCAATGTGGTGATGCAGATTTTAAATAAACATCAGGCCTTCTTCAATAAGACTTTTAAAAATGCACTGAGCTTCTGGACAACTGTATACTTAGAAGATACTTGGGATCCTGACGAAGATGGTTCTTCTTTGCACAATTAAAAACTGGGACACACTAGTTCCTCTCAATGTAGTAACATGGCCTGTGTCAAGTCACCACTGTCCATTTTCTTGCTATGGGTTAGGCATTTCTCTTCTCTGCCAAGGCACTTTTCAAGCCTCACCTTGACATCTCTGTGGGCGATGTTCATCCCATGTAGATACTGAATGGCTGTTCCAATGTCTCTCATTATTTCAGAGGCCTCTAGAAATAAAAATTCATGAGAAAGGTCACATTAACATTCCCTCCATACTTCAGAGATATGCAGCTAGGCAATGCTTCTGACTAGCAACTAGCTTGTTTGTTTGCAGGGCTAGTGTCAAGACAGGGGAAAAACTAAAATTAGCCCCAACAGCTGTGTTTTGGGTTTTGCAAATGACTATGCCTCCACACATCTTAAACTCTCCTGCTCTGCAGCACCCTTCCTAGAAGGCAACATAAAAATGACCAGAAAGTCATGTATGGTGCATACGTACAGTATACACTACTTGTTCCTATGGTATGACTAACCAAGGCACACCTAAACTGATAGCAAGGTTCTGAATGTCATTTGAGCCCTCAGACTTGAGCAGAGAGACGTAAAATGCAAAGCAGAAAGGATGAACACCTACCATCTACTACTCAGTGATCTAAAGATCTCATTGCACTTTCTATGTTTGAACGTATAATTTATAATCGTCAGTCTGCTTTGGATACCAGTTTGGACATATGGGGCATGAGTCACCTAAAGCCTGTTGGCAGAAACCGTGCACGAGGACTTCTGTTTGTGCAATGGGGCTTCCTCTCTCATAATTGGGTCTTGGAGATCCAATTGGCAGGCCCCCAACAGTGCATAGGAGAGGGGGTGGGGAATCATTGTTCTATATGGCTAGCTGACATACATATGCAGACAGAACGTTCAACACAGTGTGATGCTGAATTCTACCCATGGACTGCCTATATTAAATTATGTGTTTAAGTCAGGATCAGTGGAATATTCTCATTGTTACGGTTGACTGACAACATTCCCCCCCCCCCCGTTACCTGTTATATTTCCAATGATACTTTTAAAAAATTGTAAAAAAATCTTTTGTGAAGTTTTAAGTCCCTTCCCATTTCCTCAAAGTGCCTGGGGAAGAAGAAGCTGCTGAGAGTTCCTGGGCAAAGCACAGTAGGGCCTCCCTTTCATGTGAATGGCTTGGCTCCACACTGCTTAGCCATTGCAGCTTGACAGAGGAGGGAGTTGTACACCTCCCCTCCAAATTATATGATCCAGACTGATCTGGGTTTTCTTTCTGACAAAAAGCCACTAGCCCCCCCACCTGATCTACAAGCTCTTTACACACACACACACACACAGAGAGAGAGAGAGAGAGAAAAAAAAAAAACAATTTAATGCTGTACCTTTTTCGGTGAAAGCTTGGTCGCCTCGTTCCTGGATCCTGCTGAACAGCTCCCCTCCCTCCATGCTGTGAACAAAGTGCAAACACACAGAGGATTCATAATGCAAGCACAAAGGGGTTCCCATCTCAGTAGCTTGGTTTTTATATATACGAATACTGCTGTTTCCACTTCCTATCTGCTGTGTGCATTTCTAATATTAGCTTTATTATCCTTAAAAGGCAGCCAAGACATTGTTACTATGGCCTTATGACATAGATGAAGGCCTCAGTAACTATTTTGCCTCACAGTTGCTCAAATGCCTAAAAAAACAGCTCTGATATAAAGAAACTACGACTCTTGTTCTGTAGCTGTTGCTGATTGGATTCAAAGTGTCCTGCTTGCTTTGGGGTGCTTTCTAGGACCATTCAGATACAGTGGTACCTCAGGTTAAGGACTTAATTCATTCCGGAGGTCCGTTCTTAACCTGAAACTGTTCTTAACCTGAAGCACCACTTTAGCTAAATGGGCCTCCTGCTGCTGCCGCGCCGTTGCTGCACGATTTCTGTTCTCATCCTGAAGCAAAGTTCTTAACCTGAAGCACTATTTCTGGGTTAGCGGAGTCTGTAACGGAGTTACAGCGGAGTCTGTAACCTGAAGCGTATGTAACCTGAAGCATATGTAACCACAGGTACCACTGTACTTGGAAAGCAAGGCTGCAAAAGTACATGGGAGGGAAGGCAGCAATCTTCCCTTTGCCTACTCCTCAGATACAGGCATAGCAATATCTCTGTAAACTTCAGTTCAGCCACTTGTTACATTAAATTTCATATATACAGTATTGTTGTTTTAAAAAAATGTTTAGGGGTACTCTCATTTTCCTACTCATATTGAAATACTGCCCCTCAATGAGGCCAAACTTAGATTCACAAAATGTTTAGGAGTATGCATCCCCCCAGAAAAAAAGCACTGCATATATATTTCCTACCACATTGCTTCTTGACCAGGTTGCAATCTTGCACACAGGCTACTTTAATCACACTAACGTCAATAGGATTTAATCTACTTTAAAGCACACAGGATCACAGCTTAAATCCTATTGAAATTAATGGGCTTTAAGGTAGCCCGTGTGCAGAATGGAACCTACATATGAATGAGCAGGAAGAAAACAAACAAAAAAAAAAAGCACAAAAAAGCTTTAAAGCCTGCGGTTTTAATATAGAGGCAGGCTCTTCAGAGAAAGCTGAATCACTGCTCTTTGTTGACCCTACTGGAAATGAGCACATCAGACAGTACTGCAGGAAGGCAAAGAGTAATCCCTGTTGTTCTGATGCCATCAAAATTCTGAAAAGTATGAGAAAAACAACAGAGGCAGCAAAAGGAGGGGAAGATAACACACAAATGAAAGATAGAGTCAAAGCCAGCCCTATCAAAACTCTGCATAAGAAACCACATAATGATAAAGAGGAAAAATGTGATCTGAGCAAACATTTTTTGGGCCAAGATGTGAAATGGAACCCTTAGAACAAAGATATGGGAAGCTACGCTTGCCTATATCACCACTGATTTTGATGCAAGTCAGACAGTTTCCTATGTACCTACTCAGTGTTCAGCTTACAAATTTGGCTCTGAACAATATATTGCAGGGAGGGAGGGGGGGTTCAACACACCAGCACTGGCTCCACCCTCTGCATCTCCTCCAGGTTTTTGAGAGCTTGCCAAAACAGCAGTTCAACTACATTCATTTATTCACCATCTCAGATCATGTCTGCACAGGATCATCATGTCTTTACAGGAGCTTTCACAAACATAAAACCCCGAAAAGCCTGTCCTGGCAACACAAGGGGAATATCAACATTATTTATTCAGGAAGTTGGTTGGTGTGCTTCAAAACAGAGTTCTTTGTTAACAGCAGAATTTTTAGCCTCCTAGTATGTCTGGAGAAAGTTGGTCCAAACAAACAAGAGCCAGAGTGTGGCCTAGTGGTTGGGGTGTTGGTTTGATCCCCGTATACAAAGGTTCAATCTCCATATGGGACAGCTGCATATTCCTGCATTGTAAGGGGTTGGACTAGATGATCCTCAGAGTCTCTTCCAATTCTACAATTCTATGATTCTAAGCAATCCTGTTTCCAGCACAGCTAAGACCTCACCTTCTATTTTCTCTGACAATTTGTTGCCTCTCTCTAACCTATGGCAACTGGGCATTAGTGCCTCCTTCAAGCTTAACTCCTCTCTTCTCTCCTCTTGCAAGCCTGATTAACCACCCTGGAAATGTATGAACTGAATGGCAATATGCAGTTCAACCAGATCAGACACCAGCATCAACCACAGAGCAGAGAGAGCTATGCCCTTCAAATTCTGCCTTGTTGGGTTTTCTGGTTGGCCACTGTAGGAAACCAGATGCTGAACTAGACAGGCCTTTAGTCTGATCCTACAGGGATGTTCTTATATCTGCTTCCTACTACGTTAGGCAAGGTTGAGCTCAATGCAAACTTCTGAAAGGGAGTGGATCGCCACAAGGTGCTGCTATTGTTTCTTCAGGGCCAGCATGGACTCTGCTCTCACGCGAACATGTGCCGTCACGGATCAAAGTCAATGCAGTGAATGGTTTGGACTGGACTAGCATTCTGTGTGTGGAACAATAGTCACTCACAGAGAATAATAAAAGAAAAGACAAACGAAGAATAGTGCACATTCTTGCCTTCCCCAAGGTTCTGTGTTGTTGTTTTTTAAAAAGATTTTGGGCCCCCCATCCCCCATAATTCCAGAAAACTCTGTAAAGCCACATTCCACTGGAGAACAATTTATGTCCATGTGGAGATGGCAGTATTGAATCAGTAGCTTATGTACTGCTAGTTTTGAGGAGTGAGGTTATTACCCCTCTACTACTATCCATACCAGGTCGCTCAACCATTGCTACCCTGTCTTTTCTTCTGGCAGATCAAGATAACTAGGTGACAGCAAAAACTGCAAAAATTTTAGCAGGGGCAATTAGAATAAGATCTATTATTTGATTAATTTTCTAGCATTCCTCAGCTTAAAAAAAACCCCCAAAAAGAAAGCCTATTGGCTCACATGTTTATCTGTGGCTAAATTTTGTCAATTTTGTCATTTGTATTGATGTAAATCTCCAGAATGTATTTTGTATAGCTAACTATTTAGCTCTATCTTCATACCATTCCATGATGATCAGGATGCACCTCTTCCCATGATGTATGTTCTCATAAACATCCAGGATGTGGACGATGTGTGGACAGCCTGAAGCCCGCCAATGATGATCCACTTCCTGTCGTGCTTTTGGGCTATCATACAAGAGCTGTAAAGGGAAAAGAAACAGGAATAATGGTCACATTTGTCTTCCTGGACCACCATACTTAGTCAAAACAAAAAAATTCCTTCCAGTAGCACCTTAAAGACCAACTAAGTTAGTTCTTGGTATGAGCTTTCGTGTGCATGCACACTTCTTCAGATACACTGAAACAGAAGTTACCAGACCCTTCTATATAGTGAGAAGGTGGGGAGGGGTATTACTCAGAAGGGTGGTAGGAATGGGTGATTGGCAGATAGCTGTGATGAGCCTGTTGACGACTCTTAATGACTGCAATAGGTCTTACAGGAAAAAGCAAGGGGTGAGAAGGTGAAAAATGGCTTTGTCATGTATAATGAGATAAGAATCCAAGGTCTTTGTTCAGACCAGGTCTCTCCATGGTTTTAAGTTTGGAAATAAGTTGCAATTCAGCAGCTTCTCTTTCCAGTCTATTTCTTTTTCCTGTAAGACCAACACGGCTACCTATCTGTAACTGGCACTATACTTAGAATTCTGATGGACATGGAACTGAGCAAATATCTCACTGAGCTGGACAACTGCTAGAGGGGCAGCCACATATTTGTTCCCAGAACAAACACAGGGACCTGACTGTGAAGTTGCTCTGTGCCTGGGAAAAAGCAATTTCACAAAATAGCGCCTACCCTCTTGGACTAGAGAAACCTTAAAGCTCTATGACATCAATCCTGACCCAAATGCACTGGCTATCAATTAGTTTCTAGGCCCAATTCAAAGTGCTGGTTTTGCCCTATAAAGCCTCAAACAGCTCAGGACCACAGTACCTCAAGGACTGCCTCTCCCCATATGAACCAACCTGTACTCTGCAATCATCATCTGAGACCCGTTTTTGTGTGCCTTCCATGAGAGATCTGGAGGAGGGCAACACGAGAACAGGCCTTTTCTGCAGTGGCTCCCTGCTTGCAGAATGCTCTCTCTAAGGAGGCTTACCTGGTGTCTTAGTTGCAAATCTTTAGGCACCAGGCAAAAATTAGCCTAGGCCTTGGGCAAATTTAATCAATTAATTAAAAAGGGGTTAGCCTAGGCATTTGGCTAATTAAACAATCTATGGCCTTTTTAACTGTGTATGGGGGTATTATTTTTGTTTTCCGTTTTTATATTGGAAACCACCCTGTGATCTTCGGATGGGCAGGCATAGAAATTTTAAGAACAACAATAAATGTTAACCAGAGAGACCACCTTGGGGACTCTCAGCCACCCTAACTCATCCTGGAAGGGCTGAATTCTGCTGACACCTCTCTGTAGTCAGGTGCCTATTGCATAGCGGCCAACAGGCTTGCCTGCAAAAGTAGATTAGTGCGGGGATGTGGAGCAGAGCTTTAACAATGGGCAGGAAAAGCAAAGGTTTTCATCTCTTCTTCCCCACTCAGGTAGGCACAAAATACCGGTAACCCTTTCTCAGTAGTGCACTCAGACTCTGAAATGTAAGCACTAGCAAGGAAGAATGGGGACAGAGAGAGGACTTCTTCCTGACAGCAGCAACACCTAGTTTGAATGGAGTTAGATGTTTCAGCTCTCCAGACAAAGTAAGGAGGGTTCGCTTCTCCTTCTCCTTCTCTTTCTCTCCACTCCAGCCAGCACAGAAATGGGCTATTGCAAAAAGCACTTGGGGGCCTTCCAGCAACCAAGGATTGTTAAATACACAGTGACTGTATGAATATGCTTCCTGAATGTTAAACCAACCTCATGCATTCCAAGGGTCACTGACTGCGTTCTTATGCTTCAGTCCCTGCTATAAGCTGAAACAACTTTATTTTGAAGCATCCACTAACACTCCCCATTAGGGCAGAGATTTGCTTCAACCCTCACAATAGATTTATATCTAAGTATCTATCCCCAAAGATCACACTGAAAAATACTCCAAGCAGCACTGGCTTTTTTTCCTAATGTGACTGTTTGACTTCTCATGCCTCACAATCTGACCAGAGAAATCCAAACTCTGTGCCGAGAAAAGCAGGGTTCTGCAACATGTGCACACATTAAACCAACATCTGGAAATGTTTATAACTAGTCATGGGGTGGAGCAAAGATATGAAGCACATGAAATTCGACCCCTTTGAAATACAAGATGTCTTATTCAGCCATCCCTCTGTGTTCTGAAATTTCACGATGCATTATCTCACACCCTCTGCAGTTGCAGAGATGTTGTATTTTTTTAAGAAATGAAAGTAAAAGTTCTCATGACACAGACTCCTACATCCAATACTCCTGTTCATGTTTATTCTCTACTTGGGAGGTTTACTCAGGAGCAGGCCTATTGAAATTAATGGACTCTGAATAAAACTGAGATGAATACCACTCCTGGAATTCTTATACCCCTAAAGTTTAGACACAACTGCTGAAGCAGAATCCTAGGGAAGCATCATAACAGATACTTTTCCTATACAGAGCTAATGCCCAGGTAAGGGAAGGCACACACATATACACAGTCACCTATTCAGCTATTGGCTTGAGCTTATTTTGCTATAAATACCTCTTATTGATTGTTGACATAAATAAGGCACATTCCTCTATTTAAGTAATATATTTATTTAACCTACTGTAAAACATACTGTCAGAGCTGCCCCTAGGTCCCAGCTCACAGAGGACCAACGCCAGGCTGTCGTTATGTACAAAAGTCTTTATTGAAGTTCAGTTTCCATTTCAAAGCCGCAGCGCGCAGCTCTACGTCTTAAACCCTAGACCGGCGAAGCTCCGTCTGAATCTCCTCCCCTCTGACACCAGTTTAAGATCCTAGCCCTGCTCCACCTCTTCCTCTCCTCTCTCCTCCTCTGGATCCTCCTGCCCGCTGGGGCATTCACCACTCTGGACTCTTCTGACGCTGAGTCGCCTGACTCCTCCCCCTGCCTCCTGCGGGCTTTAGGACCTGGTTCCCAATCCTCGTTCTCTGCTGTCCCGCGCTCCTGTACATTTGAACGTGGCTCTCGCGCCAACCCCGTGATCCTCCTCCTGACCGTTACACTGCTTCTATCACTGCTTCCTTCCTTCTGGAAGCTGCCTGGACGTGACCTCCCCTCCGTTGCCTGACTCTCCGATGTAGGCGTGGTCAACCCTGACTCATCTTCTCTCCCTGGTGGTGAATACGCTGGCCCCGATACCTGGGACTCCTCCCCCCCACTACGCTCTGGTGGGGAAGCTGGTCCTGATCTCCAACTGCTGCTCTGGGAGTCCCCGCTGGCCCCTTGTTTCTGGATTGTCCCCCTTGGGCCCCCCCTTGCCCTGGCCACCAGCGCCCCCTTCTGTGAATCTTCCGATTTGCTGGAGAGGCTCATGGAATCTCTCGGGCTACTGTCATCTTCTCCTACGCTGCCCTCGGATTGCTCCCCCTCACTCTCCATCTCCTCCCTTCCCTGTGCTCCCGCTCTTGAGTCCCTGACACATACTGTTTTTGTTACCTGAGAGTAATGCAGTGTGTGGTGTGGCCACCTTACATGTTTTTCCTAGTACTGGGTAATGCTCCTTGTTGTTATTAGATGGCGACAGCATCCTATCATGGCTGGATGGGTGGGTGTTTGTATGCATAATCTTCACAATCAGAACTAGCTGGATGCACCTGACTTCCCATGGTAGCCATGAGGTGGTGAAGGGGAGGAAGGGAGCAGCAATGACTGTACTCCCTAATTTTTTATGTGATTCTTCCCATGGCAGCCATTTTTTTGATCGGCACCCACAGCACTTTCTTTCTTTAAGATTTCTTTTTAATTTTATTGATTTGTTAGCAACAAGTACAAACACAACAACAACAAAAAGAATTTTAAAAGGAATGCAGCTATTAGACTTACAAAATTTCCCACTCCTGACATAGAGCATACAAACCACACATGTACATAGCACCCACACAAGAAATGCACACACCGCAACAGAGGGTGTGATAGGCACAGGGCATGCCCTGCTCTCTGCAAGCCTTCTTGTCTGTGGTGCACCACCTTTTAGTGATCTTCCTAGGGAGGCTTGCTTGGTTCCCATATTCTCCTCAGGCTTTTAAACCTTTAAACCTTTAACTGCACCTGTTTTATTTGCTTTCCCTTGGAAGTTTCATGTATGCAACATGCATGCACATTTCAATTTGTCATGTTTTTACCTGCAGTTCCCTTCTCATAATTGTATTGTTTTTATTTTGTTTTTGTTTTTTTATTCCTTTTCTTAGCCCCACCAGGGAGCACTTGTGTGCTGGGGGGTGCAGGGTAAAAATATGGTTAAATAAAACAAATGAATGCCTGAAAAGAAAACAGGAACCTGCATAATTCCTTGGTCAGATTCGTGCAGCGCCAGGGGGCCCTGGTCCCTCACAAAGGGAGGTGACAACATCATCTGTTTGCTGCCTTTGCATCACGGTAAAGTGGACAGAGAGAAGGTAATAGCCACACAAACAAGGAGCTCTACATGCTTAGTTATTGTGCTGCAAGCCTAGAAGAACTAACACCAAGACTGATGACAACTGGGAGATGTTCCTCAGCTCCATTCCTCCAACCAAAAGCAGAGAGCAGCAGGTTGCCAGTGTTCTCTGTGGTACTAAGTAAGAAGGTCTTCTCTTTGTTACCTTGATGAACCTGCTTTCCCCAGAATTGCTCTGTGACCTACTCAGACCTCCACTTCTGCAATTCAGCCCTTTGTGTAGATTCCTGCCAAACCCGACACTCAATTTCTCCAGTTGCCTTCTCACAATCTTGTCACCCATCTTGTCTCACCTGACCATCCCACTGTCCTTGCCCTGAGTTCAGCAGGGACAAGGATACAGTGCTGGAAGCTACACTGACATGGACTTAGGAGCCATGTAATTGGGGGAGTGAGCTACTGAACTTGAAGCTGGCAAGCAGGAGCTCACTAAACCAAACAAGAGCATCCGGGCCTGTAGAACTGGAGCCATGGTCCTCACAGGCACATTCTCTGCAGCCTAAGGAACCAAGTGCCTCCTATAGTCTGTTGCTAGTCCAACAGCACAGGGAGGCACCAGGCAGCACACCACAGAATGCAAGAGAAGTGCCTGTATTCAGGGGAGAGAGCTGGTTGTTCTCTAATTCTCCCAAAGCAGGTATAGCCTGGTAGAGGGTAGAGAGTTCCAGACCTTCTCAGAGCAGGTTGCTCACTGCAGGCTCCTTCTTCAGATCAAAACAAGACACCTACCCATCATACTCTACCAACCAGATGTCAACAACTTTGCTGTGCATAGCTTTCCCCCATTCCCACCGAAAATAGGCTGAAATTATGGCTTCTCAGCAGTTATTAAAGGTAAAAGGTAAAGGGACCCCTGACCATTAGGTCCAGTCGTGACCGACTCTGGGGTTGTGGTGCTCATCTCACTTTATTGGCCGAGGCAGCCGGCGTACAGCTTCCGGGTCATGTGGCCAGCATGACTAAGCCGCTTCTGGTGAACCAGAGCAGCGCACGGAAATGCCGCTTACCTTCCCGCCGGAGCGGTACCTATTTATCTACTTGCACTTTGACGTGCTTTCGAACTGCTAGGTTTGCAGGAGTTATTACCTTGTAATAATATATGAAATGGATTTTTAAACTTTATGTCAATTTTAAAATATTTTAAGTTATTCAATTCATTAAGATTTATTTCTGTTTGATTAAATAGTTAAAGGAGCCAATGGAGGGGGGTCATTCTGATGTAAACTTGTCAAATAAATGGCTTTTGCTCAACTGAGATCTTTCCTTCTGCTCCTCAGAAAGCTCTAAGATAACTCTGGGTAAAAGCTTAAGAAATCTAATTCCTGTGAGGAAAAGTGTTATTGACCTACTTTCTCCACAGGTTCCTCCTGACAATTCTTTCTCCTCTATATAAATAAGAACAATGACACTTTGATGATAACAATGATTACTGGCACAAGATTCTCAATGTCTCTTACATTTGTGAAAATAGTATCCAGCTTGTTGTTTACATTGCTACAAAACAATTGTTTTCTCCTTTAAGAACATAAGAAGAGCCTGCTGGATCAGGCCGGTGGCCCATCTAGTCCAGCATCCTGTTCTCACAGTGGCTGAACAGTTGCCTGTGGGAAACCAGCAAGCAGGATTTGAGCACAAGAGCAGTCTCGCCTCCTGTAATTCCCAGCAACTGGCATTCAGAGGTACTTTCTTTTCCATCCTGAATCTTCTAATACTCATCTTTATTAAAAGTAAAGGTACCCCTGCCCGTACGGGCCAGTCTTGACAGACTCTAGGTTGTGCGCTCATCTCACTCTAGAGGCTGGGAGCCAGCGCTGTCCGCAGACACTTCCGGGTCATGTGGCCAGCGCGACGATGCTGCTCCGGCGAACCAGCACCAGAGCAGCACACGGAAACGCCGTTTACCTTCCTGCTATAAGGCGGTACCTATTTATCTACTTGCACTTAAGGGTGCTTTCGAACTGTTAGGTGGGCAGGAGCTGGGACTGAACGACGGGAGCTCACCCCGCCGCGGGGATTCGAACCGCCGACCATGCGATCGGCAAGTCCTAGGCGCTGAGGTTTTACCCACAGCGCCACCCGCGTCCCTTTCATCTTTATTGGATGTCCACAAATTCTAGTGTTATGAGGAAAGGATATACGTAATCTTTCACTATCCACTTTCTCCATGCATCATTTTATAAACCTCTATCATGTCACCTCTTACCCACCTTTTCTCTAAACTACAAGGTCTCAAACGTGGCAACCTTTCTTCAGAGGGAAGTTGCTCCACAGAGAGCATTACCAAAATACGGGGCTTTGTCATTTTGAAACATTGACTCCTTTGCACTATTGCCTCTTTCATCTTCTGGCCACAAGCCCAGATTATTTTTTTTTTTCAAGTGACAAGCATTGCCTGTTGCGAAGTGGCAGTGGCAGCTGCCTAAAGGAAAGAAGCCAAGCACACAGAAAACTCTTGAGATTCACCAGGAAATGCTTGATTTAATTTAAATCACCTTGTTATACTGAATTCATTACTGATAATATGCTGCATAATTTTTTGTAAAATTGAAAAGCAGAAAATGCACCTCGGAACAGTACGTGAGACTCATCAGTTTGCCATGGGTAAAAATAAATAAATCCAAAACTACGCACAATGTACAGAGCCTAACAACAACATATTTTTTTTTGCATGATACGGGCCTCCATTTAGGGTTTGCTTATATAATCTGTGTTGCAACCCATTTAGGTTTATACAAGGAAGAAGGATGTACAATTACCAGGCATCTAATAGAATTAAGATGTATGAAGGAAAACCTCAGAATGACTGATACAAACTGTATTGGCATCATAATCGTGCAGATAGATGCCACTGCTTCAGCCTAAGACATTAATGGGAACCCAGTGTGAAGAGACAAGGAAAAGAACCAATACTTTTAGAACTAATCAGTGCAAGCAAAACCACAGATCAGTCACATTAAGAAGGTAACCACTGTGAGCTACCTATCTTGGTATTGCTGGATCATGTAAACAAGCTCTTGAAATAAAATTCATCTCCTTTGATACTTAGAAGAGGAAGAAGAAGAGGAGTTTGGATTTGATATCCCACTTTATCACTACCCGAAGGAGTCTCAAAGCAGCTAACATTCTCCTTTCCCTTCCTCCCCCACAACAAACACTCTGTAAGGTGAGTGGGGCTGAGAGACGTCAAAGAAGTGTGACTAGCCCAAGGTCACCCAGCAGCTGCATGTGGTGGAGCGAAAATGCAAACCAAGTTCAACCAGATTACGAGTCTACTGCTCTTAACCGCTACACCACACTGGCTCTCTAGGACCTACCTATTTATTTTTTTCATATTTGTGGCTAATTTCCATGGACTGAAACATTCATGGTAGCTGTCAATACTTGGAACGTTAGAAATAGGGTTTCCTGACCAATGAGTATGCCGATAAATAGAACCCGCAGATTCAGCTTTGTTCAAAAAAGCTTCCTCTGAGCATCTAACTTTTTGTCTAGCTATCCCCTTTCCCCTCACTGTCACATTCCAATGTGACCAAGAAACAAGAGTTATGCAGGAATAGAACTGCTTCTCAGTGGCCGGAGTCACCAGAGAGAGGAAACGGGCTTCGCCTCCCCCATAATGGTGTCCCTGAGAATACTGCTTTACTATGTCCTATACTTTAATGGATTCCATTCATCCCTATGGGGGGAAAGAACATTCAGCACTGAGGGATTAACACTGTTGTAGGAAGAAAACCTGCTTGCAACAGGGGCACAACAGAGAACAGCAATCCTCTTCCCCTTTCTGAAGGAATGTCCAGAATTGCAGGGAAGGTGGCAACAGGCCTGTTCAGGCATTTGTCTGAAAGCACAGGGAGCAGCGTGGGATTGTGCCCATTAATGCTGCTGGCCCCTCTCTTGCCTCCTACCAGATTCCCCCGCCCCCATGAGAATTCAGGGGCTGGGGAGTCTGAACAGGTGGTCTATTATCTTTCCAAAGCCTCTTGCACCTCTAAAATGCAGCAGATTATTTCTGGGGGATATATTTTGTGAGAGGTTGCCCTAGGATTGCCCTCTTGTGAGGAGAAAGTCACATTTGAAACACACACAAACACACCCTTTATAACAATGCTATGATATCTGTACCAATGTACAAAACATTTCCTAAGATATCTACCCTGTCAAAGTGCAGCTGGGAGGAAATTGCTGTTTCTGTCATCACAGGATTTGGCTGTTTCTGCAGTATCTAGCGACAACAACAGAAGTTATTGGATTTAATGGCCACCTCCAACGAGAGAGCTTCGGGCGGTCTTGTTTGGCTGCACATTACTTAAGAACAGCAGCAGCATTTAAGTGGCTTGTATTCTCTGCACTCTTCGCCACAAGGCTTCTGCAAGCGCTGCGTCTTCGGGCTGAAGTAGGACAGTATGCCTTAATCTAAATTCTCCAGGTATACCAAATCTGAACTAGAGCAGATTAATGATGGATTTCAGTAATGCAGTTTGAGCTGCCCAGCAGTATCTGCCTGCCTTCCAGCAGGGGAGACACAGAAAAACACCCACCCACCTGTACCTATATTTATACATTATTTTACAGCAGCTTCACTGGTTCCTTATGTTTACCAAATGCAATTCAGTTTGTTAATGAACTGGGATCCAAATATTGTGTCTAGCAAATGCAATTCAGATTGTAAATGAACTGGGATCCAAATATTTGACCTATATCAGCCAACCTATACACAAATATCGACAGCGAAGGCTCTGCTTACTTTCCTGTCCAGTGAGGAATAGTGACACAAGACATGGGCTTCTCTGTGGTGGTACTCAATCTATAGAACTCCCGCTCCTCAGATATGTGGTTGGTGTCAACATTAACTTTTCAATGCAAACCAAAAATTTACCGAAGGCATTTGGTGATGACTGATGCATTAAGGTTAGAAATATTGTGGATTGTTTGCCTGCCAGTAGCCCAGTTTGCACGTAATGCTAAGTTAAACCATGGCTTAGCATGAATGTGCGGCTTCCCAAGGGAGTATTGTGGCTGCTTTGTTCTTCCTACACTGCAGCACTGCTGTGATCTAAGCCAAGGTTTGGTTTAGCATGTAGTCTGAACTAAGCTGCATTGTGTTTTGTATGATATTTTTTAATACTATTAAAAATCTGCAGTGTGGATCTTGTTTTAATATAGAGATTTCAGTTTGTAAGCTGTCTTGGGATCATTAGATAAAGGCTGGTTTAGAAACGAATTAATGTAATAACGTATGTTAGGGGTGATGTAAATTGAGCAGTTAATGTGCATAACAACTGGCCATTGTGCACATTCATCAGGCTCATACAGAATGTGCACGTAATTTGCCCACAAAGTGAGAAAAAGTTGATTTTTATATGGAGCCCCACCACTTCTTCATGCTGCTCAGATGCTCAGCCCATGGGCATGTTGGAAACTACGTAAGATAAATCGATAGCCAGAAGCAACCCAGAGGGTGCCGATTTCACATTTTTGAACCGGAGATAAAAAAACAAGAACATGCTTCTTGCAGACTATGCATACTGACAAACAAAATGCAGTTGAGATATGCACATTCTCCAAAGCTTACTGGGGGCTATGCACACTGGCCAGAGAGTTTACAATACGCAGTTGAGATATATACATTCCCTAAGTCCTGCTGGAGGTTATGCTCAGTGATTGGAGAATGTTCAAAATCCAATTGATATATGACTATTCCCCAACGCCTGTTGAATATTATGTATATTAGCCAGGAAATATGTGAAATTCCCTCTTCACCGATAGATTTCACGCACATTCTTCATGTGGCCTGGTGAATGTGCACAATGGCTGGTTAATGCACATTAACAACTCAATTAACATTACCTCTACCTCTCACATATATCAAAATCCCACTCCTCCCTCTTGCTTACCTCCCTTTTCCAGAAGGGAAATTTTGAGGGCATTTCCTTCAATGGCAAAGTGTCAAAGTAGCATGCTAAGCATCCATGTAACAACTCACCCACTCCAAAACAGCCAAGAATGAAACCAGGGGTTGCCTAGAAACCACAATGTACTACCTACAAGGAGCAGCTAGCATTGACTCCAAACCAGCCAGGAGTGTGCTGCTGCAGTCTTTGTACACACACATTTGATCTAAAGAGGAGATCAAGAGACACTCTTCATCCTGCTATCTGTTCTGCACTGTCACAAGTAGCTAGTGTGGGTCTACAAGATTAATGAAGTTTGGGTCTTGACATTTCATCTTCCCACTGTTCCCACAAACAAAGCTTTAAATATCACCTATTTTGATACACATGCTGATTTTTCTGATGTGCCCTTTTTTATCACCTATTTTGATACACATGCTGATTTTTCTGATGTGGAAGAACTATAGCACCACCATCATGCTTTTTGACATGTTCCCATCAATTACTAAGCTGCATTATATTTTGCTTACTCTAGGAGGACTTGTTCTGAACTGAGATTTGGTCACTTCAGCTGCACAAAAATTTAAGGAAAGAAGAAGAGCCTGTCGAATTATTCTCAAAGTGCTGCAATTCCCAATAGGGGATCCTGTTTAGTATTTCTGCTTGCCTTGAACATTATAAATCTTTTGACCTTGAAAATAGGATCATCTGCTGAGAAGCTCGGGTATCAGATATATGATATTTCAATCATTCTGTTCTCAGGGCTCTTCTCAAATGGGAGAGCAGAACAACATGCACAGTTGCTGTATGTGAAAGATCTCGTTTGCCTTGTACCTTCTCCCTGCAGATATGGAAACATTCTGGGGCAGGATAGAGATTTAGGGAAACACATCAACATGGATTGGGAAGAAATCTACGGATGTCAGATACTTTGTGCACATTTTCCCCTCCTAAAAAAAACTTCTGATGATGGTTAATACACTCCTACGTAGATGAGTAATCAATTATAAAATTTCAATAGAAACTGCAAGTAATCGTCCAGATCTAAACACATTTACCTGCAAGCGAATCACACTGAGTTCAGATGGACTTCCTGTGCTTAGGGCCACAACCTTAAAAAATAATCATTAGCAATGCTGATGCATAAGGGAGGGGGAGGTAATTCTAGTAGTGAAATTCATTAACTAATCACACTACATAAAGCAGATCAGGACAGACATGCAAGCTTTCAGGATTAAAGGATCACATCTTCAGGCAGGAAGTCAACTACGAGGTAATAAAGAAAAAGAAGAGAGTTCGCATTATCCAAGTTCCCACCCAAACCAGGATGCTTAAAAGTCAACAATTATGAATAAAGTAGACCTGGATGAAAGTTAAAATGCTTTTGCTCCCAGGTTCCCAAATGATTTTTAATGAGGGGATATTTGGACCTCATAATTTTTGCTGTGTGCTAATGGAAAAGGAGCTCATGCTCTGTTCCTGTTGTGGAGACATCCTTTGTAGTAAAGCAATCATCTTAATCTGCAAAGAAATCAAAAGGGCTAAGAAGGGATTTAGCAAGGTTAGTAATGAAGCATTCCAACTACCCTTGCCCCTAAACCGCGTGCCCTGTACTTTTGGGAAAGAGGGCTCTGCCTCCCAGGATGATGGTGACAACAACACCTTTAATAAACACTGTCTTTAGTTCACAGGAAGAGGGAGATTAAAACTAAATTCAAGGTGTTTCCTGACAGGCAACAGCAACATTAAGATGTATGCTCTCATAACATCCTAAAGCTGTTTATCACCTCTGTGCATAAATGGGAAACCCTTCCCACTTACTATATTGTGTGGACACTTCCTTCAACCTCTAATAGGGTTAATCTCCTTAAAAAACAAAAAGCAATTTTGCTATCTCGAGGCAGCAACTGGGCTCCCATAGTAGACCCATTGAAATTAACTGGCCTAACTTATAATCATAGAATTGTAGAGTTGGAAGAGACCCCAAGGGTCATCTAGTCCAAGGGTCAGCAAACTTTTTCAGCAGGGGGCCGGTCCACTGTCCCTCAGACCTTGTGGGGGGCCAGACTATTTTGGGGGGGGGGAATGAATGAATTCCTATGCCCCACAAATAACCCAGAGATGCATTTTAAATAAAAGCACACATTCTACTCATGTAAAAACACCAGGTAGGCCCCACAAATAACCCAGAGATGCATTTTAAATAAAAGGACACATTCTACTCATGTAAAAACATGCTGATTCCAAGACCATGCGTGGGCTGGATTTAGAAGGCGATTGGGCTGGATCTGGCCCCCAGGCCTTAGTTTGCCCACCCATGATCTAGTTCAACCCCCCCACAATACTGGAATCTTAGCTAAAGCATCTATGTCAGATGGCCATTCTACCTCTGCTTAAAAACCTCCAAGGAAGCAGAGTCCACAACCTCCCAAGGGAGCCTATTCTACTGTTGAACAGCTCTTAACGTCAGAACGGTATCCCTGATGGTTGGTCAGAATCTCCTTTCTTGTAACTTGAAGCCATTTGTTCAAGTCCTACCCTCCAGAGCAGCAGAAAACCAGCTTGTTCTCTCTTCCATGTGACAGCCCTTGAGATATTTGAAGATGACTATCATATATCTTCCCCGTCTCCCCTTTTCCAGGCTAAACATACCCAACTACCTCAACCATTCCACACCCTTGATCATCTTGGTTGCCCTCCTCTACACACGTTCCAGCTTGTCAACATCCTTCTTAAATTGTGGTGTCCAGAATTAGACACAGTATTCCAGGTGTGGTCTGACCCAGACACAATAGAGCAGTATTAATACTTCCCTTGATCTGGGCACTAGACTTCTGTTGAGGCAGCCTAGAATAGCATTAGCTTTTTTTTTTTGCTGCTGCTGCATCATTCTGCAGACTCATGTTAAGCTAGATCCTTTTCACATGTAATGCTAGTAAGCCACTTAGTTGTACCCATTAATTTCAATGAGTTTACTCTGAGTAGATCCAATATTGGATGCAACCCCATTTTAACCACTGAAACTGTTAACAGAATGATTGATTCAAACTTTGATAAATGAGAATACAATAATAAATTGCAACCGAACCAGCACCCTACTTACATAAATGCAAGCATCAAGGTAAAGCAACTTACATTCTTTGAGTGGTAGGTACATATAAAACTGACCAAGCAATTCCTGCCTTCAGTTGCCAGTATGAGAACCTTAATTGTCACTGTGACATGAAAGATTGAAAATCAGGCCTCTATAAATATTCTTGCCAGAGACAGATGCCCTGACACTCTGGTAAGGAGCTCACAGACACCTTCCCCCAACTTAGGAGAAGTCTCTTACACTGCACTAAGTGCTGGATTTCTGCAGGCTGCAGAGCTCAGCGTAAGAGATTGCACTCTGCATTTGCCAAAGGGCTTGAGAAAAAATGTCAGGGGAAGGGATATGTGCGTTGTACTGCACTGAGCTTCAGCAGGAGGAAGCCCAGTATGATGAGAGCATGGAGAGGGAACCAGCCATCTGGCTGACTGGTATGTGTGAGGGTGGGTGGGGGAGACCCGCTATGGAGCCCTCTAGTGGGAGGGAGGGAAGGTTCAGCACAGTTGTTACTGAGCACCAGGGCAGAAAGCATCATGCTTGCAACAACAAGCAAAGCTGCAGGCTCCAGTGATATCTGATGATGGTTGCAAAGGGCTTTGGCATGTGGAGAGCAAATAAGCTGGTGAGGGATGCCCTCTCATGTTCCTGAGAGACCAGGAGGTCTTGAAAGACGAGGGAATAAGCAGGTGCAGCTTGGAGGTTGCTTTGAAAAGCTCTGTCCACTTAACTGTTCCACTGCAGCTGAGGTTTGATTCTGGGGCTGCTTCCCACTGTGCAGCAGTGAACTAAATTCAGCATTAAAGAATGGAAAACTCATTCTTTGGTCTCAGTTCCTGTGGCACACACAGAGGGCTTTGTAGGAAGGTGAAGGGCTGACCACTGAGTTGAACCAAGATTTGTGATTCCTGATCAAGTAACAGAGGGCTCCGCTCAATGGAGAAGGTCCCTTTGTTGTGGCCCAGAATTTCTGACATGAGCTTTGTGGCACAGGAGCCACCACAAAGCATCCCTCTCCCATGAAAGTGAGATGGGGTCCTTGAAAGGAAAATAGGAAGTTATGTAACAAACGGGGGGGGGGGGGCAGGGAGACTAATCTACTTCCAAGCTGAAGGAGTAGCATGGAAATGGACACATCAACCCAATGAGCGGCAGCTGTGAAAATAGAGAATTCCATGCTGGAAAACATTAGGACAGGGCCTGAAAATAAAACTGCCGATATCGTCATGCTTTTATACAAAGCTCTACGGTGCTATCACACTTGTAGTGACTCAGTGATGAACAGTATTCCATCTTATAAAGGAAATCATGGAACTGGAAAGGGTGCAGGAAAGGAAAACCAAAATTATCAGGAAGCTGGGACAACTCTGCTGTGCGGAAAGGTCACAGTGTTTGGGGGCTTCTTAATTTAGGAAGGGGACACGGGTGGCACTGTGGTGTAAACCACTGAGCCTTGGGCTTCCCAATCGGAAGGTTGGCGGTTCGAATCCCCGCGACAGGGTGAGCTCCTGTTGTTCAGTCCCAGCACCTACTAATGTAGCAGTTCGAAAGCATGTCGAAGTGCAAGTAGATAAATAGGTACCGCTCCGGTGGGACGGTAAATGGCGTTTCCGTGCACTGCTCTGGTTTTGCCAGAAGCGGTTTAGTCATGCTGGCCACATGACCCGGAAAAACTGTTTGCAGACAAACGTCAGCTCCCTTGGCCAGTAAAACAAGATGAGCGCTGCAACCCCAGAGTCGTTCGCGACTGGATGTAACTGTCAGGGGTCCTTTACCTTTTTTAATTTAGGAAAGATTCAAGTAAGCAGGGACATGATCCAGTGTCATAAAATGACACATGGTGTTAATAACATGTACATTTTTCTCCTTCTCTCATAATATTAGAACCTGGGGTTACCCAGTGAATCTGAATGGTTGAAGCTTTGGAACAGACAAAATCAAGTACTTCTTCACACACTGCGTGGTTAAAATTATGGAATTCATATCCATAAAATGCAGCAATGGTCAACAACTCAAGACAGCTTCAAAAGGGGGCTGGACAAATTCATGGAGAAAAAGACAAACAATAGCTACTAGTCAAGATGGCTATGTGCTACCTCAGCCTTCTGCAACCTAGTGCCCTCCAAATGTTTTGGACTACAATCTCCCCTAGTTCAATCTAGTATGGTCAATGCTTGGGGATGATGGGAGTTGTAGTCTAAAACATCTGGAGGGCACCTAGTTGGGGGATGTTTCTGAATACCAGTTGCTGGGGGGAAAGCAGCGGGGGATGACTATTGCTCTTAAGTGCTGTTTGCTGGCTTCCTCCCACATCATACTAGCAGAAACAACATGGCAAACCAATTAAGTTTTTCAGTCTAATCTAGCAGGGCTCTTATGTGCTAACGACAGAGAGCCATTTCAGAGGCTGGAGATGGGTGAGACAATACTAAAGTAGAAATACAAGTTCAGCAGGGGAGTTTCCAACAAAGGGAAAACACAGGAGTAAGGAAAGCCATCAATGAGAAGAATTCAGTAGGTTAGAAAAATACACGGGCACTGTGCTGAAACAGTAGTTAAGAAAGCTGTGCAAAACATATTAGATATATATAAAGCACCATTTTCAAAACCCATTTATTTCCCTGTAAACTCTAGGCAAGATGTAAACATTCTTGGACCCCATCTTAGATTCATAATTTTGTTTTCCAGGGAGACAGAATGAGTCGAAATTCTTCAGCTTTCGTAACAGAGGAGTTATGATACATTTTTGTAAATAATATTTTGCATGCCTTTGGGGCTAGCTGCAAAATCTATTTCCTTCTCAACTATTTGGGTATGAGACCAGATATTAATGAGAAAACTATTGGCAATATATTCCTGCTACTGCATCTTGTGTAACTTCACAATGGGGGTGCAGGTGGGGTTGGTCTGCTTTTTCCAATTCTTGTGCATATGATCTACCCTCTCCTGTATCAGAGCTTCACTAGGTTTCTGGTCTAAGTGTGTGGGCAGGATTTGTTTACCATGCTTCTGAACAGACTTATTAAAATGAAAGGAATGCTTTCACAAGAGATGCTTTATGAGATGCTCACACAACACCGGAAATGCACAATCAAGCAATAAACAAGCAAGATGAAAACAAAAGCCATGAACTAGGCAAGGGAGAGCATAAGGACATGATAGGATCTGCCTACGCATATGAAAGGCAATGATGGTGGATATTATGCATTATTACTATGTATTATTTTGGAGTATTCTATTCTAGGCACGTCACACACTTTATTTCATCGGCCTAGTTCAGCCTGTTCCTCTGTTTCCATCAGTATTTTAACATGTTAGGACAGAACTATCAGTATCAAGAGAACATATCGCAAATGGATCACACATTATTAATTTCTTTTGTCAGTAATGAGCCACCATCAAAATCAGGCTGAAACAGGAGAGTTTTTTAAATTCACCATTACTGGGGAAAGAGAAAGGTTAACACACCAAAAGTTCACCTTAAAGGCTGAGAAAATGCACACATGTAGATAACATGCAAAATTAGCACCAACTCAATTAAAGACCAAAGTGAAATCAGCTGCAATTTCCACGCAGGTTGGAGCACACCCTTGAAGATGTCCATATGCCCTGTAATACTGCACCTGCTATAGGTAGTCTGTCATCTGTTTCCTAGGTGGTATTATCTGACAGTCTTTCTTCCCCATGGCCACATGCCATTTGGAGTAGACAGTTCAAAACATAAAATTGTTGGTATTACTACTAAAATTGGTGCCTCTCTCAGCTGCTAAAAATACCAAGACTCGGCCAAACTACAGTGTACTACAATAACTTCTTATTCATATTCCATAGCTCTTGATGGACCAAATACTGTCGAGATTTCAAAATGAACTATTCTATCACCTCTGACATGTCCTTGGCTGGCTTCCCTCACATTCATAGCTAACAGAAAGAAGCTGAGAAATGATCTGAGTTCTACTAACTGCAAATGACATTTAGCGTTTACTGTAACTGATAGCACCTGAGAGCAAATAGCAGGAATCATTTAGGGCAGGGGTCTGCAACCTTTAAGACAAAAAGAGCCACTTGGACCCGTTTCTGAAGAAAAAAAAAACTGGGAGCCGCAAAACTCGTCATTATAAAAATAACTTTTTTGTCACTTTTTTATTATTTCTTTGTTTGACCCCTAGAATTACTCCTCCTCATAGAAATAAACGTTAAATTAACAAGTTACCTTTTTGTGTGTGTGTTCTTCACTCCCCTTCAAAACAGTGACCAGCGTACATGCCCCCTTTCAATGAGGTGACCAGCGTACATGCCCCTTACAATGTAGCGGGTGGGCGGGAAGGTGACGTCAGGATGGTGCGTGACTAACGCACGCACCGCCACCATGCGACGACACAGCCAGTACAGCGCCCGCCACAGTGGGGAGTGTCGGGGTGCACAATGCGCCTCCTCCCCTCGCTAGTATCCGCCCCGGAGCCGCAGCAAAGGTGTAAAAGAGCCACATGCGGCTCCGGAGCCACAGGTTGCAGACCCCTGATTTAAGACAAGGTGGCTTTCTTTGGACTTTGCAGTTTTCCTTCATTAATTAGACTATAAAACTAAGGGTTTCTAGGTCCCATTATTCTAATGTCCCATTCTAGGACATTAATGTGACTTAGTAGTGCACAACTTGTGTTAGATTATGACCAATTAAACAGCATCCTAAAGAGAGTAGAGAAAATATAGATCCGCAACACACTGCATTGATCTCTTCAGCTGTTCAGGGATATATAAGCACACACGCACACTCTCTTCTATAATCATTGCATGGACCACTTGGAATGTGAACATTCACAAAGAGTGCTTGCATCCCAAACAGGAAAGTGACATAGTGATGCTTCAAAACTGCTCAGATTTACTGAGATTAGAAATCCCAAGTAAAATATTTCAGAAGCTTTTCCTCTTTCCTCCAGAATGTGGCAACGACAAACAGGAAAATATGGAAAACTGAAAACACATTCTCTAAGAATGAAGAGTACAAGTTAAAGCAGAAGCAGCTGCCATTAAGAAAGTTGTTTCAAAGCAAGTAGTACAGAGTATCAGAAGCAGATTGTGTGGTTACACAAGGAAAAGAGGATAGACAAATTCAGGGAGAAGAAACCTATCAATGGCTACTAGCCATGATGGCTATGCTCTGTCTCCAAAGTTGGAGGCAGCAGGGCTTCCGAATACCAGTTAATGGAAACCACGGGAGGGAGAAATGCTCTTATGCTCTGTTCTGCTCCCTGGTTTCCCACAAGGGTCTAGACGGCCACTTTGAGAACAGGGTCTGGATGCCATTGGCCTGATGATACAGCATGCTATTCTTATGTCTCCCTAGAATAAGGCGTAAATACCTGAGCCTCCTTAAGTGCAACAGCAACAAAACAGGGGGGCTGAGCAGGTAGAGCTCTCCCTTCTGCCAAGGTTTGGAGTAGACAGACAGGAGAGAAAAATGAACAATCCAAGACATGTGGCCTCCTAAGAGGTACAATACAGAAGCAAAAGGTACTACAAACCAAAATAGAGGCTTGCCTTACGATTAACCTGAAAGATTAATAGAGGAGGTGGAAGCCTTTGATCCCCAGTTCCAGGAAGATCCTCTAAAGGAGTCCAGACCCACATCTGAAAGCGGGCTGGTGCACAGCAATGATCAAGAACAACGTTCTCCTTAAAGGCTTCGTGCCTTTGTGGCCCGCTATACTTCAAAATTGTACACAGCAAAGAAAACAGCAGAACAGCTTTTCACATAATTCAATTAAAAAATACTGAATGGAGAATTACGTAACCCAAGATTCTTTTAATTTTCTTTTAAATTTTCTTCCAGTTACTTTTGACACATCCTATTCCCATCACATATAGGGGGGATGCCTTTTCGGCATTTCCAGCGTGTGATTGAATAATTTTAATTACTCTTCTGTATCTGGTCTGGAGTGATATATCTTGGAACATTTCCCCCTTATTCTCATATTTAAGGAGAACTTGTGTGGCTCTTGCAAAAACTTTCCCCAGATATCTAATTGTATGTCTTCTCTAATACTTTGAACTCGTTTTATCATGTAACCTTTCATTTGTTCTGGCTCTGTATCATACCTATTAAGCAGATGATATATTTCTGTCATCATGTGTTTCATAGTTCTCATAATAAGCTGTTCAAGATCTGCCATATCTCCTACTTGCTGATTTAATCTTAAATATCACTGTACACAAGCTTTAATCTGGAAATACGCAAACCAAGGGGGATTTCTTCCCAGTGATCAATTCTGTATTGCAGTGCAAGAAATCATGGCACTACGTCAGATCTTCAATCTTGAAAAGATGATTATTACTCTACAGCTGAAGAACAGGAGTTATGTCTCCTTTTATCTTATCCTGTATAGACTCCAAAGGAGAACAATCTGGGCTGTTGGTTTATAAAGCCCTGAACAGCTTGGGACCAACCAACTTTAAGGACTGCCTTTCTCTATACATTCCTATCCATTATTGGAGATCTGATGGAGATGCATTGCTAACTTCCTCTTATGACATCTGTCCAGTGGCCACAAAGAATCAGATGTTTAGCACAACAGCACGTATATCATGGAATTTATTGCCTTTGTATATTAGGCAAGCATCCTCCGTGCTTAGTTTTATACACCAGCCAAAAACATTTTCATTTCCACAAGTTTATGTTCTTCTCATCTTTGCCTTTTTATATTTTCACTTTTGATTTTATAGAGCTTTTTATGCATAGCATTTTGAGGAGATTTATTTTCTTGATTTAGCTGTATAGAAATTTATGTCTGTATGTATAAATATTGGTCCTATATTCCAGTATATCACAGTATATTTCAGGTGGGGTGACGGCCATGTTACTCTTTGCTGCAAAAGCACCTTAAGAGCCTTGTAGAATCTTAAAACTAAAGACATCTCAAAGAAT
Organism: Podarcis gaigeae; assembly: GCF_964106915.1. Taxonomy (NCBI): domain Eukaryota; kingdom Metazoa; phylum Chordata; class Lepidosauria; order Squamata; family Lacertidae; genus Podarcis; species Podarcis gaigeae. The sequence continues at coordinate 74,155,820 of NC_139679.1, read as the reverse complement.
TACTAATTTATTATGGCACAAGCTTTTGTGGACTATAGGAATAAAAGTACAGTGGTACCTCGGTTTAAGAACAGTCAGGTTTAAGAACGATTTGGTTTACAAACTCTGCAAAACTGGAAATAGTGTCTTGGTTTAAGAACTTTACCTTGGTCTAAGAATGGAATCCGAACGGTGGAAAGGCACCAGCGGCGGCAGGCCTCATTAGGAAAAGTGTGCCTCAGTTTAAGAACAGTTTTGGTTTAAGAACAAACTTCTAGAACAGATTAAGTTTGTAAACCAAGGTGCCACTGTATATTCTACAGGAAACAGGGATTAGGAAACTGGCCTGTATCACTCTACTTCAAGGGCAGTCAATGTGGTCCCCTCTAGATGTTGCTGAATTGCCACAGGGATGGCTAACCTCTGGAGGGCCACAAATCAGCTGCCCCTAGATTACAACTCACATAATCCCTGACAACTGGATATGGTCAGCAACATCTGAAGAGCAACACATTGGTTACCTCTGCTTTTGAGATTAGACTCATCAACTGTCTATCCACCTATCCACCATTCTAAATCCAGTAAGCCCACAGTTTTACTTACAAGACCACAACCTTTCATGAGTGGGGGTGGGGGGCAATAAATAAATGGAGAGCCAGGGAAGCCCACCACTCTCTGCTCTCCATTTATTTATTCCCCCACCCCACCCATGTACCCAGCAGGCTTTTCTCACTTACCAGGCTTTAAGAAGGTAGTGGGAGGGTTCTGACAGCATCCCAGAGCCCTCGCATGGCCTTCCCAAAGCCCAGGAAGCATGGCACCTTCCTTGCCAGACTCTGGGAAAGAGGTGTGAGGGCTCCTGGGGCGTCCCAAGGGCTGGTAAGGAAGGAGTCTCCTTGCCTATCTGGGCCTTGGAAGGTCACAGGAAGGCACTGGGAATCTCTAACACAGCCATTCCTCTGGAAAATATTTAAGGAACACTCTCATGGATCATTTTAGAGATTGTGATAGCCTATAGAACAAAGGTATTTCAAGGGAGGATATAAATGTGTTAAATGTCTCAACTTCTCAGCCTGCTGAGCATTGCCCATAAAACAGCAAAGTCAGCAGCAAGGATTCAGGAATCCTCATTATCTATTTTCTCTGAGCACCCACCCACCCTGTTAAGAATTTTAAACCTACCATCTTTGTGACCTTGCTAAGATGTCTGTTTTCCTCCCCCATTCCATTCAAGGTTTTTCCATCTATGTGGAGGAGGGAAAAGACAAAAGCCATTTCCGCTTCTTCCAGGAGTCACAATTGATCCAATTTTCCAAGCATTAGTGGCAAGGCAATCTGCTTCCTTCCTCACATCTATTGGATTACAGGGGTACTGAAGGACATGCACAACATGTGGGAGGAAAGCATCAAAGCTTTTGTACAGGTGGAACAGTCCTTGTTCTGCATAAGAGAAATCATACTATAACCAAGCATTTCCTTAACAGGTAAGATACTGGAGAAAATCTAGTTATGTGAGGGATATGCGTGCACAGGAGAAGCAGATGCTTGCTTAAATATTGACTGAGAAACATCTGATTGAAAGCCGTCACTAAAGTCAATGTTTGAGATCAGTGGATTTTTATTAGAATTCAGATATCTTCAGCCTTCATTTTTTTAAAAAATAAACCCTGAACAATTCTAACCTTAATGGCTAAAGAGAAAAACTACATTTCTTATATTCCTACTATTCCTAACGAGAATACACACTTTTCACTGTAGTTGTTATTATGTAAAATATACATACAGTTATGAGTTTGAGGGTCTCAGACATACAACCCCACCCTCTAAACAGTACTTTTGCAGAAGATATCCCTAAACTTTAGGCTTCCAAAGCTAGCAGCATTAAATGGAAATGCGCCGTTAGCACCCTTATGCTGTTCTCCATTTCAGCTAAAGTCCCAAAACATGGACATGAGCTTATCAGGAAAAAGATAATGGGCTAGCCAACTCCTGATGTGATTCAGCAAATGTATTCTTCCAAGCCTTGGAAAGCAAAGAGAACATAACATATTTGCTTTCATCATTTCTAAGCATTTCCTGCCACCGAAAGGCTGACTCATCAGTTTTTCCAGCATTAGGGGCCATCAGTAAAAGAGCTTTCAGTTACGCCAGGAGGCTGGAATGCTCAACTGATGGAAGACTTATATTTCAGAAAAATGCCAGCACTTTCCATGCTAAAAATGAAATGCCACAGAAGCCAGAGAATCATATAGCCTTTAAGGAGAAAAAGCAACCCGGACGCTGATCATCCCCCGACATCCCACTGAGAATCGAATTGTGCCAATTTGATTCAAATGGTGTTAATTAAATAAAAATGAGAAGTAGCTGCAGGTCTCAGGCTCATGAGCTCAAAACCCATGTGAAATTTAGCACATCACAAAACTGATGCAACAATGCAAGGGTAGCCAACATCCAGATGTTGTTGGATTACAAAGGTAAAGGGACCCCTGACCATTAGGTCCAGTCGTGGCCGACTCTGGGGTTGCGGCGCTCATCTCGCTTTATTGGCCGAGAGAGCCAGCGTACAGCTTCCGGGTCATGTGGCCAGCATGATTAAGCCACTTCTGGCAAACCAGAGCAACGCACGGAAACGTCGTTTACCTTCCCGCCAGAGTGGTACCTATTTATCTACTTGCACTTTGACGTGCTTTCAAACTGCTAGGTTGCCAGTTGTTGGATTACAACTGGCTGTTAATTATCTACCTGGCTAGGTTCAAGGTGCTGGTTTTGGTGGATAAAACCCTATACAGCTTGGGACTAGAATACCTGAAACATCACCCCTCATATACCCAATCAATCACTGTGCTCTGCAGGTGAGGACCTCCTGCAGTTACCATCTTATCAGGAAGTCCGCACCCTTTGAAATTCTCTCGCTTTGAATATTGACCTTCCTCTTTCAACAAACCCTTTAAGTAGATATCTTCCCCAGTCACAAGTGTCCATAGTAATCAATAAATTGTGAAGTTTCCCACTGGTCGAATCCTGAAAGAGAATTACAGCTGCATGGCTCCTTTTGGGTAAATATGAGTTAACCTGGCAATGTTTCATAACATGCTATCTGTATTCTCAGGTCACAGCAACCGCTTTAACAATATGTTTTTGAATCTGCAAACTTCCACAGCTACAGAGTGACATACCATGCCACCTTTCATCATTGTTCAGAACATGATGTGCTACAGAACTGGTAAACACGTTTCCATGTTAACTTGTGCTTATACAAAGGAAGCTTGACCAAGCAATGCAGCTGCAGTTCTCTAGAGGGGTTCAGCTGCCATTTCAAGTGACAATAGCGATGGAGAAACGAAGTCCATGACATTATATTCTGTAACTGTGTAGAGAAGCGGTAGCCCATATGGTGCCCTCAAATCGTACTACTTAGCGACCCACATCCTACCGAAGTCACTGCTGGATTATGCTCATGCTACTGACTACGAGTAAAACTAAGCTTACCAAAGAGTATGATAGTGTGAAATCAGTACTTGCCAGCACACTGCATAATAGAGACTAATTCTGAATAGCAGAAGCAAGATATGGCTACGCAGCCTGTGTTCCAGCATTCTACTGTTATCTGTGTGAAAATATATTTTTTATTCAAGTGAATATCAACAGCTGAATCTAAAACGGACCAACTATAACCTTAGATGGAGGCAGTTTCTCTTCCAGCTCTGTGGAGGGTACAAGGCTGATATGCCTTTTCTCCAGCCTCTGCCTTTTATTGCCTTTTAAATTAAATTTATACTCCCTGTAGTGACTATGCCCACCTACAGACTTCCATAAATATTAATAACACACAGTGCCAATGTTAACAGTGCCATCATTATTACCTTTCTACCATCTCATCACTGCCAAACACACCTGGATTCAGGGTGTCTCTGAAACAAGCTTTGCTTTTTTGGAGTGGGGGAGGTACACATGCTATTATAGTTCTTTTGTTTTTTTAATTAGATTTTGAACTCCAGTTTACCCACTGCCAGGAAACATCTCTAGTAACTCAGGAGTTGAAAGGCCAAAGCTATTTTAATTCCAAAATAAGAAAAAAACATAATCAACTCCTCAAAAATATCTTGAAAGAAGTCTGTCACAGAATAAAATGCATACTTTAAACCCCAGCTTTTGGTTAAATATTCCTCTGAAGTGGTAGAACTACAGAATTATTTTTCACTGCTCATTTTGTGGATTTGTATGGATTTATAGCAATTATTTTACAAACAAAGACACACTTTCCTTTATGTCTCTTGGTTTTGTTTAAAAACAACAACAAAACTCTGGTCATGCTTTCTGTTCAAAAGGCCACCCCATATCTTTGTTGTCTTACTGTTCTTTATACAAAATGGTTCCGATAATTGATGCTAAAATGTAAGTATAAGCATCCTTGGGCTGATTAGCTGCAATGAAAAATTGCATACAAACTCAACTAAGGCAGCAGTAGCATATGAAGCTAATTAAGTTTTTTACCCTGACTTGTCTAACTATACAGTGATTCCAACCACTGAATACATCATTAAAAAAACAAAAAACAACAACCTTGTTCTAAATTTTATAACAAATGCAAAATGTGGTTTCACCAATGGCTTCACCACAATCCTGTACGTGTTTATTCAGAAGTATGTATGTAATTTTATAAGCATTAATAGATAACTATTTTTTATGTTTATGATTATCTGTTTATGTCAGCGTTTCTTTAGGAAACTTGAAGTATATGCCCATAGTAGTATATGTATTGTGATCCAAATAACATAAGAAAACCAGCAAGGGGAAAAAGCTTGCTTCTCATTAAGATCAATTACACACAAACTGAAAATAATCTGTTTTGATGACACTGATGTTTTCAGAAAATCCTGCCCAGAATTGCTAGCTCTGAATACTAACTGCTGGAAACTGCAGGAAGGAAGAATGCTTGTGTGCTCAGGTCTTGCTTGACGATTTCCCACAGACATTTAGTTGGCCACTGTGACAATAGGAATGCTGGACTAGATGGAGCCATTAGCCCAATCCAGTAGGCTTATGGTATGCATACTTAGGGATAGGCATTGAACTAGAAGTTGTGGCCCCCTCTGAAAATGGTGGCCATGTGTCTAGTTTCCCCTCCACCATCATACCAAGCACAAGTAACCTCCTGCCTGCATTTCTCTCCCCCTCATCAATTAAAATGTGTAGTGCAGGTGGGAAAAGGGTACACAGTGATGCCACGACATGAGGTCAGTTGTACTAAGTTATGCATTTAGTGTATGTTTGGCCCTTATTTCAGAATATGTTCCACTCCAAGTAGGGCTTCCTGCAAAATAGACACACATGGAGTTAAGCTGTTAACTTGCTTCCACTTCAATAAAGGAAGGTTCAGGATCTAAAATTAGGGCTTTTGTTTTCTTCCTCTATCTAGTATTTGAGATGAAAGAAATCTGAACTCTCCAAAAGGTTGAAGAAAAATAGATTTTGGGGAAAGAAGCAAATCAAGACAAGTACAAAAGGATGGTTCAGATGACTTGAAGCTGCTTCTTCCAAGCAATGATGTGTGGTGCTCAGTGGCGTAGCGTGGGGGGTGCAGGGGGGGCCGGCCGCACCGGGCGCAACATCTGGGGGTTAGGGTTAGGGGGCGCAAATCCACGGCTTAGGGGGCGCAAACCCACGGCTTAGGGGGTGCAAATTACTTGCCTTGCCCCGGGTGCTGACAACCCACGCTACGCCACTGGTGGTGCTTACATGCAGTTATAAACATGGGGTGAAATACAATGTGAACTCTAATAACCTATGTTTAAAATACTGGAATGCTGTAGTACACATTTGCTGTAACTATTATGTCAGTTTACATCAGCAGCACCATGTCTTGAGTTGTATTCACTTTCAAAGAATTATACTTTCTAGAACATCACTTTTTATTTTAAAAAGTCCAGTTATCCTACTCCTGTAGGATTGCTGATTCAAGACTTTTTCTACTTTATTAATCATGCATTTAATAAATTAAACAAATTTCTGTATCACCAAAAGCACATGTGCCTTTTTGAAAATGGTGGAATAAAGTCTATGTTAACATACAGCATTTTCTTTTTCAGTTTCCTATCACAGTTTGATGTTAGAGCCAAAATAGTTTAAACAAAGTATGCTTCTTTTCAATCTCCTCCCCATCCCCAGATTTACATTTGTCTGAACTGATGAATCAACCCAAGCATTGGTTGATTAATCTACTGATCCACTGAAGAGTTCATCCTTAAATCAATACTAAATATGGTTGTTCCACCAAATGTGCTTCAGCTTCTCATAATGTGGAAACAGAGATGGCCGAGGTGCTCTGACTTCCAGATATACTCCTCTACAACTGTCCCCCCCACGACAAAGGAACAGTCTGACATACAGGGCTGGCAATTCACAAAGACCGGGCACAGCATTGCACCGGAGCGAGCTTCAGGCTTATCTACCCTCTGTGGCCATACCTTAATTCTGGAATGAGAACCAGAGCCTAGACAGATTTCAATTGGTCCTACTCACATTGTATGTGTACACACACAGAGGACTAAATATAATCCTTTTCTTGGCCATAATAACCACTTCGATATTGATTTCAAAATGTTCATTTTCATTTTGGTATGAATCTGTAGCAATACCCTCAGAGCATAATTTCCATTATTTTGCATTTGCCCCAAACAATGTTATTTCTCAGCACTAAAAATATCCCCCTAATTGAATGCATCCCTCATATTTCTATTCTCTCTCTCTCCCCCCCCCCCTGCTTTCAGCATTCTGTACAACAACTGCAGTGAACGCTTATAGATACCAATCTGCATTGGAACTTGAAATTGTTTCCATGTGTGTGTATTTTTTTAAACTGTTGCTCTATATGTAACTGTTCAAATTGCTTTTATATATGCAATGGTGTTACATAAGTTTTGAGATTTTTGCAAAGATGCTTCCTAGGAAGTGTTTCATAAATAAAGAAACCTTTTAAAGAATGTATACTTTTCTCAAATGAATACATCTTGACAACATGTAATTCTAAGGCATAAAGTTGAGTATGAGCAAAAAAAGAGTATTGCTACTAAAATATGTAAAAAATAGAATTAAGCTTTAATCTTGTCACATATATAACCATACATACAGCATATAAATGATATTTCTAAAATGTCTTCATTGTGAACAGAACAATGCAAGGTACTGCCTAAACATCAAGCCAATGTGACCAACAATTAGAAAATGGATGCTGAAGACCAGACGCATTTCAACCCACCCATGGTCTTCCTGGGAAGTCAATAAATCATGAAATTGTCACCAGAAGTAAACAGTATGGCCAATTAATATAGATAGGGTAAGCTAACCAAATCATATCCATAGCATTACTGTGCACATATGGTAAGCCTGGATATGTATAGGTTAATACAGAAAGTGGTATTTTTCTAAGGTATTCTCCATGTTTCTGGTTCCCAAAAATCAACCATCCCCCTGGAGATGCCATAAGTTTTGAATACAGATGGTGACCATTTTGCATGCATCAAATTGACACATGACCACCAACATGCAGGTCATTTTGGATCCAGAAGAGGGTGAAACAGGGGAAGAATGGGATGGGATAGGCTTATGTGCACTCCACTGACATGCATGAATGCCCAGAACACAACCCTCATACAGAGAGTTGTCTGTACTTGAAATGTCCTAATTAAAACACGCCACACTGAGTTTCTTAGGGGATGTGAAGAACAAGAGTTGCACATTTGCTTATAAGCCTTTAATCAATAAAATCAGTTTATAATACTGAACTTTTTTTCCATTGGTGACAAGTCAGTTATGCTTCTCAGATATTCAACACAAAATGTTTTTAATAGTAATAGGCATGTAGCTTCAGGAGCATCTGTCAAATTCTGAAGCATAGCTGTCTTTTAAGCTACTCCAAATCTTTTCCTTGCTCATCCCACTCCTTTCACACTCAGTAAGCCACTGAGCACCTTAGCAACAAGAAGAAGATAATACAGCATTGAGACTGGAGGAAATTTCCACACCATATCAATCCATCATAATTGCAGCAGTTTCTAAATGAATTGACCTTCTCATCAATCCTTTTCTATCTATCTGTCTTTTCTCAGGCTGCTTTTGGAAATCCTGTGGGATGACATTTTGTCACTTTCCAAATTTAGCAAGCCTCCACTGAAACCCAACCCAGTTAATCCTTCAGCAAGCTTACCTGGTACAATAAATTTCAGAAGTACAGGCAGCTAACAGTTTTGTCCCTTTGTGCTTCACTAATTATTTGTGTACTGTAAATAATTGGAGGGCTCTGACAGAATGTAAGGCGCCTGTCTGAAGTGATTAACCAATACGCAGATAAATCCAACTTCAGAAGCGGCTGCCTTTCCAGAATCTGAAGCTCTTACAGCTGTTTATATTACTATGAAAAACTAAAAGGGGATTATTTTAATTGTGTGTACATCTGACAATGTTTTATGTGTCCGAAACAAATGATATAAAAAAGAGCGAACTGTTTCTCACAAGTTTAGAACTAGGATTGTTGAGTTAAGAGGAAAAAAACATAGCAGGAACTGTATGCAAGTAGCTTCTTCTAAAAGCTCAGATCAATTGCACAAAGTGCTCCAATATCAAGATTTTCAATTAACAAGAACAATTAGTACTATGTTGTGCCTGTCTTCAGAACAGATACTGGAACAGAAATGCACCAATACAGTCATACCTCTTGTTGAAGTAGCTTCAAGTTAAGTATTTTCGGGTTGCGCTCCACGGCGACCCGGAAGTAACGGAGCGTGTTACTTCCGGGTTTCGCCCCTCGCGCATGTGCAGATGCTCAAAATGATGTCACGCGCATGTGCAGAAGCGGCAAAACGCGACCTGCGCACTTGCGTGTTACGTTTACTTCAGGATGCGAATGGGGCTCCGGAACGGATCCCGTTCATATCCAGAGGTACCACTGTGCTGGTAAGTCTTACATGGGAGAATCTTTGCTAAAAGGGACAAAGAATCACACAATTGTAGAGTTGAAAGGGACTTACAGATAATCTATTAGATCAAGGGTCCAGTACTATGCACATGGACACTGATGCCTTGACAACACTGCTGGAAACCCGAATACAAGTCTTGTTGCTACGATGTGGTGACCTTGAGAGAGCCTAAATCTCCAAATCTGTAAGAAGAGAGCAACAGTAATTTTTCTCCCAAGGCTGAGTCAACATATTCATGTTTGTACAGCTCTTGGAAATTAAAGCAAATACATTAAGTACTGCAGTACTCTATCTTACAACTGGAAAAGGCTTTCAACCAAAATATGAAATTACGGTATCTATCATCATGAATTTCTAGATGTAAATTGTATTTGAAAGGCATTATCCCAGTCTTTCTGAAGAGCTCAGGAAGAAAAGGTGATTCCATAAATCTGGGTCATACTAATTTCAACCCAAACCTGTTTTTAATGAAATTAAACTCTGAAGCCATTGCTCTATTTTCTACCAGCAAACAGCTGTCTTCCCTCTTGTTTCTGATAGCTTTTTACATACTGTTAATGCTGTGATATCCTTCTGTGCTGCTTCTTTTAAAAATGGTCAGTCTTTGTAATTTTCTTCCATGTGTCATCTTTACTAAATTTCTACCTGTTTTCTATACACATTGGGTGTAGATGCAATCTACTTTGCATTTTGTGAAATTTCCATTACTAAGACTGGTGCACAACACAAAACTATTAAAACCAAAAACCTTTAACACCAAAAACTTAAACAAGGGAAGCTGATGTTGGATTTGCAGGATTTCAGTCCATCCACATTTTTGACATGGGGCAAAGCTGAAGCAGGAGCAGAACCCACATTGAAGTCTAGGAAGGTTGAGCCTACAGTGATAGAGGACTGCAGCAAAAATGGCACAGGTGCAATAGACATGGAATGGCAAGACAAATTTACCCTGGAATTCAAAATGTTATGTGGGAAACAGCTAGCAAGCAAGCATCCAATAGCCTCCTCTTTGAGTTTCCTGTAAAATCCAGGTGGGCTATTTCTTCTAGCAATTCTCTCCTCTAGAAAAAAGGTTTTGTTTTTTTAAAGATATGCAAATTTTAAATGCCCAATTTCCCTTAATACTTCTTCCTGTACTTATAGAACAATTGTAATGCCTTTGGCATGTGTGCATGTGTTTGTGTGTCATAGATAGATACCGTATTTTTCACCCCATCGGAAGGACCGCCCCATAGGACGCACCTAGTGTTTTGGGGGAGGAAATAAAGAAAAAAAATTATTCCCCCCCCCCAGGCACGGGGCTGGCACGGGGGAAGTCCGAGCTTCCCCCGACCCCAGCCCCGAGAAGAGCCTGCTATCCGCAAGCCTAGGGAGCCCGGCGGGAAGTCGCGCCGGTCTCTCCAGGCTTGCGGAGAGCTGCACGAAGCCTGGGCGCGCTCTTCAGCGCACCCCAGGCTTCAGAATGCAGGCAGCTCTGCGCAACCCTCGGGAGACCGGCGCGACTTCACGCCGGGCTCCCTAGCGTTGCGCAGAGCTGTGTGAAGCCCGGGACTGCAGGCAGCTCTGCGCAGCCCTCGGGAGCCCGGCACGAAGTCGCACCGGTCTCCCGAGGGTTGTACAGAATTTCCTGAAGCCTGGAGAGCGAGAAGGGTCGATGCGCACCGACCCCTCTCGCTCTCCAGGCTTCAGCAAAAGCCTGCATTCGCCCCATAGGACGCACACACATAGGACGCACCCCTTCATTTTGGGAGGGGAAAAAGTGCGTCCTATAGGGCGAAAAATATGGTATTCATGGAATTCCTTATGCTTCTATAGCAATGTATCCCCATCCTAATAATTTACATTCTCTCTTCTGTTTCCTAAACATTGCATCAAGTCACATGACTACTACATAAATTTAGAACATGACAGAAGGATGTTCCATGAATATAATAGACTCCAAGTTTTTTTCCTTCCTTAAGCAAGTTAATTTAAGTGTAGCACATATATGCCTTGGATTACAGCCTTATTAGGGATGGGCAAATCTGTCAGTTTCAGTTTCTCATTTTTCTAATCCTCAGTTGAGTTTGCCCAGTTTCTGAATCAATTTGATATGGGGGGGGGGGAAGTGCCACAAAAATCATATTCATTCTTGTACACATTTCTCCTAATGTACACATTACTGCAAGCAGTTTTTCCTAAGATAATGCATTTGTATATGCTTTTTTTCAAATACGTGATTTTTGTGTGAACTCCTAATACATGGTTTCTTCATATGCATTTTTTTTCTGTTTGGCCAGGAATGTGCACATTTCAAAAGACAGTTTGCATTCTGGCTTCCCTAATGCAAATTAATGCAAATTAAAAGTTTCATATTAAAATGCAAACCAAATTTCTGCCACGTGCATAAATTCTATACACAGAGACCTGTGAGTAAGTACAACTGATCTCAGTGGAACTTATGTCTCAGTATATATTTATATAGGGCTACACTATTAGACAGTTGTGATCTCTTGTGACAGATGCACAATCACAGCCGGTCTTCGTGGTTATGAAAAGTAGGAACTCCGATATGGAAAGAGAAATAAAAATTCATTCCTGAGTAAGTCTCAATACCAGCATTATTACTGCACGCTTTGGCAAAAGCACAACATAACTCTTAATAGTTTCAAAATATCAAACCTGCAGAATTTAATATGCTTCCAGAGGTGCATATTTATTACCTCTCATAAAATAATCCTTGCTGTGTAAAAATTCATTGTATTTTCTCAACTTCCTGCAGGAGTGAACACTACAGGTTTCTTATAAATTAGGTTTGTAGCTTGACATGTATTTTAAGACTGAAATCTTTAAAAAGTCTCTTTAAGGGATTTGTCTGCACAGCAGTTTGTCCTGTACAACTGGGAGAGGTTAGGAAAAGATCACTTTGTTTTTCCCTGCTGTGATACCCCTGTGACTTAATCAGAAATGAAGACAAAGTTCCTCATATGAATGACAATGAGGCCCTGCAATGAGGGACAGAAATTACCGTATTTTTCACTCTATAAGACGCACCAGACCACAAGACAAACCTAGTTTTTGGAGGAGGAAAACAAGAAAAAAAATATTCTGAATCTCAGAAGCCAGAACAGCAAGAGGGATCGCTGCGCAGTGAAAGCAGCAATCGCTCTTGCTGTTCTGGCTTCTGGGATAGCTGTGCAGCCTGCATTCGCTTCATAAGACACACACACATTTCCCCTTACTTTTTAGGATGGAAAAAGTGAGTCTTATAGAGCAAAAAATACGGTACCATACAGTATATGTGATGAAAGCCATTTAGTCTCTTTAAGAATATTTTAAATTATATTTGTTATATATTAAAATATTTTATGCTAAAAATTGTATCTGAACTGTTATTAACACATTAATTTCTTTAATTAACAAATCCTCCTCAAGTTTTATTTCACAGGTTTATTACATTGGGTATGAAATTTGAACTTCCTTTCTTTTCAACAATACTCTTCATTCCTAATACTCTTTATTCCAAATGTTTCCCCGTTTTAGTAAGTTTCTTGAAACCTTATATTAATTTTACAAAAAATAATAATCCAATTTTCAAAAATATTACTCAAAGTGGTTCATTGGGCCTTCTTCCTGACAATATGCAAGGAACTGTAATGTAAATAGATGTAAAATAATACACTATATATCCACAACCAATGCACTATTGTTTCATTAGTGATCTTCAGAATACACCCACAAAAAGCACCAGTATAGATGGGCCCTTCTTCTGCCCCATTTTCTGCCAGATGTATGTGCTCAACAGTACAATCTTAACAATGTTTCCTCATAAGTAAGTCCTACTGAATTCAATGGGGTTACTCTCAGGTAAGTAGGGTTACAATTACAGCCTGTGCCCCTCCATATGTTGTTAGACTCCAACTCCCATGAGACCTGCCCCCATGGCCAATGGTAGGGGGTGATGAGATTTGCAGTACAAGAACATCAGGAGGACCTCAGTTCAGCTACCGGTATATCTTCCCTTGCTCCCACAATAAACCATTTGCTAACAAACTCTGAACAGGACTGGATTGTTCAACAATACAGCTGCAATCAGAAACATAGGTTCTTGAAAAGTGTCCCAGAAGAATACTTGTAATTTACTGCAGTTTAACCATTGTTAGGATTGTGCTTTGACTGAAGTCCTATACAATACATGTGAGAGTAAGCGCCCAATAAACCCACAGAATTGCAGAGTTGGAAGGTACCCCCAAAGGCCATCTAGTCCAACCCTTGAAACAAGAATCTCAACTAGTGTATCCATGGCAGAAGGCCATCCAGCCTCTGCTGAAAAACTTCCAAGGAAGTCCACTGTTCAAATATCTGTTCTAGGACATTTCCTGGTATTCATGACAAGCTCACCATGAGTAGTTAGTTGCCCATGGGACTTAAATATTCACAGGACTGGGCTGAAATTTTAAAGTATAAATTTATAATTCCCCCAATAATTCCTAAATATCACTGGTATATCTATATTTAATATCCCAATTACAAATACAACAACTTTCCTAAAAAGGCTATCTGCTTTGATTTTGGGGAGTTTTCAAATATTACTTCAAGCTCTTTAACACAATTTATATTTTCTCTGAGCCCTTCCTCCTGATGAATACCTTCATAGTATTCTCTTTTGGACTGTAATTAATTGCTGTAGACTTAAATTGAACATGCTTTAATCCTTCCCCATGGTTTACTGCCATCATTTATCTTCTGCACATATCTTCAGCGTTCCAAATACCGTCAACTTTATTTATCCCTCTATGCAAATTAAGAAATGTGGACATGTGAGCTCGTGAGTCCTTCCACCCCTCTCTCCTTTTTAAAAACCAACAAAGGATTTAGAAAATGTTGATCAGTTATAATCCATATAAGCTCAGGCTGCAGTTCCTGGGGATGCTTTTCCCCTTATCCTGCATCTGCGTTCCTTGTGCCTGCCCACTGCCTTCTACTGCTGCTGCTTATTGTTCAGAATTCCCAAGGTGCAGCTGAACTTTCTTCTGTTGGAAGGGGCACAGGTGATTGGGAGAAACAGCTTCCCCACTACCCGCAAATCAAGAGGGGTTGCTCAATGTTCTTCCGATTGTCCCACCAACACAAGCATTTCAGCTTGTCAGGCAGAACAATCCCCCTTCTCTTTCCCTAGTGTGCTGTTCCGAGGGCTCTCCTGGCCCCTCCAGAGCCAACTTGGTGGGTGGCAGGGCTAGCGCAAATCCTTCTGCTGACAGGTGAATTCTGCCCAAGGTTTCCCTGCATATTCCTCCCTTGTCTCTGCACCCATTTCCCAACTCAACACATTGCCCTCCTCCCCATACAGCATACTTATTGGTAGTTAACTATCAGGAGGAGGTGCACATTTGACACCATACCCATTTTGGCCCTCGGTGCTAAAGCACATGCTTTGCAGGCAGAAGGTCCCAGGTTCAATCCCTGGCAGCATCTCCAGCTAAAAGGAACAGGTAGCAGGTGATGGGAAGGACCTCTGCCTGAGACTACGAAGAAGAGAAGAAGAGTTTGGATTTGATATCCCACTTTATCACTACCCTAAGGAATCTCAAAGCGGCTAACATTCTCCTTTCCCTTCCTCCCCCACAACAAACACTCTGTGAGGTGAGTGGGGCTGAGAGACTTCAAAGAAGTGTGACTGGCCCAAGGTCACCCAGCTGCTGCATGTGGAGGAGCGGAGACGCGAACCCGGTCCCCCAGATTACGAGTCTACTGCTCTTAACCACTACACCACACTGGCCAAGCACAGCAGACGATAGTGGGCTAGATGGACAGGTAGTCTGGCCTGGTACAAAACGGCCTTCTATGTTCCTAAACCAGAAACTCATTCAGCTGATGTTGTGAACAAGTTCATCTAAGTAATACGGCTTGTTTGCCAGGGTCCTTGGCAGTCCCCCCTTGGCATTGACAGGTGGTGGTGGCAGCAACAGGAACTTGCCCAAGTGGCAGTGCTAGAAGTAGAGGAACGAGCAAAGTCGCCCCAAGGCAGCAGCTCTCATCCAGCTCCCCTTACCTTGAGGCAGGTGGCACCAGCCCAACAGCAGTTCTTAAAAGGGTGGCAATCTTTTAAGGTGCCACAAAATGCTCTGTTGTTTGGATTCTTGCCCGGTGAATTCATGGGTCAGGTAAACTTTGAACCAGGGACTCTCAGATTCACAGATCATTTTCCTGGTCACTACTCGAGTGTAAAGCAACAAGGGGGGGGGCGTAACCATAGCTGTTAACTTTCCCCATTTCTTGCAAGGAATCCTTCATAATAAGGGAATTTCCCTTTAAAAAGGGGGAAAGTTGACAGGTATGCCAATTTGGGGTTATAGTCTACACACTACAAAGATTGCCAAGACAAACCCACTGGCTGCAGGTCAAGGCATTTGAGCGTCCTCTGCTTTACACACAATCTCCCCATTTGGTCAGAAAGCAGGCCTGGCGAAGAGAATAGGGAGCTTCACCAGATCAAGCACCTCCCCAAGTGTCAAAGTGTGACTGTAACTAGATCTAAAAGGGAAAGGGGAGGAGGAGCATTATAAAAAGCCTTTTGCTCATCAGACACAATAGGGCCCTTGTACTCTAATGTGGCTGCAATAGGGGTTTCTGCTGTAGAGACACAGCTGAGCCAGAGAAACCCATCCCCCCTTCTCCCTACCTTCAAGCAATGACATCTTTAGTGTTAACAGCTCTGTTGCTGTGGCAACCAGACTGCTTTTGACAAAGCCACATTGACTGAAAGCAACATGTGGGAAACTGGAATCGCTAAAGCCCTGTGAGAAATGGATTCTAAAAGAAAAACTAGAATTGAAATTTTGGGGTGGTTAAAACACAAACACACAACAGCTCAGTCGGTAGAGCATGAGGCTCTTAATCTCAGGGCCATAGGTTCGAGGCCCAACATTGGGCAAAAGACTTCTGCACTGCAGGGGGTTGGATTAGATGGCCCTTGTGGTCCCTTCCAACTCTATGATTCTTTGCAGAATGCATGAGAGGGGACCATCTGAGCACCATGTAGAAGATAGAATTAATCCTAGTAATATTTTGAACAAGTTCAGAACAGGCGACACAGTGCCAGCACTAAGATGATCTCTTGCATCTTCTGGGTCTGTGTAGGTAGCATAGCACAAGTGTCTATCACTAGCTGCTTACTCCAAAACATCTTCTTGTGTCAGCTATGCCTGGGGGAAAAAATCATCACCTGGGAACTGGTGAGCTGGGATCATAATTCCTCTTGCCAGTAATAGCCAACCCACTGTTTTCCAGAGTTTAATGTGTCATTTGTTTCATTCATGCCGTTCATAATTTCACCATAACATGGGTTAAGACTCATTGGGATGATACAAGAACATTAGCTGGTCAACTGGATTTTAATTCCAAAAGATTACTGGATGACCAATATTTAATATTCTTATTCCAAATATAAGAAATTACCTACAAGAATACAGAGTGATTTGTTTTGAGCCCCTTTCCTTTTCATATTATTTTGGTAAAGAGCAATGAATTCAGCGGTGCACAGCATCATAGCTGCAAAGAAAAGGCTTGACTCACATTTCACCAGCGAGCTTTTTTAGCTCCTCCAAGAGTAGTGTCCGTTCTTTTTTCGTATTTTAAACAGTACACACTAATGATCATCTTTATCCCTGGATAAATGTAAACCAAAGATTAAAAATGACTCAAATGTCAAGCCCAGCATTCTCTGTCATGAATATCTTGAAATATGGACTCAGAAGAAATCATATTTCTCGGGGGAAGCTTGAAACTATCAGGCAGAGTTTAAAGGGGATGACTATGAACTTGCTCCAGCTATCCTGGATTTGAATAAGCTCTCTGGAAGTTAGGAACCCCCACCCCCTTCTATTTCTGAACTATAGATATATTCTGTGGATTAGTCAGACAATGAACAAGAAAGGCCCTCTTTAATTAGACATTCTTGCCTTGCTTCCATTCCAAGGTAACTAATTGTGTAAATTATAGCAGAGGTTTCATCTTGAATATGTAAGGTAGAAATTCATTGCAAGCAAACATCTTGGAATTGACTGAGGTAGCAAGCATGTGCTATTTAAAATGCTCAAGTATTGCATATCCATTTAAACAAGGGCTGTTAATTCTGTATAATCAACAACTGCAGATTGGAAATGTATCAGGTACGCCATATTTATGGAAAGGGATTCAGAGGAGATATGGCTAGCTCGCATAATACTATTCATTGTTGCTTTAAATGTAACACTTTCAAATTGGTTTGTGGGCATTCTGCCACAGCAGTTTTTAAAAACAAATATTACATATATATTTGCCACTTCTTGTTATCTCTCCCTAAGAATAATTTGTTTAACATCCCTGCATGAGCTGCCACATTGTAAAGAGTCATATTATAGGAAGTGCAGAGCTAATTTGCATGCTGAACTACACTTCTTTCCCTCTGCATTTACAATGTATTAAAATGCAAGAGAGTTATAGCTTAATCTCATTGAGAAAGCTTTGAATCATCTTAAACACTTAGGGTGTCTTGTATAAAATACCACCAGCCAGATAATTTGTGTGCTTCCATAGAGAAAGGCAGCACCCCAGGTTTCTACTGATTACAAAAAGGAAGGAGTTCTCATTATTTTCCAACTCATTAAAGAGGCCATCTACTCTATTCCATCTTCATTGGATGGAACACAGCTTGCAGTGGATCTAGAACCAGGAAATGTAGCCAGTAAGGGCTGGATGAAACATCCCACCCCAACACATCACTGCCAATGTTCCATGCATACTGCTTAAAATGATATTATCCGATATCCTATGTGTGAGGAGTGTCTGACCACAGGCATTTTACATCCCTGGCGGTTGTTACTTTGGTGTTCAGACAACGCACATATACAGGCTCTTTCAATGGTGGAGAGCATTCTACCACACTGAGATAGTTCAGTTGGTAGACTCATAATCTCAGAGTTGTGAGCTGCGCAAAAGATTCCTGCATTGCAGGGAATTGGACTAGATGGGCTTCATGGTTCCTTCCAACTCTACAATTCTAGGATTCATAAAACTATAACCTGTGGCCATCCAATGACGCTGAATGGTACAAAATTCAGGGCAGACAAAAGGAAGTAGCTTTTCAAACAGCACCTAATTGTTATGGAATTTGCTCCAGAAACTGACAACCACCAGTGTGGATGCCTTTTTATTTTTAAGGGGATTAGACAAATTTGTGGAATATAAAGCCATCAATGGCTACTGGGCATGCTGCCACAGGCTTTCCACATGCACCTGGTTGGCCACTATGAAAACAGGATGCTGGACTAGATGTTCTTATGGTAGAGCTCTAACTGTGGTCACCCTCCTCATAGAAGTTTGGCTGGTGTCAGCATAAAATTTGCTTATTTTCCCAGGCATTGAAGAATTGGCAGTTTATGGAAGTATCCACAGAATTGTTGGTTCTCCAACCTTATTTGCGTATTTGTTTTAATTTCACTTCCCATGTATTACTATGATTTAATGCATAGAACATGGTGTTTTAATACATTTGTAAACCACCCTAGGGCCAAGAAAGACGATGGACGGAATAAAATGCTCCTTTAAAAATGCCCCATTTGGCTTCTTTTCCACTGTTAAGTATAATCATAAATAATTACAGCAAAACAAACATCATCTAGGCAGACAAGGAATCTTCTGTTGCTTATTGCAACAGATATGCCAACATGAACTCCGTTTTCTGAGTGAAGGGTCTTATGTAGCTAAAAGGGCACCATCTACAAACAAGAGGGAGGAATGAGCAGGTTCGGGGTATCCCCAAGGTTTGCAGAACAGAAAGTCTTTATGGAAAGCACACTAAAGGGGTGGGTTGAGGGAGAAGCAAAATGATCATGTTCTGTGGACATTAAATTCTTTGAATGGAATGGAAAACTCTGAACAAGGACATTCCAGATTGCAACACTTTGTTGCAAGTTCCACTTGTAACTTGCCCAAAAGTTGGTTGCCAACACCCAGTTATCAGTGATGATAATTTCAGGATTCCAGCTTGTGCAAGTTACAGAGGATGATTCACTCAGGTTTCCTTTGCTGTTATTTGTCTATAATGTGTGGTGCTGCCTAAAGTCACTTTCTAAAAGTCATAAGTGGCCTGCTAGTTTGATAAGGGAAGTGGCAAAAGGGTTGAGGGTGTTCACTGGTGACTGGTTGCCACTGGGACTCATAGGCAAGCTGGTGGAACTATGGTCAATGATAGGCAGAGCCAACCAATCCTAGTTTTCTCCCCATCCTCTCTCCTGCTGTGTTCTAGAAAGGCAACACTAAGGAGGAGGAAGCTAACAATTACTACCTCCCTTGGGTTTCTTGTAAGTAAGAAGGCAGGTAAGTGAGGCTGGACTGCCAGAAGACAAAAGTTAGTGGGGCAGTGACCAAATGGGCCAACCTCCATAGGCCTGGTCTTTAACCTTCCCCACATACCATACCAAGAAAAACCACAAACATAAGGTGGAGGCGAGAATTGAAACACACCAGCTCTTGCAATTCTTCCCTGAATGAATTACCTTAGGTCTAACACATGAATGAATAATACACACCCAACACACACATAGTGTGGTGCGATAGTTCAACATCCTATGACTGATCTTCAAATGTGCTGAAGCTGTAGAAAGGTACCTTGATCTTCCTAAGGCTCTAGCTAAGCTGTAAATCTGGGTAAACTTGTTTCAGTTTGTTGGCAGAATGGAAAATAACATAATAAAGGGAGCAGCCGCATGGCCTGTTTTACAAAGACATGTTATGGTTTATACAGACTCTCCACCTCCCCCAATTCCTGCATTTCCACTTTGATGAATTAGAATCAACTTGCTTGAACTCTCTTAAGCAATTCTTCTTTTCTTTTCTTTTTTACAAGGCAGCCAACGTCATAACTTTAAACATTTAACAATGCAAAACAGTTAATCAGTTAAACTGGGCTTATATCGAATGCTAGTCCTACTCACAGTCAACCCACTGAAATTAATGACCATGACCAACTTAGGTCCATTATTTTCAGTGTGTTTACTCTGAGTAGGACTAGCACCAGGCACAATCCTTCGACTCCAAACTATCTGGTTACTAATAGGATCAGATAGCTCCATTGGTTAGAGCGCGGTTCTGATACCACCAAGGTTGCAGGTTTGATCTGCATATGGGACAGCTGCATATTCCTGTATTGCAGTGGGTTGCTTTAGATCAGCCTTTCTCAACTTGTGGGTCCCCAGATGTTGTTGAACTACAACTCCCATCACCCCTAGCTAGCAAGGCCAGAGCTCAGGGATGATGGGAGTTGTAGTCCAACAACATCTGGGGACCCACAGATTGAGAACCGCTGCTCTAGATGATCCTCAGGGCTCCTTACAATTCTATGATTCTAAGGTAATTTAACCCTCACACCACCATCTGCAAGCACCCACAGCATCACCAGAATGTAGCATAATTAATAACATACCAAAGCCACAGGTTTAGGTGCTGCACCAAAATCATAATGAACTGACATAAGAAATAAACTTTAACAGAAAAGTATGTTGTCAGCCTTTGTAAGATACATTTTTAAAATACACCTAGGTAACTCCCCTGGAAGCCTTGTAAAGACTGGGATTTACTACATTAATCTCTCTACGGGAATTATCACCTAGCTGTAAGATACATATTTAGCATAATGAGAAATGAGGAGTGTTTTGCAAATCATACACTATAGGAAACATGCACTTCTTACACATATATTATTTCCTTGCAGCCAAACTCTAATGTGCATTTGTAGCCTTTAGTAGATTGCCTGGGATCTTGGACAGGGCATAGAAGAGTTCAGTCAATCAGGGTTAGTCACACTACACTTCCTCCGCCATTTAAACTGGATTTCACCATGTTCATACCCATATGAAAGCTGTGGGAAGTTTTGTACTGTTAAGCATTTGAAATGTTTCACTCTAGATTTGACTGTTATTCCTCTGGCAGGAGAGGCCATGCGGATCAGTATCAGACCAGCTATAACAAAATTTCTTGTTCTGCAACAAGTCATTAGCTCACAATATATTAGCTCCCTGAAAGGAAGAGTTTTGATCCCTCATAATCAAAGGAGACTTCAAATATTCCATGAAACTACTGTTGAACTCATTATTGAGGGGCTGACTTCACCTGTACTAATCATTATTAGTGCCAAAATATGACCTTTTTTAAAGAAATGCTTATCCATATTTTATTTCTTAGGTGTCTAACCATCAATTACATATTGAGCAAAGCTAAATAAAAACATATGAATATATTCTTCAAAGGAGCTATTTCAAGATCTGCAATATAGCTTCCTGCAATACATATTGCTGAGTCTCTAACCTCTGCAATATGCTACTTTCATGTGTCCTGGAGTAATAGTTTGCATTTCATTGATAATTAAAAAGGGGATTGCCTATTATGTGTATGATTCAGTTTAATGATTTGTTTTCTTTCCTGCAAATCAAATCCTTTAATGTTGCTTTAGGGAACCACTGACGGGGCTAAAAATGAAACTGTTTGCTTGGTCCCAACAAATAATGTCATTTGGAGCAATAGAAAGACCCACTGCCCCAGCTTGCTAAATCTGGTTAATATGTCCCTTTGATTATTTATATTATTTTATCAGAACCAATAAGGGGGACCCCCTGCACACCATGCAATGAAACATGTCTTACTCTAATGCACCTCTCTCTCAATCATTAAATACTGTGAATTATAATTCAGTGTATTCAATATCTGATAGACATTGTATTTTCCAAATAAGGAGAGAGTGGGAAAAGAAGGAGATTTTATATGCACATGAAAGTGCTAACCACACAAAAGCAGCCTGCTCTGAGCTGTCACTGAGTCATGTTAAAGCAATTAACAGGAAGAGGCCACATAAGAAGCAGTATGAGCCCCTGGACATCATGTTGGCCTGGATGGCATGAACTAGCCATGCTTATCCTTCTGTCCTTTTAATTCCATGCATTCCTTCCACTTGGATATGCTGCCCTTAAGTAGTTTGGCTTTCGAGCAAGAAAACCAGTTTGGGTTTTCTAGACTAAGCCAGCAGTGTGTGTGGCATTTCATTCGAAGGGAAACAAAGTTGACAGCACTTCTAAGAAGTGCACAGATAATTGCTATGCCAAGCGGGGCAAATCAAACCACTTAACACTTTAGGAAAATAACCAAAGCCACGGTTAAAGCTCCTGCAATGTCTTTGGGGAAGCCACATTTTATATTCCCAGACTAAAATTATTAGTGAGCATTTTGAAGCGGTTCCTCTAACAGGAACTATACGAAACAACATGGACCTCTCAATCACAATGTGCAGTGGTTGAGTGACATATGGCTCTGTGGTTGTGTGTTTCAGTCCATTAAAAACCTTTTGCATCAAGTACTTAAGTAAAAAAAAATCTTTCTATTGAGTAGTCTGTCCAGATACAGACTGTTCTGATTTGGTTCCCACAGTGAAAGAAAGCTTTTTGGCAAAGAGAAGCCATCTGCCAAGTCTAGAAAAGCCTTGATGGGGATAGTTTGGTGATGTCGGAAGCCTACTGTGAAACAGCATTCCCAGCAACAGAAACCACCTTGGATCTCAGAGCATCGGTGCAGATTATCTGGTTGTGTGTGCCCATGTATCTCTGCAAATAATGGATTTTACCCACTCCTACTTTTTGAATACAAAGATGAAAATGCAAAATGAAAGCATTTATATTTTATTGTGTATTGAGTGTTCCCTCCTACTTATAACTATCTGGGATTGTTAGGATTAGCTCAAAGGATAGCGCTGGGACTACAGTGGTACCTTGGGTTAAGTACTTAATTCGTTCCGGAGGTCTGTTATTAACCTGAAACTGTTCTTAACCTGAAGCACCACTTTAGCTAATGGGGCCTCCTGCTGTCGCCGTGCCGCCAGAGCACGATTTCTGTTCTTATCCTGAAGCAAAGAACTTAACCAGAAGCACTATTTCTGGGTTAGCAGAGTCTGTAACCTGAAGCATATGTAACCTGAAGCGTATGTAACCTGAGGTAATACTGTATTTTAAAGTTGTGATTTTTTAAAAAAAATAAATAATTGCATATATAATCCTTTCAAGAGAGTGTGAACAGGATATTGAGAAAGGCTCTCCCAGCAATGCCATTCTTCTTGGCTTCTCTTTTTAGTCATTAAAGATTGAAATTTAGTAGGTCTAGACAAGTCATTTTGTGACCCTGGCCAGAATCCAAGGTCAGCAAGGTCCCACACCTGCTAAGGTGTCACATCCCAGCAGGGAGACCACCGACAACAGCCCAACAGCCTGCTGCCCCTGTTTGTCCATCCACCTTTCACTCTGCCCAAGACAATAGTGGTGGTGAGAAAGTAGAACAGTAGAACACTGCCTGCTTGCTGGTCTCTGCCTGGCAGGCAAGCAAGCAGACAGAAGTTATGGTGAGAAAGAGGACCAGCAGCTGGTGCTAAGGGCAGTGAGGAGGCAGATTCACCAAGGAAGTGGGGGATGGGGTGTGTCTTATTTAGTTTAAAATATCTATCAAACACTCACATTATAAAGTATCAGACTAGTGCACAGAAAACCAAAGATAAGTGTAAAATATACACAAAAAGTTATAGTACAACACCAGAAGATGGTCACTGGGCAATAATCTAATATTTCATTCAGAAAAGCTTTAGGTAAATAAAAAGGCCTGGAGCATGCATCTGAAAGAGTAGATGGTTGGAATGTGCCTTATCTCAGATGGTAATGAATTCCACATTTAATGGGCTACAATACTCGAAGCTCTACCAGTGGTGGACTGCAAGACGAACAGCAGGAACTCTTGGTGCCACCAGGAAGTCCTCTACCATGGAACATAGTGGCTAGGGAGGGATGTAAGGGAAGAGGTGGCTTCTTAAGTAGCCTGGACCCAAGTTGTTCAGGGAGTTGAAAATAAGTAACAGCACCTTGAACCTGCCTGGTAACATATAGGCAGCCAGTGCAGCTGGTTTGATAAAGGTGTACAGTGTTGATGATAGCATCCTTAAAACAACGTTTTGCACTAACTGCAGCTTCCAGACCAACTTCAAGGGCAGTCACACAGAAATTGCATTGGAGTCAAGCCTTGAGTAGACAAATGCATGGCCACTGTGGCCAGGTTATCACTGTCCAAGAACGGCTACAGCTGGGGTTCCAGCTGGAACCAATGGAGCCTTTAGCAACAGAGATGAAACCGATGAGTACCCCCACACTATGAACCTGTGTCTTCAAAGGGAGTGCAATACTGTCCAGACAAGGCAAGTGCCAAATTTCCCAGACACAGGAACCACCCAGTAAGGTCTGCATCTTGCCAGGATTCTGCCTCAGTTTATTGGCCCTTATCCAGCCTGCCACCACATCCAGGCACCAATTCAGGACTTATTCCCAATTCAATTGTTACAGAGAAATAGCGGTGAGTGTCAGCAGCATACTGAAGACATCATGTTTCATAGATGTTCAATAGCACTGGGAACAAAATAGTGCCCTGTGACATCTCACAACTTAACAGTCAGGGTGCTGACACACAGTCACTCACACTACTCTCTACAACCAGCCCTACAGGTGAGAGAAGAACCACAGAAAAATGGTGCCTCCAAGCCCCAACTCACAGAACTGATCCAGGAGAATACCATGGTCAACAGCATCTGAAGGGCCTTACAAAACCTGGAGTGAACCCTGAATTTCAGCATTCTGTATACTCACACAGGGCCAGAGGAAACAACTGCAATTAGGATGTGGATTAACAGGGTTGTCATTTGTTCTCCCAACTGTAGATATCAACATTGAGTTGGAGTTAGTGCCATGGAAGCACATTTCTCATCCAATATTACTGTTGATACACAATTATAATCAACATCCAAATGTATAGACAAGGCTCCCAGGTGTGACAGAAATTGATCAGAAACAAGACCTTTGCTATGCCAAGACACAGTTTTCAGAAATCATGAGCATCTTAAGTTTTGAATATGCAAACTGAATGAAAAACCTACACTGACTAGAATACACATTTTGAAATAAATCTTCTTTTAACATAACCACTATTAAACACACCCAATTGACGTATTCCATGCTAAAGATGCTCTTAATGTCACTTGTGGAAAAATGTCCCCAAAATTCTAGTTTGTTTAATACAGAGAGGGATCTATAACAACTAGTTAGGAGAATGAATGAATATGTGAACGTTTATGGTTAACGGCAAATAAACTGAGGCCAAATAAGAGTATGGGCAATCAGCTTCTTGCTGTAATAAACATAAAGAAAGTAATTGATCAGCATTTCTCTGTGAAAAATAATGATACTATCACATTTTATATAATATAAAATATGGGAAGGAAGGAGAGGGAGAGGGAGAGAGGATTGCACTACAAATCACTGAAGGGTGCGTGGCAGAAGGAATGTGCTTTGCTTAACACTTAACACATTGTGTGCAGAGAATTGCTTTGTGTGTAGCATCCCATTGTGTAAAACCCTCCCCTCCAGTTGACAGTATGAAGTGGTACAGTTCAGGTACAGAGTTACCTCCTCATCTGCTGTCTGAGAACCAGGCTTCCGCCTCTCTGTAGAGATCCAGCTCAACAGTCTCTCAACACTGCAATCTTACTCTCAAGGTCCACTGAGCAACAGTATTTATTCCAAATAAGTTTATAGGCTACATGGGATCTCAGCCTAGATGTTACAGTTGAATGCAGAGCCTTGCAAACAGAGCAGCATTTCTAATTATGAAACTGTGACTGAATGACCTTGCAAAGAACCCAAAAATAAATATAGGGCAGGGGTAACCAACATGGCGCAAGAACATCTTGATGCCTCACACTGGCGTATTCATTCAGGTGAAAATAATACTTGTGTCACCCATGCTTGTGTGTTCTTATGCATGTGCTTTCAGAAGAAAGCCCAACTGTGTTCAGCTTGACATGCTTCCTGGTGAAGGTGTCTAAATGGCAATGTTAGTGAACAGACTCACCTTATACATGTTTCCTCAAAAGCAAGACCCACTGTGTTCAAAAGGTCTTATTCCCAAGTATACAATCGAAGCCTTAAATTTGCTTCTTTGGGTACAAAAGGGCAGATTATGTACTACAGATGTCTATACCAATCTGCAGTAGTATTTGTCTGAAGAATGAGGAGCTTTAAAAACATTTAAAAAACCACATATGAAAAGGTGCCTCAGCGCGCATGGAGACTTGGTTAACATCTTTCTTTGCACATAATCAGGTAACACAATATTGATGTGACATTCAATTGCATCAACATGCACGTACAATGGGCTAAGCACATATATAAAAAAAGCACATCCACACTACTACACTTGAGACAGATCTTAAGAGACTTACCCTACAAACCTATACATGTCTACTGAGAAAAATGTTTCATTTTTTCAGTGGTGCTTCCTTCCAGGTAGGTGTGCAAAAAACCCAGCAGTTTCAGGCTGCAACCATATTCAAACCTACTAGGGAGTAAGCTGCATTGATCTCAAAGGTAATTCTGAGTAAGGATTGCACTGTGAATATATCCGCTACTTACTCTTGATTTAGCATAGACAAGGCAGTGCCAAGTATGATGGTGTCCTGGGCAAGATGCCCTCCAATGGCCCTTTGGTGGCCACCTGACCCAAGCTTACCAGTGGATGGATGGGGAGAAATGACAGAAGAGATGGCAGCCAGCAACAATGAGAGTAGCATAGCTCCTACCACCTGACAATCCCTTAACCCAGTGCTGTAAAGAGAAGCACTAGGCAAGGCAACTCCAGATGGTACTGCCACTGGCACCATCTTCCTAACAGCCAACAGGCTTCTTTCCCACCTCTTCATATCCTCCAAAACATTGCTCATGGAATATTGGGGACACCTGCAGAGGAGTATGCAATTTCATGCCTCCCCTCCAGGCCTAGCTGAAAATGTAAGACGAGTCTTATTTGATGAGGCCAATGTCCTACCTAGTCCAGCATACAGTTCTCACAGCAGCCAACCAGATGGCAAGTGGAAGTCTACAAGCAAGGAGCACTGTCCTACTCATGATCTGGTATTTAGAGGTATATTGCCTTGGATAAGGGAGAAAACATACAGCTATCATGACTAGGAGCCATCTAGGCAAACCAGTATATTCCACTGCAGTTACACTTCTTGTTTGCTTGCTTACATAGATATGGCAACTTAGCCATATAATTTATTCAAGGTTATATCAGGCTAGAGTATACGCCACCCTCTGATTTCATTCTCAGCATCCTTAACTGCCCGGAAGGTTCTGGCCTAGCCTGTTAGTCACGACCTTGTTTTGTCACCAGTGTCAGTTCCATAAGTATAATAAATGCACCATATAATTGGATGTTTACTCTTTCAATAATTAATGCAACTTAATTATTCTAACCATCATCTGTTGAAAACATTTTTGGCAAATAAAAAAAAAACAAAAATACTCTGTTAAGCATTCCAACAGTGCTCCCCTAAAAGTGCTTTAAAGTATAGAAGTGGATTAACACTTATCCCTGCAGTGGAAATTACCACAATATTAACTATGTATGAAATATATATAGTTATATATCCTGAAGCAGCATTTGTTACACTGCACCAATGAAAATGACTGTAAGTTCTAACAGAATAAAAACGTAACATGCTGTTAAATGAAACAGGGTGCCAATAGACAGGGGTCGTTGAGTCTCAGTACTATTGGTCTTGTTGTCAAATCCACATTAAAGTGTTGTTGGAAATGCATTTTTTTAGTTTCTATCTCAGATCTCTTGCACTGCTAAACTCAGTAACTCAGGCAATATTTTCCTGGTTCACCACAGTGTAGCATCATCAGCATTCAAATCACTATCTGACTCACCGGTCGGGCGGGTGGGTGGGGGAGGGAATAAAGAGAGAAGAGAAGGAAGCATATTTCAGCCCACGCAAAGGAGCAAAAGAATTTTACAATTAGTAATTTAAAACACTAATCCAGGGACTACTTCGAAAAGCCTTAAAGGTTTGGAACAACTAGGCCCTCAATAACATAAGGTTTCCATGCAATTTAGAGAATTTCTAATTCAAATTCTTCAGGAGCATCTAGACCGCCGCAGCAGAGAGCACAACACTTGTCTTTAGCCTCCAAATAAGGAGAAACAACAGCTTCTTGTCGTTTAGTTGTTTAGTCATGTCCGACTCTTCATGACCCCATGGACCAGAGCGCGCCAGGCACTCTTGTCTGGAAACAACAGCTACTTACCTTTAAAGCACATTTCCTCCCTGTCGCCTTGTGAAAGCACTCCATTACTTTGCCATTAATGCCAAGGCCCAGCACCCGCTTAGAGATTTTGTAGTCATCTGTGACTGCATGTTTCTTTATTTCCCCCTTGACAGGGACAGCTCCAGCAGGCAAAGGTCTTGTGTTGCTTTTGCTGTCCTCCTGGCCCTCGGGTGGGGGTCCCTGCTGACTCTCGCCTTGTTCCATGGTAGGCAGAAGTAACAAATTCAGAAAAAGAAGTGGCCAGCCCAGCCCAGTTCCGCCTCACATTCACAGTCTTCCGCAAGGCACCTCCATCAAGTAGGTCAAGACAAACATTTCAAGGAGCCTGGATCCATTTCCTAGGATTCCACTAAGGGATCACCTTAAACAAAAGATGAACAGGCATTTTTGTTGATTATAAAAAGCATGGGAACATAAGCCCTGCTATGTTAGATCAAAGTCCCCTATAGTCTAGCATCCTGTTTCTCAGAGCGGCCAGCCAGATGTTTATGGGAAGCCCTCAG
The DNA here is from genome assembly GCF_964106915.1 of Podarcis gaigeae. NCBI lineage: Eukaryota > Metazoa > Chordata > Lepidosauria > Squamata > Lacertidae > Podarcis > Podarcis gaigeae. The sequence goes on along the minus strand of NC_139679.1, from coordinate 74,127,158 downwards.
GGAGGACATGAGTACAGGAATACTCCCTCACTGTTATTCTCCACCAGCTGGTATCCAGAAACAAGTTGCTTCCAATCAAGAGTGGCCAGGAGTAGAAAAGGATAGGGCTCTTGCACCTTTAATCATAGCTGTCAACTTTTCCCTTTTCTTGCGAGGAATCCTATTTGGAATAAGGGAATTTCCCTTTAAAAAAGGGGAAAGCTGACAGCTATGCCTTTAATGGTTGTATAAAAGAGTGAAGTTTAGTATGTGTGGCTTACTGGACGAAGCTTCTGCTAAGCAAATAAGCTGCACTAACTGTAACCCTGGTGTGGCTTACTAGGCGTACCTTCTACTTACCAAATAAACTGCAGTAACCCTGCCCTCTTTTTCACCTTATCACCCTACACTGATCCTGGTGGTAGTTTGTATCAGGACTCGTAACCATCAATAGGAGAACAATGGACAGTTTTCCATACCAGTTCCTCTCTAGGTTCTGTAGTAGGCCATGTGGCTTATAGAAAGCAAGCAAAACAATTCACATAGTAACTTCATGGCATAACATGATTGCAGCAATCAGTTTGACTTGCAGCTGCCAACGTTTTACACTGGAAGGATGTGTGTGCTTTTAACAGTTGTACAACACACAAATTCAGCATGTGAAGCCCTAGCTTTCACTGCGTTCCATGCAAGAAACTATGCTATTGTTGAATTCCTAACTACTGTGCGTTTGCTAAACTTTTGTAAAATAAAAAGTAGCATTAGCAAAGTATGACTGCATTCCTTAACTTGCATTTAAAGCATAAGACAAACAAAGAAGGAAAAAGAAAGAAAGAAAGAAAGAAAGAAAGAAAGAAAGAAAGAAAGAAATTAGTTTACAGCATTCAAACTTATAGAAAGGCTCATCTCAGACATCCTGAATGTTGGGATATTTGAGTGCACCAACACTAAAAACTGGTGAATTTTCTCCATGAGGATAGAAAAACAAGGGAAGAGCATGATACTGTTTTTAGACAGTGGTGCTTTGCAAACAACATATTGTGTTTTATTTTTGTTATATGCCATTGTTGTTAGTTACCATGGGTGTCTAAGGCAGGACATATACTTAGTAAACAGGACATTAACTTAGTAAACATCATATCTGCAAGTTAGATCAGAGTAATGTCGGTACTTGCACTAGGTAGTAAAATAATGGCATAACCAATCCAGCCACCATAGTACCAAATTAACATTTAAATCCTTCCTGTTCAGCTTCCAATGTTGGTGCTATTCTGACTGAAGAAGATATTACCTGAGAATGCCCCAGCATCCCAGCAGGCATGGGAAAACTGGGATGGGAAGCTGAAGGAGATTCTTACATCTTGTGGAAATATCCCCATACTCTTACTTTTAACACATAAAAAAGGTAAAGGTACCCCTGCCCGTACGGGCCAGTCGTGACCGACTCTAGGGTTGTGCGCTCATTTCACTTAAGAGGCCATGAGCCGGCACCGTCCGAAGACACTTCCGGGTCACGTGGCCAGCGTGACGAAGCTGCATTTAAATTTGGCTACAAGTATTCTGATGGGACGCGGGTGACACTGTGGTCTAAACCGCAACCCCAGAGTTGTCAGTGACTGGACCTAATGGTCAGGGGTCCTTTTACAAGTATTCTGCATGAAAAAACTGAAGGGCCATGGAAAGGTCTGGGCTTTAGTATTAAAGGTGACTGAAGCCTCTCCTTTCTTTCACCCTGCCCACCCCAAACTGCTGTCTTTAAATACAGTGGTGAGGAACCTTGGGACTTCCAGATGTTGTTTTGACTCCCAACTCCCATCAGCCAAAGCCAGCTTGGCCATTAGCCAGGAGTAGTGAGAGTTGTAGCCCAACAACTTCGGAAGGGCCCTAAGTTCCCCACACCTGGGCTAGACAACCCCAAATCCACCTACTCTCTGACAACAAACAAGGCAGAATGTTACCTGTTTGTCTAAGTAAGCAAATGTGTAGTAGGCTTCAATAAGTTGCCAGGTTTAAAGCTGGAAAACTCTCCTCATCTCTTTTCAGAGATATGTACTAGAGAGTTTCCCCATGTGCTGCTTTCCATTATCTCAGATCACACTGATGGAAAAAGCTTCGCTTGATTAATTTTTTTTGTTTCTAGGCAGCTCCCATTTAAAGAAATGGAAACCCCTTCAAGGTCTAAACTGACAACACTCAACTTCACAGCTATACAGTAGGTGAATAATTCCAGTACAGGAACGGTAGCATGCCAAGCAGCTCACCTGTGCGTGAAGGAAGGTCAGGGAACAGTGCTGGCTCAACAAGGAGATGAGGGGAACCATCTGGATTAGTTAACACATTGAAAGAGTGGTGGGACAGGCAATAGCTTTCCTCGCCTATCCTCCTTCGAAGACAGAGCCAGGAAAGCTCATCACCGTGGCTGTGCTAGGGAGGTAGCACTGATGACAGTAGCAGCACAGTATACACACACACACACGTGTCACATATCCAGAGGAGGGCAACATGTTTGTGATCTGACTGTTCATTCATTTGCATGTCTTGGCTGGATAAGCTATTGGCAGCTGCTGAGATATCTATCTGCCTGCCCACCCCAGCATGCCAGCCACCTAGAGTGCCCACCCACCAGGAGGCAGCAGCAGAATAATGTGACTCCTAATCCAAATTGTTCCCCACATCAGATGGTCAAAGAGCATCTCTACCCACAGGTGAGCTACTTGGTATAGTACACCACCTTTCCAGGGAGGCAGCGCTGAGGACTGCAACCCCACTGGGTCACCTTGGGCCAGTCATCCACAGTCTCTCAGCCTAACCTATTTCACAAGGGGGTTAAATGGGAAGGGGGAAAGCCATGTATACTGCCATATGCTCCTTGGAGGAAAGGTGGGATACAAATGTCATAATTACACCTCAGTGGCCTTATCTACTGAGTTTGTTCTGGGCCTTGAAGCTACTGAAGGAAGGCAGGAAGAAAAGTGGGGAGGGGGAAGAGATTAAGGCTGCAAGCCTGACTCCACCTACCTGGGAGCAAGCACTTCTGATTAGTCATTGTTAGGACTGTAGCCTTAAATAGTAAAGTTTCTAGGACTAGATGATTAAAGTATATGAGAAGGAGTTATTTTAAAATTTTAGTTGGAGTTGAGACTGTGTTCAAGATTCTGCTCCTTCCTTGGGGTTTCTAAGTTAAATCTCTAGTGTGTGTGTATGTAAATGGGTGCAAACAGTTTAGGCACCATGCAATGAACAGGTGGCCATTTTACATCCTTACTTTGAGCTGCTTATAAAAATAATACCATTTACTATGTTGTTTATTTGTTCCTAGGGCCTTACATTTATTCCACCACGAAACCCAAGGCAGTACACACGTGGTTCCCACACAGTCTTCCACACGGGCAACGACAAGACCCAGCAAAGTTGTGTCCTCCTCATGTGCCCGGAGACCATACAGGAGAAAAAAACGCGGTGGTGGACAAGATTTCCCCAATTTTATTTCTCACAATATCCACACGAGGTTAGGTTAGACTGAGAGGAGGCGGCCCGGTGGAGAAAGCGGGAGGGGACCATCTACTGGGAAGCCGCAGGTACAAATATGTCCTGGCCTGCCTGGCACTGCCAGGGAGAAAAGTAGTTCTCGAGGCAAAGAGTCCTCCAACCCACCGAAGTCGCAAAGCCCGAGGAAAGGAGGTTTCCTCAGGTGAGCGGCCAAGGTGGGGGCGGAGGAAGAGAGAACAAAAGCGTGGGAGCGGAGCAGTTGGAGAAGCGCAAGGCGAGAGATGCCGGTGGCGGGAGGATGGGGGTGTTGTATTACCTGCGTTAAGCGCATGCTCCTCACAGGTGGTCGCTCTGTTGCTGCTCCATCAAACGAGCGGGACGGAAGGAGGGGCGGGGATGGGGGCCAGCAGCCGCGCAGCTCCTCGCCACCTCCGCGGCCCAGCCGAGGCTTTTCCTCGAGCCGCGTACGGCAGACTTGGGCGGCCGCTCATGTGACTCCCCGGCCCAACCCGGTCCCGGCAGAGGCACCCGCCCGGGAGGAGGAAGGGAGGGGCATGCGGGAGTGGTGCGAGCGGGTGGGGGGGGGGAGGAGAGCACGTGCTCCGGGACACCTGGCGGGGGCGGGCGGAGGGGGCTCCTCTGGTGGCGGCTGCGGCAGGTGGGCGGGAGGACGGAGCCCCGGCAGCGCGAGCCGGGGCAAGACCAATGTGGAAGGCAAGGAGCGGAGGCTCGGCTGCCGCTTCGCTCACTGCAAAAAGGGGCAGCCGAGGAAACGGCGGCTCGGCCGGGGCTCGCCAGCTTCGTGGAAGCGACGCCCTGAAGCAAAGAGCCAGGAGTTCCCCGTCGATCCAAATGGACGGGGCGGCGGGGGGCGCTGCGTTCAAAAGAAGGCGCGCGAAATGAGGCCGATGCTGTTCCCACCCCTTTTTCCCCTTCCTTTAAGCACATGTCTGCAAAGCGCTTGGCCTGGGAGAAAGCTCCCCTTTGCTCTTCACGCTGTCGTGGTGAATCGCGCTACTGTCTCCGGCGGCTTTGTTTCGCGGTGACGCTTCCTCTCCGTGGCGGAGTTTGCGCTGAGAACAAAGAGCCTGGCGGGAGGGAGAGGGAGCAGCGGCACCCTCGAGAGCAAAGTCTGCAACTGCATCGCCGCGCTCCGAGGGCTTATCTTTTTATTTGTTTTAAAGGGGACAACTGGAAAGCGGCGGCGGCGGGGGGGGGGGGAGAGAAAGCAACTGCGAAGCGATTTCATGGGCCATGAGACTGCTCAGCGAGGAAGAAGCAGGGGGCGGGCTATTTACAACAACCCTCTTATTATTCTGTAGCTTTGGGTTCACGCAAACAACACGATTGTCTACAGCGCGCTGCGCCGATGGTAGCAGAGCAGCACCTGCTGGTCGGAAGTGGGCACGGCCAGGAAGATGCCGGAAGGCAAGCAAGCAAGATGGTGACACTTGCACATTTCAAAGCTGTGTCGACTGTGTGTCATTCTCTTCCGCTATTTTGGAAAGCGAAAAAAAGAGCGGTGTGCTCTGGACGCAATAGTTGACATCCTACGGACGTCCAAGGTTGGCTTTCCTTAGCGCCCCCAGGGCTGGGGGTGGGCTGGGCTGGATGGTCATTTGCCCACTGCTGCTTCAAACTCAAAGGGAGCCTCAAATCCAGACACTTGTTAATGTTTTGGCGTTTGGCAAGTTTCTCAGCTAGTTTTGATGTCCATGGAACTGAATTGTGAAAGACTTAGACAGGGGCAGCCTGGCCTAGTTCACTGCCTGTGGTGAAATGGGAAAATGATGCCTCACCCTACAGCTGCCACCTCCAACACCCCACCAGAGAAGGAAGGAGAAGCAGAGGTAGTGTCTACTTCCAGGTTCCAGCAAGATCAAACTAGAAGCTGCTTCTCCCTTGGTAGGGTGGGACTGCCACTTCTACTCACATCTCAGGGGGCGGGCGGGCGGGCGGTGAGGCGCCTGTGGTGGTGCCAGAGAGCATCTACAACAGCACTCCGGAGAAGGGAGAAGAGATGGCAGCACTGACTTTTGGGTTCTGCTGAGATGTTGCTGGAAGCAGCTTTTCTGGTGGTGGTGGTGGCCTTGATGGCATTGCTTCTCCAGCAATGCATGGCAGGGGGGGCATTCACAGTGGTGCCAGAGAAGTGGTGGCAGCAGCAAGAGCTCCCCAGGACCCCCTGCCACTGCTGCTTCTCTGGTCACAGTGCCAATGAGTGGAGCATCCATGGGGAGCTGCCCCAGTGGGGTTTCACTGCCTGTGGCAGCTCCCTTAGTGGACCTCATGGGTTTGCTGGCCCTGCACTCAGAGTGGCAAAGTTAACAATATATATATTGTTGTTATTAACTAATAAAGGCTTTGTCTTAATATCAGCTGTGACATTCTCCCTCAATAATTCGTGCATTTGATAACTAAATTAATAATCACATTATGTCTCATCTTTTCAGCAGGCAAATATAGACATGATTCACCTTCATGTAAAGTCCAAATGTTGCAGTTCTGAATGTCCTGCTTGTGTCCTATATTTTTTCACGATTTCAAACCTGCTCCCCTACCTCAGTTTCAAAATTTGGGATAAGCAGGTTTAGTGACTGGCCCAAGGCCACACGGAATGCATAATGGCAGATTAGGGCTAATAATCCTCAATCTCCCAGCTCCTGGTATATTTTCATTTTATCCAAATTCTGGAAAGAAGGCATGGAAATGAATAAACTGGGAAGGAAATAAATCTTTTCACATAGGTCTGGAAGTGTAGGGAGCGTTTGTTAACAGTCCTGTGTGACAAGACTAACCAATTCAGGCTACAATTCTGTACACATCAGGGAACAATCCTTGTAGAATTCAGTGGGACTTGCTTCTGAGTTATTTATGGTTATTGTGGTATGAGCCCATGCTAGAAACTGACAGCAAGGACCCCTTAAGTATGAATAAAACTGCAATGTTAAAAGTTCCCACTACAGTCGTACCTCCGCTTACATATCCCTCTGGATACATAAACTTCGGGGTGCGAACGCAGCTAACCCGAAGTATTTTTCTGGGTTTCGCTATGTGCGCATGTGCAGAAGTGGTCCTCCAGTTGTGAATTCCTTGGGATGAGGCCAGACCTCCGGAATGGATCCCATTCACAACCAGAGGTACCACTATATTTCTTTGTAAAGGAAGAGAATGGGGAGAAAACCAGAACAGGTGGAGACCACACAATTTTTCTCCCAGCAGAAAAGCAACTTTGACAGCAGGGACCACTTTTGAACCAAAGTGACACTTTTCAAATGCAGAACAACTTATTCAAGCTCCTACGACCTCATTGGCTACATCCCTGTGAACTAGCAGCCATACTTGGTCACCACAGGCTAGGGGCCTTAAAAGCTGCAAGTGGTCTGGGCCTCTGAGAAGGCCTGAGCACAACAGCTCCTAATCCCACTTGGGTTGGGATCACTTGTCAAGTTATGAGGTATGTTATTAACTCTCTGCTATGCTCAGTTGCTCTTTGCATTTGCAATGCAGGATACAAATCTTGCTAAGCCCCAGCTTGTTTTGTATTGTGTTAGGGTACAAAATGTTTGTATCCTTATACTGTTATTTACAAGCAGCACTTCATCCGTTTAACTGACTTTTGGACCGGCTTGGCATGCTACTTGGTTAATGGAAAGGGACGGACAGATTTGAGATATTTAACTGTGCTCTGTCAACCAGTTGATCGAACCAGTAACTGATCCTAAAAGCCACTGTTGCAGAATATCAATACATCCCCAGAGAGCCTTTCTGTGCCTCCCCCACCCCAGAAGTATCCTCTCTGCTAGTCTAGACCTGCTGGTAACCTCTGCCCTGGAACCAAGTTCCTCCCTAGATGCAGAAAAGGCCACTGGAGATTAATTGGAGTGTTGTTTTTCCTCTCTAACGAAGCCATTAACCAGTTAGTTATACTGATTAATCAAGACATGCTTTCCGTTTGAGGCAAAAATAATGTGCAGAAATTTGTTGGCGGGGGGGTTAAATGCTCAGTGAAGACATAAAAGTTACCGTTTCCACAGCAACTGTCCATCAGCGCTGATAAGATTTTTACATCGTAGTAAAATTTTCAGCTTCTAATGTTCAGCATGTTAACTTCACAAGGGAACAAATGATGCTACATTTTTATCAGAACAAGGAGGGCCAGCGAAGATGTTGTATGTAGTCTCATGCACATGAATGTGTGTTTATATTAGGGCATTTCCCCAGTACTCATAATTCCACTTCAATGGGGAGGAGATGAGAGGAAAAGCAAACTGTGTGTGACAGATGTTAATGTTGCTTAATGCACTAATGGGAGAGGCACTAAAACACTGATAATGAGAGCAGCATAAAACCCCATCGGGAATTCAATTAAATGCCTTGGGGATCAAACCGGATTTTGCATTCTGCACATCAGCAGCTATATGGGTTAGGACAGAAGTTACAAGTACTAATGAATCCTCTTTCCTTAAAATACAAGATGAGCACTCGCTTAGGTTACTAGAATCATTCTGTTAAAACTGAAAAAAAGAAAAACCCTGTACAGATGAAGGAAAGGTTGGTATGTCCAGGCTGTGAGAGGATCCCTATTATATCATTAATCTTTGCACAAAAGGAAGAAAGTGAGATGTGGCTTTTTCCGTTGGAATACTCCAGCAGTAAGAGAAACTGAATGGTGGACTTATCTATCTCGAGGCAACTCTTGATACTAGAGCCTTCTCACATCATGAATATGAGGTGTTAATAGGTCAGTGATTTACTTTGATCAATAATTCAAAATTATTAATAGCTTCATTTTTATACCGCTTTATATTTTTAAGAAAAAAATCTCATTGGTTTACAACACATTAAAACATCAAATAAAAAGATCCAGAATAAAACATTACTAAAGAAAATCAAATATAAAGTATACGTTGAAAGCAACATAATTAACAGAAAACTAACATATGATCTTAAAGATTTCAAAACATTACAAAGGATGTAAACGACAGAATGCACATTTATCACATGATGATGAGGAATCATTAGTGAGCACGGTTTGGGTTTGATTAACCAGCTACAAATCCAACCAACTAACCTCATCCAGCCCACATCTTACCAGTTTCTCCACATAAATATGGGGAACTTTGTAAAGAAAAGGAAAAAACTGATTGAAATCAAGATACACTACTCCCACAGCATTCCCCTGATCCACAAGCTTATAACTTGAATCAAAAAAAGAAATAAGATTCATCTGGCATGGCTTGCTTTTGAGAAACCCATTCTGGGCCTTAGTAATCACAGCATCCTTTTCTAAGTGCTCACAGATCAACTTTAATTATCTGTTCCATGACCTTTATTGGTATTGACATCAAGTTGACAGGTTAGTAGTTATCTGGGTCTTCTTTCCCCCCTTTTTGAAGATGGAGACAACATTTGCCAAGCTCCAGTCTGCAGGGACCTCACCTGTTCTTCAAGAATTCTCAAGGATTATAGACAGAGGCTCTGAGATTGCATCTGCAAACTTCTTTAGTACCCTTGGGTGCAGCTCATCAGACCCTGGAGATTTGAATTCATTTAAAGTAGCTAGGTGTTCCCTTACCACCTCTTTTCCTATCTTTGGCTGCTGTTCCCTCCTTCCATCATATATTCTGTGATCACCAGGTTGGTCACTCCTTTCCTTTTGGGTGAAGACAGGCGAAGGAAGTGTTAAGCAGTTCTGCCTTCTGTCTGTCGCCCAATAGCATTTCTCTGCCTTCTCCATGCAGAGGACTTAGGTAAAGGTACCCCTGCCCATACGGGCCAGTCGTGTCCGACTCTAGGGTTGTGCGCCCATCTCACCTAAGAGGCCGGGGGCCAGCGCTGTCCAGAGACACTTCCGGGTCACGTGGCCAGCGTGACGAAGCTGCTCTGGTGAGCCAGCACCAGCGCAGCACACAGAAACGCCGTTTACCTTCCCGCTAGAAAGCGGTACCTATTTATTTATTTGCACTTAGGGGTGCTTTCAAACTGCTAGGTGGGCAGGAGCTGGGACCGAAAGATGGGAGCTCACCCCGCCGCAGGGATTCGAACTGCCTGTGGGAGTCATAAAGCCATAGCAGAGGCTTATAAGACTGCAGTGTACCTCCTGACCTCGTGACCAGCACTCTGTGCCTTATAATGTATTAGAATGTATTGACCTTAAATGGAGTTGTGCTTCCTCTGGGCAGTGAATACCTTATATGGTGATGGGTGTAGAAAAAGCCTTGACCGGATGAGGTAACGTGAGACATTGGCAAATGGCCAAGCGGCTGGGGAGAACAAAGGAGAATAAATTGGAGGAGAGCAGAGAAAGGAGCTGCTCTTACCATCATGAAAATATAGCTGGCTCTCTGTGTCTTTTTTCAATGCTGTGCACCATCTCATGACTGCTGGATTCCCGTCAACCGCCGACCATGCGATCGGCAAGCCCTAGGCGCTGAGGTTTTACCCACGGCGCCACCCGTGTCCCTATGCAGAGGACTTACTACTTGCTTATTCTTCCTCTTGTTTCAAACATAGCCAAATAAACCTTTTTATTATTTTTAACCTCTGTTGCAAGCCTGAGCTCATTCTGAGCTTCAGTCTGCCTGACCTGCAACTGTTAGCTAATGTCTATAGTGTATTTAGGATATAAGATTTTATTTACACACACACTCGATCATAGGATGCATGGGCTTATAGCATCAACATCTTTGAAGCTCAATCAGAGCAAATGGCAATCTGAAGAAAGACCAAATTGTCATTTGCTCCAATTGAGCTTTAAAGGGCGGGTTTTTGTGGGGAAAACTCAGACATGGAACTTGAAAGCATGGACCTGTAACTGGAAAGAGCAAGGCAAAAGGCCAGCATGGATAAGCCCTTAGTTAAACTATGGAATTCACTTCCACCAGATGTGATGGCAGCCAGCTTAGACAGCTTTAAAAGAGGATTAGACAAATTAATGGAGAACAAGGTTCTCAATTCCCAGTCAAGATAGCTGTATATTCCACAATCAGAAGAACCATGTCTCTGAATACCAGTTGATGGAGAGCAATAGGAGTAAAGAGCAATTGAACTGGTGTCCTGCTTGTGGTCTTCCCGAAGGCACCTGGTTAGCCGCTGTGAGGAACAAGATGTTGGACTAAATAAGTCTTTGTTCTGATCCAGCAGCACTCTTTTTATGTTAATATATTCATTTTAACATGGGATGAAGCCCAGATATTCCTGCTGTTGCTCTTGTACCAGAGAACTCACAGAAAAACCTTTGAGATAAATGTGAGATTCAAGTCAATTCTTCTCAGTAAAATATATTCCTCAGGTGAGCACAAAGTCCTTACAGCATATTGCAAGGGTAGTACATTTTTCTTATCTCTGTTAAGGTCAAAGATCCAGTTTCTAATACTTCACCTATTACTACTGGCTTTTTATACTGGTGAATAATATTGTACATTTAGTATATAATAAATAGGTGGTATACAAATGTAAATGAGTATTACCAGTTGCTTGTATAATTTTGGTAGGCTCATATGAAGTCCTGCCCCTTAAAACTGATGCTGTTAATTTTCTTTCCACTGCCATATTGAATTCAAACTTGCTTCTTATATGTCCCTTGCTGACTTCTTGCGGGGGGCGCGGGGGGGGAGTTCAATCTGCACATCAGGTTTCAAATGCAAGAGCATATAACAGGATCAGCTAACATGTGACTTACTAGATGTTGTTGGATTCTAGCCCCAATGATCAGGCAAGATGGGGCTGTAGTCCATTTCGTCCATTCCAGGATACATGGATGTTCTCAGTAGCCGAGTTGTAGACCTGCTTATTAAGCCCCCCCCCCCAGCTCTGCAGGGGGGAACTGCTGCAAAATCTTACCAGAAAATGGATAAACAGTGCTAACTTTGGATTTCAACCAGGGGAAGTTTCTTTGGTGGTGTGGCCAACCTTCAGCCCTCCCCCTGCATCATAGGAGCCAATTCCTAGGGACCAAAGTCCCTTCACCTCCCTCTAAAATATTTGAGGGGCAAAGTTGATAGGCAGTGCCATTCAAATGGTGTGTATGTGCTACATATTGTGATCGATTATGGGGGGTGGGGCTTACCTGGTTTCCCCAATATTTTATTCAAGTTGGCACCTCCATCCCCAATCCATCTATCCATTGTTTTCTTTTGTGCAGATGCTCTATATTCTCTGAGCCAGTTAACATTTTACCATTTTCCTGCCCAGCTTGTTCTTGCAGCAACAAAAGTGCTAGGTCATAAATTCCTTTGAGTTAGCAATGAACCATTGCCATTTGAGAACAGAGAGAAGACTAGCCTGGTTCCTTTGGCTGTATTTGTTTGCACCTCATAGGAGTATTCCCCAAATAGTGCTGTGACCTCAAATCCAGATCTCAGATCTTCCTTTAGATATATATTTATTGTGATAAAAATCAAACCCTTTGTAATTTCCTTTATGCTCATAGTGATTCAAAGAGCTAAGGATTCCTGTGAGACAGGGATGAAGGATATGTTGATGGGCTCGTAGGAGTTCTGAGTGCCATAGGATCTTTTCACTCATTTGAATTATATTTATTGATGTTCGCTTTTTATTTTTTTGAAGATTTGGAAAGTAGAAGTGCCCAGAAGGCGAAAGTTCCCTTTCTTCTTGAATCTTTCATGAGTCTGGAAATTAAATATTAATTTAAAGTTTATTTTGCTAAAGGCCCTTATTTGACAACTTCCAAACTTTAAATCAGTTCCTCTCAACTGTGTTAGTAGCTTATCACATTCTAGCTTTTGTAGCATAGTTCTTTGAGTCTTGATTCACAGGTAACCATGATATGTAATCTGTTTGTTTGAATGTCTGGCCCTAGCCCAGCAGCCCACGGGTTGTTCCCTGGCAGCAAACCATGTTTTGAAGCCTTGGTTTGCTGTTGGCTAATGATCAAAGGCTTGTGTGAACTTTTGTCTGAACCCAACAGCCTTGCCTATCATTGGTTTGTTTGGCCAGCCCACTCCAGACGCATGCCCCTGCTTCAAAGCCAGCTAGAAATTAAACCAAGCTTTGGTGGAACAAGCAGAAGACAGAATCAGGATTCAAAATGACCTTAACAGATTGGAGAACTGGTCCCATACTAACAAAATGAATTTCAGTAGGGACAATGTAAGGTTCTACACTTAGGCAGGAAGAACTAGCTGTACAAATATAAGATGGGGGAGGACACCTGGCTTGCTAGTAGTACATGTGAAAACGATCTAGGGGTCTTAGTGGACCACAAGCTTAACATGAGTCAACAGTGCAATGCAGCAACAGAAAAGCTAATGCTATTATAGGCTGCATCAACAGAGGTATATTACTTCAAGAGAAGTAATAGTACCACTGTATTCTGCCTTGCTTGGACCATACCTATAGTACTGTGTCCACTTCTGGGCACAACAATTTTAAAAGGATATTGCCAAGCTGGTATATGTGCAGAGGAGGGTAAACAAGATGATAAAGGGTCTGGAAACTGAGACTTATGAGGAATGGTTGAGGGATCTGGGTATGTTTAGCCTGGATAAGAGGAGACTGAGAGGCGATATGATAGCCATCTTCAAATATCTAAAGGGCCCTCATATGGAAGATGGAGCAAGCTTGTTTTCTCCTATTCTGGAGAAAACAATTGTTTAGAATGCTGGACTCGTTTGAACAGAAGCACACCTTCATGGGTGCCTGGCCTGTTGCAAAGTCTCTGCAGTTGCCACTTCCTCGTTTGTAAGGTGTGCAGCTTAAGGGGTGGAATGCCACTTCCTCACTTCATGTATGTGGCCTGGGGGTGGGCTGACTTGTATGCTGCTGCAGCAGTTGCCTTGCTTCTGTTGAGGCACAGAGTAGTGGATGGTTCATCACCTTGCTTCCTTGTTCAGGGAGTGCAGGGTGATGGATGGCTGTCAGGGGCTGGGCAGAGGAGGAGGAATGGTGGAGACCGCCTCCCCATCCTGACCCTTCCAGGGGGGAGGAAAGGGAAGACAGTATAGATTTACAACAGGGGTTTGCGGGAGGTCACAGCTCAGAGGCAGATGAGGGTGAAAGTTGGGAAATAATGGGAGATGAGGAGCAGGCAGAACCAGAGCAGCTGGCTGACACATTACCACTAGAAAGCATTCCAGATCCACCATCTCCCAGCACCCGGTGGGCCTTAAAAGTAGAAGAGCAAAGAGCTCAAAGACAGGGGGCACTTAGCGGCACCCATAGAGGAGGTGATGATGTTGACAAATGCGGAAGTGGGAAAGAAAGGGGTGGAGGTTCATTCAGGAGAATGCCATTATCCAAGAGGCTGTGTTCTATAGCCACTCTCTGTAAAGTTTGAAATAAAGAAGTGTAATAAATTTTTGTCTTTATACTTTCCTGAGAGCCAGTGACACATCCTGACAATGACATGCAGAATGCAGCAGCAACCACCGACATACCTGAAGCCCTGTAACTATTGGAGAATCTCGGACTTAACCCTCCACCAGAATGGCAACCATCAGACCCACCGAACGACAACCAAGACGAAAATACAGCGAATGATTGGACGACAGTCAACAAGAGAAAGAAGAAACAACATGATAATGCAAACCAAGACAGTCAAGTACCGCTCACAGAACAGCCCTGCCAAACACACAACACAAGATTATGAACTAACCTCAGCTAAAGCCACACATCACAGATTGACAACCCTGCAACATCAACTACTGCCAAACAAAACACCCAGAAACTACCTCAAAGCAATGGACTGGTGAACCCCCCTTTTTATTTCCTCTCCTCCCCCTTGCTATCCACAGAGACCCCTCCCACACCAACACCAACCCAGATGACACTCACCATTACCACCCCTCCCACCCCATGCCTCCATAGGCCAACCCAGATGACACTCCTCCATTCTTTCCAACTCCACCCACCCCAACAACCCACCCCCCCAACCACACGCGCTCCTCACTCCAATGACTATACACAAAAAATAAGCACACAAACAAAAATAGAGCCCACCTCCGCCCCCAACCTCTCCGTCCCCTTCCTCACACATGAAAAAAGCCAAATAGACAGGTAAAGTAAGGAAAACAGAAACAGGTGAACTCATACTAACTAAATCAACACCTCAACCCCAATTAAACAACCAGCAAACAGGCTAAAATCTGACAAATAACTAACATAATGGTGGCCCCTGAGCGTGCCCATACTCACATCCCTAACCTAATACCCCAGCAAACCAATAATGTTGTTAACAATACTGACATTGTTTATAAACTTTATACCTAACACAAGCGCCCCAAAGGAGCTTGGCACTGTCTCACTGATCCACCCCCATCACAAGCAAAAGGGAGGATGGCCTGTTCTCAGACAAGGCCATCCATGTCAGGTGAGACACAGGACCAACCGGCTGGGAGCCAAATGATCCAAGCTACCCCAAACAAACACCTAGACTAACCTATAGGCTAGTCTCTATAACCTACCCCCAATATTCATCCCATCCCTAATTTTAACCCCCCTTCCCCCACCCACCACACTATATGTCGGCACAACACACTAGGTTTGATAGACAATATAAGGTGAGAAACACAGGAGAACCCAGACGAGTTGGCAGGGAATCATCCTATAAAATAGACATACAAAATGGCTAGCTTAAAAGCAATTGCACTAAATGTGAGGGGATTGATAAACCAAGACTACAAGATATTCACATCAATCCTTGCTAACTGCCTAAAAATCTTCCTACGCAAACTAATCACCCCAGACCAGGCAGGCTTTGTCCCTGGTCGCAACATAACAGACCCCATTAGGAAACTACTGAATCTGAGAGAACACAGCAAAACGACCAAACTCCCTCTGATGATCATGTCCCTAGACATTCTTAAAGCCTTTGATTGCTTAGGATGGAAAGGAGTATTACCTAACATGAAATTGGCCCCAGCTTCTTACAAATCCTCAAACAAATTTACTCCCAAGCCTTGACAAAATGCAGAATTAACAATATGGACTCCAGTACCATAGCAATCCAAAGATGCACAAAACAAGGATGCCCACTGTCTCCCTTTCTATTAATCTTGGCCCTCGAATCCCTAGCAGTCTGACTCCAAGCAGCCCCAGATATCAAGGGTGTGGAAATAAAAGGTAAAACCTACAAACAAGGGCTCTTCACAGATTACCTGATGGTCACAACACCAGACCCCATAAGCACAGCAACCAACCTAATTAAAGAACTCAACACATTTGCAATGGCGTCAGGCCTACAAGTAAACTTTGCAAAATCTGAGGCTATGTGCTTCAACATCCCCCACATCCCGCATACCCAAAAGGAATTCACCAACACCACAAAGATAAAACTGCTGCACCAAATTCAGGTACCTAGTGGTTCAAATAACCAGAAACCTCAACAAACTATACTTCCACAATTACAAGCCCCTGTGGCGACAAATCAACAGAGGCTTGAGGAAACGGAACAACACTAATTTCACCCTTTCAGACAAAATAGCCATGATCAAAATGATCATCCTCCCAAAACTAACCTATTTATTCTAAACCCTCCCAATCTGGATTCCCTCAACCCAACTCCAGAAGTGACAGATGGTATCAAATTGTATGGGAAACGCCCTTACTAAGAAAAGCTAAGCAATAAACTGAAACTGACACAGGGACAAATAAAAGAGGGCACCTGAAACCCAGTATGGCTCCCCTTTATCACATACACAGTTCAACAAGACAACAAGAAGAACCCACTGACAGCATACAAATTAATATGGCTTACCTGATCCAATAAACCCTCCCCCCCCTAACAAATGCAAACAAACCCCACTGCAGTCAACCACAGACAACCAACCACACCCTGCCCCCAATACCTCACACTACCAAGGAAATGTAACAAATAGAAAGAGAACCTATCCAGTTGACACTGACCCAAAACCACACACGTACTCTATACAAAAGAATATAAACTCACCACCCCACCTCTCGTCTCACCCATCCTCTTCCCCAACCTTATCCTGTACTCAACACTAATGCCTCACAACAAATGTCACTGGTTTGTAAGAAAGACTGCACAACCTGAAAAAGAGACAAGGCATGTGCTTTTGTAAACCAATAAAATCTTTAATAAAAATAGTTTTTTTTAAAAAAAAATAGTTATTGTGGAGCTGGAAAATGTCATCCAAGAAGAGTCAACCAAAATGATCAAGGGGCTGGAACAACTCCCTTATGAGGACAGGTTATATAGCATTTGGTGCTTTAGAGAAAAAGGCAAGTAAGGGGTGGGGTGGGGTGACACAATAAGAGATATATAAAATTTGGTGCGTAGAAAGTGGGAAGACGATCATTATTCTCCCTCTCTCGTAATACTACAACCTGTGGTCATTCCATGAAGCTGAATGTCAAGAGATTCAGGGCAGACGAAAGAAAATACTTCACACAGTGCATAGTTAAACTATGGCATTTGCTCCCACAGGTTAGTAATGGCCATCAACTTGGATAGCTTTACAAGGTAATTAGAAAAATTCGTGGAGGGTATCAATGGTATTGATCCCTGCTGGGGATCACCAAAGGGGAAGGTGCTGTTGCACAGGCATCTGACTGGCCACTATGAAAATAGAATATTGGATTAGATGAGACTTTGGTCTTAGCCAGTAGGGCTGTTCTTATAGTTATTTCTGGCTGGATGCCTGACATTCCTAGACATTCCATGCGCTTTGGTGTCTCAGAACAAAACAATCTTTAAATGTTGTACTTAACCTAGGGTTGAAGCGTGCTCATCGATCAAAGCCTGCTCTACCAGAATTAGTTGGATGTTCCCTATTGACATCAATAGATGCCCACTAAATATCCTGCACTACACACATAAATACTGCAAATATGAATGAAAGTTGACCATGCCATATATATTATCCATATGCATTCACGTCCCAGCTGATGTTCTAGTTCCCTAATACTTATGTCCTATTTGTTTTCACATTGAGATACTTTTACCAGCAGATGGTAGTATTGTAGTGTTGAAACCTAGAATGCAATGTGCAGGAATTATTTTTAGCTCTCTCTTTTTGGAACTTTCCAGTAATGTTGCTCCAAGATTTTCTCAGAATGTTTGTAATAGAGTTCTTTCTAAGTGTGTTTATCTGGTGAATCAACACATCTTTCATTCACGACCTTGTATGCAATTGGATTGTTCACCGATCATCTATGATGTCAGCAGCAATATACCAGCAGACATTTAACCTGGAGGTAATTTGCAGAGATTAGAAGCCTGATGCATTAAACATACATGTGGTACAAACAATATGACTGCAAGTAATTCCTAGAAAATAGTTTTCGAGGTATAAACTGTAGTTAAACATAATAGATACTGGACTAAAAACTAGAATCATGAAAATATGACCAGACAATCCTTTCATTATGTCTGACAAATGCAAAAGGTTTCATACTTTTCTCCCACCAACAGGCAGAGAAATAGCATGTATTTCTGAACCAATTAGAGAACTATTCTGTAAAAGCTACCCAACTTGAGTATACACACATACTGCTGTCACAATTCACTCCTTTAAAAGGTTAATCAAAGCTACTGAGCTATTAACTATATTTTCAAAGAGAATGAGCATGAACCCTCACCATGTAGAGCTGGCAGTAATTTGTCAGATTCTGACTACCAGACTGCGCTTTGCTAACAAGTCTAGGAAGTTTGCAGACACCAATAGAAAGCGCCTCTGCTATACTTTTAGGTTCAGAATCAGCTGGAGTGATCATAGCATTTATGTGTCTATAATTTCAAAGAACTCCACTTTGAAATGGGAACAGTATGACTTTATGAAAGGTTAATTGGGGCTGCGGGAAACAACAGCCTTCACACAGCTCATTTCAAAATGTGATCTGGCTAATTGGCTGCTTTTCTTTCACTGAAACGAGACCTATTTATGAGTGTGAAAGAACAGGCTAGCTACAAACTGGCTCCCACAGCAGCAAGACTCTGCTGCCTTACCTCCTGTGCTAAAGGTAAAGGTAAAGGGATCCCTGACTGTTAAGTCACGGACGACTCTGGGGTTGAGGCACTCATCTCGCTTTACTGGCCGAGGGAGCTGACGTTTGTCCAGGTCATGTGGCAGCATGACAAAGCTGTTTCTGGCGAACCAGAGCAGCGCATGGAAATGCCATTTACCTTCCTACCAGAGTGGTACCTATTTACTTGCACTTTGATGTGCTTTCAAACTGCTAGTTTGGCAGGAGCAGGGACCGAGCAACGGGAGCTCACCCCGTCGCAGGGATTCGAACCACCGACCTTCTAATTGGCAAGCCCTAGGCTCTGTGGTCTAGACCACAGTGCCACCCGCGTCCCTGTGCTACTAATTCCCAGCACGTGCCTTCCAGACTAAGCTCTGTTTCTCAAGGGTGCCATCTAGGCTTCAATAGCAAGCTGGCAAGGATCAGTCTGGCTCTACCAACCAGCCTCACAATGTGATTTTCAGTCACAGCAGGGCCTTGTCCTCCTCTCTCATGCTAAGCCTGCCTATCTTGAACAATGTTGTCCACTAGACCTGGATTGTGCCACTGGTCCCATTAGACTGACTGTTACTTTCCACCCCCTAAACCCTGAAACCTGATTACTTGGGGCCTGAGACCTCTTGAATCAGGAGTGTACCAGCACATACACACACACCCTCTGTAAGGGTTTCTGCACACAGGCTATTATGCTGGTGCTGTTACATTATTGATACTGTATGTCTTGGAGTCAATAAACTTGATCTCCCAAAGGCCTTTGATAGAATCTTCCTGGACCAACTTAGTGGGATGGATAATGGAGGCACTGTATTTTGGTGGTTCCACTCATAACTTCAGGGTTGTGTCCAGACAGTAGCACTGGATAAGTGTTCCTTGGCCCCCTGGCACTTCTGCTATGGGGTTCCACAGAGCTATTTAATATTTTCAAAGCCATTGGGCGCAGCCATTAGGAGTTTTGGAGCAAGGTGTCATCAGTACACTGATGATACACAGCTCTACTTCTCCATAACATCGGAATCAGAGGCATTTCAGTTCTTTTGCCATCAGTTCTAAAAGATCCAGGTAGCTATCAGCCTGGATATATAGCAGATAATTCCTTCCTATAGCAAAATCAGACTGAGTGCCAACAGGAATGTAAGTGGAAAGCACAGAGGATGTGATATCTATCTATCTATCTATCTATCTATCTATCTATCTATCTATCTATCTATCTTTCATATTTAATTTTCATAAGGTCAAGTGTATCGTCACTCTGTAGCAAGATTGTGCCTTGCCATACACACACACACACACACACACACACACACACACACACCCAGCCCATATTCAGGTGAACCTCATAGTATACAGAAATACAAAACATTTTCTTTTATTTCAAATAAAAGGCATGTAGAATGAAGTCCATTGTGGAACAGACAAACAAACATGTTCAGTGGATTCCAGGAACTATGGAGCATTGAGTGACAGAAAAGAAAACCAACGGCAAGGGAATGAATTTGTCTGTTTGCAAGGCACATTCTTGCTACAGACTGACGATACACTTGACCTTATGAAAATTAAATATGAAAGAGATGTTTTAAAAATACTCTTCTCTCAAGGAGGAAATTCCTCTCAGAATGGATTTCCAGATTTCTCAGAATGTGCAGGATCAATTCACGTGGAAAAAGCAGCAAGGTCTTCCTGGGAACCTTGAAATGCAATCTGGCAGTGGTTGTTCCACATGTCGTCTGCAGCAGTATGCTGTGCAACTCTGGTTATTTTCACTACTCCACTGCAAGCCACACACCAATGAAAACATGGACTTCAAGATGGGAGGGATTCAACTAGCAAGCCTCACCATCAGAAGCCAGCACAACGGCTTTCGATAGTGCAGTGAGGCCTATCTCATCTCATGGCTCCAAACAGTTAACTTGGGCGGGGTTGGGGGGGATCAGGAACAGTGCAAAGTGAGGGGAGTAGACAGATAATATCATCAGGCTAGCAGAAATGCCTGTGATGATGGAGTGATCTGCCTAGTGCTATACAGTGGTACCTCGGGTTAAGAACTTAGTTTGTTTTGGAGGTCCATTCTTAACCTGAAACTGCTCTTAACCCAAGGTACCACTTTAGCTAATGGGGCCTCCCACTGCTGCCGCACCGCCACCTCACAATTTCTGATCTCATCCTGAAGTAATGCTCTTAATCCGAGGTACTATTTCTGGGTTAGCGGAGTCTGTAACCTGAAGCGCCTGTAACCTAAGGTACCACTGTACTAAATTTCTTCCCCTACATCTGAAACTTGTGCTTTGACACTAGACTATGACCCTGCCCTTTAATAAAATTTTTTTGTTTCTCTTCTTTTTTCTTTCTTTTTCTTTCTTTCTTGTTTTTCTATTTCTATTTTGTAACTGTTTGTGAGGTTTTTTTTGCTTTTCGATGTAATTTTTCAAGAATTCAATAAAAAGAATTTGAAAAAGAAAAAAAGAAAAAAAAGAAAAAAAGAAAAAAAGAAATAAAATAAAATAAAATAAAATGAGAAAACCTTGCTATATATGCACTCTTGAAAATACACCATTGTAGCCCAGTGTTGCCTGTTCTGAGTTGTAATGACTCCAGTCTCAGGAATGGGTGTTCTCCTGCTTTGCCACTGAGATCTTTTAAGTGGAAAGTCTAGGAATTCAATTTAAGGAAAGTCTAAGCTCCCTCTCAGCCAGGAGGGTTTGAAACCACAACCCCATAGACAACAAGCAAACAAGCGTGCCACAATTAGTCCAGTGAGTCATAGGTGGAATAGCCTCCACATTGTGGCATTTCAAGCAGCCAGCACATGGGCCCGGGATGACATTCTCATTCAACTCTAACAAAAGCATGTGAAGAATCATGGCCTTTGGCTTTGACTCTCAAAGCAGCATCATGGTGCAAGTCTCATGGGCTGCCAGCAGAGTGCTTGTGGGAAAATAATAGACCTTGTGCTGCCTGGAAATAGGCAAGACAGTTTATTATTTTATGGGTGACTATACTATATACCCATCTAGATCTAAGACACGTGACTCACTCTCATTCAGAAGTGACAGGGTGGGATGCTCCCTGCTGAGTAGTTTGCTGTCAAGGGCACCTTAAGGTGTGATCTTCTGAGCTTATTACCACCTAGTTCTATGTGGGGCATACTGGATATTTAGGATGTCTTGAAAAGAAATTCAGGCTGTCAAAATAAAATAAAATAAAATAATCAGGTTATGGCTGGGAATGGATTAATAATAAAATTGTGAGTCCCATCCCCTTAAAAAAAGGTAAAGGTAAAGGACCCCTGACGGTTAAGTCCAGTCACGAATGACTCTGGGGTTGTGGCACTCATCTCGCTTTATCCCCCTTAGGCATCTCAAATACACCCCCCAATTATTGTTCTTTTTTGGGTGACTTGTAACTATTTCAGGTATGACATTTGTTGCGGCCATGTTCGATTCACTCCCAAGCTTTATGAAATTGTACTTGAAAGGGGTGAAATCACATGAGAGTATTTTTTTTAGTAGGGTGAGAGTATTTTTTTAGTGGGGTGTGTGATTCTGATCTACTCTTGAATTAAAGAAAGAGCGAAATTCCAGGAAGAGGACGTGCCTTATCTTTCAGCAGCAATGACTCCACTTTCTGCAGAGCGTTATAAAATTGCTGTCGTCCAACTATTATTTATTTCCCAATGCTGCGCCAGGAACAAACGTGGGGTGTAAATCATAGGCTTTTTCAAAACTTCGGCGGAAGTAAACCACCAGCCTAATAAAAGAGGCCGCTGGCAGCTGCCCCACTACTCAAGGCAGGGAAACGTGCTGCTGCTCCTCGCCCTGTCTGGGAGCCTCAAGAAAGAAGCGGCGGGCGCTTGGCCCCTCTTGCCAAATGGCTACTAGCAACGCCCGCCAGGCTTCCCGCTGCTGCTCCCCGCCTCTACCGCCCTTCCTTTTCTGCCTCCGCGTTGGCGTGCGGCTTTCTCCGCGTGTCTACTGGGCTAGGATCATTGCAGCATCCGACGTCATCCGCCCCTGATTGGCAGGGCTCCGAGGCCCGGCCCTGCCCTCCTTCGCTCTGATTGGCAGAAGGACGCGGTCCGGCCCCGCTTTCCTGGAAAGTTCTTGGAAATCTATCAAAGGTATTTCCTTGAACGCAGAGAGCGGCGGCAGCCAATGCTGGATAAGCCTGAAAACAACCAGCAACTTTTTCAGCCGGATCCCTTGAAAAACCCTCTCCCTTTCCAGCTGGGGGATATTTTGGTGATCTGTTGGGGGGATTATTTTAACTCCAGGAGAGCAAGCCTGACAGCAAGATCTCTGCTACGGACGCATCTATTTATATATATTTCTCTTTTTTCTTGTTAATGTCGGCACAGTGATGTGAATACAATACAATTCCAGGAATCCACCACTTCCTGGAATAGATTAAAAGGGAGCAAACAAAAGATTACTTAGTAGTGGCTTCCCCCCTCCCAGAGCTTCAAGATTACTTCAAGAGGCAGCGTCGAGGCGAGCTGCAACTCTCTCTGCTCACTTCTTCCACGCGTTTAAGACAAGAGAGAGATTTATTTATTGAGACGTATTTATTGATTTTTCTTTCCAGTTGTTGCTGGTGATTTTATACGCCACCGGGAAGGAGATTTCTTTCCTTCTCTCATATTCTTTTCTTTTCCCCGTGTAATATTTTTTTTTAAAATTCACCTCTGCAAGAGTTCAGTGGAAAACTGCTAAGGTTACGTACCTTTTCTTACTTGTAACTTGCTGAGCAAAGACTTTCTGGATACCTCAAACTGTCTGCTTTTCAGCGAGTGATCTCCAAGGTGCTTTTGAGAAGCTTCTGGGTCTTCATCCAGCCTTCTTTTTCCGAGTCACTTACTGGCCGACTGTGGTACCTCCTGTTTGAGAACAAAGACCGATCATAAAGAAGAAACCCAAAAGAGGGAGAGCTTTTCCCCCAGTTCCCCGAAGACTTGATGCTCTTTCCTTGGTCCTGGAGTGACATGATCCTCTGTGTTCAAGGGTAAGATCCCTCAAAGACTTTGCAATTTTCTTATCCCACTTTTAAAAGTACTGAAAAGGTATTGTGGAACAAGTCCTCAAACCCCCTTTTCTTTAAATAAGGGATTTCAATTCAAATCACTGTGTGTGTTTAAGTTACTTTATTTCAGTTGAAGGTCACCCTTTGTTCAGGTTCCCATTTTTAAAAAGGTAAACATGCAGCACATCAAGTTAACAAAATTCAATACGCTTTTAAAAGAAGTGGAAGGAAGAGAGTTGCTGTTTCTATTGTGCATGTTTGATTAAAGATGTACATGTCCACTCAGAAAAAAAGTCCCACTGAGTTCAGTAGGCCTGACTTCTAGATAAGTGGGCATGCAATTGCAGCAAAAAGGCTTTATAATCTTACTTAAACTGAGGAGCGGTGTGTGGGGATCAACTGGAAGAGAATTCCAGACATACAGAAAATACACTTGAGTTGGTACAGAACAGTTTGTTGTGAGTAGTGAAGGGCTACTGTTTTAACCATCTTCAGATAATTAAAAAAACCCAACACCACTGCAAAAATATACATAGATTGCTGTAACTGATAATAGCTTATCTACCCAAGACTCTGTGTGTGTGATGTATACATGGCACGCTGGTCACGCAACTATCTACATGTTACTGCATTTGTGAAACTTAGGACAGCACAATTTTTCAGTTTGACTAGATGTATCCCACTGTTCTTACTATCACACCAAAGAGTCCCAACTAGAACTCATACTCGTGCTGCCAGACTAACATTTACAGTTACTTCAGATATCAAGAGGTGGTAGCTGTACACTAAGACTGCATGTTGTCTGACATTCCACACTCAAGCAATGTAAAATACTTACCTAGTTATATAGTCATTAAGAGCTATGCCATTTAAAACTATTCCAAAAGAGAATCTAGAAGTTTTTGCCCCTTTCCACTCTGGCAGAGGTGGGGGTTTCCACCTCCTCTATTGCTTCTATGTATTGCTGGCTAGACACCACAACGATTTTCCAGTTTCTTTGTTTTCATTGCTAATACTTTCTGTTTGTGTGATGAGTTTCAAAACACATCTGCTCTAATTTAGTCTTTGTCCTCATTCACACCATACATTTAAAGCACTACAAGACCACTTCAGTCATGGCTTCCCCCAAATAATTCTGGGAGTTGTAGTTTGTTAAGGGTGCTCTCCCCTAAAAAAACAACAACGATTCCCTGAGTGATTTTACAATCAATCCCTCTTCACAGGCAACTCTGGGATGGGATGGGAATAGGGGTCAACTCCCAGAATTCTTTGGAGGAAGCCATGACTGTTTAAAGCGGTATCATATTGCTTTAAATGTAAAGCATTTAAAATGTAACACATTTTAAAATTGCTATAATGGTGTGAATCGTTCCTCTTCCTATGTTGGTTTACAATTCATTTGCTTCCTGTGCTGGCTTTTAACCTGGGGCTCTCTAGAATTTTGTGCAGGTTAGAAACCACTTGTCTCCTGCTCACTTAAGCAGAATTCCCAAGGGAGAATAGAAAAGCACTCAATAAAGCACAGGGCTGGAGAATTTCCTGAATCTTCCTATCTTGCCATTTAACTTTCGTTTGCTGGGGAAGTAAGCAACTCCAGAACTTTCAGCTTTAGTTTCGGGGCTGCTCATTTATTTTTTATTCCCCAGAACTAATAATTCTTTGGAGAAGGTTTGCAACCTTTCTTTAAAACTGTGGAATGCCTTTCACATTTTCCTAAGTAGCTCAGCTTGAGAAGTATACTGGTTGTTGTCTTAATTTCTGATTAAACCGTTGTTGCTATTTTGATAGGTTCACCATTCCTTAATTTAGAACTAGCTAATAGACCACATGGCTCATATCTCTTTAATCCTAGAAAGACTGACATTCCTCCACAGGGCCCAGGTGATAGACATGAGGTTTGTCCTCAGAACAAACCTGCACAGTACATAGATCCATTGGGCTTCATGGATATAAGTAGAGATGTGAACCAGTCCAGAATGATCAACTATAGCACACTGGTTCTCAGTCTGTGTCCTTCCTCTGAGCAATCACACTTTGATGATGTAGATGCTTTTCTGATACTCCCTAAAAGAGATACCTCTTTTTGCAGGGAGGGTACAATTTCATTTTTATTATTGTCCTGTCTGCCCTATGTTTATGCCCAGTCTGCTTCAGTTTATGTTCCTCTCAGATCATATTTAGAAAGCTACTACCTCATTTGGCATGAACATTTTTATCTTCTTATCTTCTTGCACACCTTCTCAAAGATATTCCCCGGCTTACTACTCACACCAGCCTTTCTCGTATTCCCAGTTGCACTGGCAGAGGAAGGCGGGTGCGGTGCGCACCAGGTGTCAGCTGTGAGGGCAGATGACATCGCTGTACCACCCCCCCCCCCATGTTCATTGTGCGGGCAGCAGGCCACTAGGGATGCTGCTGTGGTGGCAGCTCTCACACGTCTTCATCATTCCTTCTTTGCTGCAAATTGCCTTTCTGTCACATCCTGGAGCCCTTCACTTGGTTGAACCACAAAATTTCACTCTTGTCTCCCTTTCATACCCTAGTTAAGCAGCCAGGATGCATGGACTGCAAGGACTGTTTCTCTAAGGAGACCGAATGCAGGGAAAGACCTAGCAAAAATGGTATTAACATCTTAGAGCACAGCATCACTCCCCCTGCTGCAAAAACAAAACAAAACAAGGGGCAGACTAGAATGCTTTTAGAACGTTATTTTAAAGAAGGGACATGTGTTGCAAACTCCAGGAATAAGATTTAAAGGACTGGGATAAGGTTATTTATTTCTACAAACAATAGAGTTTTGGGTTCAGTTACAGAGGAGACCGTTTCCACCATGCCAGGCCCTTTGCCCTCTCTGCCTAGTATTTGTAATCTCAGCAAGCAGACCTATGGTTCAAAGAAGCCCATGCCAAGTATCCAGTTCAGAAAATAAGATGGGTTACAGGGCCTCATGCCCTCTTCTCCTTTTGGCCAAGAAACTCTGAGGCCTTTAGAGCCTGCCAGCTGGAGTGGCTGTTTTGTTAGCTACTATTTGGGGTTGGTGCGTAAGGCTAGCTCATTGTCCGTTTGCTCATATGAGTGGTAAACATCCATCTCTGGAGGGTGAGAGGAAAGGACGACGACGTTACATCTTGTGCAAGAAAGATGAAACCACGCAACAAAAGCAGAAGCTGGTATTATTAGGATTTCCCTCCACCCTTACTATCAGAAGCATATATACGTCAGCTTATTAGGAACTGATTTGGCCATTCTGTTCCTATAATATATGGGACAGGGTTTCCTAAGAATCTCTGGATTTTGTTTTGTTTTTTAATCTTTTAAATTATTTATTATTTACATGTGAGCCATTAAAATATATGTAGCTCTACTGAGTTTCATAAGCAATGCAAAGCAATGCAGAAACAAAACCCAGACTGAGAGCTTACAGTCTAAAGTAGGCAAGGAAGAAGACAGAGGAATGGGTGGCAGAGAGAAGGACGGCAAGGTATTTATGGGCAGAGATGCTTAAACTTGATTCCAGTTGGGAATGAGAATTAAAGGTTATGCCGAAGATTTTAATATTTAGATTCCTACGCGTGCATCAGAATTCCCAGGACTGCTCAACATTTCCCTCATGAACCAGATATTTCTGAAAACAGAAGGGCACTTTCATTTGTGAGCATGAACCCTCCCACTTCAATATCTCTAATTCTGTGGGACCCCACATCTCCCCTCCCACAGAAAAGTAGTAAGAACAAAGCAGATTCAGGTAATTGTGACATTCAATTACATTTCTCTCTTCCCCGTATGGGTGGAAGCAAAAATGAGGGCATCACAACAGAGAAAAGATCAGTCCAAAGTGTACAGTATTCCCTATTACAGGTACCGTAATCTTTATGGACTGCCCATTATAGTAACATTCAGGTCTAGTGATGGACCTGAACCAACTGAATTTGGAACTGTGAACTCCTGTAATGAAGCCTTGCTGGTAATTACAGCTACTTCCTGCCTTTTCACTTTGTTAGTCATTTACTACCATGCAAATTACTGATACGTTCAGATTTGCCGGTTGCTATCACACCCACTTTGGAGAGTAAAGTGGTTACACAAGGTACAAAGAAACTTAGAGCCCGGGCCAACATGCGTAGGTGCTTTTGAAAGGCGGCATTAGAAAAGCTATGGAGTGGAACAGAATTGAGAAACTGAGTTGGCAAATGGTTCTTGGCCATGGTTTGCCTGAGAAGGACTTTGTCTCATGGTTATGGAGGAAAGGTGTGGCCCACTTCAAAACTTTAGCGCTGTGAATTTCTAGCAATGTCTAAATTTAGCACACAAATCATATTTGTTACTGTACTGCCTGCCGCCTTGCAGTGGGTGTGTTCCAGATAAGGTTTTTGTGATTTCGTGCATTTCCCCTTTTGGGGAGGTGCAAAAGCTTGCAGCTCAGAAAACAATTGCTTAGAAGAAGAAGAAGATGATGATCTCGGCATTCACATCCCTTGTGGGTGATACATGCACTTTTCTCTGTGCTTTTTTTGTTGACTCATCTTTAGACTTCCATATTCAACTGGGTTAATTGAAGGGAGCCAAGCAGCAAGACCACCAGGCTATGTGGAAGGGGAAAATACCGGTAACAACTAGCAGAATACTGTGGTACCTCAGGTTACATACGCTTCAGGTTACAGACTCCGCTAAGGCAGAAATAGTACCTCGGGTTAAGAACTTTGCTTCAGGATGAGAACAGAAATTGTGTGGCGGCAGCAGGAAGCCCCATTAGCTAAAGTGGTGCTTCAGGTTAAGAACAGTTTCAGGTTAAGAACGGACCTCTGGAACGAATTAAGTACTTAACCCGGGCTACCACTGTACCGATGGGATAGGATGGATATGTAACCTCATCCCTTGTTTTCATCAAGGTGTCGTTGACACTGCATGCAATGTCTGCCATGCGTTGGGGTGCGTTTTTTTAACCAAAGAAGTGGCAGACTGTACAACCAAAGCAGAAAGGCCTTTTGCAAATGGGACTCAAACACTTTGACTTTGCTGCCTGTGCACAGCCTCACCAGCACAGCTGGATTTAGGGCAATGCAGGCCATTGCCCTGCACAAGAATGCCAGGCAAAATCATTCTTCTTTAACCAGGCCTTTGGCCAATGCCCCTTTAAAATGTGTTGTGGAAGCGGCGGTGTGTGTGTGTGTGATTGGGTTGTCTTTGTTTTTGTTTTTATTACCCATTTCCTGGTTTTAATATTGTAAATTTATGCCCTGAGATCTATGGGTATAGGGCAGTATACTACTACTACTACTAATAATAATAATAATAATACACAGAGTGAAAGAGGGGAGGGCGCCCAATTTTGTCCTCACTCAGGGCGCCATATTACCAGAGTCCATCCTTGTTGCCAATTCCACAGGTTTTTAGACAAGTTCACTTGGGGCTAATGAACGAGCTTCCAGTTTGTATTTCCTGATGGGTGCAGTCTTGGTGGGTAGCTGGAAAAGAGTAGTGGGACATGGAGCTGGCAGAGGAGGAGGAGAGGGGCCAGACAATAAGTGTAGCAAGAACAGATCCGACTGTAGGCTGCCTGTAAGCGTATATGCTATTCTTTGACTCTTCAGCTCTTAGAGACGTTGCATAAGACGCGGGTACACCCAAAATCGCTTCAACACTTTCCCCTGCGTATGTGTTGGTAATTATTATTCAGGCACAGTAATGTTTGAGATGCAGTAGAAAATAGAGCACTATATTTGAAAAGCATAAGAGTGAATTTTAAAACTTATTCCAAATTTCTCTTTTAGTGCATTTGATTTTTAATGGGATATAGTCAGGGAATCAAGTGAAGTTCTGTATGCATCTACTCAGAAGTAAGTGGATTCAGTGAGACTTGTTCCCAGCTAAATGTTTATGGGTTGCAATCAAAGAGAAAGAAAAAGACTGGGTCTGTAGGACCGAAAAGCCACAGGCATGGAAAGAGTATTTGAGGCTGCAATCCTATATACAGTAATCTGGGAGCAGTTCCACCAAACTCAAAAGGACTCTTTCTGAATAGACATGCATAGGATTGTGCTGTCAGTTATCTTCTGTCTGGGGACAAGCCTGCACGACCCCATTTATGTTTACTGAAAAGCACATCCCACTCACTTCAGTGGGTCTTAGTCCTTTGTGTGCTTATTATCACAGTTAAGTGGTATGCATTTCTTCCCTTTCTTCTTCCTCTGTTTATCTGCTTGTGCAGTGTAAGAGGCTGTCACATAGTGGGTTAGTACAGTAGGAAGCAATGCATTGATGCAACCTGGTTGCCAGGCAAGGTTAAAAACCCCCAAAACTAATTCTAAATGCCCTTCCTTTCAGATCCCATCCTTTGCTGGCAGAGGAGAAGATCAGAAGCCTATCGCTTGGGGGCCTTGCAGCGAATCTGTCAGAGCAAGTCATGCAGCCTCTGTCAGTCACACCTTTCCAAGAAGAGCCTGCTCCACCCTTTGTGGCGCCCACACCGGACAACAGCCCGCCTCAAGCACGAGACCCAGAAGAGGATCTGCTATGCATTGCCAAAACATTTTCATATCTGCGGGAATCTGGTAAGAGCCCTCGGAGACTTGGTAGTGGAGCGTGCCATGTGTGCTAGAGGTGCAAATAACAAGGAAGTGGAAGCATTCATGCGGTTGATGGGCAACAATGACTGTTGAAAGCTGCTTGCAGTGGAGATATGGATGACACACCATTGGGCGGCAATGGCGACAGTTCAGAAGGGCATTATGGGCCTTGAGAACTGGTTGGCTTTTCATTAGATCTCAGTGCAGCCAGGCAAATGGCGCCATGTTCTTCTGAAAAGCTGGCTTGGGGAGACTGGACCTGCAGCACTACACCATGAATCCCTGCTTAGCTCATTGGGACTTACCATGTGGGCTAGTGGGTAGAGGGTCCAGCTTGGGAAAATGGGATCTGGATTCAAATCCATATTCAGCCACAAGGCTGCCTTAGACTGTCAGCCTGGATAAGTGGGGAAATCCCATAGAAGCCACCGTGAACGTACTGCAGTGTGCAGTAGTAAATAAATACATCTCCTTTCCCTGTATTACTTTCCGTTATGATTGTAGATCAGGTTTTCTAAACTTGGGTTTCCAGCTGGTTTTAGACTACAATTCCCATCATCCCTGACCACTGGTCCTGCTACCTAGGGATGATGGGAGTTGTTGTCCAAAAGCAGCTGAAAACCCAAGTTTGGGAAACCCTGTTGTAGATCCTGCACTGAGCAGGGGTTTGGAATACAGGACCTCCAGGTCCCTTCCAACCCTATTATTCTTTGACGAGTTTGTACTTTTTCTTCTATGTGTTTCTTATCTCTCTGCCTCTCTTCTAGGCTGGTACTGGGGCTCTATCACAGCCAGCGAAGCCAAGCAGCAGCTCCAGAAGATGCCCGAGGGGACTTTCCTGGTGCGGGACAGCACTCACCCCAGCTACTTGTTCACCCTCTCAGTTAAGACCAACCGAGGCCCCACCAACGTGCGCATCGAATATGCCGACAGCAAGTTCCGGCTAGACTCAAACTGCCTCTCCAAGCCTCGCATTCTGACCTTCCCGGATGTGGTCAGCCTGATCCAGCATTACGTTCTTTCCTGCACCGTGGAGAGCAAAACGGACGCACCTTACCCGCCTCCCATGCCTTTGCCTCCTATGCAGAAGGAGGTCTCGGCCGTGCACCTGAAACTCATCCAGCCTCTCAAGCACAGGGACAGCCCTCCTAGCCTCCAGCACTTCTGCAGGCTACGGATCAACCGGTCGACTGCCGAGACAGACCAGTTGCCTCTACCAAAGAGAATGAATGACTATTTGAAACAGTATCCTTTCCAGCTTTGAGGGCGCTGCTGGTTTGCATCAAGACAGACTATAGAAGCAATTTTTTTAAAAAAACAAAAAACTATATACATAAAATAAAAATTAAAAACCTGATGGGACAGTGATGGGGCTTTTTCCCACCGACATGGTGTGGTATTATTTTAAGTGGGCACAGTAAGTTAATACCCTCCCTGTATTTTCTCCCCAGCTATCCTAATTCCATTCCTGTGCCAAGGAGGAGGTGCTGGAATTGTGGCCATTCCAGTGCCCAAACCTCAGAGCTTCTCTTTATTTTCTGACTTTGTCTTTGAGGAAAACACACTTGGCATGTGCACACTACTTGAATTTCAGAGTCACCATCACACCAGGAATGTCGAAACATTGTTACTGTCGTTATTTATATCCATGGTAGCTTTTATTCTTTTTCACTACTACTAAGTATAATATAGATTACTACTACTACTACTATTATTACTACGTTTGCTTCTTTTTCAAACAAACCTGTAGCTATCCATAGTAACCCTTGGGGGACTTTGAATATCGACCAGTTAAGTTGTCTTGCTGTAGCCTTCTCCTTAATCTATGATAGTGCATTCGTACCCAGATGCCATTGGAAGCCCATGAAAGGTTGACCCTAGTCAGCTGTCAACATCTAGACTTCAGGTCCCATCATCGTAGCACACAGAATCCTTCCTTCCCTCCCAAACAAGCCTATTGGGCTCGGACAATTGAGCGTATTTTTGACTCTATCTTCCCCTCTTGAAGAGGACACACCCATTCTGAAGTAGCCAATTATATACTAATGATTTGCTTTTTTAAAAAATAACACAGTGAAGGCTCCTGAGTACCCTCTGCATGGAGCTGAAGCACTTGTCTTGGTGGGATGATCCCATCTTCAGTATTCAGACCAAGCAAACTTCTATACATATATTTATATATTTATTCCTTCCTTCCTTCCTTCCTTCGGGGGAAGGAGCCCAGCAGAAAACAGGGTACCTTTCTTCCACCATCCCAATAACACCGCCAACCAGTTGGTTCTTAAGTTTTTATGTCACTGCTTTGTTTAGCACCATGTGGCTTCAGAAAGAGCTGGATTCTGTTATTCACTACCTCATTGGCTAGGGGTAGCTTGACTTGTAGGTTGAAGCGGATAGTTGCTTTTTGAATAACATAATGAAATCAAAAAAAGTAAAACTTTAATGTACCTTTTTTTTTTTTTTTTTGCTTCCCTAAAGTTTGCCTGTGGACACTTAATCCACTTTTATTTTGATCCTTGTATATGGGGAAGGGAGAGGGAGAAAGAAGCAATCAAGTGTTACCCCAGCTTCCATCTGGGGTACCATATCCAGGCAACTCTAGCACACTTTGTATTTCTTAAGGAGCTGGTGGTGCCCAAGACCCCAGAATTTGCTGTGCCTGGGCCAAGATAACAAGCTTGGCATTCATTCTGCCTTCCTCAGCCTTGTGACCTGATCACTGGGGGCAGAGGATTTGTACATTCAAACTAGAATGGTTGGTCTCCCATTATATATCTAAATCCTCAGGACAATGATGGATACACTTTCCCCATAAGCCTAGAGCTGAGCTGGAGACGAGAGATTTCTGCTATGTCAAGAGACTGAGATTCAGGTAGGGCTAAGGCCCCTTTGCATCAGAGATGGGGAACATGGAGTCTTCCATGTATTGTTGAACCACAGTTCCCATAATCCTTGACTGTCGGGCCATTTCTGATGGGGCTGGTATCCAACAACACATTGGAGAGCCACAATTTCCCTATCCCCACCTTAAAACAGGCTTGACCAACCAAAAGCTTTCAAAAGGATTTTGGACTACATCCACCGTCAGTGAACAGCCATGCTGATTGGGGCTGATGTATGCTGTGGTCCAAAATGGCTGAAGGGCACCATGTGGACAAGTTCTACAGAGTAATTTGAAATATATATCAAACCTTCAGCTCCCATTGCCAATCCAACATGACCTGGGATATTTAGCTAATGTCTGTTTCTTTTTGTGTCCCCCTAACCCCTCTGCCTGGATTTCTTTTGTATTTCTGGTTTTATTTTGGATACTTTGATGACTGACAGAGAATGTGTGCCTGTGTGATGTCTGGTTTGTTGCTCACTGAGCTCTCTCCTGTTCACTGTGACAGACTGAGCAAGGGCAAATGAATGAGAACAGAGAATATATTTAAAAAACAACAACAAAATACAATAAATGATATTTTTAAATATAAACAAAACACTGCAATGTTTTCTTTCTTCAGTGTAGCCTGTTGCAGAAGCCTTTTAAGCATGTTTCACTTTGCTCTACTAAACGTATTGTAGTTACTTCAGGAAACTCACCTGCTAATATTGCAGTCCTAAATCCTGGCACCACTGTGTCAGTTTTGGCAGTGCCCTCATATTGCTACAGCACAGGGATGGGGAACCAGTGACTGTCTAGGCTTGGCTGGACTGCAACTCCCATAATCCCTGACCATTGGCCATGCAGGCTGAGGCTGATGGGAGCTGGAGGGCCACAGGTTCCTCATCTCTGCTGTGTAATTGCCTATTGTGACATTGCAAGGTATTAGTCAAGGTCCCATAATGATTATAGTATAAACCTAAGGTCACTTTTCATTGAAGAAGGTTTTGCATCTGTCGTGTACAGGTTGGAAGCAGAGGAATGGTGGAACCAGCTGGGAAACCATCAAGGGAAGAAGGCTCAGAACCCAGGGAGTGGTGGTGGGATGACAGGGGTCAGAGGGAGAAGATGGAGAAGGCTGGGAAGAGGAGCTGAAGAAGTAACAGGGCTTGGTGAGGTAGGAGAGGCTGTGGCATAGAGAAGTCAAGAGTCAAAGGCAGAAGCTGAAGCAGGTGTGTGGGAGGAGGGAGGCCAAGAGGCAGAAATGAATCAAGCTGGTGAAGAGTCACGAGTCTTGCCCCCTCCTGCTGCAACAAGCTCCCCTCCCACATTGTCTCCCAGAACGAGAAGAGGCATGAAAAGGAGAGAGGAGAAGTTAGCTATGTGAAGGCACAGTCTCTGATTGCTTGGGGAAAGCACTAAGGAGGCAGGGACTTTCAGTCTCGGCAATTGATTTTCATGCAGGAAGACCACCAGAAACGAACTGCTCTGCTCATTAGGCCCGACAATCAAGTCTGTAGAGATCATGTTTTTGCTAATAAAAAGTTAACTCCATCTTTGAACGGTGTGAATACTGGCCTGCACACTCCTGTGACAGCATCCCTACATCTACATATTTAGCCCTTCTGCATGTTTAGAAACTGAGGACAACTGACAACAGTCTCAGGCTCTTTGATGCAAAGAGATCTTATTTCTTTGGTGTTCCAATGGCACAGGGAGATCCAGTGCCTTAGTTAAATGGTGTAGAATTTACACATTTTCAGGGGCACTCTTGAGTCATATCAAAGGAAGTCATCTTGTTAGCACAAGATGTACAAGCCTGTACAATGTGACTTCCTCTCCCTGTTCTTTTGCCTGAGAGACATTGCTGTAGCATCCAGGGGCTGCTGGAATCCTCATAGGGTGGGATTAGATGACAGACCCTCTGTCTCAGCACTGGTGGACTGGAGACCATGCATTGCCTGATGGTGGATCCTGCACAAGTAGATCCTGCTAACATGAAAAGCCACATCATCATAATAGCACAATTTCTTACAACAATACAACAGGACAACCCCCAAGAGTTTTATTACATCTTTACATTATTATAGTAGGTCTTCAGAGCTAAAGCAGCCTGTCTGGTCCTGCCTCCCTAGCTGATCTCCTATAGAAATATACCCCACATACCTTTGTGGGCAAACATCCAGGGGCCACATGCCACTTGATGGGTGTGGGTGGAGCCACAGGCAAAATAGATGGAGCAATAGATGTGATTCTTGCATTTGTGCAGTAGGCTATGCAGCAAACAGCCATGCTAAACCCAGACACCCACCCACACCCAACTTCCAATCAGACAAGCAAGAGGGATAATCATAGTTCAAGGGTACATTCCAATCAGACAAAAGCATTCAATGAGGGCATAGAGAAGGCTAGTGTGACAGCGGAATGATCCCAGGAGTGTCCCAGAAGCTAACTAAAGATGACTGGAGAGTCACATTTTACCTCTAGGCCAGGTGCAGGTGGTTCTTCCTGCTTAAGTATAGAACCTTACATATGTCCCTAGTGAAATTCATTCTGCTAGTTTTGCCCCAGTTTTCCATTCTGTTAGGGTCATCTTGGACCCCAATTCTACCTTCTGCAGCACTAGCTACCCCTCCCAATTTGGTGTTATCTGCAAATTTGATGAACATCCCCTCAATTCCTTAATCCAAGTTATTTATAAAGACATTGAACAACAATGGGCACAGGACAGTATCCCGCAGCAGTGGCGGAGGAAGGGGGGGCAGTGGGGGCAGGCCACCCCGGATGTCCTCCCTGAGGGGGGTGACATTGCCACGCCTCCCCCCGGGACGCTTACCTCGGGCTGAACCTCCCTGTGACGCTTGCCATGGGTGGCTAGCCCCGCCCCTGGGTGCACAGCATGTGCGCCGCTCCAGGTGTCGGAGTAGGTAGCTCCACCTCTGTCCTGCAGCACCCTACTTGTCACTTTTCCCCAGGATGACGAGGAACCATTAATGTCAGTCAACAAGCTGACCTAACTAACCCACATTTTACACGCTTCTTTGCAAGAATATCATAGGGGACTTTGTCAAAACCGTTTCTGAAATCACGATACACTATGTCCACAGCATCCCCATGATCCACCAAGCTTGTAACTCTATCAAAAATGGAAATGAATTTTGTCTGGCAGGACTTGCTTTTGAGAAACCCATCCTGGGTCTTAGTAATCACAGCATCCTTTTCTAGGTGCTCACAGATTGTTTAATTATTTGTCCTAGGACCTTTCCTGGCATTGATGTCAAGCTCCCCAGTCGGTAGTAAACTGGGTCTTCTTCCCCCCCTTTTTATAAATAGGGACATTTGCCTGTCTTCAGTCTGCAGGGACCTCACCTGTTTTCCAAGAATTTTCAACGACTGTAGACAGAGGCTCTGAGATTTCTTTAGTACCTTTGGGTGAAGCTCATAAATGCGGGTATCAGGACCACACCTTGCTGCATGCACAGTTTTTACTCCCTGCCTTTTAGCCTTGGCCATGTTCCATTGCTCTCCTTTGAAGGCAAAGGAGTGGGGAGAGACTGAAGTGTGCCAGTTGGCTACTAGTAAAGAAAGAAACTCCCTCAACAGCAATTTCTGGCTTAGAAGGCAGTGTGCTCATCATACTTTTTCATATGGTGAATAGAAATCCAGAGACAGAATGCTGGCTTAAAGCCACAAGAGCCCTAGAAGGTTTGGCCAATATTATACTCCACACCAGAGGGGCCATGTTTGTGAGGGTGCTGAAGCGTTGATGGTAAGGTGAGTCAGGGAAAAGCACACTGGGTCCAGGAGACCTGGCTTTGAATTCTAGCTAAGACAAAGACCTGAAGCCTACATGTGACCTTGGACCAGCCTCGCTCTTGCAGACTAACTTATTTCATGGGGTTGTAGTAAGGATAAAATGGGATAATCCTATGCAGACCACTGCCCTGAGCTCCTTGGAGGAAGAGACGAATCCATGTAATAAACAGATGCCATACTCTACTGGCTTCCAACATTTCACCAGGAAAAGCAAAGGCATTCTTGTGTGCACATAATACAAAGTCTCATTTACCTGGGAGTAAATCCTAGTAGACTCAGTTGTGCTGTAAACATCCACACCAAAATAAGAATGATTCCAACTGACAATAGAACTTGACATTGCATCATTTCCCTCCAGCCTTTTCAATAAACATTAATAACAAACAAGGTGGTGCAGATTCTTACTCTTCAGCTGAAGGGCCTCATTAATTTTAATTTTCAAAGAAGTGCTATTAGGACCACAGCTTTAGCCACAATATGAATGTGGCCCCAGGGAAAACTGTATTGTGTTACATTGGTATAAATTTGGAGTAATTCAGAACAAAATTTGGGATCAAAACATGTAACCCACTCAGCTGCCCCACTTCTAAACATGTTGCTGCAATGTAGCAGAAACTGCAAAAAAGAAGCTTTGTTCTAATCATAGGCGCCGACTCCATGGGGCCTGAGGGGGCCCGAGCCCCCTCAAAAATTCTTTTGGGGGGGCTCTGCCCCCCCAATAATTTAAGAAAATTATTAGTTATATTATGCTTTGTAAAATCACAAAATTATGTTGGTATTTTTTATTTTCCTTGTTTGACGATAGTTACCTTTTAAAATAATGTAATGAGTTAAAACAAAGCCACTCCCGATCTAGAGAGGGGGTGGGGTTGCGGGCTCTCGACCCATCAACAATCTCGCGGGGCTGGCGTCAGCCCCGCGAGAAGCGGGGATTCCCCCTAGCTCATTAATATTCACCGCCCACGGCGGCACAGGTTCACTTAAGGTTCGGGGCAGCCCGGGGCTCGCCCCTTTCGTTCCCCCAGCAGCAGCGGTTTGGAGGTCTTGGGCCCCCCCAATATTTTTTATAAGTCGGCGCCCCTGGTTCTAATTACAGTATAGGTCCCTATTTTTCTAGATGCCAAGGGCTTCACATGAACACATTGCCTTGCTTGCTGTCACAATAAGTTGTAGAGGTCAGGGATGTATCTCTCTCGCTGACTCCAACTTATTTTATCTTTAATGACCATTTCCCATTCCTGCATTTGGGAAGTTCTTCCAAAGCGGGCATGCTCTGGATCAAAGAACACCAATTTTCAGTAGAGACTGAATTCATTTGTACAGCTAAGTTATAAATCCCTGCAAACAGAGGTGTGAATGGCTATGCAAGCAGGCCTTTAATTATACCAGCATGAGATTCCCTGCTACAATATGCCTTTCACTGCGATAAGCCATTCATGTGATGTTTGCACAATGAAGCACACAAATTAGATTAGAGCAGCAGATTCTGCACAAGCAGTATATTGAATAAAGATTATAGGCATGTGGGGAGTGCATACAAAGCACAACTCAGGTTAGTTCATTGGGGGAGGAAGTAGGGGTAGAGGGGAGGCAGAGGTCATTGGGGGTGGTAGATGCAGCCCAACTGTCACTGTGCAATGTGTCTGAGTGGAGTCAGTTGATTTTCCTGCCAAATGGTAACGGAGACTCACACCACTTTTCTTCACCTGATCAGAAACCTCTTGTACATGAACTCTAGAGGCTCATAGCATGAGGTGACTGCTAAATATAACACAGAAATAAATAGTAAAAGAAATTGGCAGGCCCAATACAGATAACCAGTCTACTGCAAAGCAATTACTTGCACTCTGCAGCAAACCACTACTAGGGAATTGCCTCTTTTATCAGGCCTCAGCCACATCTGTCCATGTGCTCATCCACCACTACCACCAAATTCTAAAGTGTCTAAAACGATTAGGGCTCGCCCACACTTCTTCTTTTCCCTAGAAAGCACAAGTCTGAGTGGTTTTGCGTTTGCCTTGCCGCTTCCCCTTGGGAAATCCGCTCTTTAGTGCTAAATCGGAGCAAACATCAATCCAAAGAAAACCCTACTGATGTTTGCTCCAATTCAGCGGTAAAGAGCAGGTTTTCCCAGAGGAAAGTGGCAGGGCAGGCGGAGTGCTTTAAAAAGTAATGATTCCCTGCCCTTAGGTTTACACTCTAAAATCAGCAAAAACCAGTGCCAGCAGAATGAGGCCATCTCAGCATCAGCATCAGCTGCATGTGACCTGCCCTGCAGCCTAGTCAGCTGCCTTCAGGTGCGCAAGAGAATGCTGCTGTCCTGTCTCCAGTACTGAAGAAAGACCAGTTGGTTCTTGAACATAGAACTGGGGTGGAACACACGCCATCTTATCCTTTGCCTCAGGCAGCAAAGTGTATTGAGCCATTCCTGAACAATGCAATAAACTAAGAGGATTAAGAGACTAGGCGGGAGGGATGAGGAAACATGAGCTTATAGAAGACAATGCAGTGCAGAATACACAGGTGTTTTGTTTTTTGTTGAAATGTTGAAAAGAAGAAAGAGAGGAGGAAAGATGATAGATACCCTACTAGGTTCATATGCGCAGTGTCAAGGCTGGAGTCCGATGCAGGTCAGAAATCCTTACTGTGCAGTTCAGCCACCAACACACCAAGAAATCAAAGAGTTAACTCATCCTTATTTTGTTCTCATCTAGATTACATGCGGGTGGCACTGTGGGTAAAACCTCAGCGCCTAGGGCTTGCCGATCGCATGGTCGGCGGTTCGAATCCCCGCAGCGGGGTGAGCTCCCGTCTTTCGGTGCCAGCTCCTGCCCACCTAGCAGTTCGAAAGCACCCCTAAGTGCAAGTAGATAAATAGGTACCGCTTTATAGCGGGAAGGTAAACGGCGTCTCCGTGTGCTGCGCTGGTGCCGGCTCGCCAGAGCAGCTTCATCACGCTGGCCACGTGACCCGGAAGTGTCTGCGGACAGCGCTGGCCCCCGGCCTCTTAAGTGAGATGGGCGCACAACCCTAGAGTCAGACACGACTGGCCCGTACGGGCAGGGGTACCTTTACCTTTAGATTACATGCAACTCACATCCTTACTTCCCTCTGGGACATTCAACACTCAGCTGACTAGTTACTACTTGCCATCAAAATAAAGGATTGGCTTTTTTATAAGTGGCTTAGAGGTTTCATTACAATAGATTCATCACACCCACTTGCACAGTTCGGGATTAATTTCTGGGTTTATCTGACCTGCTGGGTAAGGAATGCCATGTGGTGTTTATGTTACTGGTGGAAAATTTGCTGGAGAGTATCATGTGTTGGTTGACACTGACAGGGTAACCCTATGCATATTCTCTCAGAAGCAAGTCCCAACTAGTTTGAGAGGGTGAAGTGGACACTGAATTGGGCTGTGAAAGCCATTTCCCAATCCCCCACAGTTCTTGAGCCTTGTGGAGGAGGAGCGCATAACTACATAGGAAGAGGCTGCTGGATCAGGCCAATAGCCCATTTAGTCCAGCTTCTTGTTCTCACAGTGGCCAACCTGTGTGAAGACAGATGTGTTATTTTTAAAATGGTGATTATAAAACTGAAAAAAATAGATCAAATGATTATTCAACACAACTTTCTAAAATGTACACTGCTGGCTACAAATAACTTGGAGAAAATACAAAGTGTTAAGCCAAAACAAAACAGTCAGTGGTGAGTTGACTGACAGGAGTGCTCTGGACTTGCTCTTCCTCCTTCACTATTTTGGTCTTATTGTTCCTCGATCACTTGCTCTGGCCCAGATGGGCAAGCAAACAACGACTGTGGTGAGGTGGAGGAAGGGAAGCAGCTGCAACTGCTGGCTTGCTTATTGGTTCTGGCAAGCGAGAAGGTGGCACAGCTGTGATGAGGCCAAGGAGCAGGAACATCTGCCAGCAATGGCAGTGGGAAGGTAGGCTCCCTGCAGGAGGAAGGGCCTATGGAGAATGTCTTGCCCAAGGGCCCCTCAAGACCTGGAGCTGGCACTGGCTTTTTTCCAACAGCAATTAAATTCCTCGCAGAGCTTCTTATTGCTGCATTCAGTTTAACCCGTTTTTCCAGACCACCTTGCAATTCTTGCTGCTTGCCTTAATTAAACTGAGATCCTCATGGCAAAGACTCTAATAGCAACAGAAAGTACTATTAAGTCATTCCTTGACTTAAGGAGATTATGTGGTTTCACCCAGGAGGTTTTCGTATTTGGTCCATTAATTTGTCACGGCTTCAGGCTTAGACCGAAGGTAATGTCTGCAGACGGTACGTTCCCCAACACCCGTCTCCATCTGACACAGAGGTCCTCCTGACTCTGAAGCTTCTAGGCCATCACAAGAAATTCAAGCTCACCCCCGTTCCCACCTGCTGCGGCAGATGTCGAAATATATTGACAATTATTTCAGCTGAGCACTGTTGCCAGAAAGCAAGCTATCCATTTTTTGCTCCAAAATACAAAATGTTTGTTAGCTTTCAGTACAAAATGGAAGGAAAGCGGTCTTTAAGGAAGAGACCCGTTGTGGCTGGGTAGCCTGCATCTGGTGTGGTGGGTGGGCCTAAGTCATAGTCCCACAAATTTACAGCGAAGATGGGAACAAGGTCAGCTGTGACCCGAAGCTTTAGTTAGTTCATTGTTCCAGAACCAGTGGCAATACCATGTTGGGGCAGCTGCGGACAGCCCACTGACACTTGAACAAGGCCCCTCGCCTGGTCCCAAATTTACCAAATGGCTGCAGTGGTTTGGTAATTCACTATAAAACAACCTTTTGATATCACCACAATGTCCCAGAATGATGCTGCAACAGGGTGTTAGGGGAGGGGGCATGAAAAGAGGGGGTTGCTTGCAGGCACCTACTGCAGATCATAGTGATCCAAGTGCTTCTGCAGACACTTACTGCAGATGTCGGTGTTTCTGGAGTTGGGATCTGCAGGATTTCACTTGGGGGTTGAAATTGCACCTGGAACTGGCTTTGAATTGGACTATCAATTAAAACTTGACGTTCTCCCTTCAGCTTTAAAAACACTGCACCCACAGTTATTTTGCACAACTAAAGAAGAATCAAACTACATGGCTACTCTGTCAAATGTGATCTATGACAGTAGCTCCTCAGTCATTAAAGGACTTTACTATACGAATGATAACCAATGAAAAATAAGCAAGTAAGGGGGAGAGAGGGAGAGAAATGCTCAGTCTCCCACATTTGGTTCTTGTGTCAGAATTTTTCACCTCATTGTAGTTTTATTTGGTAATAATTTCTAAAGCATTTACACTGAGGTGGGATGGGAATAGGAGTGGCTGGCATGGTGGTACAGAGCTGCCCTACAAATTATTTACCTGAAAGGTGAAGAGGTGCAGCAGGCAGGTGGAAAGATCAAGACTGGGCATGGACACCTTCTTCAGCCTGAAGACACCATTTAACACTATCAGCAATATTTATATAGCTCTTCTTATACTGCTTATGGCTTTTCATTCTTATCTAACAGCAGCCCAGTTCTCAAGGAGCCCTGTGGGTGCAAACCTGATTGCATTGAATTTTGTGCTCCTCCAGGTGGCCGTTTTCATCCCAATTTGCTTGATCAAAACAGGGAGTTTATATGATAACAAGCATTCTTCCTAATTTGCTTGCAGGATATTCCCAGTGCTATTTTTCCAGAGAAAGAGGTGCTGGATCTTACCATGAATGTCTCCCTCGTTCTCTAATGATGGCAATGGCACCCACTTGAGAGGTGCAGGTTCCGGCTGAAAAAAAGGCCCTGCATCTTCCCATTAATTGTTTGTACGCTCCATTTTCAATGCATTTCCCCATCACTTTCCTAACTGCAAAACTTGTGTTTCTTTTTCCAAAAGCAGATTTCCTGTGCTAGGGCAACAAAGCACTTTAATCCATTTTGAATGCACCAACTTCAGTTTCCCAATATGTGCTTGAATCCCTTCTGCCAAATATGGACAGTCTGGAGGCATCCTCAGTCATCTGAGGATAGTTTGCACAACAATCCTTCTAGCAATCATGAGAGAACCTGCTGCTATTGAACTCCTTTGTTAATCTTGGAAACTTTTGCAATCTAGAGAAACTTCAAGACACCTCCAATCAGCATAAGTCTATAATCTGTTTATCTATATTTTGTTTGATTGTTCCATGGTTGCTTGTTGTCCTGATTGGTAGGTCATGATTGTGACACACTGTTTACAAAGTTTCAGCCTTATATAGCCCCTTTCTGCAGGCACATCTGGAGAACACAATGTGAAATGCCATGTCACACATTAAATT
This sequence comes from Podarcis gaigeae, assembly GCF_964106915.1. Lineage (NCBI taxonomy): Eukaryota > Metazoa > Chordata > Lepidosauria > Squamata > Lacertidae > Podarcis > Podarcis gaigeae. The sequence goes on along the minus strand of NC_139679.1, from coordinate 74,084,184 downwards.
TTCTTTTTTAAAATAATAATAATAATTTTTATTAAATTTTCCATTTAACAATCCAATCATATCACATTAGTTATTCCAAATTATACCAATACATATCATTAAGTCCAAATATTTTGCCAAATTTTAAATTTTTGTTGGGGGTTCCCATGCTTCGAGTTCAGTAAGGGTCCAATCATCTCATATTTCTGCTGCTTTTGGTGTTCACAAGTCCCATCTTCCGATCTTCTTGTTGTTATCGTTTTTCTTTTTAATAACCTCTGAGTTATTTCCACAGGCAAGTTAAAGCAAGCATTATTATGTTTCTGTGTGAACTTTGTAAGGCTCTCCCTTTCTTTTCTTTTCAAAGCTGGTAAGTCTTTTGTTTGCAGTAAGTCATCACACGCTGATCCAAAAGTCCTGCTCGGACGGCAGGCGCCATTTTTGTCAGTTCCGATGAAATAAATTCTAAGCGTCTGCTCATTAATTTTCCCAGACCAGTTGCACCATAAATCAGTCTTTCCAGGGGAGATTTTGCCAAATCAAACTTACAATCCAAACATCAAAGCAGTGGCTCCCCTCCCCTTTTGACTGTTAATCTCGCAATATAGTCTGTCTCGTAATGGCGGATCCCGATTAAGAACTGCGTCACAGGAGAGCCTTTCATTTTTCTTTCCAGATCTTTCGAAAAACAAAACCTTTAGTTATTATTTTTATTTCCACACAGTTTATTTTCTAATCTCACTTGCTATCAGTCATGTGATGGTTCTTCTAGGGGAGGGGTTGTTAGGTAATATCGTAAAGAGAAGAAGAAGCTTCCCCCCCCCCTTTCTGTTCCGTTTCAACATACCAACATAGTTGTTATTCTTTGATGTTATCTTCTGGGCAGTCCATTCCATCACTCTTAACTTCTCAGTGGCAGGCTTAATTAGCAGCTGATAAACCCTTTTCTTCGCTCAAAGCATGTGCAATTACTTTTATATCGAATATTTTATCTTACGCAATGCAACTAGAGTCGCTCTCAGAAGCAGCGTCCGGGAGATCCAAAGCTCACTCAAGGGTTTTCCGTCCAGTGCCCTCACCCCCTCCTTCTTTCGAACTCAGGGGTGATTTATGGGCAACTACGGACGAGGCTGGGACGCGGGTGGCGCTGTGGGTAAAACCTCAGCGCCTAGGACTTGCCAATCGTCAGGTCGGTGGTTCGAATCCCCACGGCGGGGTGCACTCCCGTTGCTCGGTCCCAGCGCCTGCCAACCTAGCAGTTTGAAAGCACCCCCGGGTGCAAGTAGATAAATAGGGACCACTTACTAGCGGGAAGGTAAACGGTGTTTCCGTGTGCTGCGCTGGCTCACCAGATGCAGCTTGTCACGCTGGCCACGTGACCCGGAAGTGTCTTCGGACAGCGCTGGTCCCCGGCCTCTTAAGCGAGATGGGCGCGCAACCCCAGAGTCGGACATGACTGGCCTGTACGGTCAGGGGTACCTTTACCTTTACCTTTACGGACAAGGCTGCATATTCCCTTCCCCGGGAAGAATTTTGGGAGGCTGAGTTACTCCCATATCAGCCTCTTAATTACCTCGTGTGAGCTGGAGAGATGGTATTGTCGGCCATCTTCCAAGGCGCCCCTAGCGGCCCCATCACACATTAAATTTTCAGCACGCGCACACACACACACACACACACACACAAAGTAAAATGGGAGTGCTGAAAACACATGGATCATATGGGATCTCTTATTACTGCTGTGATAGCTCAGCAGTTGATAGGGCACGAGACTCTTAATCTCAGGGTTGTGGGTTCGAGCCCCACATTGGGCAAAAGTTTTCTGCATTGTAGGAGGCTGGACTAGATGATCCTCATGGTCCCTTCCAACTCTACAGTGTTGGACTGGCTGCAGGTTCCTGGGTTTGCTCCCATGCAAAGTGTGAAGGGGATTTGAATTCATTTCTCAAAAGAAAGAGGGGAAGGAAGGAAGGAAGGAAGGAAGGAAGGAAGGAAGGAAGGAAGGAAGGAAGGCTAAGAAGTGAGTGGTAGCACAAACACATTCATAAACAACCTCCGTGATTATTTTTTAGACCTTGATTTAAGCACCAGCCATGAAATCTGTTGTCACTTGGGAGCTTAGCTGTGCCAGGTCAGTAATGCCCACACTATTTAGTACTACCTGTTCCCACTGCAATTTGTCCATTAGTGCACAAGCCGTTCTCTCCTTTTTTTAACTGTGTGAGTAACTTCTTGTTAAATAAGCCACCTGCCCCCCACTACGCTATCTGCTGCAGTCATTCATAGGCACTATGTACTCAATAACCCGCAGAAGTTGTAGCCATTCCAGCTTGCTGGTATCTTCAATGGTGCTCTAGCTATTCATTAGTGTAGCTCGGAAGAAAACTGGGCCAGAGACTGTAGGCCTAAGACAGCCTTACACAACAGTCTTTGACTTCCTGAGAAAAGGATGAGGTCTGCTTGCCAACCAGAAAGTTCATGTAAAACATGAGGAGGAGGAGGAGGAGGAGGAGGAGGAGACAATGTGACTATTAAGTATTTTACAGGCTGTTGCAATCAGACCTGGAATCTTATTCAGAAAAGAGCAATCAAAATGATCAAGGGGATGGAGCATCTCCCCTATGAGGAAAGTTATGACATTTGGGGCTTGTTAGTTTAAGAAACGGCGAGTAAGAGGCAACATGACAGACATTTATAAAATTATGCATGACATGAAGGAAGTGGAGAGAGAGAGAGAATTATTGGATATCCAATGAAGCTGAATATTGGAAAATTTAAAAGAAAAGCACTTCTTCACACAGTGTGTAGCTAAACCAAGCATCCCCAACCTGTGGCCCTCCAGATGTTTTGGCCTACAACTCCCATGATCCCTAGCTAACAGGACCAGTGGTCAGGGATGATGGGAATTGTAGTCCAAAACATCTGGAGGGCCGAAGGTTGGGGGTGCCTGAGCTAAACCATAGAATTTGTTCCCACAAGATGCAGTGGTGGCCACCAAAAGAGGATTACATACTGTTACACAGGTGGTGCGCCAGCCCCTCAACTTCTGCTGAGTGGTAGCAAGAGTCCTTGGGGTTCCAGGTACTCACCCTGGGGTTGTGTTGAGAATCAAGACACAGTGGAGGCTGTCGTAGCTTTAAGAAACAGAATCACAGAATGGTAGAACGGCAGAGACCAATCCCCTGCAATGCAGCCATCTCAATATGCAGTCTCCCATCTAATTTGAAACCATACTGGAACCTTCTTAGCTCTTCAGATGTGCTAACAGTTTTATTACTGCACCGTTATTTATTCACATATTTACACCTGAAGTTAGACAGCTGGAGTTCAGCTCTTACAGAATGGTTATCTCAAGAGGGCCTTGTTCATGGGCGTAGCCAGGATTTTTGTTAGGGGGAGCAGGCCTTTTGTGGGGGGGGGGACAGAACCTCAGTTTGCCATGTATTTTTATTGATTTTTTAATTGATTTTTTTTTGGGGGGGCAGCTGCCCCTCCCTACCCACCTGGCTAGACCCATGGGCTTATTTCCCACAGCAGTGCAGTCAAAGGCATTTCTTCAAGCCAGCCTTCTGCCAGCCTGTCAAGATCATTCTGGCCTTTGTTCCCCTTTTTCTTCCCAAGCAACTCCTCATCATCCATCAATTAGCCCAAGCCTTTTTTTAAAGAGGCACATTTTCCCTCTGAGCACAGCCTGTCTCCACTCCCTTTGACAACCCTTGTCTGCCCAGGCCCACGATGTTGATCATCAACACCTTTTGTCATGTTAAGGCTTGGAAAGAAGGCTTAGCCTGTACTTTTCCACTGGCATGGAATCTCCCCTTCAATACTTCAAATATTAACTAGGTTCTGACATTCATTAAATTGTTGGGTTTAGGGGGTCTTCCCTGCAAACCTGTAACAATACATTTGTGGAAGAGAATGCTAACTATGGCTACTAGCCACGATGTTCATGCTCTGCCTCTTGTGTTCGGGTTCTGCATATCATAGAACTGTAGAATTGGAAGGGATCTCAAGGGTCATCTAGTCCAACCCCCTGCAATGCAGGAATCTCCGCTAAAGCTTGCTGGTTTCCCGTGGGCATCTGGTTAGCAACTGTGTGAACACAATGCAGGACTAGATAGATCCGACAGTGCTATTTTTTTCGAGAAAAAGAGGTGCCAGAACTCACCATGAACACCTCCCCTGTTCTCTTATAATGGCAATGGCACCCACCTGAGAGCGTCGGTGAGTTCTGGCTGAAGAAAAAAAAGCCCTGGCTGTTCCTATTTTCTTATGATTCTAATCTCCTCTGGCACATAAATAAATAAATGAGCAGAGTGATATTTAACAACACCGAGAGATGAAACAAATCCGTGGTGTTATATAAAGGCAGCAGGAAGATCGACGTTATGCTGTTGTGTAACTAGCTTTTCCAAGAATACTATCTTAGTCAGATGTCAGTTAAGTGGAGGCAGGGTGGAATAGGACTTGCCTTTGTAATATTATGAAAAGGGAGTGGCTCATTAATAATAGAGCTGGCTTTCCATGAGAAGCCCATTAGCTACCAAAAGCAATCCATCTGCGTGAGCATTTTGAGCACTGCAAAATAGTGACAGCTATGGCTGGAGGAATTCCCACAGCACTTCTCCACATTCGGTTATGGATTTCCAATCTGCTGTCTCTTGCAGTTTTCCCTTTGAGTGATGTGGGGCTGGCTTTACAAGCCCAAGCAAGTAGGGGGGTGGACCCTAGATTTTAGAACTACAACAGCTCAGTTGCCACTAGAAGGAAAGGAATAGACTTCCTAACAGGATGAATAAATAGGGGGTGGGCAGGCTCAGAAACAGACTTGTCTAGAGCTTGAGGATATGCTTGTTGATTTTTGTTAAACAATTTCTAACAGGAAACTTACCAAGCAAAGGCAGGAAATTGTTTTGTTCCATTGTAGTGGGGATTCCCCAATGGAACTTTTTTTTTTAAAAAAATGTTTTTATTATGTTTTCTGCAAAATTTTACAGACAAACCACACAAGAGAAACACTAACAACTTTATGAAAAAATAAAGGCAGAACAAAAAGCGAGTGCCTGCTATTTATATCCTGCTCTACAGGGGAAAGTTAGTTTGGAAAGCATCGACAAAATACATAATAAAATTAACAACAACAATAATAAAAGTTCAAGCTGGAGACCAACAGTGTTGTAGAATTGCACCTAATCCAAACTGAGCTTTTTAATTTAGTTGGAAGGATTTAACCACCTTACTGCAACACATGAACGATCAGTTCGTACCCTGTACTGCCAAGGGTTTGTTTTTATTTTACTCATCTCAATAGTCCGTTACGTTATGTTAATTTATCTGCCATGGTCAAAAAACATACTTTCCTCAAATGGAACGTAAGAGAATATATGACAGGTGTTTGGAGAGTTTCCAGAAAACTGGGATGATGCCAGGGTCCTAAAACCCCACTGTGTTGTTTTCCTGGGAACAGAAAGTTGGATAGGACCATGGAGGTTATCTTTTCCAACCTACTGCTCAGTGCAGGAGATCCAGAGCTAGAATATACAAAAAAATGAATAGTTACTCAGTCTCTACCTGAAGACCTCCAATGGCAGAGACAGCTTCCCCCTGAATTGCTGGTATGTTGAGCTGGACTCCTTGCATACCTTACACAGCAGTCTTCTGAATGTTCAGTCATGTAGCTACCACACCATCTGTGCTCTCCTACTGGATAACTACGGTAGTAGTTTTGCTGGGCGTCACTTGATAAGGAAAATGGAGATCAGGGCAGGGTTTAAGCCCTCCTCTAACACCCACTTTGCACAGTGCACCCCAATCATATTTAAGCCCACCATTTATGATTTGTGCGAAGACCTGTGGAATTCCCGCCCCACCTTATATTGGTGTAACAGGCTCTGTGAAATAGCCAAAGAGCCACAGGACAACAGCCCTTTGCCTCTTGCCCTTCAGTTTGTGCCACAAACAAAAATAAAGCAAATCATTTGCGTGTGAGCTCTTAAATCTCTTTTTATAGTAGCGTTTCTGATTATCTGCCTTGCACAGATCACTGGCCATGCACTCTATGGTCATGAGCAGATTAAAGTTGCAGTGGAAACCCCACATGAGCCTCTTCCATGAAGGGGTGGAGACCTCAACATGTAATATCTATCCATCAAAGTGATATTGTGATCTTATCTCAGCTCCGTCATCCTCATGTGAATATAACACTTGCATTGGCTGTAATTTGCTTTTGCAAGACAGCAGCTGATGATCATAGGAACAGATCCTTCCATTATATTTTTGTTTCCCAACCTTATCCCATACCTGAGGTAATACGCACCTGGGATAGCTGTGGAAGATGTGTACCATCTTTTATCCATCCCACCCAAGTAATTTCTAATCCAGCAGGCTGTATTCTACTAGGAAGGACAAGGAGCGCAGACCATTAGCTCCTGAAGCTTGCCTGAGAAGACGTTTATAGCATTTGTTGTCCATGTATTCAATAAATAAATAAATTTGGCTTCAACAGCATTACCCCAGGCCATTGTGAATTCAGTTACTCCTAATTTTCAGGGCCCCCACTGCCTTGGCATATGAATGGTTTCCACTCCATCTAATACTATTTTCTTATGGTTATAGCATCCCTCTTGTTATGTACTGAGTTGAATAGGATCCAAACTGCAGCAGTCTGATTGGTCCTAGAACAATAGGATCCAAATTGCAGCAGTCTGATTGGTCCTAGAACAATAGGATTCAGAATGCAGCAGTCTGATTGGTCCTAGAACAATGCAGCAATATGATTGGTTGGCAGGAACCACCCAATCATGCTCCAGATATAAGTGAATCCACAACCTGATTGGCTTACAGTAGAATTCCAGAATTAGCCAATCATGTGCAGCCCATTGTGTAAATAATGTATATAAAGCAGATACTTTGAGGGGACATTCATTCATTCCTCCTCACCACTATGAGCTGAATAAAGAGCATGAAATCACTTTGCGACTCTGAGTATATTTCACTGGCGACGAAGGTGGGATCCCACTGAGCTGACTGCCACACACAGCACCGCAGCACCGCCACCTGCCGCACCGCTGCCTCGCACCGTGTATCCAGGCTTCAGCTCCGGGACACAAGGAACTCAGAATGGCAACCGACAGCAGCTTCTCGCCGTTCAACCCAGCAACGGGAGACTGGGAAGCGTACGCCTCCCGTTTTACCTTCCTCCTAGAAGCCAAAGGGGTCACCGATGAAGAAGACGCCAAGAAGAGGGCGATATTCTTCAGCGTCTGCGGAGAGGAGACATTTGAAATTGCCCGGGCTCTCCTTGCGCCTGAAGACGTCGCTACTGTTGCATACAAAACAATAATGGAACAGCTTAAGGGGCACTTTTCGCCACAGCCCTCAGTGGTGGCTCGTCGAAATGCCTTCTACGCAAAGCGGCAAGCCCCTGGGGAAACCATAACTGGGTTTGTGACCTCTCTCCGCCAAGCCGCCCGGTTCTGCAACTTCTCAGAGCTGGAGAACATGCTTCGGGACCGCCTCGTCGGTGGCCTGAAGGATGAGAAGCTGCAACGACGCCTCTACGCTAAGAAGGACCTAACGTTCCAGGTCGCTCTGGAGGAGGCCCTGGCAACGGAAGCTGCCAAGAGGTCGACACAAGAGGCACGGCCGAGCCTGCCATCCCAACCGAGGGTTCACCACGAAGACCTCACCGACGACTCAGGATCTGACAGGGAGGAAGTGCACCGAGTACAGCAGCACACTCAAGCAGCCCACATACCACAGCTGCCTCGACGAGAAGGAGGGAACTGCGCAAGCTGCAGGGAAAGTCACGAGAGGAGGACCTGCCGTTTCCGCAACGTAGAGTGCAGGCAGTGCAGAAAATTGGGACACATCGCCCGGGTGTGTCGGGCTCGGCCCACCCGACGCCAGGCATCAGATGACCAATCCAAAAGCCCCAGGTCCCGGGGCCCAACGCACCAAGGCAACTTGACGGAGCTCACGGACGTCCAGGTATACCAGTTGCCCTACCCCAACATAGAGAAAATTTATGTAGAGGTACAGATAGAGGGGGCCCCATGCCGCATGGAGCTTGACACGGGTTCAAATCTATCCATAATCTCGGCAAGGACCTTAAGGAAACTGTGTCCTACTGGGGGTCCCAAACTCAGGCCGGCCCCATTCACCCTCCGGGACTTCCAGAAACGTAAGGTCCCCACAATGGGGGTGGGGACCTTCAGGGTGCAATACCGAGGGCGGACGCGGCAACTGGACTTGCTTGTGGTCAAGGGCCCCTACATTAGCTTACTGGGATTGGCATGGTTTGGACCACTGGGGCTAGCCATCACCGGGGTGAACCACACTACCTTACAAGTGGACGTGGATGCCATATGCAAGGAATTTCCAGAGGTTTTCGATGGGAAATTGGGACAGTATACGGGCCCCCCCATTGCTCTACAGCTTGACCCCGCAGTACGACCGGTCAGGCTAAAGGCCCGCCGGGTCCCGTTCGCCCTGAAACCCCGTATAGACGAGGAATTGGACCGGCTTGTGGAGCAAGGAGTGCTGGAGCCGGTGCCTAATGCCCCCTGGGAAACCCCAATCGTCACACCCGTCAAGCCTAATGGTTCAGTCCGCATCTGCGCAGACTACAAATGTACCATAAACAAGGCCCTCACGGCCCATGCATACCCAGTGCCAGTGGCCAGCCATGTCCTTGCCACCCTGGCTGGGTCGAAAATTTTCGGCAAGCTGGACTTGGCCCAAGCATATCAACAGCTTCCAGTAGATGAGGCCACAGCAGAGGCACAGACAATTGTGACGCACAGAGGAGCGTTCAGGGTAAAGCGGCTGCAATTCGGTGTCAGTGTGGCACCAGGCATATTCCAGAATCTAATGGACTCGCTCCTTAAAGGGATTCCTGGCGTCACCCCCTTCTTCGATGATGTGTTGATTGCCGGGCCCACACCAGAGGAGTTTGAGGACCGCCTCCGCACCGTTCTGCACCGTTTCCAGATGGCGGGTCTCAAGGTGAAGCGGGAAAAATGTCTACTAGGAGTGCCTCAGGTGGACTTTCTGGGATTTATGGTGGACGCAGAAGGGGTCCACCCAACTGGGGACAAGGTACGGGCCATTTGTGATGCCCCAGCGCCCAAGAACAAGACTGAACTTCAGGCCTTCTTGGGACTATTGAACTTTTACCATTCCTTCCTTCCCCACAAGGCGGCGGTAGCGGAGACCCTACACAGGCTCCTGGACAAGCGGGCCCCTTGGGTGTGGGGCCAGCGCCAGGAGGCTGCATTCCAGGCAGTCAAGGACCTGCTTGTCTCAAACCCGGTCTTGGCACACTTCGACGAGAGGCTGCCGGTGGTGCTAGCATGCGACGCCTCGCCCTATGGCATTGGCGCTGTCCTGGGACACCAACTCCCGGATGGGAGAGAGGTACCGGTAGCATACTTTTCCCAGACACTCAACGTAACCGAGCGGAACTACTCGCAAATAGACAAGGAGGGGCTCGCAATCGTGAAGGGAGTAAAAAAATTCCATGATTTCTTGTACGGGCGGCCCTTCACCGTGGTGACTGACCACAAGCCGTTGCTTGGCTTGTTTGCTCCCGAAAAGCAGACCCCCCAAGTGCTGTCTCCTCGTGTCCTCAGGTGGTCAATTTTCCTTGCCAGCTACCAGTATGCACTGATTCACCGCCCGGGGAAGGCGATGGGCCATGCGGATGCCCTCAGCAGGCTACCACTACCAGAAACAGGCCCCGACCCAGCACCTGCACAAGAGGTTATGAGCCTGGAGCTGCTTCCTGACCGCCCCATTCAGGCACAAGAAGTTGCACACCATTCCAAGAAAGATAGGGTCATCTCCCGGGTCCTGGACTGGGTGTGGAGGGGATGGCCCAGCAGCAGTCCTGGGCCAGAATTCGCTGGCTACACAACCCGCAAACATGAACTGTCGGCCCACAAGGGGTGCCTGTTATGGGGAAGCAGGGTTGTTGTTCCCCAGCCCCTCCGCAAAAGGGTCCTCACAGCCCTACATGAGACACACCCAGGGGTAGTAAGAATGAAGGCCCTGGCCAGGAGTTATGTGTGGTGGCCAGGGATCGACAGAGAGATAGAGGCCTGGGTCAAACACTGCCAGGCCTGCCAAGAATCCCGCCCAGATCCCCCAAGGGCCCCAGTCCAGTCCTGGGAGTCCGCCCGAGCACCATGGTCACGCCTGCATGTGGACTTCGCTGGCCCCTTTCAGGGGAAAACATTCTTCATAGTGGTGGACTCCTACACCAAATGGCTGGAAGTTGCACTGGTACCGTCCACTTCTACATCCGCAGCCACCCAGGTACTACGCAGGCTCTTTGCAACCCATGGGCTCCCTGACACTCTCGTCTCAGACAATGGGACGGCATTTACGTCAGGAGAATTCCAAACCTTCACAGCGCAGAACGCCATCCGCCACATCCGTTCGGCGCCATTCCACCCTGCCACCAATGGCCAAGCAGAACGCATGGTGCGGACCACCAAGGACACCCTTCGCCGCATGACGCAAGGGGATTGGGAGTACCGCCTTGCCACATTCCTCCTAGCACAGCACAGCACCCCCAGCTCAACAACTGGCCGGAGCCCCGCTGAACTACTAATGGGTCGGCGCCTTGCAATCAGATTGGACCGCCTTCACCCCGATAGAGCTCAGGATGAGGTAGTGGTGGGGGAAGGCAGGAACCCCCGGACCTTCAAGGACCCAGTGTACGCAAAGAATTTTGGGGCAGGCCCAGCATGGGTACCTGCCACAGTCACCAGGGTCACTGGCCCTGTGTCGTACGAGGTGCTAACGGATGGGGGGCAATGCTGGCGCCACCACTGCGACCAGATACGGCGACGATTCCCGGGAGAAAACCAGGAGGAGGAAAGGTCAGAGGAGTCCCAAGGGAACAGCGGGGCAGTGAGGCCCATAGAGCAGGAGGGGGCAGCAGGAGGGGCAGAATCAGTAAATACAGAGAGGACCTGCGAGGCCGAAAGGACACCGGAGCCAGAACCACGACTGAGCGAGCCGGTTGCGCCAGACCAAACAGGCCCATCACAGCCAGCATCCTTGGAACACGAGCCAGAACCTGAACCCCGGACCAGGGAACACCCCAGGCCACAACGCACACGTAGGCCGCCCGCGTACCTCGAGGACTATGAATGCGACCTCCCGGGCAGGACTGGAACTTAGAGGGGAGGGGTGTTATGTACTGAGTTGAATAGGATCCAAACTGCAGCAGTCTGATTGGTCCTAGAACAATAGGATCCAAATTGCAGCAGTCTGATTGGTCCTAGAACAATAGGATTCAGAATGCAGCAGTCTGATTGGTCCTAGAACAATGCAGCAATATGATTGGTTGGCAGGAACCACCCAATCATGCTCCAGATATAAGTGAATCCACAACCTGATTGGCTTACAGTAGAATTCCAGAATTAGCCAATCATGTGCAGCCCATTGTGTAAATAATGTATATAAAGCAGATACTTTGAGGGGACATTCATTCATTCCTCCTCACCACTATGAGCTGAATAAAGAGCATGAAATCACTTTGCGACTCTGAGTATATTTCACCTCTGATACTTTCTGCCATTTTATGTGGCTTGTATTTCTCTTCAGTGTATTTTTACATTCGTTCAGGATATAAGATCAGGGCCTTTTGTTATGGTATGGAATTCCCTCCCCACAGAGTTCCAGCTGTCCTTTACATGAATTGCTTCTGAGTTCTAGCTCAAGACATAGCTGGTCTCTTGGGCCTATGGAATTGGTTGAAAGGTTTGCTTGTTTTTGACTGGCTGGAGGACTGCTTTAAATGCCTTGTTTTTGTTTTAATATTTGGCTTATGTTGCTGCTTTATGGCATTTCTACAGTTTATATTCTGTCCTGTACTACCCTGAGAACCTTTGAACGGAAGGGTGGAATATGAATTTACTAAATGATCATCATCATACAAAGTAGAGTGATTATATTCTCCATTGCTGGACCTGTGCCAGTACTCATGTCCATAGAATGGCTCCTTTCTGCTACACAAATCGGTGTGTTTGAAAGAATATGCCAAATGAAAAGCAAAGCTCTATTGGGATTCTGCTAATGCCATCTCTTCAGTGAAGTACAGGAGTGTTAGAAAGGTAATTCGCTGTGACATAGCTAGCAAACACTCAGTTGACAAAAGGAAAAACAGAATGAGTTTCTTGTTTCCTGCATAGACTTATACCTTTCACAAAAACCAGGCCTCTAATTCCCAGAGTCAATTATACTTTCATCATTCATGCTTTTCCAGCAATTCTAACCAGATTACCGAAGGAACCTAATTAAGCATGTTTTATTGCAACAATGCCTTTGTTACTTCTTGGGAGTTTGTTTTGTGAGCCAATACCCTGTAGCAGCACAGCTACAAAAGAGAAGGGGCTCTCCTGTTCTTGGCTTAGGTGCAGATGGGAAAGTCAAGCATAGTCGATAAAACATTGGTGCCCAAAGGTGTAAATGTGCACACACCTGTATAACCTCCCACAGCAGAATGCAGCAACTATTCATCAAGTCACAGTATCTTTAGGAGAGCCAAAGAAGAAATTAATAGCAGAATAATAATATAGAATGCAATCCCTTGAAGGCACACCCATTTAATAAGCAAAAGCAAAAAAAGCAGTGACTATACCTATTTCCCCTAAGGGAGTTAATTAAAAATATCCTAAAGCTTAGGTTATTAACACTTCATCTGAATGACATTTTTAATTACACCTGCAGTTGCATGACTATGACCTGCTGGTAAGGGCTCTGCTTCTTACGGAAGAATAATTAGCCATTTCTAGAAAGTCTCTTATTTACATTACTCATAACCCTGCCTAATCTTGCCTAGTTGGATTGTGAGAAGGTTCACACCATGACTTGTCATGGCTGCAGGATGCACTGACTTGATTTCGGTCTTTTTTTCTAATATTCTAGGTTTGTCCATACAAGCGACCTTGTCGCATGAGTGTGTATGTTGTGAATTTTGTAATCCAACCTTTGTATGTTTATTATCACATTTCTTATTTCGAGAATGGCATGCCTGAGGTTCTTACCCCACCACCATTCCTAATCAATGCTTGTTTTGCTGCATTTTCCAGAAATAAAGACAGATGACATATTGGCTAGGAAAAAGGGAAGCACGAGACATCTGTGCATGTGGTGACAAAGTAGTGATGCTGGCGAGACCCTGACATACCTCAAAATGGCAGCCAAAGTACACTTTCCTTCTGGAGTTAGAGTGGAAACACACTTCACTTTATCTCCTGAACGAGTTTACTTTCAAATTGTCAGAGAGCAAGGATCACTGAGAGGAACCCATTCCCATGTCACTGAGTCACTGATGTCGGTGTGCTTCCTCTAGTAACAACATCAAAAAGCAACAACACTAATAGCAGTGGGGGAAAAACAACAAGAAAAGAGGTAGTGTAAAAACATTGGCAGTCTCATCCACAGTATACACAAGAATTCTGTTGCCACCTGCAAATCTGCCAGGCTTCAGGAAATCTGATCCCACCCACCCACGGCAGGCTACCAGTAACAGATAGACAAGAAGATCTTACCAATGTCTTTTTTTCAATATTCACAGAGAGAGGCTTAGAAATGCTGCCTCTTGGAGTAATGGTGTTGATCCGAGTAAGCTCTACCCCCTTGCCTTCTCAATTGTCAGCAGCACCACCACCCTTACAGTAGCTGCTTAAGGCCATTTGCCTCTTAGCTCTCTGCTCTCCTACTTTCACTGCTCGCCAGGTTCTGGGAGAAGGGGGGTCTGGAATGCTTTCTAGTGATAACGTGTCAGCCAGCTGCTCTGGCTCTGCTTCTCCCCCTCCTCTTCTCCCATTATCTCCCAGCTTTGCCCCTCTGAGCCGTGACCTTCAGCAAACCACTGTTGTAACTCTATACTGTCTTCCTCTTCTCCAGAAGGTTGAGGAGGAGTGGCAGGCGGTCTCCACCATTCCTCCTCAGTTTAGTCCCTGACAAAATCACAACGCCACTCACTAAATGACACCCTGCATTATCCCTGCATAGAAATCACCAGTCAGCAGGAGGCAGTGACATGAATGCATTTCACACCCTCCCTCACACATTGTCCCACCAGGAAGAAACCATGCGTGCTGGTCCCGGGGGTAAAGTACCGTGGGCGTAAGCAGAGTCCACACGAAGAGGGGCGAGGTCCGAGGCGGAGAGCCGGGCGGGGAACAGGAACGCTGGAACAGGAGGCCGAGCAGGGAACAGGAACACCAGATGGTCAGGAACAGGAGGCCGAGCAGGGAACAGGAACACCGGATGGTCAGGAACAGGAGGCCGAGCAGGGATCAGGAACACAGGAAGGTCTGAAGCCAACAACGACGTTGCTCCCGCAACCTGGGACCGGGCTGACTGGGCTTTTATCCTCTTCTAAGGCCAGGGGCGGTCTCGGCCCCCAGGAGCCCCGCCTCCTCTGGCCTTAAGGCGAGCACTCCTCCTGGGAGCAACCAGTTCCCTTCGCCTCTCTGCCCTAAGCCTCTGCAGATCAGGAGAGGCCGAAGGGTTACTGGGCCCTGGAGGAGGCTCACCTGTAGCCACTGAGTCCTCAAGCACCTCTGGGGCCAGAAGGCTTTCACCTGGGGCCAGCTCCTGGTGCTCTGCCACAGGTGCAGGCTCTTCAGCATCTAGGCCTTGCCCCAGTTCAGCCGGCCCTGGAGGCGGGAACTCCTGTGCAGGCTGGGATTCCTCTGGTTCATCCTCTGAATCGGAATCCCAGGCCATCACACCATCCCCCCTCCCAGGCCCCCCCCTCAACCGAGGGTCCGGACCCGGCTTGCCGGGGTACGTCGCATGGAACTCTCGGAGGCAGGCAGGTGCGTGGACGTTGGCCGCTGGTTCCCAGGAACGGTCCTCCGTTCCGTACCCCTTCCAGTCAATGAGATACTGCAGCTTTCCCCTGCGGTATCGGGAGTCCAGGATGCGTTCCACCTCGTACTCAGGCTCTCCCTGAACCAACACTGGCTGCGGTCGGGGACGGTTCGGGTGGAACTCGTCGGGTGGGGCCACCGGACTCAGAAGGGACCTGTGGAAGACCGGGTGAACCTTCAGGGTTGCGGGTAACCGGAGACGGAATGCCACAGGAGAGACTTGGTCCACGATAGGGAACGGGCCGGTGAAGCGGGCGTTCAACTTCCGCGAAGGTCGAGAGGGGTGGAGGTGGCGAGTGGAGAGCCAAACCAGGTCACCGACGCGAAGTTCCGGCCCCACCTGGCGGTGGCGGTCGGCCTGGGCTTTGTACGCTTCCTTGGCCTGGTGCAGTTGCTCCACCAAAAGCTGTTGCTGGGACTGGAGCTCTTGAAGCCACTCTGTCACCGCCGGGACCGCGGATGCCGGCAGCACATCTGGAAACAGCCGTGGATGATAACCGTAACTGGCCTGGAACGGGGTCTGCTGGGTGGACGCATTCACCGCGTTGTTGTAGGCGAACTCCGCCAATGCCAGGTGGTCGACCCAGTCATCCTGCTGGTAGCTGCAGTAACACCGGAGGTACTGCTCCAGCACCGCGTTCGCCCGTTCCGTCTGGCCATCGGTCTGTGGGTGGTAGGCTGACGAGAGGCAGACCTCTGTCCCGAGGGTCTGGTGTAATGCTCGCCAGAACCGGGATGTGAACTGAACGCCCCGGTTGGACACCACGCGCTCAGGTAGGCCATGCAGGCGGAAGACATGCTGGAGGTACAGCTGAGCGGTTTCCTTAGCTGAGGGTACGGATGGGCAGGGGGCGCAGTGCACCATCTTGGTGAAATGGTCGGAGAAAACTAGAAGGAAGGTACAGCCACGAGACGGGGGTAAGTCCACTACAAAGTCCAACGAAACCATGTGCCAAGGGCGTGGTGGAACTGGCAATGGCTGAAGTAGGCCGGGGGGTCGCCCGGTAGGGCCCTTGGCGCGCCGGCAGACATCACAACCAGCAACGTAGCGAGCCACGTCAGCCTTCAGGCGGGGCCACCAAAACTCACGACTTACCAGATGGGTGGTCCGATACCGTCCAAAGTGCCCCGCTGCTGGGGCATCATGGGCCATCCGGAGAACCTCCAGCCGCAGTGGCCCTGGCGGGATGTACAGATGACCGTGGTGCAGCAGAAGGCCCTGATGCAGGACCAGCCCCGGATACTGAGGGCTGGACCCTTCAGCCAGCTCCCGGAGTCGATCCTGGGCCCAAGCATCGACCCGCTGCTGTTCCCGCACCCGAGCCTGCAGTGGCTCCGCCTCCTGGGTGGCCAGGAATGCAGCTGGAGGTAGGATCGTGGTGGGTACTGCTTGCTGTACCGTGTCTGCGTTGTCTTCAGGTTTCCGGGACAGGGCATCCGCCTTCTGGTTCTGAGAGCTAGGGATGTAGCAGATCCGGAACTGGAACCGGGAAAAGAACAACGCCCACCGGATCTGTCTTTGGTTTAGCTTGCGGGTGGTCTGGAGGTACTCCAGGTTCCGGTGGTTGGTTCTCACCTCCACCGGATGTCGTGCCCCCTCAAGATGGTGGCGCCAGACCTCAAAGGCCACCTTGATGGCCAGTAGTTCCCGCTCCCACACAGTATAGTTACGCTCCGCTGGCAGGAGCTGGCGGGAATAGAAGGCACAGGGTAAGAGTGGCACTTCAGGTCCATTCTGTTGAGACAAGACGGCACCGAGAGCCATACTGGAGGCGTCGGTCTCCACCACAAAGGGTCGAGAGGGGTCGGGATGTTGTAAGATTGGCGCCCTCTGGAAACAGGCCTTCAACCCCTGAAACGCCTCCTCTGCCTCCTTGTCCCAGGAAAACGGCGT
This sequence comes from Podarcis gaigeae, assembly GCF_964106915.1. Classification (NCBI taxonomy): domain Eukaryota; kingdom Metazoa; phylum Chordata; class Lepidosauria; order Squamata; family Lacertidae; genus Podarcis; species Podarcis gaigeae. Next base: position 74,067,414 of record NC_139679.1, on the reverse strand, counting down.
CTTTGGGCGCAGTAGCCGGGTCAATGGTGTGGTGCGATGAGCATAGTCTGCAATGAAGGTCCGGTAGTAGTTGGCGAACCCCAGGAAACGCTGTAGGTCCTTGCGGTTCCGAGGTGCCGCCCATTCTCGAACCGCTGCCACCTTCCCAGGGTCCATCTGCACCCCATCTGGAGAGAGCCGGTGACCAAGGAAGTCCACAGTCCGCTGATGGAACTCACACTTGCTGAGCTTTGCGTACAAACGGTGCTCACGCAAGCACTGCAGCACGGTCCGGACATGTCCCTCATGGCGAGCCGGGTCACGGGAGTAAACCAGTATGTCATCCAAGTACACCACCACGTACTTGTCTAACAAGTCCTGGAACACGTGGTTGATGTAGCGTTGGAACACAGCAGGCGCGTTGCACAAACCGAAAGGCATAACCAGGTATTCGAACTGCCCGTACCGGGTCCCGAACGCTGTCTTCCACTCATCCCCGGCTCGGATCCGAATCAAGTTGTAGGCCCCCCGGAGGTCCAGCTTGGTGAACACCTGTGCCCCTTGCACCCGCTCCAGCAACTCCGAGATAAGGGGCAAGGGGTACCGGTCTGGGATGGTAATTTTGTTCAGGGCTCGGTAATCATGACAAGGGCGGAGTTCCCCACATTTCTTCTTAACAAAGAGCACTGGTGCCGCGGTAGGCAAGGTGGAAGGCCTAATGAACCCACGCTCCAGGTTCTTGCGCAATAAGTCCTGCAAAGCCTCGCACTCTGGCTCTGTTAGAGAATACAAGCGACTCACTGGTAAGGGCGCTCCGGGCTGGAGGTCTATGCCGCAGTCAAAAGGCCGATGCGGCGGCAGCTGGTCTGCCCCCCGTTCCTCGAACACGTCCTGGTAGTCCTGGTACGCGGCTGGGAGCGTGGGTGCTGCCTCCTCCGTGGGCGCGGCCGCTAGCATCTCGGATTGAGCATGGGAACATGGGTCTGGGAAGTGCACAGTCCGTTTGACCCAGTCAATCTGAACGTTGTGAGCTTCCAGCCAGTCCATCCCGAGCACTAGAGGGAACCGGGGCATAGAGGCAATGTCCAAAGTTCGCAACTCCCGGTGCTGCTGGAGACACGGGACCAAGGGCTGGGTCTCCTGAGTAACGGCTCCTGAACGTAGAAGCCATCCGTCAATTGCTTCCACCTGGACCGGTTCTGGCTTGTTCCGAAGTGGCACCTGATGATGGGCAGCAAAAGCAGCGTCCATATAAGAACGGGTTGCTCCTGAATCCACCAAAGCATGGGTAAGAATCCAGGGCCCACCTGGAGGGTATAAACGTACCGGAACCATAAGATGTTGCAAGTCCATTGGTGCGGGCCCATTCTGCGCTGTCTGGGACCCCCGGTAGCTAGGGCCATCAGCTACTGGGGGTTGGCGGTTTCCCTGCGGCTGGCGTTTCTCAGGGCAGGACCGAGCGTAGTGTCCACTTCCGCCACAGTAGAGACATAGATTCCCCTCCCGACGCCGCACCTTCTCTGCGGGGGAAAGGCGTGGCCGCACTGCCCCGAGCTGCATAGGCTCCTCCGATAACTCAGTTGTGACCGTGGGGCTGCCGGAAGAAACTGGTGCTGAGAACTGGAGGTGTCGGCAGCCCCGAGCCTGGCGACGATCCTCCAGCCGGTCGTCTATCTGTAGACTCCGTTGAATGAGAGTGTCTAGCGTGGTGGGGCGTTCCATTGTGGCCAGCTGGTCCAGTATCTCGTCCGAAAGCCCTTCGAGATACTGGTCCCGCAGTGCCGAGTCATTCCAGGTCAAGTCCTGTGCCAACAGCCGAAACTCCGTGGTATATGCGGCCACCGTGGACGTGCCCTGTTTCAACCGCCGAATCGCCCGGTTGGCTTGACTCCCTTTCTGGGGGTTGCCGAACGCGGCCTCCAAAAGATTGCAAAACCCCGTATAGTCTGCCAGCAAGGGGGAGTCTTGCCTGAGTAGCGGCAACGCCTACTTGGCCGCCTGGTCCTTTAACAAACTAATCAAGAAGTGCACCTTGGTGCGGTCGTCAGGGAAGTTCCGGGCTTGCCCCTGAATATACAGCTTGGCTTGGGCAAGGAACATGGGAAAGCTGGTCGGGGCCCCATCAAATTTCTTGGGCAAAGCCACTGGGTACTTGCCAGGAGCCGGGGCGTCGGCCCCAGGAGCCGGTAGGGCTTCCAAGCGCTGCTGAAGTGCCGTAACCGCGTCGCTGAGCTGCTGCACGGTGTGAGTCAAGGCCTGGTTCTTCTGGGCCAAAGCCACCAGCGCAGCCGCCTGGTCAGCCATGACCTCTGGCTCTTCCCGAACGCACCCCAACGAAGGGGGAGTGCGGGTGTGGCGGGAGCAAACTGTGCTGGTCCCGGGGGTAAAGTACCGTGGGCGTAAGCAGAGTCCACACGAAGAGGGGCGAGGTCCGAGGCGGAGAGCCGGGCGGGGAACAGGAACGCTGGAACAGGAGGCCGAGCAGGGAACAGGAACACCAGATGGTCAGGAACAGGAGGCCGAGCAGGGAACAGGAACACCGGATGGTCAGGAACAGGAGGCCGAGCAGGGATCAGGAACACAGGAAGGTCCGAAGCCAACAATGACGTTGCTCCCGCAACCTGGGACCGGGCTGACTGGGCTTTTATCCTCTTCTAAGGCCAGGGGCGGTCTCGGCCCCCAGGAGCCCCGCCTCCTCTGGCCTTAAGGCGAGCACTCCTCCTGGGAGCAACCAGTTCCCTTCGCCTCTCTGCCCTAAGCCTCTGCAGATCAGGAGAGGCCGAAGGGTTACTGGGCCCTGGAGGAGGCTCACCTGTAGCCACTGAGTCCTCAAGCACCTCTGGGGCCAGAAGGCTTTCACCTGGGGCCAGCTCCTGGTGCTCTGCCACAGGTGCAGGCTCTTCAGTATCTAGGCCTTGCCCCAGTTCAGCCGGCCCTGGAGGCGGGGACTCCTGTGCAGGCTGGGATTCCTCTGGTTCATCCTCTGAATCGGAATCCCAGGCCATCACACCATGCCTCCCTAAATATACCGTAACTAACACCCTAATCCTGTGGAAAGCCATATAATTAGATTTTAATTTGATCCTGACTTGTTTTTAGGAGGTAATTTAATTATTGTTTGATTTTATATCAGTGTTATATATTTGATGTTAGCTGCCCTGAGCCCGGTTTCGGCCGGGGAGGGCGGGATACAAATAAAAGTTGTTGTTGTTGTTATCATTATCATCCAGGGGTTAGGTGAGAAGCAACCTACACCTTCAGTGGCAAGTCCTTGTTGGGATTCGCAGGATACTGAGTAAGTCTGCAGGCTTCAACAGGCTGATGCAATACTCTGTGAAGTGCTGGGTCAGAGTGACTCAGCAGGAGTGTGATTAATGTGATTGGCTATCACCTGTTTTAAAAAGGAAAGCCTGCTCAACAGTAATGGTGGTTGTGCTGTGGTGTGGTGGTGCTGTGGTGGAGAGTATTTGTTTGCCTTAAGGAGCAGGTACTCTGTATGGACTGTTTTTGTAAATACCTGTATATAGCTCACATTAAAAAGACTGCACTGGAAAAACCTGGGACTCTGAGCGTTTCTGCTAAAAGTGCCGCGAGGAATTCGTGGCAGTCCCCACCCTCTGATAGGAGTGCCAATCTCCTAGTAGCCTAACCTCCACCTTCACCAGTGACTAGAAAGAGATAGACTCTGATCATCACAGTCAGCAAACAAGAGAGCCCAGTATCATAGAATCATAGAATTGAAGAGTTGTCAGTGTAAGGGGTTTAGTAGCCATCCTACTGTCAGCCAGCAAGTGTCACTTGAAGGTAGGACTGCACCATTCAAAACCATTGAAAGAAAGCTGTGAAACAGAACCATTTCCTGTGAGAACTGTGCATAAGAATTGATAGTGTAAAAACCATTTTACCGCTGCAAATTGCAGCTTGTCCTAATTAACTTCCTGCCATGTCACCTGCAGTGATTCGGTGGAATGGCAATCAATTGCACTGTCTTTCCTGTGTAGAAATCCACCACAGATTATATCAGTGGCATAGCGTGGGTTGTCAGCACCCGGGGCAAGGCAAGTAATTTGCGCCCCCTAACCCGTGGATTTGTACCCCCTAACAATAACCCCCAGATGTTGCGGCCGGCCCCCCCGCACCCCCCACGCTACGCCACTGGATTATATGCTTAGTGTTTGAGCCTTCACTGTTGTTTTAACATGAAGTACCTTTGGTGTAAAATGTGCAGCATGTTATGTAGTAGCCCGCTTACTTTTGCATGAGTTGTTTATTGTATTGATTTTCCCTCATTACTCTGTTGCAGATTTCAGATTGTTCCAAGGAAGATAACAGGGTATCTATCTCAGCTCATAGGAAATGTCCTAGCATTCTGAGAAATACGTTCCTTTCTCCATAAACCAGGGAGGGGGACTCTGTACTGCTCTCTGAACTGTTGGAGAGCAAATGACAACTGAAAGCGCCTTAGTGGATATATTACCTTAATTGCTTTTCAGTTTTTATGCCATTTCCTGCTCTGAAGAAAAAGAGCATGTGACAGTTGCCTGAATGTGGGGAAATGGTTGTAAAATTAACAGAGGGAGACAACATCAAAAAACAACACTTGCTTGAAGAACCTTCATCATGAAACACCCAGGTTCTCTTCACGTATTACATTTGTTGAGCTGCCTTCCTAAGCTGCTTCAGTGTACAGCTGTGAGAGGAGTGCACGGAATGGCTCTCAGATCACTTTTTGCATATGAGACTTAAATACATCTTGTTGAAAATCTGCCCCTAATTTAAAAGCAAAACAGTGGCCAAGATGTACATTCCCATTTCCTCCTCAGATTTCTTTATTGCATCAACAGCACCACAAACACCACAACTGGAGGTTCAAAAGTGCTTCTCATTGTCATGCACGAAATTATTTTGATTATATATATATATATGTGTGTGTGTGTGTGTGTGTGTGTGTGTGTGTATACACACATATATATACACACACACGCAGTAGCTTTTATGTTGATCTTGTTCTGTGAACCGCCCTGAGACTTCTGGGTATAGGGTGGTATAGTTAGTTAGTTAGTTAGTAAGTAAGTAAGTAAGTAAGAAATAAATAAATAAGGTTACACACACATCTATGATCCTGGGATAAAGACACATCAGTCCGACAACTCGAATGAAACACACAGGATGGATCAGCAGAGAGCAGAAGCAAGGAGAATTTCAACTGTCTTTGATTTAGCAAAGCCAAACATTAATTTTGGTGGCATACAAGGTAAAAAAAAAGTCAACTAGAGTTTAATTGTACAGTATTACTTAGTGGTTGGAAGGGAAATAGCCCTTCTAATGCAAATTCCATATTCAAGGAGAGAAAAAGCATCTTCCTTTGGCTGTAGCTTCGGCCCTGAACAAGCTAGATTCAGAATTTATTACGATGCTGTTTCTGAAGTGTATGAGTAGCATGCGGACATGTTCCCTTCTGCTTCAAAACCCACCTCACTCCTGAATTTATTAGGTGGATTTAACTATCTCTCAGGCCTACCCCACATGCCTTGTCCTCATTTGCAATGCAGTAATACTGATCAGCCTTGCCGTATTGATGTGAGGATCACTGAGATAATGTAAGGGGAACACAATGTAATTGTGGCTATTATTTCTTTTTGCAACAATTGTGGCCACTACTTGATTTTTTGAAGGGGAAAGTGTGTATCTGCATGTTCCAGCATGCTCAGAGCACTGTTGACTGCTTAGAGTGTGCCACCCTGGCTAACCTCTCAGGAAGTTATGATCAATAGCTGATACCTTTACCCATTAACCTGATATCCTCTTTCCAAAGTCCTGCACCCCTCGGGGGTTAAATCTTCCTTCTCCGTTTCCACAGTCTCTCAGAGTTTCAGAGCTAAATGAAGTAAGAACATACCCACACACACACCACCCCGCCACTGCTTGGCCCTGGTTTTATAATTAAGCTAGCCAGACAACCAAAACAAAACAAACTATTCTGCCTCTTTTATCCCTCCCCTCCACTATAGGCTCTTAAAACTGCTTAAGGTCATTGTGACAGCTCTTTTGCATCTGCGTTCCATGGAATGGCAGAGAGGATTCCAGGAAGTTTCTCTTCAAGACCAGCAGCCACGATTCCTAGAACTGGAATTCACAGCTGCTGACTCCACAAAGCTCTTCCTAGAAAAACTGGCCTTTTAATTGCCTTAGGGAGGAGGCGGAGGGTGAGGTGGGGGAGCGGAGGAGAAAATAGACACGTCATGAGGGAATGGGAGGTCATTGGCTCCCAAATTGGAGGGGCCCCCTCCTTTTCCATCAAAACACAGTGGACATTCCTATATTATTTCCTTCTGTGTTTACTCCAGTCTCAGTAAAAAATGTTTTTCAGTGTATTCCCTAAAGCCTGAAGTCTCTCAAGGCATGTCTTGGCCCTCAACTCTCCACTGGAACTTTAACACAGCATTATGGCATGCTTTTCGACAGGGTTCCCGTGTCTTTAATAGCTGCAAAACAGGCAGACATTCAGGAGGTGAAGCTTTCCCCCCTGAATTACATTGATTGGACTTGAGACTTCCAAATGTTCTGGGCCCTTGAATTTTCTTAAATAGAAGACAGTAGTGACAGTGTGTGGTTTCTAAGCCTGTTTTTGAATTATGAGGCCCAGAATGGTCTGAAATAAATCCTTCACTATCAGTCACGCAGTGCCACAAGTGCTTTGTTTAATGCTCTGCTTAAATGTTTCCTGTGGAGGACAACAAATGGCTGATTCTGTGCGGCATAATCATAAGTTTGGCCTCAGATATAAAGGTTGCAAAAAGCTAATACTCCAATTCTAAACATATTTTCATTGATATGTGCAGTGGATTTTAGTGGAATTTACTTCCACGCAAGTGACTTCAGGATCATCGCCTGAAACTGTTTTCACTGAAATTACATACCCTCCAACATTTCTCTGATGAAAATAGGGACGTCCCATTCCATAATGATAATTTTACCCTTCATACCTCACACATCTTACTGTGTTGCCCCAGCCACTCTGGGCCACTTCCAACATATATAAAAACATTATGAAGCATTAAACATTTAAAAAAAACTTTCCTGTACAGTGGCACCTTGGTTTACAAACTTAATCCGTTCCAGAAGTCCGTTCTTAAACCAAAACCGTTCTTAAACTGAGGTATGCTTTCCCTAATGAGGCCTCACGCTGCCGGTGCCCTTCCACTATTTGGATTCTGTTCTTAGATCGAGGTAAAGTTTGCAAACTGGGACACTACTTCTGGTTTTGTGGAGTTCATAAACTGAATAGTTCTTAAACAGGGCTGTTCTTAAACTGAGGTACCACTGTACAGGATTGCCTTCAGACAGCTCAGGGTCGCATAACTCTATACCCTCTAACATTTCTCCAATGAAAATAGGGACATCCTAAGGAAAAGTGGGACATTCCAGGATCAAATCAGAAACCAGGACAGTTTCTCTAAATCAGGGTGTCCCTGGAAAATAGGGACACTTGGAGGGTCTGAAATTATGCTTGCTTACCTTGCACCTGCAGTTTGCATGTAAATTTCACACAGACTAGAATGTAGATTTTATTTTTTATAAATTTCTCTTCAGTCTTATTCACTGTCATGTACATGTACAAATAATATAATGAAGTCTGAAAGGCATATTTAGCATTGTGTGTGAAAGTCAGGGCTGTGGAAGCTCCACCCAACATTTGGAGATTTGAATTGGAACCTGACTTGGTACAGATAGATTCAGATATGATCTATCTCAATTCAGAACCCAAATCTGAATCAATTTTGGAACCCAAAACAGCCACATTTTTTATTTTTATTTTGGATTTTAACAGAGGTGCATGGGATTCAGAGATGTGGCAGCCCCCTTAAGAGGGGATTAATCCTGACAAATTTCATGCAGGTGAATCCAGGGAGCTTTCTGTAAGTAATCTTTAAGCCACCCCCCAAGCAACCTGTTTATTGAGAACTTCCGATTTTTTAGCACAAAATCATGCAACCTTGGCTGCTCATTGAGCAGCCCCCCTTTTTTTCAGGGAGTGCATATTCCTGTCACTTTCCTTCCTGCAAAAAAATCTGGGGATTTTTGCAGGGAAGTGTGTTTGTTGCACAAGAGCTCCAAATCCACTTTAATTGTGCAGCCTGAATTCACCGATATGCCACAGAATCCTAGAGATTAATCTGGAAGCTCCCAAGATGAGGCAGTAGCAAAAGGTCTGGGAATCATTTAACAGAAGTGGGGAAAACAAATAATGATGATAAAACTCCTCAGCTCTCTTTATACAGAGGTTGGAATTTCATCAGTTGCCTGTGCCTTGTAAAAACTAGTATTCACTGAGAGGAAGTGCCTTGATCAGCAGACAGTAAACTCAGATAGCAGGCCTTGTCTAACACTTTCATCTACCCATGCCAGTTTACACACATTCTTTTGCTTGCCCACTTGGAGCAGCTGCGAGGATTAGCAACCTGAGAGTGTTCTGTCCTAAATCACTTTAGGGGAGGAGGGATTACAAACCGTCCTGGGAGGTACTGTGTCTTAAACTATGCACATGGAGCAAGTCTTCCACCCCCAACCCAACCCACCCCACCCACAAATGGAATCTAGATGAAAAAACGACACCATCCCAATCTCCAATGAGTGAAATATTTGTTCTTTACAGTGAGTAAAGAGAAGGGTATCAGGGGCAGCTGAAACAAGAGTGGAGAAAGGGAGGGCATCACTGATGAGCCATAGCGACATTCTGTTTTTTGAAAAATTGGTGCATGGGTTTTATTCAGAGCTGAAGCTAATATTTACAGATTTTCGAAATTTGTCATTTTTTTAAAAAATTAAAAGTTAAATACTGTATGCAATTTTGGGACCTGGATTTTTTACAGTGCAGTCCTATCTAGTTTTACTCAGAAGTGAGTCTCACTGGGTTCAGTAGGGATTACTCCTCCAAGTGGGTTTTCTTAGGATGTTTTAGCCATAATATAAACATTTGCTTCCACAGCAGAATTTATAGTGTTTTAAATCACGTGGAATCTCTTGGATTGTAATCTTGGGAGTGAGCAATACCACAGAACAGACATACATAGGCTTGCTCTGTTGGTTGTTTTTTAATTTCTTCAAGTTTCTAATATATAATTTCCACCATCAAATGCTCAGTACCGCTGCATGTCAACAATTGAATATTTTCAGATACAAAATACTATTGCATGTCAGCTATCAAATTCTGTTGGAACACTGAAATCAATTGTAAAGAATATCAAACATTTGGTTAACATTCAACACAAACAATTACTGAGGAGACTGTCAGGGAGCAAATATACTTGACCTCTGGTTTTGCTCATGCATAAGGGCTTTTTGCCAAACTGATGCTACCGATGTGACAAGTCAGACCTGCTACAAAATGTCGCAGTGTAGAGTGTTGCTGTTGAGGATTCCAGGCATTTCTTGGGGAGTTGTCCTGGGGGGGGGGGTTGTCCCTCCTTTTTGCATACTTCTGCAAACTCAAGATTCCCCCAAGGCTGCTGAAACATCCCTCTTGTGTGAGGGTGGTGCTAGTTTGGATTTCTAGGTATCAGCACTCAGTTACTGAGAATATGAAATAGATGAAACTACCATAGGCTTGCCATAAGTCAGGAAAATTCCTGACATGTCCTGGTTTTGGGGTGTAAAAATGGCGTAGCCGGGGGGAAAGCTCAACAATTTGGGTTCGTTCCCTAAAAAAGCTCAACAATTTTGGGGTCTTCCTAAAAAAAAGCTTTGCGGGGGTCAGGAACTTTACTTTTTGAAATATGGCAGCCCTAAGATAACCATGCACACATGCCATGCACGTGTCTGTAGCACTATGTGATCTGGAATGAATCATTTGTGGCAATTATTGGGAGTGTTCCTTCCTTCTGGCGAGGGGTTGGACTTAACACTTTTTTTTGCTCCTTTCACACAATATGATTTATGAGCAGGCACCAGAATTTGATCTCTCATCTCTGGTTAGGTTTCGCTCTGCAGCCTCATTTTACACAGATGCCAGACTCTGTAGGCAGTAAAGGATGCATAAAGCCCTACCCCATTTCCCCTGGTCAAGTTCGCAGTACAAAGTACAAGTATCAAGAAGAGTTGTCTTAACAACAGTTACCTCCCATGGCCATAAACACAGAGGGGCAGGTTGATGAAATTCCTAACTTTAGATCTAGGAGTTACGGTTGCCTCATCCTACCACCACACCAGTCATTTTGGGAAGCTATAATCACTAGAAACTCAGTGAATCAACTTGGAAAAAATGCTGCTGGCTGCCAGAAGAGGAGAAAGCAAGGGATCTCATCCATGGCAGGCAAGGGAAAGGGATGTCCAACTACAGTACTTCAGAAAACCAGAAAAAGGGATGGGTCCCATGACTGGGCCTGTTTTGCAAAAGAAAAAATAAAAAAAGTCCCCCACTAACAAATGCTCTCACAAAACAAACACCCATTGTGGTGTACATTTCATTATCCACATTACCTCAGTATTTACGAGATCTTCTGTGGCTGACATTCCATTTCATCAGAAGGCGGAGCATTTATTAAAGGAGATCTGGATATCTCTTAGTGTGAGTCAGTGCTGGATATACCATATTTTTTGCACCATAACACTCACTTTTTTCCTCCTAGAAAGTAAGGGGAAATGTCTGTGCATGTTATGGAGGGAATGCCTACGGGTGGCACGCCTACGGATTTTCCTCCTCTAAAAACTGCGTGCGTGTTATGGTCGGGTGCGTGTTATAGAGCGAAAAATACGGTAAGTGGGAGACAAAAGGGGGTATGAGCACTGGGCTGTAGGATGGGGGGGCACAGCAAAATTACTGCAATGTGCTCTACGTGGGGCTGCCTTTGAAGGTGACCTGGAAACTACAATTAATCCAGAATGCTAGACTGGTGACTGGGAGTGGCTACTGAGACCATATAACACCGGTCCTGAAAGACCTACCGTACATTGGCTCCCGGTATGTTTCCGAGCACAATTCAAAGTGTTAGTGCTGACCTTTAAAGCCCCAAACGGCCTCAGCCCAGTATGCCTGAAGGAGTGTCTCCACCCCCATCATTCAGCCCGGACACTGAGGTCCAGTGCCAAGGGCCTTCGGTGGTTCCCTCCCTGCAAGAAGTGAGGTTACAGGGAACCTCCCTGTGGAATGCCCTCCCATCAGATGTCAAGAAAATAAACAACTATCTAACTTTTAGAAGACAGCCCTGTTTAGGGAAGTTTTTAATATTCTGTTGGGAGCCGCCCAGAGTGGCTGGGAAAACCACTGGGGTATAAATATATTATATTATTATATATTATTATTATTATTATATATTATTATTATTATTATTAGCCTGCTAAAAATTGCAATTATCACTTTATTTATTGGGCATCATGCAGGAGGAGGGGAGGTGAAAGAGAAATGAGATGGATGTGTGGGAGCACTCAGAGAAATTATCAGAAGGACGGAAAGCAATAGAACGTGGCAATATTGAGGCAGGTGTTTGGTTGGGGCATGGTGGGAAAAGCAGTAGGCACAGGGGGAGCCTCCATCTCTTTTAATCTGGCACAAACACACTCCAGGTCTCATTGACTGGCTCCCTCTCTGTCTGTCTAAAGAATATGTCATAGGCCTGTTTCATGTTGTGGTTTTGCTGCCCTATTACCTTCTGAGAAAAACACTCGTTTACAACTTAAGGAAGTTCCAGTAAAGCAAACCATATTCTGGCCACCAAACATACCGGATGAAGACAATTTAAAGAAATAATGAATGTTTGAGTAAGAATAATAATTTTTAAAACATATTTCCTTTGGATTTGGCACAAGTGTTGGCATTTCAAGGCCAGCAGTAAGAAGCTCAAAAATGCAGAACAATTTCTTTTTCATACGATTCAGGCCGCAGGAGGAAAATCAAATTCCAATCTACTATAAGGCATGTATGGAAATGGAACACGTGGCCTGGTGCTATTGCTCATGTTTGCCCTGAAAGTACAGGTTTGTTTGTTTTTAAATGGCAACTCTCTAGAATCATTTTTTTAAACTCTGTCAGTATTCTTTTTACACACTTGATTATGGGTATTTGCTATACAACACAATCCCTTATAGGTGGGAGTTTCCGCAAGGACTATCATTTACCTACAAAGGAAGGAAAGTAAGAATTAAAACACCTGAGGACCAACAGAAGTTCTTACACGACCACGAGGAGGACCTCCAGAAAGGAGCCGCAGCTTCTTGGCCACCACCACCACCGGGACCATCTCCAAAGCCTACACCGTCTGGATCTGGACCAGCATTACCACCTCCGGGATCGGAGGGAAACCTAGACACCCCACTGTAGACCCACCAATTAGACCAGGATGTCGCTGCAGCTTCTCAGTTGGAATATAAATGGCGGAAACTCTCCGGAAAAAAGAAGAAAAATATTTCATATTTTGAAAAAAGAACAATTGGACATTATTTGCCTGCAAGAAACGCATGTGACAAGGCTCCACAGAAAAGTGCTAATTAATAAAAGATTAGGCCAAGAATTTATTTCTTCGGATAAAGTTAAGAAAAGAGGAGTGGTGATATATGCAAAGGAGAGCCTGTCACCGAAATTCTTATTTAAAGATGAACACGGCAGAATTTTGGCGATTGAAATTCAGACACAAGGAGAAAAATTTTTGATATTAGGAATATATGCTCCAAACGAAGGAAAATCGGAATTTTTCAGGAAGCTGCATGAGATTATGCTGGACTATTTAGACTACAACAACATCATTATGATGGGTGATATGAATGGGGTTGTGTCTGTAAATATGGATAAGTCGCAAAGTGCTAACATAACGAAAGATGGCAGACTACCTAAAACTTTCTTTGAAATGACTGACAATGTGGACTTAATTGATATATGGAGGGTTAAGAACCCCCTAGGAAAAGAAGGGACTTTCTTTTCTGAAGCTCATCTGACATGGACACGAATCGACCAAATATGGATAACTAGAGGACTGGCACCCAAGACTAGAAAGGTGGAAATCTGCCCAAAAACCTGCTCCGACCATAATGCTTTGAAAATGGAATTGAGACTAAATACAACCGGATCCTTCAGATGGAAAATGAATGACACCTTACTAAGGGATGAGAAGATTGTTAAGAAGGCCCAAAAAACTTTAAAGGACTATTTTGAGATAAATTTAAATACCACTGTGGAAAAAAGAATAATCTGGGACGCAAGTAAAGCAGTCATGAGAGGGTTTCTAATACAACAAAATACGATCAAGAAAAAGCTCTGGAATGAAAAGAAGGAGAAGATATTGGAAAAAATAAGAGATGGAGAAAAAAAACTAAGATCCAGGCCCAAGTCGAAGGAAGTGCTGAGAGAAGTGAAATTTTTCCAAGCACAATATTTGAAACTGATAAATCAAGAGGTGGAATGGAAAATTAAACAAATGAAACAAAGATCTTTCGAATCAGCAAATAAGTGTGGGAAACTGCTAGCATGGCAGTTGAAAAAGAGACAAAAACTTAATACAGTTACAAATCTAGAGATTGAAGGGAGAATGGTTCAGAAACCCGAGGAAATTAGAAAGTGCTTCCAGAGATATTTCAAAGAACTTTATTCACAAGGGCCACAGAAAGACTCGGAGGTGGACCAATTTCTCAAAACCAACGGATTACAGAAAATACCTCAGGAAATGAGAACAATCCTGAATAGTAATATCACACAGCAAGAAATTGAAAGTGCCATTCAGAACCTTCAATTAGGCAAATCTCCAGGCCCTGATGGACTTACCTCCAAGTACTATAAAGTTCTGAAAGACTATTTGATACAACCTTTGTTGGAGGTCTGTAACCAGATTATGGAGGGGAGGAAGGCACCGGAAACGTGGAAAGAAGCTTACATCACATTGATACCTAAACTAGAAACTGAAAAGACCCAGCTTAAGAACTACCGCCCCATCTCACTCCTAAACGTGGATTACAAAATTTTTGCAGACATTTTGGCAAGTAGGTTTAAAAAAGTGCTTAATGAAGTGATCCATAAGGACCAGGCTGGCTTTCTCCCTGGTAGGCATTTGTTTGGCAACACAAGAAACATCATCGATATTTTGGAACTTTTACTAACAAAGCTCAACACTAGAGCGGTGCTAATCTTTATTGATGCGGAGAAAGCCTTTGACAACATTTCCTGGATGTTTATGAAGAAAAGTTTGGAAGGGATGGGAGTGGGGCGGGGGTTTGAAAATGGAATAGAAGCAATATATTCAGAACAAAAAGCGAAATTGATAGTAAACAATGTGGTGACAGAGGAGTTTAAAATTGAAAAAGGGACACGGCAGGGGTGCCCTCTATCCCCCCTATTGTTTATTTCAGTTCTGGAGGTGCTATTGAACATGATTAGAAAGGACCGGTTGGTACAGGGAATTGAGGTCGGAGTGAAACAATATAAATTGAAAGCATTTGCAGATGACCTGGTATTAACATTGCAGGAGCCAGTCTCTAGTACTAAAGGAGTGTTAGAATTAATTTCTGATTTTGGTCGGGTGGCGGGATTTAAGTTGAACAAGCAAAAAACTAAGGTTTTAGCAAAAAATTTGACAACTACAGAAACAGATGAGTTCGTGAAAGAAACAGAACTAAATGTGGTTAAAAAAGTAAAATACCTAGGGGTGTATCTGACCTCCAAAAATTTGAATTTGTTTAAAGATAACTACGAGAAATGTTGGTCAGAAATCAAAAGAGATTTGGAAACGTGGTCAAGATTGAAACTTTCCTTGTTGGGCCGAATAGCAGCTATAAAGATGAACGTATTGCCAAAAATGTTATTTTTGTTTCAGACCCTACAGATCGTGGACAAGGTGGAATGTTTTAGAAAGTGGCAGAAGGATATTTCTAAGTTTGTTTGGCAGGGCAAAAAGCCCCGAATAAAGTTTAAAATATTAACTGATGTGAAAGAAAGAGGGGGATTTGCCCTGCCAGACTTGAGGTTATATTATGAATCTGCAGCCTTCTGCTGGTTGAAAGATTGGATCTTACTGGAAAACACTGATGTCCTAGATCTGGAAGGGTTTGATAATGCTTTTGGGTGGCATGCATATTTGTGGTATGACAAGGTTAAAGTGCACAAATTGTTTAAAAACCACATTGTTAGGAGAGCAATTTTAATGGTCTGGACAAAATATAAAGACTTATTGGAGAGTAAGACTCCGAGGTGGCTCTCACTGGTGGAGGCCAAGGCACGTAAGAGACCTAACATGGAGGCCAATTGGCCTAAATATGGGGAAATTATTGAAAAGATTGGAGACAATTGGAGGTTGCAGAGCTTGGAAAAATTAAAAAACAAGGTGCGAGATTGGTTGCATTATGCACAAATTCAAGAGGTCTTTAAAGTAGACAAGAAGGTTGGATTCCAGGTGGAAAAATCGAAACTAGAGACAGAACTGTTAGAACAAAAAAGTAAACTACTTTCGAGAATGTATAACCTGCTGCTTAAATGGAATACTCAGGATGAGACAGTCAAATCCGCCATGATAAAGTGGGCGCAGGATTTGGGGCATAACATTATGTTTGAAGACTGGGAAAGGTTATGGAACACCGGAATGAAATTTACGGCATGTAGTGCCTTGAAGGAAAACATTATGAAAATGATATACCGGTGGTACATGACCCCAGTCAAGCTTGCTAAGATATATCACCTGTCTGATAATAAATGTTGGAAATGTAAAGAGGCGGAAGGGACATTCTTTCACCTCTGGTGGACCTGCCCGAAAGTGAAGGCCTTTTGGGAAATTATTCATAATGAACTAAAAAAGGTACTTAGATTTACCTTACCTAAGAAACCAGAGGCCTTCCTCCTGGGCATGGTGGACCGGAGAGTGCTTAAGAAGGACAGAACTTTTTTTATGTACGCTACTACAGGAGCAAGGATCCTGATTGCAAAACATTGGAAGACACAAGATTTACCCACACTGGAGGAATGGCACACGCAGTTGATGGACTACATGGAACTGGCCGAAATGACTGGCAGAATCCGAGACTTGGGAGAAGAAACAATCGAGGAGGACTGGAAAAAATTTAAGGACTATCTGGAAAAACACTATAAGCTGTATGAATGTTAAAAAATGCACCTTTTAGGAAACTCTAGCTTCAGTAATGTTAAACTAAAGAAATGGAAATCAAGGTACAAGAAGTCTGAGATAGAATAAGGAAATAACTTTATTGTGTTTAAATGAAAATGTACATGATTCGGGTTATAACACATTTGAAATTGGGTAACATGATAAAACGAAGGATACAATAAGTAATGAAATAAGTTAACAAATTGCTGATGTTATGTTCACAGAGAATGCAGGGTTGGGAGGATGTGGGGAAGTCCAGTAGATTTGGAAAAAAGAACAAGAAAATTTGTAATCTTTTTATTTTATTCTTATAACATGCTCTTTATTCTTTTTTCTGTATTTTACAAACTTAATAAAAAAATATTATAAAAAATAATAATAATAAAAAAGATTATGGGTATTTGCTTATCCAGAGGCTGAAAAGGAAAACAGCACTTACTGTGTCAAGAAACAGCCAGGGAGCAAATTCTGCTCTATTCTAACTGCTGAACTTGGCCAAGGAGCAAAGTTTGCCTGATTATGATTACCTCCCCTTTTTGCCATTTGTATACTGCCAAAGAGCCCACTCTTAGCATTATTGGGATAGGCAGAAATAAATAACCTGAGATAGAAAGAGCTGGCCATAACAGGTTTTTAGAAAATCCTGTAATGCTATTAGCAAAAAGTTCCATTTAGGAGAGCTAAGTCTTGGAGCAACATTCCACAAGCCTGCCAAATTCAGTGTGAATGCTGGTAGGAACTTTTGGGCCTGTTTTAAGGTCAAAGTGACCCAGCACACATTACACAACTGGCATCTTTCAAGAAAATCTCTAGACACTTCCAAAGCATGTAAGACAGAAAATCAAAACCACGGCATTACGCACTAGCTTAAGTAGGCCCTGGGGAACTGCTGCAATATGCCAATCCTCAGCTGAAACCTGTCATTACCTCCAACAGGCCTCAGGTGTTTTCTCTTGCTTTCATTTTACTCTCTCATGGGTCTCCAATTTTTGCTTAAAATGTATTGGCTCTTCTATTTTATAGTCCTATTTAGCTCCCCTCCTCATGTGACAGAATCCTGTTAGTATCTTAGAACTGTAGAGTTGGAAGGGACCCCAGGGGTCCTCTAGTCCAGCTCCTGCAATGCAGGAATCTCCACTAAAGCATCCATGACAAATGGCCATACAACCTCTCCTTTAAAAAGCCCCATCCATTGAAGGTGAGTCCACCACCTTCCGAGGGAGTCTGTTCCACCGTCAAATAGCTCTGTTTACTCAGAATTTTCTTTCTTGTAATTCGAATCCATTGGTTCGGGCCCTACCCTCCAGAATAGCTTGTTCCATCTTTCATAATGAGGTGCCTTTAGATATTTGAAGATAGCTATCTTATCTCCTCCCAGTCTCCGCCTCTTTTCCAGGCTAAATATACCCAGCTCCCTCAACCATTCCTTGGAAGGCTTGGTTTCCAGACCCTTAATCATCTTGGTTGCCCTTTTCTGCGCATGTTTTGTCATGTCAATAGCCTTCTTAAATTGTGGCGCCCAGAACTGGACACAGTACTCCAAGTGTGCTTTGAGGAAGGCAGAACAGAGTGGTACTATTACTTCCCTTGACCTGGACACTATACTTCTGTTGATGCAGCCTAGAATAGCATTAGCTGTTTTGCTACTGTATCATGCTATGAACTCATGTTAAGCCTGTGGTCTACTAAGACCCCTAGATCCTTTCACATGTACTGCTGGCAAGCCAGGTGTCCTCCCCCATATTATATTTGTACAGCTGGTTCTTCCTGCCTACGTGTAGAACGTTACATTTGTCCCTAGTGAAATTCATCTTGTTAGCTTGCACCCAGTTCTCCAATCTGTGAAGGTCATCTTGAACCCTAATTCTGTCTTCTGCAGCATTAGTTATCCCTCCCAGTTTTGTGTCATCTGCAAATCTGATGAGCATCCCCTCAATTCCTTCATCCAAGTCAACAATAATAAGTTGAACAACAACGGGCCCAGGACAGAACCCTGGGCATCCCACTAGTCACTTTTTCCCAGGATGACAAAGAACCATTAATGAGTACTGTTTGGGTTCAATCAGTCAACCAACTACTAATCTACATAGTAGTTACCTCATCCAGCCCACATTTTACCAGCTTCTCCACAAGAATATCATGGGTGACTTCGTCAAAGCCTTTTTGAAATCAAGATACATTATGTCCACAGCATTTCCCTGATCCATCAAGCTTGTAAAGCTATCAAAAGGAAGAAAGAAAGAAATGTGTTTCATCTTGCATGACTTGTTTTTCAGAAACCCATACCAGTAATCTTAGTAATCACAACATCCTTTTCTAAGGGTGCACAGACCAACTGTTTAATTATCTGTTCTAGGATTGTTCCTAGTATCAATGTCAAGGTTGGTAGTTATTTGGGTCTTCTCTCCCCTCTTTTTGAAGTTGGGGACAATATTTGCCAGGCTCCAGTCTACAGGGACCTCACCTGTTCTCCAAGAATTCTCAAAGATTATAGATAGAGGCTCTGAGATTACATCTGCATGCTCTTTATTTAGTACCCTTGGTTGCTCGTCAGGTCCTGGAGATTTGAATTCATTTAAAGTACATAGGTGTTCCTTTACCACCTGTTTTCCTATCTTGGGCTGCAGCTCCCTCCTTGCATCACTTATTATGTTGGGTACTGCTTTCCTTTTGGGTGAAAACAGAGGCAAAGTAGGTGTTGAGCAGTTCTGCCTTCTGTCTGTCACGCAATAGCATTTCTCCTTCTTCTCCATGCAAAGGACCTACTACTTGCTTGTTTTTCCTCTTGCTTCAAACATAGCTGAAGAAACCTTTGAGTATTATTATTTTTAACCTCTCTTGCAGTCTGAGTTCAAGGCTGCCTGGATTTCTCCTTGCAACTGTTGGCTACTCATGCATACTCTTCTTTCATGATTTTCCTTTTCTTCTATGTCTTATATATTCCCTTTGTAAATCTCAGCTTATCTGTAAGCTAAGCATAAGGATGCAGCCACACTGGTTTTGTTAGATGCCTTCCACTTTTCTTGTTAGAATTGTCTGCATTTGTGCCTTCAATATTTCACCTTTAAGAAACTCCCATCCATCTTGGACTCCCTTCTCTTTGGCCAAGGGATCTGGCCAAGGGATCTCACCCAGTAGTTCCTTAAGCTTTTTGAAATCAGCCTTCTTAAAGTCCAGAGTGCATGTTTGACTACACTCAACTTTCCCTTGCCTCTGTATAATGAAACCCAAGAGCACACAATCACTTCCTTCCAAGGTTCTCAGCACTTCCACTTCACTGATCAGAATTTAGGAATTTGTTGAACTTACATTTTTTGACAGTGTTTGAGTTCCAACAGATATGAAAAGCTTCATCAAGAGGAGATCAGGGACATAGTATGTACGTATTCCTCAGCAGTAACAAATATCACGTTCTGCCCGGACGCTGAGGTCCAGTGCCGAGGGCCTTCTGGCGGTTCCCTCATTGCGAGAAGCAAAGCTACAGGGAACCAGGCAGAGGGCCTTTTCGGTAGTGGCGCCCGCCCTGTGGAACGCCCTCCCATCAGATGTCAAAACGATAAACAACTACTTGACATTCAGAAGACATCTTAAGGCAGCCCTGTTCAGGGAAGTTTTTAATGTATGATATTTTAGTGTTTTCTGGTTTCTATGGAAGCCGCCCAGAGTGGCTGGGGAAACCCAGCCAGATGGGCGGGGTACAAATAATTAATAATAATAATAATAATAATAATAATAATTAGTATTAGTATTATTATTATGCCAGCAACCACATTCCCATAATGCTGATCATTGCTGCTCCTTATTCTGAGACTGAAGTCATGAAATATCCATCACTTAATGAGCAGGTTAGATCAGCATTGGTTGAATTTGTCAAGGTGGGCTTATAAAGTTCCTGGTCATCATCATGTTAAGCTCAAGGCTGTTATTCATTAGATATGAGGTTCAAACAGCTCCTGGTTATGGAAGAAGGTTAGCCTTCACTTGAACAACCCATGAAATCCCTTCCAAATCTGTTTTTAAGATTCTGGAAAAAATGCACCAGGCTGGCTGCCAGGTACATACAAAGACATCCCACATGTCTGAGGTTCATTTGTATATTTATTTCTTTGGGGTACTTCTATACTGCTGTTCATCAACAAATGATAACAGAGCATTATGTTAGGCCTGCATAAAACCACAATTGCAGGTCCCAGCTTAGGTTGAAAAACTCATGCTATAAATGGCATAAACTGCAGTGCCGTTATGCCATGTTGCCACTGACATAACAGAATAACTTTTTATTTTAATGGATCTGGATTGCTCTGTATGTGAGACATGCAATATTTATTAGGGCTTACATTTCTCCTATACTGAGATTAGCATGCATATATATATTCTTTATACTAGAAAGATTAGATTAGCATGCATATATATATTCTTTATACTAGAAAGCTTGGAACTGCTTAGCTGGTGCCCATTTAGAAATGCTATGGAGACACCCTTTATATCGCAGGGGTGAGTCTCCTGACAGCAGCTGTTTGCAAAAGCTGTACAGGAATGTTGTGCTCCAAGAAGTTTCTCAGCCAAAGCCCTTCTGCCATCAGCTTCCCTCAGAACAGTCCGTCCTTCTCCTTTTCACTTGTGGCTCAAATCTTCCAGGAAACCTGGCAAGGCGAGAGCCAAACCACTCCTTGGACAGCTGTCCAATCAGACAGGAGGGAGCGAGATTCTAAGAGGAGCCTAAGTCTCTGCAAAGAAATTGCCACTTACTGCTTCTCAGGATTCAGCTTCTTTGTAGTGATAGTATTAACCTGCAGGATTGCAAGTAAAGTAAGGCCTGAGATAAGGAGGGGGGCACCTGTCAAATTTGGTTTCTCTGATTCTCATTTTTCCACTCTTATGTCCAGTTCTATACATTTCCACATCAGGTTGTTTTTTTAAATACAGTGGTACCTCAGGTTAAGTACTTAATTTCTTCCGGAGGTCCTTACTTAACCTGAAACTGTTCTTAACCTGAAGCAACACTTTAGCTAATGGGGCCTCCTGCTGCTGTGCCGCCGGAGCACGATTTTTGTTCTCAACCTGAAGCAAAGTTCTTATCCCGAAGCACTATTTCTGGGTTAGCGGAGTATGTAAGCTGAAGTGTACGTAACCTGAAGCGTATGTAACCTGAGGTACCACTGTACTGTTACTACTACTACTACTTTATTTAATAGTCCTCATAAAACTATTCAGCATTTTAGTGTGCATCTCTCCTAATATATACATTTTAAAAGTGCTTTTTTCCTGAAGGGTACGCAGTACTGGCACTTGCCCCCCCCCCCATGTTAAAAGTGTGACACTTACTGTAATAACTTCATGGTGAGTACCGGCACATTTTTTTTCTTTAAAAAGCGCTACATTTTTGTATGCAATTCTGCCTAATAGACACTTTTGCAAAGCAATTTCCCCTAATAAAATACATTTTTGTATGCAATTTTCATCAATATGCATTTTTATGCACACTTTAGTATATACATTTCTGTACACAGTAGTTTGCTGGGGAACTTCACCAAAAAAGTCAGAGAAGTGTGAATTTTAAAGGATGGCTGTGAATCAGGGGGAGAGGGAAATGTTTCAAACAGTGCTGTTGAGAAGCGCTTTAAGGCGGCTCCTGCCCCCATTTTGGCTGTGTGGGAGCTGCCTTAAATCACTTCACAAAATATCTGTTTGAAGCAGCTCTCATGTTTCTCCTGCCCTCATGCAGGAGAAGTTTGACTCTAAGGCTGGGAGTTCCACGTCTCTGCTGTAAACATTTCCTCACTGAACAATTGCTCCAGCCCCTTGATCATTTTGGTTGTCCTTTTCTGAAACCTTTTCAGCCCCATAAGATCCCTTTTGAGGTGAGGTGAGGTGATCTGAATGATACATAGTATTTCAGGTGTAGTTGCACCATAGATTTTCTAAGCTGCATTATTTATTTCACAAAATCTTTTATACCATTTGATTGTTAAAAAAATACAAATCTCAAAGCAGGTTACAAAAAGAATAAAATGATGGAATGATCAGTAAAAACAGAAAACTTTCAAAAAATAATAATTAAAATAATAATGATACGGGCAGTTTTATTTCCAATCCATTTCCTAGTGATCCCTAATATGGAATTCACAAACTGGGTGACATTTTCATTGGGCAGTTTCCTGAGACCAAGGTCAGACACCTCCAGTTCAGACTTCATGGCCTTCTAAATGTTGCTGGACCACAACTCCTATCACCCCTGACCATTGGCCATGTTGGCTGGAGTTAATGGGAGTTGAAGGGCTACAATTTCCCCACCACTGCATCATAAACCTTCCTCCTCCTCCCCATTGTAATGTATTAAAACAGAAGCACTAGAAGATGCAGACATGGCCTAAGCATTGCTGTAAATGTTTCGGGTAGAATGTATTATCAACTCCATGCTATTTTGGGACGTGAGGCAGATAATTTGTGAAGCGAATTCACAAAGCTCGCAGACACATCAGTGCATGCTTACGATGGGGATGTGAGAAACCTGGCAAGTTATTTAAACATATCTCTTGAGAACCTTGCGCCACACTATGTAAAGTGTGGGAGGCAGTGGGAAATCTAGGTGGTAGTCCAAACAGAAGTTTTTGAGTGACTTTCTAATGTCCTGAGTATCCAGATTATCACCCCAGTGGCCCTAATGCCAAAATCTGGCTCAACTGAGCTCCCAGGTTGGGGAAGAACAACTGTATCTCAATACAGCTGTTATGACAGATATTGCTCAAAACGGTAGAAATCCCAGGGAGTGGCGTGAGGGAGAAGAGAATAAACGCTTTGTTACTCATTTGATCAAAAACCAGCTGCTTCTATGCATCTTAGACCGGATGGTGAAGTTACACAAAGGCATTTGGCTAGAATATTTTGCAAAATTGCTTCATTCTGTTGGGTTACTCTTACACTGGTATAGTGTGGTAACAACAGCTTTAGCTGAGTGTGTTAGTAAAGAAGTATAAGCTTGCCAGCTTCATTCAAAATAGTAGGGAAGAGGGGGCATTTAGCCATGGTATGAACTAAGTGTGGGATCACTGTCGTGAAGGAATTTGACTACACCATTTTACACAGCTCCTTGTGGATTCAGATGAAAATGTCCTCCTCTCGGTTGTATCAGAGAAATAGTTAGAACCCACAAAGAGCTATTATTTCTACTCCAAGGTAGGAGTCCTACCTTGGAGTAGAAATTGCTAAGAAGGGCATATGCTGAATACAAACTTTATTACTACTACTCTCTGTGTTTGTGGTCTCACTCAAGACTCACTGCTTGCCAAGTCATGTTACTTGATTTAAACCAGTCTAGAGCCTTTAAGTCAAAAAGAGTATTTTTTTTTGACAAAACATACAGAGAACAAGACATGAATAAGTACATCTTATCAATCAATCACAGTTCTAACTTCTGTACTTGAGCTTCAAGACACAGAAAATTACTTTCTATGGGATTAGAGATATAGGCTGGGGCAACCCAGCCAGATGGGTGGGGAATGAGTGAATTAATGGAAATAATAATTAGCACTGCCCCTAGTGATTTTCTACACCCCCCATACACACCCAAAGAGAACCCTCTTGCCTGCCCAACTCAAAGAGCACTTTGTGAGGTAGAACTTTAATTTGGCAATGTTAGCCAATTAAATATTGGAAGCCAGGCTTAGTGTCACATGCTATTTTAGGCACAGGTAATGTGGTCTTTGTAGCTCCAGGAATTAATTAAATCATAAGAAAAGGAACAATTGCATAATGGATAGCAATGGCTGGTAAAGATGGCCATTTCTTTATTTCTTTATTTTATTTTTTTAAAATATGCCTCCTGATTGCAATAAAACCTCAAAGTGGCTTACAAAAAGAATAAAACAGGCTGTTTCTGGGGGTGTAAGTGATGGAGCCTTACTTCCCTGAGGGAGCAGATATATAGTCTGGGGGATCCACAATAGCCATTGGAGGCCCAGGGCGTGCCTGTTGCCAGGTATGGTTGGTTTGCCAGCTATGGACATTCCTGGTCTGGAACAGCCTGGTAACAGCATTGCTCACTCTGGTAACCTCTCATCTCGATTACTATAATGTGTTTGATTACTATAATGTGTTTTATGGAAGACAGTGCAGAAACTGCAACTCATGAAGAATGCCACTGCTAAAGTACGGACGGGTGTCTCTAGATATGGTTACAGAATCATAGAATTGTAAAACTGGAAGGGACCACGAGGGTCATCAATGTAGTACCTGTCTTCTGAGATCTGGACAGGCTGCTTATAGGCTCAATTTAAGATGTAGATGTTGTTAAGTTGTGGGTTGACATAACAGACGGCACAGCAATTTCTCCAAGTAGCTCTTTATTTTGTAAGCTGGAATAGAACTGAGTGCAAACAGCTCAGCCGGCCTGCTTTTATAGGCAGCCGGCTGTCAACATTGTAGCAACAACAGCCCAGAGTTTCCCGCCTAAAATAACTGACGCGGACCTGAGTGAAAACTATCTACAGACCTGAGTGAAAACTATATACAGTATCCCCCTGCTGGCCCAGGGTGAAACTTCACTACATAACACCCCTCCCCACCGAGATAAGGCGTTAGTTACAATCGTAATGGTTTCCTTATATACAGCACTACGCGTAATGGTTCAATTAGGCACAAAAGCATATCGGTTACATTTCCCATACTTAGACCAACAGTGATACCTGTCCAACAACATAGTCCTTTAAATAAGTTGGGCGCTTGGAAACTCTGCCAGACCGCCGGGGACTGGTAGCCAAGTCCAGAGGGCCACCCAGTTCTTGCTGAGGCTGTGGTGCGACCCTAGGTGGCGTTGGAACCAACTCCCCTGGATCCGCTGCTGTGGGTGAAGCCTCCGCAAGTGGAGTGGTCTGAGTCTGTGGAAAGTCTGGCAGACCCTCTGAAGCGGCTTGGTTCGGCTCCACGCTGGCAGTTTGCGAGGGAGGTGTCGGTGGGGCCTCGCCATCTGTACGTGTCTCTTCTTGAGCCGCAAGCGCAGTTGGGGGCACCACGGTAGTGTCCAAGTCCCCAACCCTGCGCCTAAGCTGGTCTATGTGCCGTCGCCACAAGCGTCCGTCTTCGAGTGCCACCTGGTATGAGCGAGGTCCAGTGACTACCACTACTGTGGCTGGCACCCAAGGAATGTCCCCCACATAGTTCCGGGCAAAGACCTGGTTTCCTGGGACAAATGACCGTGGCGCGTTGGCACAGCCTGGGGGTTCAGCCACGGCAAAGTCCGGGTGTAGCCGGTCGAGCGGTGACCTGAGGCGGCGGCCCATAAGCAGTTCAGCAGGACTCCGCCCTGTGGCCGCATGAGGGGTGATGTGTTGCACGAACAAGTATTCGGCGACCCGCTCATGCCAGTCTCCCCGGTCCAGGCGCGCCAGTGCCTCTTTTGCCGAGCGCACCATTCTTTCCGCTTGCCCGTTGCTGGATGGATGAAAGGGTGCCGTTAGGGCATGGCGGATGCCCAGTCCCAAAAGATACCGCTCAAACATGCCTGACGTGAACTGCGGTCCGTTGTCAGAGACAAGGACATCAGGACACCCATGCGTTGCAAACAGGCCTCGCAGCACCCGGATGACGGCTTCTGTAGTGGTGGGGGGCATCAGGGCAACCTCCAGCCATTTGGAATAGGCGTCCATCACTACCATAAAGGTCCGGCCGTGAAAGGGGCCACCCGACCAGGGTGTCTTTGGCGTCTCCCAGGTGTGTCCCTTAGCTGCCGGTGGTGCAGGCCTCGACTCTTGGCACGCTTGACAGGCGGACACCCAGGCAGTGATGGCATCGTCCATATTAGGCCACCAGACGTAACACCGAGCCAATGCCTTCATTTTGACAATTCCCGGGTGGCCAACGTGCAGAGCCTCCAGGACGCGCTGACGGAGTCCCTGGGGAATCACGATGCGGTCTCCCCACAGCAGATAGCCGCGATGAGCTGAGAATTCATGTTGTCTGGTTGTGAAGGGCTGGAACTCCGATGCAAAAGGCCCTTATGGCCACCCCCTCCACACCCAGTTGAGCACCCGGCTCATGGTGCGATCCTGGGCAGACGCGGAGGCCACAGTGGCAGCCGATACAGGCGCTGCCGGAAGATCCTCAATCAGAAGGCGCGATGAAGCTGGAGCCGGGTCTTCCACAAATGCTGGAAGAGGGCAATGGCTGAGGGCGTCGGCATGGCCCATCGATTTCCCCGGGCGATGGATGAGCCGGTAGTGGTAGGCAGCCAGGAAAACAGTCCATCGCAGCATGCGTGGCGAGAGGACCGGTGGAGTTGGACGATCACCGGCGAGGAGGCCCAGGAGTGGCTTGTGGTCAGTGATGAGGTCAAAAGTCCTGTCATAGAGGTATTCATGGAACCTCTTCACCCCAGCCACAAGTGCCAGTGCCTCCTTGTCGAGCTGGCTGTAATTCCATTCCGTCGGAGATAGCGTCCTGGAAAAGTAGGCGAGCGGTGCTTCTCTTCCGTCTGGAAAACGGTGACTAAGGACAGCACCGATGCCAAAAGGTGAGGCGTCGCAGGCAAGGACCAGCAGCCTGGATTCACTGTACTGTACCAGCACACTGTCTGATGAAAGGAGAGCCTTGACCGCGTTGAAGGCCGCCGTCTCCCGATGACCCCAGGCCCAAGGCGTCTTTGTGCTAAGGAGTCGGTGAAGAGGCTCAGCCACTGTGGCTTTGTGGGGCAGGAACATGTTATAAAAGTTCAGCAGCCCCAGGAACGCCTGCAACTCTGTCTTGTTCTTTGGGGTGGGGGCCTGCTGGATAGCGCGGATCTTGGATGTGGTCGGGTGAAGGCCGGAGGCATCGATAAGATAGCCCAGGAACTCTACCTGTGGAACGGCGATCTGGCACTTCTCCCTCTTTACCTTGAGCCCGGCCTCTTGGAACCTGGTCAGCACGGCACGGAGGCGCTCGAACAGCTGCTGGTGTGAGTCTGCAGACACCAAGACGTCATCAAAATATGGTACCACGCCCGGAAGCCCTTGCAGGAGACGCTCCATAAGGCTTTGGAAGATGCCAGGAGCCACACTCACCCCGAACTGCAACCGGCGGCAACGGAATGCCCCCCGGTGGGTGACGATCGTCTGGGCTTCAGCAGTGGCATCATCGACTGGCAGTTGTTGATAGGCTTGGGCAAGGTCCAGCTTAGCGAAGACCTTACCCTCACCCAGGGAATGCAGCAGGTGTTGGACAACAGGAACCGGATAAGCGTGCTGCTGAAGTGCCTTGTTGATCGTGCACTTGTAGTCAGCGCAGATTCTCACCGACCCATCTGGCTTGACAGGCGTGACGATGGGGGTTTCCCACTTGGCGTGGTCAACCGGCTCCAAAACTCCTTGGGCGATCAGTTTGTCCAGTTGTTCGTCCACCTTAGCCTTGAGAGCAAAGGGAACCCGGCGTGGCTTTAGTTTGATGGGGGCGACTTGTGGATCAAGGCTAAAGGAGATGGGCGTACCTGTATATTGCCCCAAGGTGCTGTCAAAAACCTCGGCAAAGTCTTTGACCAGACCCTCAGTCTCTGCGTTAGAGATGCAGTTGATGCCGGTGACTTCCAGGCCGAGGGCATCAAACCAGTCTAGCCCTAGGAGGCTTGGCCGCTGACCTTCGACCACCACCAACCGGAGCAGGCCCGAAAAATCCTTGAAGGCGATCCGGAACCGGCCAACGCCTACCACGGGAATGTCGTTTCCCTGGTAGTCTCTCAGGTGTACGCGGTGAGAGTTGAGTTGCCTTTTGGACACTCTGGGTACTAGTCTTTTGATGGTGCTCCATGACACGATGGACAGGGCAGACCTGGTGTCGATCTCCAAGTCACATGGAGCTCCTTCAATGAGCACCGTGACGTTCAGCTTGCGTCGCGTAGGCGAGTCGGTTTGGCCAATCGTGGTTCCAGACGGGCAGCGGCAGTTGGTGAGAGCGAAACAACTTTCCTTGGCAGACTGGAGTGAAGACTTGGACTTGCGAGTCGATGAAGGGGGGGTGTCAGACGGAGCCGATCGGCAGACATTAGCGATGTGGCCCCTTCTGGAACACTTCCTACAGATGGCGTCTCTGAATCGACACTTGGCACGGGAATGGTTGCCTCCGCAGCCGGCACATTCCGGTTGGCCCTTGGACTTCTGTTGGAACTTCCTGCGCTCCCGCTTTGTCTGGTGCACGTCATCGTCTTCACTGGAGGATGCCTCATCACTGCTGGCCTCTTCATGATGCACCGGAACTGGCTCCCTAGCAAGACGCGGGCTGCTGGACTTGCGGATCTTCTGAGGCCACAGCCTCCTCAATGGCTTTCTGTAGCGTGAGGTCTGGCTTGGCGAGGAGACGCCGTTGCAGATGGATGTCCCGGACCCCGCAGACGATTTTATCCATCAGGGCATCGTCTAAGTCTCGGAACTCACAGTGCATTGCAGCCTGTCGCAGGGCGGTGGTGTAGTTGTTGATTGACTCCCCCTCTGCCTGGTTCCGGTGGTAGAACGCATGGCGGGCAGCAATCTTGGACGGCTTTGTTGCGTAGTGGTTGTGGAGCTTCTCTTGGATCGTGTCCCATGGTGTTGCCTGGACTGCTTCAGGTGCAACCAATGCTCGGGCCGTCTCAAACACCTCAGGCCCACAGAGGCTGAGGAATAGGCCCCGCTTCCGATCCTTTGATACTGCTGTCAGCTCGTTGGCTTGGAGGTAGCAGTCGAACCGAGCGAGGTAGGAGTCCCATGATTCAGAGGCTGGCGCAAACGGCGGTAGAGGCACAAGTGAAGCCATGATTCCGATGCTGGCGTGAAGGGCGATGGATGGAACACAGTGCTCTTAGCCAGAACAGTCAGCTCTGAATTGGTTCTGTCCAGTGATTTCGCTCAGTGATTTCGCTCTGTGATTCAGCTCAGTGATTCAGCTCAGTTCAGAGGCTGGCCGCATCTGGCTGTGCTCTGATGTCCATCGATCCCATCCTCGTCGCCAGTGTTAAGTTGTGGGTTGACATAACAGACGGCACAGCGATTTCTCCAAGTAGCTCTTTATTTTGTAAGCTGGAATAGAACTGAGTGCAAACAACTCAGCCGGCCTGCTTTTATAAGCAGCCGGCTGTCAACATTGTAGCAACAACAGCCCAGTTTCCCGCCTAAAATAACTGACGTGGACCTGAGTGAAAACTATCTACAGACCTGAGTGAAAACTATATACAGTATCCCCCTGCTGGCCCAGGGTGAAACTTCACTACATAACAGATGTTATTACACAAAGCCTTGAATGACCTGGGATCTGTGTGTTACATGCTGTGTTATTTTACTGGTTGTGTTGGAAACTGCATTGTCACTAATAGACAATGGTGAAAAGCATCTACAGATTCTGGAAATAAGCAATGAACTCAATGCTACTTACTTTTGCATACTGTATAAGATTGTAAGTGGCACAAATGTGCAAAGCATTATTTAGATGCTTCAATAAACCAGCTCAGAATTGTGGTTTAGATCTTGCCAAGGTTCCAGTGACTGAGGGAGAGGCGGGCAAGTTGAAACCTGACCTTGGTAACACAGGCCAGAGAGAATAAAATAGAAATAAACACTATTATTCCTGGAAAGAAGCTCTCCTGCCCCCTTGCTAAAGCACACTGCCATCCAGATCAGATTAGTCTCAGATTCCTTTCTCTGCTCCACCTCTCATTGTCAGGGCAATGTTCCCAGACCTGGACAACAAAACTGCCATTTTATTCAGACCTCTCTTCTACAGATTTGTCAAGTGAGAGAAACATCTGCACACAGGGCACTCTCTTTTGTTTGCTGAGCCAAGTGTTTGGGACACAAGCCTGCTGATCTTCCTATTTAAAAGGATAAAACAATATTTGACCCTACTAAATCATAAGGCCATGTCACTTGCCTTGCCATGGGTTTCCACACTGTTTTACTCTTGTAGTATTTTACCACATTAAGAGCAGCACACATACCACACTGTGCTCTTCAGCAGCTGTGCTTAACTAGCCTGGAGGTAACTGTAGCGTAAACTTAGCTTTTGTTTTTGTTTCAAATTCTGATCCCAAAGCCTCAATAACCCTCTCAGAACACGCCACTTGCTTATGAAACTACAGTTGCCATAGAAATTCTGTGCCATTTCCCTACTTACATAGAAATTCTGTGCCATTTCCCTACTTACTGCAAGAAAGCATGAGCATGTACACATGTAACCCCCTATCCTCATCAACACTTTTTGTCCTGTCCCAGGAGGATATTAAAATGTTCTGACAGCATAATTCAATGCAGAAGTAAGTTCCACATACTTCAGTGGGTCTTACACCCAGGTGAGTAGGTCCAGGATTGCAGCTTGAATCCTTTAACTCAATACATTATCCCAGGGGTCACCAACTTTTTTAGACCAGCAGGCACGCCTTGAATTTTGACAAAGTGCTGTGGGCACCACTCACAAAATGGCTGCCTTGGTGGCATGGCGTAACACAAAATGGCTACCATGGGGCATGGCATAACACAAAATGAGAGTGCGGTCCTTGTTGCTTCCTCCCCTCTACAGTGTTGCGTGCACTGTGGAACAGACCCAGCAGGCAGCTTCAGTAATGTGCTTCTTCCAGCAATTAAAAACACTTCTGTTTATCCCAGCATATGTGAATTGCTGATCACTGGATCATTTACTGTTTAATTGTGTTTACTGTACAGTTTCTTTTTGTGAGTGTACATTTTTATTTGCTTTAATGAAATTCATAATATTGTTTTAATTATGCTTTGTTACCCAGTGTAAAAGAAAGGGGAAAAAACCCAATAAATAAAACATTCAGTCAGCAGCCTGCTAATGAGATCCTTTTCAGTGGCCATGTGCTATCTGTCATCTCTAAAAACAATAGTTGACCCAAAACTTCCTTTGGAGAGCTTATGGGTGGATGGATGTGGGCTGATTCTTTCATTATAAGTCAAATGAGGTGACACAAAAAGGATTGTTTTGAAGGTGACTAGCTTTTCCTTTCAGGTTTAGGGGCCAAGACTGCCTGTTACCCCCCCTGGTCTGTACTGAGCTTTGTGGCAAGATCCTTTTATTCTGCTGAGCCATAATGAAACAAACATAGCTAGAAGGAAGTGAGTCAGGAACCCCGGTCTGCTTCAAGGGAAAGTGTGATTCAATGCTTGCGACATTGGCCTTGTTCCCCAAAGGCCTGTCCACAGGATGCTGCAAAATGAAATGAAATTGTGTAATCCACAGAGACAACTCACTGTACATCCTAAATCTTCTGATCTTCCCATAGGAGGGGTGCTTCTGCTGAGTACTGTATGTTAGCTGATTTCTTAGAATGAAAACACCCAAAAACTCTGTGAGTGAACTGAGCTGAAGGTGCTGGTGCTGGGCTGCCTGCCCACACTGACAGCTGAGCTAGGAACCACAGGCGTATCAAATTTAAGAAGAGCTCAGCAATGATTTGGCAGAGAACTCCTGAGTCCTGTTTAGTCTATGCTTTCCTCCTCTGCAACTTGCCAGGGCTAAAGGTACCAGTAAAGGAGATGGACTGACTGGTGGTACTTATAGGCCACTTTCCCACAACAAGCTGGGCTCAGTGTGGCTTGCAGCAAACAAACAAAACCTTCAAAATAGGGAACATTGGAAATAGAGAATACAGTGGTATCTCGGTTTTCGAACATTTCCATTGACGAACGTTTTGGTTTTCGAACGCCGTAAACCATGAAGGAAATGCTTCAGTTTTCGAACACACCTCGGAAATCGAACATGAAACATGGCTTCCGCTGAGTGCAAGATCCTGTGACCTAGCTGTCGGCTATTGAGTTTTCAGTTTTCGAACGTTTCATTACTTGAACCATCTTCTGGAACAGGTTACGTTAGAAAACCGAGGTACTGTATACAAAATACATAATAGTAGATTTAAAATAGCAGGAACCAACAATTTAGCAAGAACAGAATAAATTCAATATTACAAAGGAAAAAAACAATCTAGGTATTATAAATACACAGAGAGATAATAATAATAATAATAATAATAATAATAATAATAATAATAATAATAATTTATTATTTATACCCCGCCCAGCCACTCTGGGCGGCTCCCAATCAGTGTTAAAAACAGTACAGCATTACATATTAAAAACTTCCCTGAACAGGGCTGCCTTAAGATGTCTTCTGAACGTCAGGTAATTCTTTATCTCTTTGACATCTGATGGGAGGGCGATCCACAGGGCAGGCGCCACTACCGAGAAGGCCCTCTGTCTGGTTCCCTGTAGCCTCACTTCTCGCAATGAGGGAACCGCCAGAAGGCCCTCGGCGCTGGATCTCAGTGTCCGGGCTGAACGATGGGGGTGGAGACGCTCCTTCAGGTATACAGGACCGAGGCCGTTTAGGGCTTTAAAGGTCAGCACCAACACTTTGAATCGTGCTCGGAAACGTACTGGGAGCCAATACAGATCTCTCAGAACCGGTGTTATGTGGTCCCGGCGGCCACTCCCAGTCACCAGTCTAGCTGCCGCATTCTGGATTAATTGCAGTTTCCGGGTCACCTTCAAAGGTAGCCCCACGTAGAGCGCGTTGCAGTAGTCCAAGCATGAGATAACTAGAGCATGCACCACTCTGGCGAGACAGTCCGCGGGGAGGTAGGGTCTTAGCCTGCGTACCAGGTGGAGCTGGTAGACAGCTGCCCTGGACACAGAGTTAACCTGCACCTCCATGGACAGCTGTGAGTCCAAAATGACTCCCAGGCTGCGCACCTGGTCCTTCAGGGGCACAGTTACCCCAGGACCAGGGAATCCACACCTGCCCGCCTCCTGTCCCCCAAAAACAGTACTTCTGTCTTGTCAGGATTCAACCTCAATCTGTTAGCCGCCATCCAACCTCCAACCGCCTCCAGGCACTCACACAGGACCTTCACCGCCTTCACTGGTTCTGATTTAAAGGAGAGGTAGAGCTGGGTGTCATCTGCATACTGATGAACACCCAGTCCAAACCCCCTGATGATCTCTCCCAGCGGCTTCATATAGATATTAAAAAGCATGGGGGAGAGGACAGAACCCTGAGGCACCCCACAAGTGAGAGCCCAGGGGTCTGAACACTCACCCCCCACCACCACTTTCTGGACACGGCCCAGGAGGAAGGAGCGGAACCACTGTATGACAGTGCCCCCAGCTCCCAGCCCCTCTAGACGGTCCAGAAGGATGTTATGGTCGATGGTGTCAAAGGCCGCTGAGAGATCCAGCAGAACTAGGAAACAGCTCTCACCTTTGTCCCTAGCCCGCCGGAGATCATCAACCAGCACGACCAAGGCAGTTTCAGTCCCATGGTGAGGCCTGAATCCCGATTGGAAGGGATCCAAATGGTCCGTTTCCTCCAGGCGTGCTTGGAGTTGTTCAGCAACCACCCGCTCAATCACCTTGCCCAAGAATGGCAGATTTGAGACTGGGCGATAGTTGGCCAAATTGGCCGGGTCTAAAGATGTTTTTTTAAGAAGCGGTTTAATGACCGCCTCTTTCAGCGGGTCTGGGAAGGCTCCCTCACAGAGGGAAGCATTCACCACCCCGCAGAGCCCATCGCCCAGCCCTTCCCGGCTCGCTTTTATCAGCCAGGATGGGCAAGGATCAAGGAGACAGGTGGTCGGTTTCACTCGTCCAAGCAGCCTGTCTACATCCTCGGAGGTAACAGATTGGAATTGATCCCATGTAACAGGACCAGACAGAACTCTAGCACTCTCCCGCCCTGGCCCTGCTCCCACAGTGGAGTCTACCTCCTTCTGAATCTGAGCGATTTTATCTGCAAAAAACTTTGCAAAAGCATTGCAGGAGATCTTGGGGTCCCTACCAGGCCCTGGTGGTACAGGTGGTTCTGATAGATTGCGAACCACCTGAAAAAGTCTCCTGCTGCTGTTTTCTGCAGATGCAATGGAGGCGGCGAAGAAGGCCCTCTTCGCCGTCGCCATTGCCACTTGGTAGGCTCGACGTTGAGCTCTAACCCGTGTCCGGTCTGATTCAGAATGAGTTTTCCGCCACCGGCGCTCTAGCCGTCTCAACGATTGTTTCATCACCCTCAGCTCCGGGGAAAACCACGGGGCTGTCCGGGCTCCATGCAATCGGAGAGGGCGCTTCGGAGCCAGACAGTCAACAGCCCTGGTTAACTCTGCATTCCAGCGTGCCACCAGGGAATCAGCTGAAAGGCCATCAACTTGGGATAAAGCATCCCCTACCACTCTCTGGAAGCCAATTGGATCCATTAAGTGGCGGGGGCGGACCATCCGAATCGGTCCCACCTCCCTGCGGAGGGGAAGGGTTGCGGAGAAGTCCAGTTGCACCAGGAAGTGATCTGACCATGGCACTTCTTCTGTTTCGCTTTTAGTTAATGTCAGATCACCAACATCCGTAGAGGTAAACACCAAGTCTAAGGCATGTCCGTGGCTATGAGTTGGGCCAGACTTATTCAGGGACAGCCCCATGGAGGCCATGCTTTCCACGAAGTCCCGAGCGGCCCCTTGTAAGGTCGTGTCGGCATGGATGTTAAAATCCCCCAGGACAACCAAGCTAGGTGTCTCTAGGAGCATATCCGCCATGACCTGAAGCAGCTCGGGCAGGGAATCCTTGGTGCAGCGGGGAGGTCGGTACACCAGTAGGAATCCTGTACTGCCCCTATTGCCCAACTTCCAGAACATGCACTCAGAAAACTGGGTCTTCCCAATAGGACGCCTGGTGCAGACTAATGACTTCCTAAAAATCACTGCAACCCCCCCTCCCCGCCCACATGACCTGGGTTGCTGTGCGTAAGAGAAACCTGGTGGGCAAGCAGCGGCAAGGACAGGCCCATCTGCTTCATCCAACCAGGTCTCTGTCACACATGCCAGATCAAATCCTCCATCCACAATCAGGTCGTGGATGGCAGTGGTTTTATTCATCATTGACCTGGCATTGCACAGCAACACTTTCAGGTCATGTGGGTTTCCCTTGCTGATTACTGTATCCTTCCGGTCAGGACCAGACCTGGAGGCAGGGATAGTCCTCAAACAACGACTAAACCTGCCTCCTCGGTAATGACATGGTCTGGTCTTAGCATAACTCCTCCTCCTGCCCGTGATCACTGAGATCGGGTGTCCCAATACATCTCCCCCTGTGGAACCTGCCCCACCCAATCTATTGGCTGAGGCCCACTCCCAGGCAGCCATGACCCTTCCCCTTAAAAGGCAAAAAGTTAACCAACAAAAAAGTTGGTACAGCTCTTTCTATACTTTAAGGAGCCTGGCTGAAATGCTGTTGAGAGGCAAGGGGTAGAAGACATACAGCAGGCATGATGACAGGGGAGGAGAAAGTGAGGCTGAAAGGTGGATAAGGTAGCTCCAGAAGACATGTAGTGAAAGCAAGGCAGCTCTATAATGCAATCCAGGGGGAATGGCAGTATCTCAGCGGCTGAGTTTCTGCTTTGCATGCAGGTTTAATCCCCGGCATCTTCAGGTAGGACTGGGAGAGACCCCAGTCTGAAACCTTGGAGAGCTGCTAACAGTCAGTGCATGCAATATTAAGCTAAATGGACCAGCAGTCTAATTCAGTATAAAGCAGCTTTCTATAATCTTGTATTTCATTGGAATCTGTCAATCCATCATCTGACCTGGGTGCAACATTTTTCTTAGTGTTATTTATTTAATGCCTTCCTCTGCATTGTCTCTAATATCATACCAGCTACTTAATAAAATAACTACCATTTTGGAATTACTGAGATGGAACAAAAGGAGAACAAGGAGTCAGGTAGCACCTTAAAGAAAAAAATGAATTTGTGATTGCATCTGATGGAAGCAGAGTCTAGTCCACAAAAGCTTACGCCATTAAAAGTGGTTATTGTTGTAAGGTTCCACAAGACTGTAGCTTTTGCTGCAACAGGGAGAAAAAAAAGACATGGACACACCTCTTGAAATTGAGATGGAGAATGTTGCCGAAAGGGTAGGGAAGGAAAGAAAGAGCATGAGGAAGAATCATGGATCCTGAAAGAAGAAGGAAAATAGAGATATGAAAGTGCATTAAAGGGTCAAAGGGTAAATGCAGCAGAGGCACTGTGGGTGCTTCAACCAGATTTTTAGCAGGCAAAGGAGGGGCAAGCGCTGTCTTGAGGGTGCCACTTCAAGCCATTGCCATTTTCTGTCCTGATATTTGTGTGCATGTATAATTCACCTTGACAAATACCAGATAAAGAAGACTTTATGAGGATGCACTGCAATGACATGCTTATTCCTAAGTGGACCCAGTACAAAAGGCAGGGGAGTTTGGTTCTTCCTTAAAGCTGCTCTCCTTCTCCTCACCCTCCCCACTGGGGATCTTTAGAGGGTAGCATTATTACTAAGCGTACAAATACCATTGGAATGTATTGTCTTGGGCACAGAATTACTGAGAACCAGCAGCACCTTCAGCCAAGCTTTGGATTCAGGCCCCTGTGATCAGCCATGAATTTTTGAGTTGCTTTGGGCTAATCACTCTCCTACCTTTTGAGCTTCAGGCTACCATGTGAAGAATTATAATGTGGTATGTTTGGGTGGTTGGACAGGAGAGGATGAGTGGAGACTACAAGGAATGCTGGGAAGTCCCTTAATGGTCTTGGCAAAGCTGCCAAGTACCTCTTTTGCTAGGGAGACTACAGGTAATATGCTTCTGTAGAAAATAGTTGTTAGAAAACCTTCCTGAAGTCTTCTAAAAGAGCAGAAGCAGAACTTTGCTCCCCCACTTCCATCTAGATGTAAAGGTGGACAGGGTTGCTGTGCCTTTAGTAGTTGCGTAGAAGGGGGGGGGGGTCACGTTTCAGCAGTTGAAGCTTGTCCTGTTCCCTCTTTCACACCTGGCCAGATTACCTCTATCCTCAACTAAGGATGATGCAATCTATGTGTCTCTGTGTGAAGAGACACAATAGAGTACTGCAGTTTTTGAGTGAGTCTAGGATAGATTGAGACACAAGAACCATCTTCAGGTGTTCAAAGCGAATGTATGAAGGGGCAAGGAGGAATCTGCAGGATGAGCCTCACCACCTTGATGATGCTATGCGTGCCAGACACATGTGATCATTGTTGGTCTGAAGGGAACCGTTTTCATCAGGTCGGCTAGGGTTCCTGTCCCCTTTTTGGAAACCCTGTATTTGAGTAAGGCAGCCCCTTCAGTCTAACACCAATCCTGCATCAGCTAGGAAGCAGGTCTGGCATTTGCAGCATCATTAAGGGAGCTGGGCTTGCGTCTTCATCTGTTCAAATGAAATTCCCGAAGAGAGCCAGAGAGAGCCAAGCATTTGTGGGTACTGACTTTCTGTATCTGGAGATCTGATGTGGAAGCAGTCGTCTCTGGCTGTCTGGTAGAGCGCTTAAGCTGTCCCTCCACTATACTTAACTCCTATATTTTTAAATAAATGCAAACATTGCAAAACTCCAATAAAACTCCACAGACCTTCCAAATGAAGTGCTGCACCCCTGGAACTTCTCATCATTTGGAGAAGCAGGGTGAAGCTATAATGGCTTGTTTTGCAGTGTTGTTGTTATGGCGAGCAACACTAAAACAGTGCTGCTGCTGCATGGTAGATCCCCAAAGGGCAGGCAGGGCCTGCACTCTGCCCATTTTTCTGAAGAGCCACGGCTGCAACCCAACATAAGATTTGCATGTGTTTCTCTCGATGTCAAAAAAGAAAGGGTGGGTGAACAGAAAAAGCAGATTGAAGCCAAACCCCAGTTTGGAATATAGCCACCCGCAAACATCCTAAGAAGTAAAGAGTGGGCTCACAGTGGAAAGAACTAATCGCTCACTTTGAATACAATAGTATCACTCAACTGTCAAGAATGCAAATGTATTTTAATATGGTACTTTCCAGCTGCTTCTTCACACCTCCCACACAAAAGGAAACCCTGAGTTATGCATCACCCAAAGTGGTTCTGATTGTATGCCTAGGAAGTAATACTTTGTATAGGCCACACTGTAACTGCCACGTAACACAAGCAAACAGAATGGACTTTCCCTTCCCAGAAGTGCTGCTGGTTTGTGTGTTTGTGCTGCTGAAGGAAGGAGGGCTCTGCCCAATGTGTGGCAGTGGGTTTGATGGCAGAGGGAGAAAAGGAAGAGGCCTGGCAAGGAAACTTTGCAGTAGCAGGAGTGAAGGATCTGCTGGATAACCCACGCCACCCTGGGGTCGGGACCCACTGAAAGCTAAGGAAGGA
Source organism: Podarcis gaigeae (assembly GCF_964106915.1). Taxonomy (NCBI): domain Eukaryota; kingdom Metazoa; phylum Chordata; class Lepidosauria; order Squamata; family Lacertidae; genus Podarcis; species Podarcis gaigeae. The sequence goes on along the minus strand of NC_139679.1, from coordinate 74,029,215 downwards.
AATGGTAGAAGAGGTCATGAAAGACTTAGTCAAACTGTCTGCCCAAAGGAAATCTCACTACGCAGCAGGCCTGCACTGAACCGCCAACACAATCCTGACCGCAGAGTATCATCAGCAGAAATAAAGTACACTACGGGGGAAGAGGAGGGAAATGAGATCACTGAAGAACAAAGATTTTGTCACTGACTCAAATACAAAAAGGCAAGTCATGTGTTACAGCAGAAAGCCACCATCCATCTAGTAAGGTAGCAATGCCCTTGCAGATTCTTAAATTTGATTCGGAGGAAAATATCTTTTGACCAGAGATATTGGACAGACTGAGCATAGCTGTTGATCAAAGATCACCAGTGTTGAAGCAATGATTCTTCAACATCAACTTTGTTGGACTGGTCATGTTGTACAGCTGCCTGATGATCGTCTTCCAAAGCAACTACTCTATTCCAAACTTAAAAATGGAAAGCGTAATGCTGGTGGTCAACAAAAGAAGTTTAAAGACTGTCTCAAAACAAATCTAAAAAAATGTAGTATAAACATTGACAACTGGGGAACACTGGCCTGTGAGCGCTGCAGTTGGAGAATAGCCTTTACCATAGGTGTCATGGGCTTTGAAGACACTCAAAGGGATGCAAGGGAGAAACGTGCTAAGAGGAAGGCATGCTTGGCAAATCCACACCATGATCAACTCCCGCCCGGAAACCAATGTCCCCACTGTGGAAGGACGTGTGGATCCAGAATTGGCCTCCACAGTCACTTACGAACTCATTGTTAAAACCGTGTTTATGGAAGACAATCTTACTCGGCTACAAGTGATCGCCAAAGAAGAAGAGCCGTTGATCAAGGCCATCAGAATCAGCATCACAGATGGTATCATATCAGACTGCAGGTGAGGATTTGTTTGACTGAATGCTCTACCGCGCAAAAATAATTCCCTGCACGTAGAAAACTAGATGTGAAGAGGGAAAGAGTTCTAGCCCAGCCTGCTCTCGGACCTGCTGGTTCTAACAAACATCGTGCCTTGACGTTTCAAGATTGGCATGGTTACCTCACACAATTCTCCCTAGGGTGGCTACGTCTGCACTGGCAAAAAAAGAGAAAACGCATCACCGAAAAGCAAAGTAGAGGTTTGCACAAAACTGCACATATGCTATTTTGTATGTATAGATGCAAATTTAGAAATCGTTACTGTAATATAAATAAAGACATCTCACATTATATTGGGAGGAGCCTATTGGAACCAAGTGACCTTTGTGTGGTAGGGATAGATGCGTCCGTTTCAGTTCTCCCATTTTTTCATTTTCCCAATGTTAAATTCAGTTATCCACATTTCTTCAGCAATTTTTTTTTAAAAAAACCTTCTGAAAAATTGTCAGCAATTTGGTGCAAAATCCCCCTGATAATGCACATTTTTGTATGCAGATTTCTCTAATGTACACATTTCTGCAAAGCAATTCCCAATAATGTAATGCATTTTTAATGCACACTTTATTATATGCCCTTTTGCACACATTGCTTGCTGGAGAACTGCATTGCAAAATTCAGGGACATGTGAATTTCGAAGGATGGCTGCTTTTCAGTTGGCGTATTGTTGCAGAAAGTGCAGATTTGGTAGGTTCACCTTCAAATGTGAACTTAACATCAAATTGCTTCCCCATCCCCAGGGCTTTTTTTCAGCTAGAACTCACCGGAACTCAATTCTGGCACTCTTAATTAAAATATTAGGAACCATGTTATACATTAGGGTAAAGAGATTCAGGTCCTCCCTCTAGTTATAAACCTACATTTAAAAAAAGACAAAGTAAGTATTTTATCCAATCATGCACACTGCAGGTGGGTTCTGAAGGGGTTATTTATATGAAGCTTTCAAGCTTAAGGAGTCGTTAGTACACTTTACACTAATTATAGAGAAAAATAAACACCATCTCATAAAGAGAAAGAAAGGATATAAGATTCCTGAGAGGCCTGAAAATAGCCTGCGGAAAAATAGGCTTATTTGGTTTCTTTCTTTCTTTTGAACCAAAACACCTGAACTTTCTCGGTTCAGACTGACATAACCCAGAAAAACTGGAGGACAGTGGGAAGGGAGATGTCAGAGCCACTCATTTTTTTCCGCCCAACAACCCCTGGCTACAGAGAATGCCTGTTTCTCACTTTAAGTCCCACGGACTTCCAGGAAGGAGTAGTGAGCTAAGCTGAACTGCTATTCCCAGGAACAACTGAGGGGGTGGCAGGGATAGAACATGACTATGTTCTTGGAAACCCCGGCGGGGGGGGGACCTATCACAGAGCTGTACAAATTCCCTTTCCCCTCCCTAAACTAACTGGACTGAAACATCAAGCCTGCTCAATTTGACCAAATAAACACACACACATTTTGGAGCAGATAGTGGAGATAAGCCGATGAAATAAACAATGCTCTGGAAGCTTTATCCAGAGCCATGTCAGACCTACAGATCCACTGAGAAATACATTAAAGTAAAGGTAAAGGTACCCCTGCCCGTACGGGCCAGTCTTGACAGACTCTAGGGTTGTGCACTCATCTCACTCTAGAGGCCGGGAGCCAGCGCTGTCCACAGAGACTTCCGGGTCACATGGCCAGCGTGACGAAGCTGCTCTGGTGAACTGGCACCAGAGCAGCACACGGAAACGACGTTTACCTTCCCACTATAAAGTGGTACCTATTTATCTACTTGCACTTAAGGGTGCTTTCGAACTGCTAGGTGGGCAGGAGCTGGGACTGAACGACAGGAGCTCACCCCGCCGCGGGGATTCAAACCGCTGACCATGTGATCGGCAAGTCCTAGGCGCTGAGGTTTTACCCACAGCGCCACCCACGTCCCTGAGAAATACATTAAATGTATATAAATATATATATATATTAGAAAACAGCTTGTGGTGGCTTTTTATTGGGCTCATCTGTTAAGTAAACCATGACTTAGGCTGCAATCCTAACCCCACTTCTGAGTAGACATGGTTAGGATTGCACTGTTGGTAATTAACTCTTGAAAATATATATACACACACACACACACACACACACACACACACACACATGTCTTTTTTTTAACCTTTAAATCAGAAACAAAAAGTCAGTAGTCCATGGATCATGATGTTTATTAACACACTTAACTACAAAAATATATAATCATAGGTCACTTTTCCAGTCTTAAATTCAGTTCTGCACATTTCCACATCAGTATGGTTTTAAAAAGGCCCTCCTGAAAATCCACCAGTATTTTAGGCAAATTTATCCCAATACACACATTTTATATGCAATTTTTTCTAATATAAACATTTTTCCTAAGCATATTTTATCTAATATAATGCATTTTATGTTCCATCCCCCAATACATTATATACACTTTTTTTGGGCACACTTTAACTTAGTATATGCATTTTGTACAGATTACATTAGTATATGCATTTTGTACAGATTACTTGGCTGGAGAAGTGTATTGCAAAATTCCGGGAATGCAGATTTTGAAATGTGAACTGAACTGAATTTCTCCCCTTCCACATATATTTCGGAAAGTACAAAATACTATTGTAGTTTGCTTACCATGCATCTGGGCACCTCTTTAGTTATCATGACCAAATGATGGTTCCTGAAAGCAAGCAGCAGGTTTTTGTCTTTGCTTGGATACAAGTCAGTAGCATTTTGAAACAAGATGGTGGACGGAACCTTTTAAATCTGTATAGTACCGTTTTTTCATTTGTTTCTTAGAATTCCCAAAGCAATACTGGAGTCATTCTTTCAATGCTAGCTATTTTCCATTGTTCCAGTATTAAGTACATACTGATCTAGCACTGCTAGCACAGTGTTCTTCTGAGTTCACTATCTGATTTACTGTGAATGGGCCTAGCACAGAAAGCAATGCCAGATCAGAGGCTGGGATCTTGCATTAAAAGATTCCCTTTCTTCCTTCCTTCCTTTCTTCCTTTCTTCCTTCCTTCCTTCCTTTCCTTCCTTCCTTCCTTCCTTCCTTCCTTCCTTCCTTCCTTCCTTCCTTTTTAAAAAGAAAAAAAAATGTTTTAAGTCCTTGTAGATTTACAGAGAAGTACAGGTAATAATAAAATAGCAAGTAAGCTCACAAATTCTTCTCGTTACATATTGAACCTACATGCATTTCAAAAGGGCCAAACAAGAAAGATGAGCAAATGAGATTTTTTTAACACACTAGGAACTCAAAATAAAAAAGGAATAATGAAAAACAAGGAACTACAAAAAGGAAAGGAAAGCTGCTGCCATAATTATCATGTAATAATAATAATAATAATAATAATAATAATAATAATAATATTTTATTTATACCCCGCCCTCCCCAGCCAAGGCCGGGCTCAGAGCGGCTTACAAGCAATAATAAAAACAAGATGAATGATTACAACTTAAAAACAAAAATAAAATACAACATTAAAATAATGGAATATTAAAATGTAGCCTCATCACAGAAGGAGAAGGAAAAGAAAGGGAAAAAAAGAGAGGGAGGGAATCAAATTGGCTCCAAGCCAAAGCCCAGGCGGAACAACTCTGTCTTACAGGCCCTGCGGAAAGAAATCAGATCCTGCAGGGCCCTGGTCTCATGAGGCAGAGCGTTCCACCAGGCCGGAGCCAGAGTTGAAAAGGCCCTGGCTCTGGTTGAAGCCAATCTAACTTCCTTAGGGCCTGGGACCACTAGGGTGTTGTTATTTATGGACCTTGAGGCTCTCCGTGGGGCATACCAGGAGAGGCGGTCCCGTAGGTACGAGGGTCCTAGGCCGTGAAGGGCTTTAAAGGTCAAAATCAGCACCTTAAATCTGACCCTGTACTCCACCGGGAGCCAGTGCAGCTTGAAAAGCACTGGGTGAATATGCTCCCATGGCAGAGACCCCGTGAGGAGCCTCGCTGCAGCATTCTGTACCCGCTGGAGTTTCTGGGACAGCTTCAAGGGCAGCCCCGCATAGAGCGAATTACAGTAGTCAAGCCTGGAAATGACCGTCGCATGGATCACTGTGGCCAGGTCGGGGCGGGAAAGGTAAGGGACCAACTGCTTGATGCGGCGAAGGTGGAAAAATGTCGCCTTGGCTGTTGCTGTAACTTGCGCGTCCATGGAAAGGGAGGCGTCAAGGATTACACCCAAACTCTTAACGGAAGGCAATGGCACTAATTGGGCCCCCGCAAGAGAAGGGAGTTGGTCCCTCATCCCCATGCCATCCCGACCTAGCCATAGGACCTCTGTCTTCGAAGGATTTAGTTTCAATCGGCTCCCACGAAACCATCCAGCCACAGCTTCCAAGCATCTGGTCAGTGTGTTCGGGGCCGAGTCAGTGTGGCCATCCATCAGCAGATAGAGCTGAGTGTCATCAGCATATTGGTGACAGCCCAGCCCAAAGCTCCGGATAATCTGGGCAAGGGGGCGCATAAAGATGTTAAAAAGCATTGGGGAGAGAATTGCGCCCTGCAGCACTCCACACACCAAGGAGTGGCGCGACGACATTTCCCTCCCTAGTGCCACCCTCTGTCCCCGACCAGAGATAAAAGAGCACAACCAGTTACGGGCTATGCCCTGTATCCCCACGTCTGTGAGGCGGTGGTCCAGAAGATCATGATCGACCATGTCAAAGGCTGCTGACAAATCTAAAAGGATCAGCAGTCCTGACCCGCCTCGATCCAGTTGTCTACGGAGATCATCTGTTAGGGCAACCAGAGCCGTCTCCGTCCCAAAACCAGGACGGAAACCGGACTGAAATGGATCTAATGCCGATGTTTCCTCCAGAAACCTACCAAGCTGTTCAGCAACCACTCTCTCAATTACCTTACCCAGGTATGGAAGATTTGAAACTGGGCGGTAATTGGATAGGTCTAAGGGATCTAATGAAGTTTTTTTAAGAGTGGACACACCACTGCTTCCTTCAGTTCCCCTGGGAATGTCCCCGTGTCAAGGGACAAATTGATAATTTCAACCAGGGGGGTCCGCGCAACATCTGGACACTCCCTAATCAGCCAAGACGGGCACGGATCAAGGAGGCAGGTGGTGGGCCTACCAACTTGGAGGAATCTATCCACATCAGTAGGGAGTATCCGATCGAAATGGTCCAACACTGGACCTGAAGTCAGTTGAGGGGCCTCCAGTTCAGTCACTGTATCTAAATTGGCAGGGAGGTCACGGTGGAGCAACAGGACTTTCTCCGCAAAAAAACTCGAGAATGCCTCAAAGCTGTGGGTCGAATTTGTGCTTAAATTTGGTTGTCCTCCTAAGGACGTTCTTGACCAAATTATTTTAAAAAGTTGTGCCGGGTGAGAGCTAGCGGATGCAATGGAAGCTGCAAAGTAAGATTTCTTAGCAGCTTTCATAGCCATCTCATAGGCTTTCATAAGCGTCCTATAAGATGTTCTTGAGGCTCCGTCACGAGTCCGTCGCCATACTCGCTCTAGCCGTCTGAGATCCCGCTTCATTTTCCGGAGCTCCTCAGTAAACCAAGGGGCCCGGTTTCGACGGGGTCGCAGAGGGCGCTTAGGCGCGATCTCATCAATGGCTGCCAAGAACCGGTTATTCCAGTCCTCAACAAGGTCATCTAATGAGTCGCCAGAAGGAGCAGGGTTCCGCAAGGCTTGTCGGAATCTATCAGGATCCATCAGTTTTCGTGGACGAGCCCAAATAGGTTCGCCACCCGAGCCGGGGAGGAGCGGGAAGTCTATCTTGGCTTTCAGAGCGTAGTGATCAGACCATGGCACTTCCACAGCAGGGAGCATGATCACATCTATGCCAGCCCCAAAGATCAGATCCAGCGTGTGGCCTGCTTGATGAGTGGGGCCCAAAACAACCTGGGAGAGCCCTAGTGTTGTCACTAGATCCAGAGCCTGTGAGGAGGGAGCGGCATTGGCATGGACGTTGAAGTCTCCCAAAACCAGTAGGTTTGGGAACTCCAAGACCCAGCCCGCCACCACCTCCAGCAGGTCTGACAGGGTGGCTGCAGGTGTGCTGGGTGGTCGGTACACCAGCCAGACAGCCAAGCTCTCCTTGGTGCCCCACACGAGACCAACACATTCAATGCCGGAGATCGCCGGTGATGGCAGAGCTCTGAAAGAGCAATCCTCCCGGAATAACAACGCTACTCCTCCCCCCCCGACCCACAGTCCGCGATTGATGGAGGACAGAGAAACCTGGGGGTGTTATCTCATGTAGGGAGACTACTTCACCTTCCCGTACCCAGGTCTCCGTCACGCAAGCCAGGTCAATCCCCTGCGAGACAAAAAAGTCACGCATGGTGGCGGTTTGTTGCCTATGGACCTGGCATTGTACAGCACCAATGACGGAGGTGTGTATTCCTTGCTCTTCCTACCCTCATCCCTTGGGATGGGGCGTAGATTGGAAGGGGTTCGAGGATCACTGCATCTCGAAACCCTTCGCCGGTAGAGATATCTAGCCCCACCGCCATTCCTCCCTAGCCCTTCAATTGTGGAAATCCCAGATCCCATACTAGCCTCCCCAATAGATGGGTAACATCCCCTCAATAACAAGTCATCCTTGGGCCAGGACTCATAGGTCAAAGTGGTATGGGAAAGAGATGGAGGTCTGATAGGGTAAGTATCCCTAGAAGATAAAACCCAACCAACCGCACCCCAAGCGGGGGGGGGGGGACAGTCCCATGGTGGTTCATTAACTGTCAATCCCCCTCTCCCTCCTGGGTTAATTGGAGGATTGTTGGTTCTATCTGTGGCTGTGGAAGTATTAATGAGGTATGTGTTATAAAATGTGGATCACTGGCCAACAAAGAGCCAGATTCGAATTCGGAAGATCTATCCATCCTGTCTCGCCAGGAGTACAGTAGAGAAGGCTGCTCATTCTGGTAAGTTTTTGGAACATTAGGCAAAGGTCCAGATGTAGATTTGGTGCTGGATATCTCCAGATTGTCAGCAACATAGAGTTCTTTATGTGTTGTTGCCATAGAAATGTTGGAGGCGCCAAATTCCTCATCTAATTTGGTGTCGTTTGAAAAGGGAACAGGGAGTTGCACTGATGTCTTTCGATGGGATAAAGAGCTGTTGGACGTCTTTAAATATTGTGCTCTAAGCTCTACTGTCCTGATATTTTGGGTAGAAATCTCAGTCTTTATACTCATTAGCCTCTTCTTCAGGTCTTGTAATTCTAGGCTTACAAAGTTCTTTTCTTCCTTCGGGCAATTAGTATTTCTAGTGTTGAGCTTGGTTTCCTTTATCCGCATTAGCTTTGACTCTATGCAAGGGACCAATTGCCAATGTAATGGAGGGACCAATGTAAGGGCTACTCTTTCTCCCTCTTTGCTTCGCCCCAATTGATTTAGGTGTCCCAGGACATGAGAACAGAAATTTGGTAGAATGCACATAGTTTTAAAAAGAATCATCAAATTTCAGTTTAGTGGATCCCTTGATTTGTGAGGAAATCTTATTTTGTATTAACACTTACCAGTCTTTATCCTCTGGTGTGGCCCCTACCAGCAACGCAACTGGGGACAGTTCTATGCTGGAGGCCTTCAGCAATGTGTAATATTGGGGTGGGGTGATAGGAGACAGGCAGGCAGTGATCTTTAGCGTAAGTCTAAAGGAGTTAGAAGGTGAAATATACTCGGAGTCGAGAGTGGATTTCATGCTCTTTATTCAGCTCATAGTGGTGAGGAGGAATGGAAGTTCCCCCAAAATGTCTGCTTTATATACCGTATTTTTCGCCCCATAGGACACACCTAGGTTTTTTTTTGTGGGGGGAAATAAAGAAAAAAAATTTCCCCCCCAGGCACGGGGTTGGCGCGGGGGAAGCCTGAGCTTCCCCCGACCCCAGCCCCCAGAACAGCCTGCTATCCGCAAGCCTAGGGAGCCGCACCGGTCTCTCCAGGCTTGCGGACAGCTGTGCGAAGCCCGGCGCGCTCTTCAGCGCGCCCGAGGCTTCGAAATGCAGGCAGCTCTGCGCGACCCTCCGGAGGCCGGCGCGTCGCACAGATCTGCTCGGACCCCGGGAGGGCGGGCAGCTCTGCGCGACCTTCCGGAGGCCGGCACGACTTGGCCTCTCGGTCTCGCTCTCCAGGCTTCAGCGAAAGCCTGTATTCGCCCCATACGACGCACCCACATTTCCCCTTCATTTTTGGAGGGGAAAAAGTGCGTCCTATAGGGCGAAAAATATGGTACATTATTTACACAATGGGCCCCACGTGATTGGCTAATTCCGGGATTCACCTGTAGGCCAATCCGGTTGCGGATTCACTTCCACCTGGAGCTGGATTGGGTGGCTCCTGTGGACCAATCTGACTGTTGCATTCTGGATCCTATTGTTCTAGGACCAATCAGACTGCTGCATTCTGAATCCTATTGTTCTAGGACCAATCAGACTGCTGCATTCTGAATCTTCCTCTTCTGGGACCAATCAGACTGCTGCATTTTGGATCCTATTCAACTCAGTATATAACAGAAGGCCCCATGGGTGCCCCTAAAATCAGCCGTGATCTGTGGGATGGCAAAGAGAAGTCTTGGGGTTTGGGAGGTGTAATGGAGGGAGGGCCCAGTTCCCTCAGGACAGTCTGATCTGCAGAAGGGCTGAGAAGCAGATGGTGCCGGGGATGCTTAAAGGTTCTCACCTCATCTCTCTGCTGAGGCTGATGACAGCAGAACCAGTAGCTAATCTTCTGCAGATCACCGAAATGTCCTGAAATAGCTCAACCCCAAAAGTGACAACAACCAAGGCTATCAGCCTCTGATTGGCCAGACCTTTTAGCTGGTGTAAATTGTCATTACTTCACTGACACGACAAAGTGATAATAAATTTAACCAGCACAGATATCTGAGCCATTAACTTTAATTAGAACAGGCTGGCTAGGACTCAAGTCTACATAAATATTCTTGCCATTCAAAAGCATAGGTTTGCATTGACACGGGTCTCTATATTTAATGTACAGTACTCCAAGTGAAGCAATCAAAATAGATCCCCAAATAGACATGCAACTCTGCAGTTAATGAAGGATATAGATGGCTTTCTTAGAATCGCAGACAGAAAGATTTATGGGAAGAAGCCACAGAAGGGAAGCAAGCAAGTCACTGTGCTTACCTTTTTCAAGCCACACACATATGAACCATGTCCCAAAAGTTTGGTTGAAATACTGGAGAGGGATCAAAACATAAAGCTTCAGAGATTATGGGTAATGCTGGAGGAATTAGTGACCACATAGATATTCAGGGAAACAACTGTACTTGGCAGAATTACCGTCAGTATGGAGGACACTTATCTGTATCCAGAGGCCTGGGTCAGCAGCTCCCCCAATAGGTTTGCAAGATAATTGCAAAAGCTGAAAGTTCTCTAAATTTCCAAGATCTACCCTCACAGTTTTGTGACACTCTGGATGGCCTGATAAAGACATTACGCTAATATGGATTTTGGAGATTTTCTTATGGGCCAACCGAGTTACATTTATGTTTACATTCACAGTGTGTTGAACCAAAGGTGAACTCCTTGCTGTGGTGTCCGTCCCGCACATGTAAAAGGCTAGGAGACCTGGCAGGCTGGTAAGTCTACACCTGCACCCAGCCACTCCCATGAACCTTCCTCTTGGACTATGGTTTAGAACACCCAGACAGTAGAATACAGAGTCTCTCTTAGCCTTCTTTGTAAAATTGCCTTGTAGGTCAAATCAAAGCTTAGATCCTAGAGCAGGGATGGGGGAAATGTGGCCCTCCAGATGTTGCTGAGACTCCATCAGCCCCAGCCAGCATGGATAATGGTCAGGGATGATGCGAATTACAGTCTAACATCTGGAGGGCCACAGGTTCCCCATTCCTGCTCAGGACAAAGGCTAAAGTAAGGTTAGCTAAAGTGGTGTCTTTTACTTTTACTTACTAGATGTGCGTAGTACAGCCCCCATTAACCCCAGCAAGCAAGGCCAATGCTCAGGGATAATACTAGTTGTAGTCCACAATATCAGGAGGAAACAACATGTTGTGAAGTCACTTGTTGCTGCACATCACCATTTAAGCCATGCAGTGTGAATTTGCTGGGCATTGGGGCTGGCTGTGCCAGAAGAGGAACAGACCAGAGTTGCAGCTGCTGGCTAAACATGTATGAAACCAAACAATCACAATTCAAGGGCTGCAACCCTAACTCCTAGCAGCACAAATGCTTTAATATTTCTGAGTCCTATGCATCACTATCCACATGAAATAACAGATCTCCCTATACCCGCAGGACTTATGGACTCTTGGGGGGACTTCCAGACCAGGACTTGCCTGCAGTTGTGCAAGTAGGGTAGGGACCAAACCCCTGGGTGGGCAGGCAGCATTGGAAACACCTGCTGCCCCAGCTAGGCATGCATTAGTTGCTACGGCAGCTCTATAAAGCCTACTTGCCCTTTATTGTCCCTTTGGGGGCAGCACTTTGGAGAGTGTTAAGCACTGAGAAGAGATTAGTACTATACAACAAATCTTGGAAAGTGGTTCTACGTGTTGTACCACTATCTTCTCTCTCTCTCTTTATTGTATGGAAATTTATGCATTTTACTAAAACAGCATGGCCAAATGTTCCTTTAAATTAAGGTGTGTAAGCACCGTGATCTTAGCTTTCCATGAAGGATGAATCACATCATTTCCAGGGATTACTTCACTGCACATACACCCTACTTAATGCTCTTGTGGGAGGTGTCTGGAATCTGACTGATTTATCGCTTTTATTTTCTTTGATGCAGGGAAATGCTGGGGGAATGTTACCATGCAAAATGGCTTTTATTTAGTTCATTTCCTATTTATATGGGTCAGTTCCCAATAGTTCCTATGTTTCCCGTCTTTGAGGGATACCTGAACGTAGCAGCTGTGGGAGATTGCACGTGTCCTGCATGTAGAAACCAGATCACCGATAACTGATCCATACAGCTTGAGAGGAATTGTGGAATTAATAAAAAAAGTGAGAAGTAAATGGAGGTCCAAACCAAGACCTCTTCAACCACAAGTTGAAAATGGCTGCAGGGCCATATCTTTGAGCCTGTCCCTTGTCACATGGTTTTTGCTGGGATAGGGAACTTTAGGTTTGAGGGTCAATCAAGATATAGTACCAACCTCTGCCTACCAAACTACTAATCATGACTCACTGCCAGTCACTTTCACTAACCAGAAGCTACCAAAAGCCTGTATACACGAAAGCTTTCACTGCCCTCTTAAAACCATACAGCAGTGATGGGGGAACTGTGGCCCACCAGATGTTTCTGAACTACAACTCCCATCATCCCTGATCACAGGCCCTGCTGACTGAGGACAATGGGAGTTGGAGTGCCACAGGTTCTCCATCTCTACCAAGAGGAAGTGCATCCAGCAGATTGATTTGGGGTGTACTTCTCAATATTCAGTTCCAAGTAAATATTTGTGAGAGGATGACGATCAGCAGTTAATTCACTAAGACTATATCCATCTCATTGTAACTGCTTACAGCACAACCGCACATTAGCCATTTTCTCGCAGCACATGGATTGAAAATGATTGTGTTAAGGTTTCATGCTACCCAGAGACATGCTGGGGCAAAGAAACATCCAAACTATTGCTGTTGCTAACTCTGAAGGTATGTTGCCTACACAGCAGGTTTCTAAGAAAAGGTGTGGATGCTAACGCATCATTTGCAAAGTGCTATTTTACCCGGTGTTCCTACATGCTCTAGAAACCTATTTCTCCAGTTAAAGGAAGCCTTTACCCCTGGAAGTATAGCGACACAGAAATTATTGCTGTGGGTTCCATCATATAGAGTAATTCCTTTAAAACTATGCTAGGAATAGAAGTTCCTAATAGGAACCTGAAGTTCACAGCAGTTAGGCTTGGGACTGGGAGCTTTTGTAAATTTTCCCTCTTGCTGCAGCTTTCTCACTGATGCAGGGACAATAAAAGGAGTATTTATAATCCCTCCAGGCTGGCTTGTCTTTCACATGAAGCCCCTGTGACTTGTCCTTCCATGTTTTACAAAGGAGAAGAGAAACCAAAGAGAGGGAGGCACTGACTGTAATTTCAAGCTTTTCTATTTGGGATCAAGTTTAACTGGATCGCTGCCCATAACCTGTTCTCTAAAATGGTAAAGCGATTGCTTTAGCACATAGAAATACCTTGCATTCCCAAGCTCCGCCCAGAAACATCTAGCCTGCTGGAGTAGTTTCTAGCAAGTATGAAGGTTATCAGAAAATAGGTATGTTAGGCTAGAGCTGTTCCTTCTATTATTATCTTGGTCAAGGAATGGAGCAGGCATTTTAGCAGGCCATTTTCTCTGAGCATGGCTGAGGTTGGAGAGCCCACAACCAAACCTAGGGGACATTGTGGAGAACAGCAGCAACCATCTTGCTCCATTATTTAGATGGGGATGGGAAGAAGGCAGGCAGGGATGTACTGAAAGGGAGCCAGTCTCCCCTAAGATTGGTGGCAGCAGCAAGAGAGATAATAATAAAAAAGTAGCAGCTGTCATAGTCAAAGCTAACTGACGAAAGGATCCAGCTACCAACTGCACTGTCTTGCTGGATGTGTCTTGGGAGCAGAGCTTTGCTATGGCGGAAGGAGCTGAGCCAAGAGCTTCTGTCTGAAGTGTGAGGAACATCTGGCCCTCCAGATGTTGCCAACAAGCATGGCCAATGGATAGCGGTGATGGGAGTTGTAGTTCAACATCTGGAGGGCCAAAGGTTCATCACACCAGCTCTAGTTCTACCATTTTATAGTATTTATGAATGGTGCTCTTCACAGCGCAGGTGGCATTCCTTCCGGATCTTACAATATTAATTACCGTATTTTTTGCACCATAACACTCACTTTTTTCCTCCTAAAAAGTAAGGGGAAATGTCTGTGCGTGTTATGGAGGGAATGCCTATGGGTGGCCTGGCTACGGATTTTCCTCCTCTAAAAACTATGTGCGTGTTATGGTCGGGTGCGTGTTATAGAGCGAAAAATACGGTACATATTGGACTGTTTTGACATCCCGCCATATTCTGCGCCTTGAAAAATATTTCTGGAGCCTTTGAGAACAGATATGGCTGTACCTTTTCCATAAACAATTCAAGAAAAAACCCCAAGATTATTTGTTTAAAATATTTATATCCCATTGAAGCAAGTAACACCACTTCATAAAATAGTACCTCAGTGAAATAAGAATGATGCTTAAAAATTGCAACATAGACGGCATCCGGCAGCAGCACCTCAGAGGCAAATCATCAAAAGTGTGCCATTATCCAGATGTCTGTGATTTAATCTAGAACGGCCAGGTTAATTACATACCAGCCCCTGCACATCGCAGATGACATAAATGGTGGTGTGTGGCTTAGAGGCCTCTGCAGATGCTATGCCTTTCCTGGGATGTGTCAGCTTCTTCCCACCCTAAATCAGTAGGTAGGGGAGGGAGTAGTCTAGAGGAAACGATCTGCATGCGAAAGGACACACAAGGTGACGGCAGATGTGGCAACTTCTAGCCACCTTAAAATGCCCATTGCACCTGATCACGGTATATGTGACTTGTGCCTAGGCTGTTGCCTATTTGTGGCTATAATTATGGAAAAAACAAACAAAACAAAAACCCCACCTACCGGTTCCACACACCCTCATTTCAAACATCAACTATCATACCTCCTCATTACAAAGAATAATACAACAAACAAGGGTTAAAGGCTAAGCCAGCTCTCACCAAAACATTACTCATGGCTAGGGCTGCTGAAAAGTTGGTACCAGTGGAATTGATGTGCCAGCCCCACAGCCCAGGCACATGTATTGTCTGGTACTGACATGTACTGTATGTGCCATACAGCTCATCACTGGCTTCACCCAGTGAATCTGCTTCCTAATATTCCTATGCATTCTTGATTCAAACTTTCCATACAGATTTCCCTTTAATGAGAGCTGCCCCACATAGCACCCCTTCCACAAAAAAAAAAAGCAGATTATCCTGGGTGCTGGAACCTGGACCATTGTTTTTTCTTTAGAATATGCTGTCCTTTTCTGTAGGGCCACAATCTTCCCCCAAACACCGACTGGCATAGATCCCCTGCTTCTTTCAGCCTTTGCGGGCTGAATTATATTTCCAAGCAGATTTGTTTCTATTCTCAGAAACGTTGGCTGTTGTGTAAACAGGGGTTGCTTAAGGTTGTAGAGAGAAAAAAGGTTCTGTTGCTCAAGAGCTCTCACTCTTGCATCTGCATGGGAGATGGAAGCTTGGGCTGATTGATATTATACAGCCTTTTAAATGTGTTTGTGGAAGGGGGGCTATTGTTTTGTTGTTTTTAACTGTTTATTTGTCTGTTTTCTCTTGTGTTCTTTTTATTTTGTGAGATCTTTTGATGAAGGGCAGTGTATAAATTTATTAAAATAAATAGATAAATAAATAAAAAATTCTGTTACCTTGCATTCAACTGAAAGCCAGCGAGGAAGGGCTCCAAAAAGTCAAGATGAAAGCAACAGACATATTGCTACTGCTGGGGCAAGCAGTTCTAGTTCCACAATTACGCATGTCTAAGAAACAAATAGAGAGGAGTCTGAGGAAGGCTGCATGCCTGTTCTGTACTTCTTGCAAGAATCCGCTCTCTCCAAAGCCCAGGGCTATTGGGGCCTAGCACAGTGGAGTATACTGCATACTGAACAACTGTTTAAGTTGCACATAGCAACTGAAACATTTGCAGAACACTCAGTTAGGCACTGGTGTGAACCAATCAGTCAACATGCTAACAGGCAGCTGACTCTTCTCTGCCAATTACAAATATATCAGGCTATGTGGACGTATAGAACAATGGATGCCAACCTTTTTGGGCCCAGGGGCACATTTGGAATTTTGAGAGAATGTCACAAAATGGCTGCCATGAACTGGACATAAAACTGGGATTTCTGGTAGGCCTATATAACAAAGCATAAACTGATTGGTTGACCTGAGAGAGGAGGGTTCAGATCCACACTTAATCATGACGTTCATTGGGTGTTTTGGTGCCAGTCATCACCTCTCAGCCTAATGTACCCCACAGGATTGAATGTGAGGGTGTAATGGGGAGGGGCATAACCATTATGCCACCTTGAGCTGCTTGGAGGGCTATTATTATTGTTATAAAAGCAAAGCAATACAATACTCAGCATCTCAGATTACACAACATTTTCTAAGTTTAAATATCATGAGTTCTTCCTAGACTCCCACTTCTTTCTCTCACACACTGCTGGGCTGGGGCTTTCTCGGTTCCTCATTTATGCTTGGCTGCTGACCTTTTGCTCTCTTCAGTGATAGCTGCTGCCTTTCCTGATGCATCATCCAGTCCGTTTCACAGACATATGCTGCCACATGGCTGTGCACAGCTAAGGGGAGGACGGAATGGGGAGAACATGGCACTCCTTTCCACAAATATTTTCTGTTTTTAATTATTCTGCTGCCAAAACACTTTCTGTTTAATTATTGATTTGCTAAACTAGCTTTTATTTAATGATGCTCTGTGGTGATGTGCTGTATCAGAGGAAATAACAAACAGAATATCTCATACCATAAAATGGTTTCGCCACAAGGTCAACACTGGCTTCGGGTAGAATGTGTGAGCGAGTGAGAGAACTGGGGTGAATATTGGGTGAACAAGTGGATCAGACGATAAAATAGACTCTGAAAGCTTGACCAACACCCACCATCTACCCAATGTTGGTTGTAGTTGTTTGGGCTTTATTGACAAGAGACCATTGTAACTTAGTGATAAACACACATTTTGCATTCGTAAGGTCTTGGCTTCAGTTGGTCACTGGGCTACACCATCATAGTCTGCACCACATCACTGCCATCCCTGCCAGGATTCCCCCTGTTGGAAACCTTTTCAACCTGAGGACCACATGTCTTTGTAGACAAGCTTCCAGGAACCATAGGCAGTGGTAGGTGGGGCCAATGCCAAAGGGAAGTGAGGCCAAAGCCACATACAGACCCTATTCACACAGACGCTGCGGCTCAGTGCTCTCCTTTTGTTTTTTATTTTTACTTGTTCTTTGTTTTTTATTTTTACTTGTTCTGAGTATGTTTGGCCGGGCAAGAAAGATTTATAGCAGGCAGGAACTCCTGAAGGTCGGGTTACAGTGTGAACAAGCTGTGAGAGCTGATTATTTTCGCCTAGATAACGCTCCTGTGGGAGTAGCCAGGCCACCGGGTTCTCCATGGATTACTATGCCGCCAGGGAGGAGGCGAAGGCGGCGTAGAGACAGGAGGCAAAGGCGGGGTTGTCGGGCCGGCGTCCTGGTAAGATTGCAGAGGAGTCCATCTAAACCACCACTCCCTAGCATATTTCTTGCTAATGTGAGATCTCTTGCCAACAAGATGGATGAATTGAGGCTGCTGGCGGCAAAGAACAGTCTTGTAAAAGATTGCTGCGTTTTATTTGTCATTGAGACATGGCTTCAACCGTCCATACCAGACACGGCTATTCAGTTGGAAGGCTGTGTGGTACATCGTCATGACCGAGGCATGGACTTCGGAAAAACCAGAGGAGGGGGGCTGTGTGTATATGTGAACAAATGCTGGTCCAATAATTCTAAGACCGTTGGCAGTTACTGTTCACCGGATTTGGAATATGTGGCTGTTAAATGTAGACCAGCCTATCTCCCTAGGGAGTTTACAGCTGTTATGCTAACTGGTGTGTACGTGCCACCAGATGCCAATGCCAACTTGGCGCTGGGATGCCTGCAGAGCCTTATCAGCAGCCAGCAAGACAAGCATCCTGAAGCTGTGCACATCATTGCGGGAGACTTTAATCATGTTGAACTTAAAAAAGTGCTCCCAACGCTCTATCAGCATGTGAAATGTCCCACAAGAGGGGACAAGACACTGGACAAAGTTTATTCGAATGTAAATCACGGCTATAGGGCTTTACAGCTGCCACATTTGGGCCAGTCCGACCATATGTCTCTGTTCCTGGTACCAGCATATATCCCACTCAGGAAACGGGCTCCCACAATATCAAGGACTGTTAAAATCTGGCCTGAAGGTGCTATCCATCAGCTGCAGGACTGTTTTGAGAGAACCAATTGGGACATTTTCGATCGTTCAGACCTGGAGGAGCACACGGCGGCAGTTCTGTGCTATATCAATCACTGCACAGACACTGTCACAGTAAATAAATCCATCCGGTTTTACCCCAATCAGAAACCCTGGATGAATAGAGAGGTCCAGTGCCTGTTGCGGGAAAGGAACAGGGCTTTTAGGTCGGGCGAGGTGCAGCTTTACAGTGTGGCAAGAGCAAACTTGAAGAGGGGTATTCGACGGGCAAAACTGGTCTATAGGCAGAGGATTGAGGATAATTTAAGGAGTAACAACACAAGACAGATGTGGCAGGGGATTCAGCATATTACCAACTACAAACCTAACCTTGGTGCTGTCGACGGTGACCCTTTGCTGGCGGAGGAGCTTAACTTCTTCTTTGCTCGCTTCGAGAAGGAGCCACCTGAGACGCCGGTATTACAGCCACCAGCCCATAGGGGCCCCTCATTCACTGTAGAGGAGCATGAGGTGAGACAGGTATTGAGGATGGTGAATCCGAGGAAGGCTGCTGGACCTGATGGCATCACGGGAAAGGTGTTGAAGGGCTGTGCGGATCAGCTGGCGAGGGTCTTTACTAAGATCTTCAACAAGTCCTTACACCAGTCTATTGTCCCACCCTGCCTGAAGTCGTCAACTATTGTTCCTCTGCCTAAAAAATCCACAATCAGTAGTCTGAACGACTACAGACCAGTTGCACTGACTCCAATCATCATGAAGTGTTTTGAGAAACTGGTGCGCCGTCACATTATTTCCTGTCTTCCATCAACTTTTGACAACTACCAGTTTGCATACAGGGCAAATAGATCCACGGAAGACGCTATCACTACCACTCTCCATGCTGCTCTGTTCCATCTGGAGCAGCCGGGGAGTTATGTGAGGCTGCTGTTTGTGGATTTTAGCTCTGCTTTTAACACTATCCTCCCCCATAGACTGGTGTCCAAGCTAGAGGCGATTGGACTCTCCAACTCCACCTGTCTCTGGGTTTTGGACTTTTTGTCAGAACGTTCTCAGAGGGTTAGAGTAGGGTCACATATGTCCACAGCCCTTAGCCTTAACACCGGCTCACCACAGGGTTGTGTGTTGAGTCCCCTGCTCTATACTCTCTATACGTATGATTGTACAGCCATTTATTCCAGCAACAAAATCATCAAGTTTGCTGATGACACTACGGTGGTGGGGCTCATTTCAGGAGGGGATGAGTCCGCCTATCGGGACGAGGTGGAGCGGCTTTGTGCTTGGTGTGGAGAGAACAATCTGGCTCTTAATACGACTAAGACCAAGGAATTGGTGGTGGATTACAGGAAAAAAAAGGCGGACATTCAGCCCTTGTATATCAACGGGGAACGGGTGGAGAGGGTGGCGGAATTCAGGTTTTTGGGAGTGACTATCGATCAGGGCATGACTTGGAGCGCAAATACCACTGCTCTGGTGAAGAAGGCCCAGCAGAGAATTTATTTCCTCAGACTTTTAAAGAAGAACAATCTGAGTGAGAGACTGCTGGTGTCCTTCTACCGAGGCTCCATAGAGAGCATTCTCACATACTGTATTTGTGCCTGGTTCTCCAGCTGTACAGCTAGGAAGAGGAAGGTGCTCCAGAAGGTCATAACCACAGCCCAAAGGATTATTGGTCATCCCCTCCCATCTTTGGAAGAACTGTACGGTTCCCGTTGTCTTAGGAAAGCAAACAATATCCTGCAGGATGCATCTCACCCGGGACACAGTCTGTTTGTACTACTGCCTTCTGGCAGGAGATACAGAAACATCAAGTCAAGGACAAATAGACTGAAAAATAGTTTCTATCCAAGAGCTGTGGCCTTCTTAAATGCAGTAACTCGATAGTGTGACCTGGGAGTTTGATGGGTGTGGGTGTGGCTGGAATGTGGTTTGTTTGGTTGTTGTTGTTGTGTTGCTTTTGTTGTTTTTAAGGGATGGCATCCAATTTCGTTGCACTTGTGCAATGTTGCACTTGTGTAATGACAATAAAGAATCTATCTATCTATCTATCTATCTCTCCCCACCCTCTCTGTGGCAGCTTGTAATGTGACGGCTGAAGCAAGGATTCCCCAAAACTAAAATTAGTGTGTAGTAACATCTCTAGACAACAGGCTGGTATCAGACAGTACCTTCTATGTAACAGTTGTGAATAATAAAGACTGATGCAATGCCTTAGAGACAGACACTGCAGGTAGGCTACCACCAGCAGCTATTAATTAACTGATGGTGATGGTGATGGTGATGATGATGATGATGATAATAATAATTTATTTATTTATTTATTTATTTATTTATTTATTTATTTATTTATACCCCACCCACCTGGCTGGGTTTCCCCAGCCACTCTGGGCAGCTCCAAACAGAATATTAAAAACACAATAAAACATCAAACATTATACATTAATTTTATATACTGCCTTTCATCCAAAGATCACAGGGCAGTTCATAACATAAAAAATGAAAGCAAAATGAAAGCATATACTAAAACAAGAAAAGTAATAAACCAATACCCCCCTCCAAAGCACACACATTTAAAAGTACATAGAATGTTAACTAGCCAAAGGCCCGGTTAAAGAGAAACATTTTCATCTGACACCTAAAGTTATATAATGAAGGTGCCAGGCGAGCCTCCCTGGGGAAAGCATTCCACAAATGGGAATCCACTGCAGAAAAGGCCCGTTCTCGTGCTGCCACTCTGGACCTCACGTGGAGGAGGCACACGAAGAAGGGCCTCAGATAGTGATCACTGGCTCTGGGTTGGTCCATATGGGGAGAATTGTAGGTAATTGCATCCTTTCAGTGTACACAAAGCCAGTAAAGGACGCAGGTGGTGCTGTCGTCTAAACTGCTGAGCTTCTTGGGCTTGCTGATCGGAAGGTCAGTGGTTCAAATACGCGTGATGGCGTGAGCTCCCATTGCTCTGTCCCAGCTCCTGCCAACCTAGCAGTTCGAAAGCATACCAGTGCAAGTAGATAAATAGGTACCACTGCGGTGGGAAGGTAAATGGCGTTTCCATGCGCTCTGGCACTCGTCACGGTCCTCCATGCACCAGTAGCGGTTTAGTCATGCTGGCCACATGACCTGGAAAACTTTCTGTGGACAAACGCCGGCTCCCTCAGCCTGAAAGCGAGATGAGCGCTGTATATGATAGCTGGCAGGGCAGACATGGATTCAAATCCTTAGTTGACCATAAAACCCACTGGATATTATCTGGTCACTCCCCAACTCTTAACCTAACTTACTTCACAGGATTGCTGCAAGAATGAAATTCCCCTAAGGAAGGAGAAGAGAGCGATTTAAGGTAGAAATATAATTTTTGTAGCCGGTGATGTATTTTATCGTGTGCAGCATAAAAAAAAGCTAAAAGGCCCCTAAAGCCTGTGACACGACTGACAAGGTTTGTTGGTGCTTGTATTCCAACTGCAATGCGTGCCTTGTTTGTGTTTGTTTATATGACGCATATAAGCAGGAGGTACCTAGGTTTTTGAGCGTCTCAGAAGCCAAACGTTTCAGTTTTCAAACACCGAAAACCTGGAAGTAATTGCTTCCGTTTTCGAACGTGCCTCAGAAATCGAATGGCTTCTGCTGCGTGTTTTTCAGTTTTTCCAATTGAACTTGCAACCAGCCCTTTGTGCCTTGGTTTTCGAACAATTCAGAAGTCAAACGGTCTTCTGGAATGGATTACGTTCGAGAACAGAGGTACCACTACATCGGAAAAGGATGTAGACATTCTCAGTAATGTGTGTAGACATTCTCAGTATTGTGAGATGCAATGACTTGCATTTTCCTGCTGTGGTCTTCTCACTGCTGTCAAGAGAGAGAGAGAAAATGCTTTAAAAAGTTGTGGCAAGAGGGCCACTCTAAATTCCCCTTTTGGTTTTATCTTAATGTCAAAAACAACACTGGAAGCCAACACAGGCTAAGAATATTTTGCTAAAGGTTGTGTTTTTAGCACTGGCAGGAACAAAATCTGAACAGCTGACAATGATTCATGCAGTAATTGTTAAAACTACATGTGGTTGTGTGGAGGGTTTCAGAATAAGTTTGAATCACAATTGCTCTTAGGGCAATGGAAAAGTATTTGGTCCAAATAACAGGAGAAACCAGTCTGTCCTGGACAACTTTTTGTTATGGAGCAGCAAACAATAATTTTTGTTAAAAACAGTTACCCATAGTTTACCTTTCATCAGGCCTACTTACCCATCACATGTAGCCTAAGGTAGGTAGTGAGAGTCATAACCCAACTCCCTCCTCTAAAAAAGGATAATCTAATACAAATCAGTCAACAGTTTAGTGCACCATGATAAACTATCAACCTCAATTAAAAAACTCCAAACTGAAGTCAAGGTATTTGCTGAAGCACATCCATTCACTTCTTTGGAGGAAGCGTCAATTTCACTTCTGGGAAAGAAACTTGCCTCACATAGAAATATTTCTTGGAAAATAAAACACAGATGTCTAGTTTGCTCCCCCCCCCCCTTGGAAAAACAAACAAACAGCAGACGATCTTATGATTCACTACTTATGGCCCATTATCGCAATCACCTCAGCACTGTATGGAAAGAAAGTCTGCCCAGAAGGACTGCAGCAATTCACAGCCTATGGAAGATAGCTAAGCCCACTTGCAGGTCTGCTCATACTTAACCAGCTTTCATACATTGAACCGTGTGGAACAGGTTGCCTCTCAACTACTTTAGCATATGGCAGCTAGATGAAAAAGCTTGCCCATGCTGGCTGCCAATCCATGCCAAGCAGATGATGCATACAGGCTTCAGATTTGGCACATTTATCTTTGGAGTGGCAGAAAAAAAAGCTGAATCCTGTGCATGGTGATATGTGCCCACAACTCGGTCTTTCCCCTTATCACCAACCATGTGGTGAGGTGGCAAGGAGAAGAGGTCCTTATTCAACATGTGCAGTTCATGTTGGCTACTATTACTGATCTCGTTTGTTACACTGGCCATCTTCCAAGGAGCTCAAGGGAAAAGGCCCAGTATTATTCCCCTTTCACTCTCAGCAATTATGCGAGGTAGGTCAAGGTGACAAGCTGAAGGAGGATTTTATTGGCTGAAGGAGGATTTGACTCTCTGGTCCAACCAAATGCTCTATCCACTCCACCAAATTGGTTGGCTATGTCTATCTGTGCCTGAAAGCTGTGCTCCCAAGACGACTTCACATATACAGAGATTTAAGACTTTTCTCTTACTCAGCCTGCAAACAGAGTTTAGTGATCTGTGTTGTGAGTCTCCACCATTTTGGGGGGAGATGGAAGGTAATGGCAAAGGCAATCACAAACATTGCATGGGCTTCAATCAGGTTGTGGTTTCAGTGTGGTGTAGTGGTTAAGAGCGGTAGTCTCGTAATCTGGGGAACCAGGTTCGCGCTCCGCTCCTCCACATGCAGTTGCTGGGTGACCTTGGGCTAGTCACACTTCTTTAAAGTCTCTCAGCCCCACTCACCTCACAGAGTGTTTGTTGTGGGGGAGGAAGGGAAAGGAGAATGTTAGCCGCTTTGAGACTCCTTAAAGGGAGTGAAAGGCGGGATATCAAATCCAAACTCTTCTTCTTACCATACCATAACATCCTTCTGGACCGTCTTGAGGGGCTGGGAGCTGGGGGCACTGTCCTACAGTGGTTCCGCTCCTTCCTCCTGGGCCGTGTTCAGAAAGTGGTGGTGGGGGATGAGTGTTCAGACCCCTGGGCTCTCACTTGTGGGGTGCCTCAGGGTTCTGTCCTCTCCCCCATGCTTTTCAACATCTACATGCAGCCGCTGGGAGAGATCATCAGGAGGTTTGGGCTGGGTGTTCATCAGTATGCAGATGATACCCAGCTCTACCTCTCTTTTAAATCAGAACCAGTGAGGGCAGTGAAGGTCCTGTGTGAGTGTCTGGAGGCGGTTGGAGGATGGATGGCGGCTAACAGATTGAGGTTGAATCCTGACAAGACAGAAGTACTGTTTCTGGGGGACAGGAGGCGGGCAGGTGTGGAGGATTCCCTGGTCCTGAATGGGGTAACTGTGCCCCTGAAGGACCAGGTGCGCAGCCTGGGAGTCATTTTGGACTCACAGCTGTCCATGGAGGCACAGGTCAAATCTGTGTCCAGGGCAGCTGTTTACCAGCTCCACCTGGTACGCAGGCTAAGACCCTACCTCCCCGCGGACTGTCTCGCCAGAGTGGTGCATGCTCTGGTTATCTCCCGCTTGGATTACTGCAATGCACTCTACATGGGGCTACCTTTGAAGGTGACTCGGAAACTACAACTAATCCAGAATGCGGCAGCTAGACTGGTGACTGGGAGCGGCCGCCGAGACCATATAACACCGGTCTTGAAAGACCTACATTGGCTCCCAGTATGTTTCCGAGCACAATTCAAAGTGTTGGTGCTGACCTTTAAAGCCCTAAACGGCCTCGGTCCAGTATACCTGAAGGAGCGTCTCCACCCCCATCATTCTGCCCGGACGCTGAGGTCCAGCACCGAGGGCTTTCTGGCGGTTCCCTCATTGCGAGAAGCAAAGCTACAGGGAACCAGGCAGAGGGCCTTCTCGGTAGTGGCGCCCACCCTGTGGAACACCCTTCTAGCAGATGTCAAAGCGATAAACAACTACCTGACATTCAGAAGACATCTGAAGGCAGCCCTCAGTTCAGGGAAGTTTTTAACGTGTGATATTTTATTGTATTTTTGGTTTTTATGGAAGCCGCCCAGAGTGGCTGGGGAGGCCCAGCCAGATGGGCGGGGTATAAATAAATTATTATTATTATTATTATTATTATTATTATTATTATTATTATTATATTCTTCTTGTTCTTCTATTTCTAGTTTCATTTCATTTCAGAATGGATGGCTCTGTAACAGATCACAGAGCAGCCCTGTCTCCACATCAGGGTCTTCCTGGAGAGGATCACCATGGGCCTGTAGTTGGAATTGCTTCGCCACCTCCTGGTACTCTGGCAAAGCCCATGTTATTTCCAGACACTTTTCCAGGAAAGCTGAAATTGTCAGATGCAGTGCGTTGTCCCCAAAGAAACCTAACCACCAGCAGCCTCGGGGGGAAAAACAAAACCCAGCCCTCTGCAAATTTCATTTAAGGAAAACACTCCCACCACCTCCTTGCTGAGGCTCCAAGGAATTGAAAACATGTGCCAACTGACTAGGAATGGGTTCTATTAAATTATGATACAATTATGTAAAATGAGGAAAGCAGTAATATTACCTGCCCGCAGCTTTATGAAGCAATTAGAAACTCTCTAGTGAACTGGTTGTCAAATTGCAGACTTTCCATGGTGGAACCTCCCCTCTTGGGAGAAGTCTTTGGCCTGGGGTGTCACTGGCCCCTTGGAGCCTGCCACGTTAATATGTTCTCAGAGGCTTCTGAGATGAAGTGTTTTGCTAAATAGCAACACCCTAGTGGTCCCGGGCCCTAAGGAAGTTAGATTGGCATCAACCAGAGCCAGGGCCTTTTCAACTCTGGCTCCGGCCTGGTGGAACGCTCTGCCTCATGAGACCAGGGCCCTGCAGGATCTGATTTCTTTCCGCAGGGCCTGTAAGACAGAGGTGTTCCGCCTGGCCTTTGGCTTGGAGCCAGTTTGATTCCCTCCCTCCCCCCTCTCTTTTTCCCCCTTCTTTTCCTTCTCCTCCTGCGATGAGGCTACATTTTAATATTTTAATGTTCCATTATTTTAAGTGTTGTGTTTTATTTTTGTTTTTAAGTTTGTAATCATTCATCTTGTTTTTATTATTGCTTGTAAGCCGCTCTGAGCCCGGCCTTGGCTGGGGAGGGCGGGGTATAAATAAAAAATTATTATTATTATTATTATAAACGTGTATTAGATGCTGTGGCACACACTGTGCCGAAGAAGGCATGCTTCCTGTACCAGGACACTTTGGCAAAGAAACTCATGCAAAAGAAAATGGCAATTTTCTCCCCTCATGTCCTAAAGAGGAGGTCAGCACATGCCATGTGAACTTAAAGATCATTGGCTCAAATACTGTAACACAAACTTTTATAAAAGGAGACAAAATGGGAAGGTAAGTATAGGCATATAGCCGCATGGACCAGTTGGACTTGGGTTCAATTTCCCTCTTAGCCATGAGCTTGCTGGACAGCCTTAGGCCAGTTTCTTCTGCATTGTGCCCAACTGTAAATTAGGACTAAATGGTCATCGACCTCTGAAGACTGTTGCCAGGAAAGAATAAGATTAATAATTGCAATTCAGGTTGCTTTCTCAAAATGCTTAAGAAGTTAGGAACACTGATATAATGCTGGGATAGCTCAGCCCAGTACAGCAGCAGACTCTTAATTGCAGCATTGTGTATTCAAGCCCTGCGTTGGTCAAATAATTCCTGCATTGCAGGGGGTTGGACTAGATGACCCTCATGGTCCCTTCCAACTGTACAATCCTATGCTGAGTCAGTCCAGCTGAGTACCATTTTGCACAATGTAGCCTAAAAGGCACACTGAAAAATACAGCTGTAACATGTTTAATGACTACACCAGAGTGTGAAACTATAAAGCTGATGGACAGAATAGTTAGCATACCTCTCAACAATCCTACAGGAGCATGTCATGTTTAGTGTGTGTTCCCTAGTTGTGTGGCCTGAAAATCCTCTCTAAGAAACCTGAACAAGTGTACATATATATATCTCAGGGTTACAGCTAATAAGGGCCTGTCCTCAAGAATATTCATTGAAATGTTGCCTCTTAGTCCACTTCAGTCATTCTAATTGTGTGAATAAGATAGGTAAGGCGGCAGGATCTACCTGCTCTTTCAAAGAGCTTATAAGATGAGTGGAAAGGAATTTCTGTCTGTGCTCAGAGGCTGCAAAAAGACTCATACAAAAGACCCCATACAAAAAATGTAGGGAAACAGTAGAGTTCTTGCTTGTATACACATGGAAGCAACAGGTATCCTCTCCCTTACCAAACTTTAGCCCACAGTAGCATAAGAGGCACTTAACCAGTCACATGACCTTTAAAATGCACACTGGAGGGCAGTTTTTATGGATGCAAGGATGTAACCAGCATTTACTAAATCCAGAATAACTAGGATCTTATGACTGCCCTCCTTTAAGTTTCTGTCCAGATGTTTAGTCAAACCAGAGTAGACTGCAAAACCTAACTTTTGAGTAGAAGCCACAGGACATTTTTTTCTTTGTCCCATTTGTGCCTTCTGTTCGTATTCTATTCCTGTTCGTATTCGAAATCCTCTAGCTGGTTCCATTTAGGGAAGAAGCTCGACTATTGATACATGCACTTTTGTCCTTTCCTTCAGCAAATTCATCTCCTGTTTCTCCAGACATTCCTCCTGGATGAGTAATTTTCCCCTACCAAAACCCTGGATAAACAAGTCTGGACTTGGATCTGAACTACAGGCAGAGGTCTAAATTTGGTTCAAATTCACTGAGGTCAAAATCTCGTAAGTTAACATGCCAGCTCATTCTGGGCTGGGTCAGACATTTTGCTGCAAACCCAAATGTTCTGCCCCGGTGTCTGCTGCCACATTCCAGTGGAACCTGGGGGCAAGCACACTTCTTGCATCACACACAGCATAATGTTTGCCTGCCAAGTAACTGCTTTGGTTGTCTTGCCTTGCATGGTTGGGCTTGCCCTGTACATATATATTTCTGGTAGACTCCAGATTAAAAGATCAAGAGGAACAGGAGCAAGTTTTCACCCAGTCTTCATAAGCAACCTGTGTGCTTCACTCCCCAAAGATGCAGTGATGGGCAACCAACCTGGATGTCTTAAAATGAGATTTCCACAAATTCATGGAGGATAAGGAGGTTAGAAGGGTATGTTCTGCATCTGCTGTTGCAGGTAGTATGCCTCTGCACACTAGTTGCTGGGAATTCCAAGTGGGGAGAGTCCTGTTTCACTCACGCCCTGCTTGCGAGTTTCTCATAGGCTGGCCACCTTGAGAACAGGGGACTGGACTAGATGGGCCTTTGACTTGGCCCAGCAAGGTTCTTCTTACATTCATTGGAAGGTTCAATCAATTTAAGGTCTTCACATATGAAAACTTGCCCCCTTGACTTTTGTTAATGCAAAGTTGAACTCTCTATCATATTTTACCAATATAAATTTCTATTTGTTTTTGTGAGGCTTATGCAAGCACAGTGTGGGCTTTACTTCCAATGATCTGCTTAATCATATTTGGAAAGTGGAACTATTCCACTTGTTGAAAACCAATTGCTGGCAAAAATCATGGCAGAAAGAAAGAGAGAGAAAATGCATCTAGGTTGGATGCAGAGCACACACCTCTCATGTGAGAACAGCAACAACCGTGTGAAAGTTTGACAGTTTAAAACTTTATTTACATAACATCTATCACACAACAGGGCCTGCTGATCACCTGAATGAAGTGTCCACCAGCATGGAGTGTTCTTACTGGCTGTTTGAGAATATAGCGTCATAGTTCACTGCTACAGGTTCCAAACTCCCATCCCTATTGCAGCACTGAGGTCTAACAGAAGGATTCTTTTCTGTATTGACTAACACTAAAGGCAGCTGTGCTGGGATGACAGAACTCATTCAGTATCTTCTGTTGTTTTCTCCCCCATGTTTCTGGATATGCAGGAACCTTGGCCTATATAGGAAGACAACAAAACACAGCATTGACCCCCATGGAGAGACCACAAGGGCTACAATGAAGAAGAAAATATCTCATGGGAAAACCTATTTTCCCATGAATCCACTTCATCAGATACAGGAAGTGTTTAAAGCACATTCATGATATGCCTGAGTTATTTTGGCGGAGAGCTGGAGGTGACAAGTGGTGTTCACCTTCAGTTACTTAGGCATGATGCCCAAAATGCATTAGGACAGAAAGAGAATAGAGTTTTTTCATGTGATTAATGGATTTCAAAACTGCTATTTCTTTTCTGAAGGCCGTCCTGCCATGGCATGCATGCCATGGAAGGAGAAAAACATGTGGCTCAAACTTTTGCAGCAGAATACGCATCAGCTGGAGCAGGGGTCAGCAACCTTTTTCAGCCGTGGGCCGGTCCACTGTCCCTCAGACCATGTGGTGGGCCAGACTATATTTTTTTGAGGGAGAACAAATTCCTATGCCCCACAAATATCCCAGAGATGCATTTTAAATAAAAGGACACATTCTACTCATGTAAAAACACCAGGCAGGCCCCACAAATAACCCAGAGATGCATTTTAAATGAAAGGACACATTTTACTCATGTAAAAACACGCTGATTCCCGGACCGTCCGCTGGCCGGATTGAGAGGGCAATTGGGCCGCATCCAGACCCCGGGTCTTAGGTTGCCTACCCCTGAGCTGGAGCATATTTCCACTGAGACTCACAGCATTCCAAGCAGGGGGCAACACTTGCCAGTGCTCATTACGCTTCTGTGAAACTACTCTAGTAGACAGTAGAACAAGAATGAATGCAAAACAGGCTCTTACTTTCCACAAAAGTCCTTATGGGTGGCAGACACAAAGAGAAGCAAGTCGGGGTGACTGCACAGCCAGTTCTCCACCATCTCTGGATGCCTGGGGTCAACTTCTAGGAACACACTCCTGAAAGCAGAGAAGCAAGAGAATGAGCCAACATGATCAAAAATTCCTAATAGACAGGGCACTTCACATGATCAAATTGGCATGTTGAGAATGTGGGTTTAGTGGATCTGCACAGCGTTTTAAGCACACACTGAAGTGATTTGTGCAATTGCTCAAATACACTGAGCTTCCAAATGTTTTTGGCAGATTTGAGGCTTCAAGTTGAGCATGGATTAAATTAAGAGCTGGGTGAATCGTGATGCAATCACATGCCCAGTTCAATTAGGTCATGATAGTTGGGAGCCTCAAGCTACCATACGGTGGTTTATGAGGCAGGCTCCTCATCTGAATACTCACTTCTTCTTTCTGCATGCCTGTTCCTAACCTGACAGCATATAATTCAATAGTGATTGAGAAAGAACGCTATGACTTCTTTAAACTGAAGCAATCAATGGTGTTGAAGGAATGGTGGTGCAAGCAGTATCAGATGGATTCTTTTGGTGGAGCAGGGGGTAAAAACCTGTTACTTGGGACCAGAAAATAGAATTCTATGAACCTAAGAACTGCTGGTGCTGAATCTGACCAATGGTATATTAAGTTCAACACACCATCTCCAAACAGGGGCCAAGATCAAGCAAAGCAAGATTGAGAAAGACACTGTCTGCTTTTGCCCTAAGCACTTAAAACTATATTCAGCAGCTATGGCTGATATTCAGTACTTTTGGGTGGGTGTGTAACACTCCGTGCTAGCCTGAAGCACATTCTTTTTTCCACACAAAAAAGCACTGCCGATAGCCATTGGTGGACCTGCCTGACCTCCCCCAAGTTGGAGGCTATCAGAATCTCTGGTTGCAATTAATCCTCTACGGCAGGCACGTCCAACCTCAAGTTGCCTGCAATCTACCAACAAGTATCAAAAACTGGCAGTGATCTACCACCCTCCGTAGTCATTTCAGTTTATTAAATAAATAAATTAATTAACAAATAAATAAACTTTATTTCACAGATACAGTAGTTATGTTTGGATATCATTATGACAGATCCAAATAGTTACTAGATGGAAAAGTAACTAAACAAGTGAGAAAAGTCAAACTATATTTTTATATTAGTTCACATGGATCTAAGGAGTCAGCTTCTCTCTCTCTCTCTCTCTCTCTCTCTCTCTCTCTCCTGTCAAAGGGAGTCTTGCAGCTGATGGGGATACCAATAGTGCCTTGTGCCTCCCTCTGCCTCCACTCGCCCTCGTGCTGCTCAGTGTTGCATCGTTGTGGAGACTGGCAGTGGCAGCAGCTGCTGCTGCATCTGAGGTTGCAGAGAAAGGCCCCACGACTGACCAGAGACAACCCAGCAGTCGACCGCGGGCTCGCGATTGACATGTTGTACATGGCTGCTCTACGGTATGCATATTGTGAAAAAGTATTTTCTTTCATCAGTCCTGAGCCTACTGCCACTCATTGTCATGGAATCATCTGAGTTCTAGTATTATGAAAGAATCCTGGGGGCATCATTCATACATGCCTAACAATCATAATCCCCTCCTTATCTGCCAAATCAGTTATTTGTTCATGCTGAGCATTAAGCATTAATCTGTCCTTGAGTGCAACAAGGGCTAGAACACACAGTATTTTATCTGTGTATTATTGCATTTAATGCGTCCTTCTGCTGTTGTTAATTAGCAGTTGTGGTTGGGAAGGCATTCAGGATTGGGACCGCAGTGGAATGGAAGAGGGTTTTTTGTTTTTAAGAAACAAACAAACCAGGAGAGAATTTCTCCAAGAAAAAACAAGCGCTTCGGGGAAATAATAGGATTTTCCTCAGGACAGTGAAAGGACAAAGCACTACAAACCTTTCCTCTTGTGCCAAGGGTCCAGATTCGCATTCCACCTCTGCTGTGGTTGCTGTTTAACAAGAACTAACCCAGATACATGAAATGCAGGGCTGAAGTTAACATATCATGTAGTTTGGTTCCCAGAGGACATTTTCTATTCAGAGATTCAGGATTCCACACCTGTCACCAGAACTAATTATTTTCTGCTACTGGACTAGGAATCTTACAATCTAAGTTTCTAGTGCACCCTGATAGACATCTTAATGACTATACACAAACCCATCCCTAATGATTCTCAGCTTGAACACAGCCAATGGCAGTTTTGCAGGCTAAATAATAAACTGATGGAGAATGAGCCAAGCCTAGGTAGTGAGTTCTTTCAGAGCTTTCCCACACGGAACATTCCCTCTGATCAACCAGGCCCAGTTACACACACAAAATGGGCATGTGTGACCTTCAAAATGTTTTTCCTTCAATTCCTCCTCCACCTTTTTTGAGGGGGGAGTTAATAAATAACTAAAATAAAGCAAAAACTCCACAGATTCTAGGAAACACTGGTTATGCTTTGAGGTTAACAATGAAAAATAATATTATAAACCCTGGAGTATGAGATGGCAAGATTTGCGCTCCAACTTTGCAGGAGGGATTTCAAGTTGCTTTTCTTTGGCTGTTAAATCATGTGCCTTTTAAAAACCCACAAGAATGTAGCAGTATTCGTGCTACCAGTTTTCACTTTCTCATGCTCTGGGAAAAACACTGCCATCCCAGCTCTCTCCCTCCCCATCCCAAGAAACTGCTTGAAAATATTTAGCCACCTTCCAATTATTCATCTAAGCTTAACAAACTTTGTTTATTATTAAACAAAATAAAAATACTAAGTTCTAAAAGACTTTAAACACTTTTCTCTCTTTTTGGTTAGTGCTTTATTGAAGTCTGCTGGTTGAAGAATTCTCTATGCCCAGAGATGATCAACTTCTTCAATACAGTCACTGCCACCATTACATCACTGCTAACCCTCCCTTCGGTTAAAGTAAAAGGTAAAGGGACCCCTGACCATTAGATCCAGTCGTGACCGACTCTGGGGTTGCGGCGCTCATCTCGCTTTACTGGCCGAGGGAGCCGGCGTACAGCTTCCGGGTCATGTGGCCAGCATGACTAAGCTGCTTCTGGCAAACCAGAGCAGCACACGGAAACGCCGTTTACCTTCCTGCCGGAGTGGTACCTATTTATCTACTTGCATTTTGACGTGCCTTCGAATTGCTAGGTTGGCAGAAGCAGGGACCAAGCAATGGGAGCTCACCCCGTCGCGGGGATTTGAACTGCTGACCTTCTGATAGGCAAGTTAACCCACAGCGCCACCCGCATCCCTTCGGTTAGAGTACTCTGAGCCAATAAAGCAGCCTTTCCCTTAAGCTCGGACAGGGACAGCAGGGAAGGAGGTGCCAGAACAAAGTTGACTTTGATCAGGACAATGTAGTACCCAGTTTCTCCAAAGTACAGTATATTCATCAGGAACAGCAAACACATATTAGACACAGCATGCAAAAATTAAATTAATTTAAAATGCATAAAATAAAATGAAAACCCTTCCTAACACAATAATAAAGTGTTTGTTACATGACAATCCAATGAGACCTAGTTACTGTAATAGTGATGAGAAGGACGGTAGCTCAGAGCAACTGCTTTGCATTCAGATGACTCCAGCTTCAATCCCCAGAATTGACAATTTCGGCTGAAACCCCAGAGAACTTTTGCCAGTCAGTGTAGAAAACACTGAGCTAGACAGATCAGCTGTATGACTCAGCATAAGGCAGCTTTCTATGTATGTTCCTATTGTGTAAAATTGGTATTTAAATAGTTCCCAACTTCTTGTTTCAGTGCTATGTGGTCAAGGATTATTTCCCCCTTTTTTGCTTTTGTACTGAGTTTTCCTCTCTCGGCACCATTCTTCATCTAGTGCTGGGACTGGAATGCCAAGACATGGCCCAGCTCAGAAGGGACATGACTCTCAGGAACCCTGCACTGAGAAGCACAGCCTAGGTGCTGTGCACCTGGGAGCTGCATGAGATTTCTAAGCTACCCCTCCACTTTCCAGCACTGAAGGGCAAGATAGCACAGGGAAGTGATGCAGAGGCCTCTGGGGTATTACTTCCTATAGTGCTGCGAAGGCAAAGGGCTGGCTGGCTGAGAAATGCTTCCTCGCCCACCACTGCTGGTCCACGTGGAAATGCCTGACGACACTTTTGACCTGTAAGGTGCCAGGAGTTAAGTAAAGGAAGATTGGACCCTGCCACTAAGGGCTTTAGGCTGGTTAAGGGGGCACACACAGTTTCCCTCTCCCAGTAGGAAAACAGCCAGGGGAGCTGCCACTGCTGCCCACCTCCCAGCATTTGTCTGAGCCAAGTGCGTCACACTTACATAATGGTAGGGACAGCCCTGGCATTGCTGCTGTTTACTGCAGATCAGATCTCTACATGTATTGTTCAATTCGCTTCCACTGGTGGCTGTTCCACTAACCATCCTTTGTACAGTGGTACCTCAGGTTAAGAACTTAACTCGTTCTGGAGGTCTGTTCTTAACCTGAAACTGTTCTTAACCTGAGGTGCCACTTTAGCTAATGGGGCCTCCTGCTGCCGCCGCGCGATTTATGTTCTCATCCTGAAGCAAAGTTCTTAACCCGAGGTACTATTTCTGGGTTAGCGGAGCCTGTAACCTGAAGCGTCTGCACCTGAAGCGTCTGTAACCCGAGGTACCACTGAGAGAGCACAGAGCTGACTGCTATACCCCAATTCTCCCTGATCTGGTACACTAAAAGTAACTGGAGGCACTGAGAGAAATCTCAGCCTCCAGAGAGGTGTCCAAGTTTTCCACAACCACTACCCAGAAATATTATCTGACATTTTCAATTATTTGTGATTTGTGGGGTTTTCTTCAAGTGTTTTGAAATCCACTGAAACATCGTAGTTGCGAAAGGAAGCTGTGGGTTGTTTCCTAGGATTGAGTTCAAACTGGACTTGTAATAATCTGGCTAATGAAGCAAACATTAAAGAGATCTTTCTCACACTTGTTTATTACACGTACTGTGGTTTCTCTCCTCCCAATCTATCTTAATGGAGATCTTGGCCAGCAAAGCTACGTTTTCTGGTTGATGGGTGTGTTCTTAAAACTACAGAGCCACAAATTGGAACATCTCAGCCACAGCAGGGTATTTTGAGATGCAGCTGCCTGCTGGCCTTTAAGTTCCCAAATGAACTTCCCCAAATCATCACAATATAATATCTTAGGATCACTTCCCAAGTGCCACCTAATATAACTTCTTCAGCTCCAGTGATTCCTTCAACTATTTTTTAAATTATCTTTTTGTAACTCCTTCTCTCTCTCTCCATACCAGCTCAGGCACCAAATAATAGATATAAGGTGCCGATATCTTTATGGTTTGTTGAAAATAACCAACGAATTAATGACATAGGTAGGATGGTCGAAAGGTTAGGCGGGGGGCCACATGGGGGTTTAATTCCTCCTCCTATCAGTAAAAGGGAGTCCCGTGGTGTTTCCACACCAAAATGCAAATTTGGAGGTGTACTTTACAGGTGCTGGGCTAGGGCTTGCATTGAGTGGGGGTGCCCCTGTTTCACCCCTGCTGGCCTCTACCACCCACTGTCTGTGGAGTGAATGCTGGGCCTAGCTCCCCCTCTCACCCGCCAAACATGTGGGCATGCCAAAGCGCTCCTGACAAGATCTGCACTGGTGGCAACATAAGAAACCCCCTAAATGGCACTTTCTAGGTACAGGGATGAGCCAGCCTAGCTGCTGTCATGGGATGACACCAGGCCTGATCTGGACCTGACTGCTGCTCCCGCTCCAGGCTGACATAGCAGTCTGTTTGCCTCCCCTCTCTTTTGCCCTGATCACTGTGTATAACAGGGCAGTGGATGTTGTACTTGTGCCATGCCATAAATGTTGTTGTTTTTTTAAATTGCCCTCTAACTTGGTGACTTTCAGACATACTAATGGTGGCTATATTGATTTTTAAGCAAAGGGAATAGGTAACAAGGGAGGATTTCTCACCTCAGTTGTGGAGTTTTTTCTCAATCCCCAATCTCTGTACCTGAGACAGAAAAGGAAGAGAACTGGGAAAGACAGAAACGGCTCTCATTTGCACACTCCTGTCATTCTCTTCCTCCAAATTATTTTAGCTGTGGTGGCAGATGGTGTCCCTCAGGAAGTCTTATTCCTGGTTCCCTGCAACAAAACTCCCCTATTGTCGGAAAAGAAGCAGCCAGCATTAGCCAGAACTTACCTGCCCTCCTTGAGGACGTATGAAGCCAATTTCAGAATCTGTTTTATTACACTCATCCCATCCTTTCCTCCATCCAGTGCACCAAGATCCTCATATCTAGAAACCAAAGACAAGGTCTAAAAACCAAAGCATTACCTAGCTTTACACACAGCAGCAAAACAAACAAGGCCACCTGAAATATATGTTTGCTACAGACGGGCAGTGGCAGCTCTCCAAGGTTTCATTCAGGCAATATTTTTTCTGGCCCTACCTGGAGTTGTCAGGGATTGATTCTGGAACCTCCTGCATGCAAATCACGTTCTATCACTCAGCTATGGCCCATTCTTTCAAGGGAAATGGAAAAGGTCATGACACCTCAGAACCATGCCAGGGAGATGGGGAAGGGGTCCAGCAGCTGCTACTATCTCTTCAAAATATGGCGAGAGCCCCCTTTGAACTCAAAGATCTCCCCACATCATACCTAGATTGGCCTTTAGAATGCTAGCAGTCCTCACCAAAGAGCAAAAGAGATGGGGGGGGGGGAGAGAAATGTAGTGAGGAACAAAGAGGGAAGAGGTTTCTGGCTACCTGAGGATTTCTGCTGCCAACTGAGTCATGTCTTCATGGAAGATGTATGGTGGATTACTGATTATAATATCTATCAAACCCCAGGGCAGTAGGCCTTCCCAAGAACCTACATTGAAGAAAGGATAAAAACTAATGTTAGGTTGACAGAAATTATAAATATCACCAAAATTAATGCTACTGAATATTTTTGATGCAACCAGTCTATACATATTGTCAAAAGAATTGATCTTATATACGATCTTAGCAACACAAATTGCAACTCAGTGGAAAACAGCCAAAAAACTTGCACTGGACGCTTGGCACTGCTCACTCTGGAATATAGCAATAATGGAGAAAATCACATATAATTTGAGATTTCAGCAAGGACTAGAACCCCCAGACCCTTTTTATATGGTTTGGCATTCCTTTATGACATATATAGCAGAACCATCATTTTCAAGACAAGCCTGGCAAATCTGGAACTAGAGTTGACAGTCCTAACTTGGGCTCTGTTGTTTTTAAATCATGTGCACCTACTCATTCTATGTGCCTATTTTATAATTTTGTTTTTCACCATTTAATTTTTGTCTGCTCTTAGAATTGTACATTATAGAACGAAATAAAAATTATAAAAAGCTTTACCAAAAAACAAAAGCAAAGCAAAACAAACTTTAGGTATAATAACAGGCTCAAAGGTAACTTGCGAAATTGTATTTGTTTTTCCCTCCCGACCTGCCAGAACAACTAGCAGGTTGGTCTGGATCACATGCGTAATCCAGCCTTCGTAAACCATGGTTCATAAATCAAGGGTGTCAAGCACTCCTTCCTCACTCCTCCCCTCCTCTGACAAAGAAAAGATGAAGGAGAAGTACTTGGTCCAGAGACTAAACAGCAGCTTATAAGGCCTACACTGATCATCTAAATGACACCACGGTCCCCCCGCCCAATAAAAAAATAAATTAGAAAACCCTTCCAAACTTATAAACTGCAAAACAATGCTTAAGGGAACTGTATACTGTTAAAACAGTGGTGTGAAAAGCAGCAGTAGCGCTCTCCCAATAAGTGTGTCCTGCTTGTCAGGACTGGGCAAGATGGTGGCAAGTTTGGGGGAAGCTACAGGTTGGTGGAAGCCCTGCAGAGGCTTCTACCACCAACTTGGAACTCCCTGGCCTCACTGCCTTGCCCCTCTATTCCTGTCCACTGGGAGGGCACTGCTGCCTCTCTGCTCCCCGCATGGGCTGCTGCTGTACCTGGCCGGATTATAAAGAACAACATATGAAGCTGTGGCAATTTTGGAATAAATAATACCTGAAGGGAGCTAAAGCAGCACAGGTTTCATAGCACTATATTGGGTGTTGAAACATGCCAATGGTTATATAATGGCAGCCTTATAACACAAAGTGTTTTCCGGCATCATGAATGCCAATGCCCTATAGTTCTCAAAAGCCAAATTCTGGTTATTTTTATGTCTATTCACATCCTGCCTTTTTCCCTGACAGGGACTCGTACCTGTTAAGTTTTAAAAATCTGGCAAAATGGCCGCTTCAGAATTTTGTGAAGACATTTAAAGTGACATATTTGAAAAAGGGACTTTTTCTTCAGGGGAGGAAAAAGGTTACTGAAGTGCAGCCAGGTTTGCTTACCTCAGCATTCAAATTGTTTATAAAAATCAGCAAGCCACTGCTTTGCTAGTAATGTGCTGCCATATAAGGCCTCAGCTCAACATATTTAACTCATTCTTCAACTGAAAATAGTAATATACAGTACAGGGCTACTTTTTTTTACAAAAGCTCATGACACATTAAAAAAAAAGTAATATATCAATAAAATAACTGAAAACAGAGAACACTAAAAGGAATAATAAGCAGAATACAAAATATGATGGAGGTAACTGGACAAGTTATTGATGCATTTTGGGTACCGCATACTGATACAATGTTGAATGTACAGAAATCACGATTGGCAACTGTATTCTGCAGGTCACTTCCGACATGTGAGAATTAGCACTCTTGCATTTTAATACAATGGCTCTTGTCTTTGACCTTCCCCTGGTACCATTTAACATGAGCAACTGCATATATGAAACTTACTTGAAGACACATCATGGTGAAGGATCTTTACCCTGTCCTGCAGACGTAACCTTTTAGAGAGAAGATCATACATGAGATACAGATAATCTTTTAATGTAACAATTGAATTAAAACCCATCACATCCAATCTAATGAAGAAAACCATTGCAACAATCAACAGCACAGTTTTTCAGTCTGAAAACTGTGAAGTAATTATTATGGTTCTCTTTGGCACAAGCTCAAAAGAAAAAAAAGAGAGAGATGTTATTAGTGTAACCATCAATTATGCAAAACTTTGATTAAGCAAGGAATTTTGCACTCCTCACTGCAGTCCTCCTCTGTAGGAAGTCATTAGAAAACTAAAGACTATCAGTCTCCGTGGCCGGCAATTACCTTCTTCCTCCCCATCTCCTTTCCAACATCATAATATACCGCTAAATCACCAAGTTTAGCTGGCGGTATATTATGATGTTAGAAAGCAGAAATCGTCTCGCCCTGGCTGCTGCTATGATATGTTCAACACCTCCATGTGTCTGCAATATTGCTATAGTGGGATTTGTATATATTTATATATTGTTTATAGTGGGGCATAGCAGCGATTGTGGAGAAGGTGGCCATGGGTTGAGGAAATGGCCTCACAGGCCAAATTAGGACCCCTGCCAGCCAAATTTAGCCACAGAAAGGTTTCCCCACCTCTGCCATTGAAGATGGGCAAAACAGAAATGTGATTAAACAAAAGGAAATTTTGCAGCTGTATAACATTGTGCAGAATAGTTATTACGTAAGTGGAAGCTAAGAGAACAGTTGCTTGACAAGTCCTTACGTGGGTAAGCAACAACAGTCGGCGGTGGAATTTAGGAACTGAAAGAAAGGGATGCCAAGTCCCATGGCTCTGGCCAAGTTTCTCAGTACAGGGATCATAAGCACATGGCAAATCCTGACTAGGAATAAAGGGCCCCCTAAAAAGAAAAGAAAATCCACCGGTCTGCAGTCACATGCCTTTGGGAGATATGGGCGTGGGACTCATTAGCAGAGAATGGGTCTTACCCAAGATTTGCCCACAGGGGAGCACTAACATTATAACATGCCGCTTAAAAGGTGTAGCAAGCCCACAACTGGCTTAGATGGGAAGATAACATGGCTTAATATGGTGGCCTTGTGGAAAACCGCTGCAGGGGGAGAGGCCTTGACAGCCTCTGAAGATTAAAATGTAAAAATGAAAAGGTGAATTTGCAAAGCTCCATGTTTGCTTCCTACTCCCATCTCCTTATCAGATTCTCCAGCACTAGCAGATCGGGAGATAGTTCACCTGACATAACATCTGGGAGTCTGAAAATCCTGTGGCTGGTGCCTTTTTCACCAGCAGCCTGTAAGAAAAAAGCCACGTGTGGGAAACGGGTGGCTCCGCTCTGCTACAGGGAGCTCGTATCTACTCTGTGGGCTAATTTAGACCCACAAGATTCAGTGGTGGTGTTCATTTTCTCAGGGTTATTATCCTGAGACAACGAAATGTGTATACAAACTAAGGACACGTGCTTTAGCCACCTCAACTTATACTGCAGATCACCATTCCTCCCCAAAGTGTAAACAGAGAACCAGGATGGGTGACTCTTTTTCAACTCATTTCTGGGTTGGCCTGATTTACCAATACAATGAACAAAAATGACTCAGAATCTGAAAACACCATTCCAAGACTATGCAAACAAATCTGTAGTCCTTTAGGACTCATTTACTCCACCAAATATTACTAATAGTCTTGGTTAGCAAAACTATTTGCAGAGGGCTTATCTTTTCCAGGAATAGAGGGATAATCTACAGTAGGATAAGCGAGTCCCTTCTGATAATTAGCTCATCAACAGGCTGCAGTCCTCTCTATTACTGCAAGTGCTCCTGGATGACACTGATTATTTGGATCCACTTCAGTCTTGGTTTAGGCCTGGTTTCAGGACTGAATCAGTCTTGGTCACCCTGATGGATGACCTGTATCGGGAAAGTGGCAGGGGAAGTGCAACCCCGTTACTCTTACTTGATCACTCAGCAGCTTTTGATATCATTGAATATGGTCTCTTCCTAGATCAACTCTGTGGGATGCCGTTTGGAGGCACTGGCCTACAGTGGTTCTGTTCCTACCTGCCCGGTGACCTGTCTAATTGTCCTCTTCAAGCATGCAAGTAGGGAAGCGATGGAGCAGAACCCTCCACTTGCCCCGTCTGGGGCAGATGAGAGCCCAAAAACATCTGGAATGTCATTGGCTCCCTACCACTGCTCTAGGAAATTGTGCAGACTGGGTCAGAGATAGAGGGCAAGTGAATAGATGGTGGTGAGGAGCTGGCAGGCCCCCAAGACTTACAAATTGCACCAATAGCTGTGACATGCCTAGCTAGGCATATTCAGTCTCAAGGATGAGAGAGAAGGCTGTCTCAATTACTGAAGAAGAGGGGCTGTGCTCTTCTCCAACCACTCACCCCTGATCTGATCCCTTGAATTTTCTTTTGTGAGGACTTGCAAATAATAGCCAAAGTGGGAAGGGCACCTTTTCAGAGGGCAAAAATGCTTGTGACTAGCTCAGCAATAATTGGAGCAGAATGTGGTGGCCTAAAAGAGGCCCAGCAGTCTAACTCAGAATATCGGAGATTCCACCTGCAAGCTGCAATTTTCATGATCTTAAACTAAACTAATGCAACTGTCTCCTGCTTACATGTTAGTTGGTTCAACTTTTCCCCAACTCTGCTGCCATTCTGAATGGATTCCTCTCCCCCCACCCCCACCAGCACAGCGGAAAAGTAGTCATGCTTGTTAATCAGAAATTCACAGGTATCAAAATACTCCTCCTGTGAGATAGCTCTACTGTGTTGCACCCATTTTTATCTACTGATATTACAACACAATCTCTGAATTACTGTGTAAACATCCCAGATGGGTCTGGGTGCTACAGGAAGGGGAATAAAGTAAAGTCTCTAGCTGTCAGAAGAGAACAAAGCCATAATTAAGAAAGGGTAACGCTTATGAAATAAAAGGAAGGCATATGTTTATTGGTGATAAACATATTCACTCAGGTGATATGTAGTAATTAATGTAACTTGATCATGATGATAGAGCGAGCCCATGTTTTATATTGTAAAGCTTGTTTATATTTAAAAACCTGGGTAAAATTAAACAATGTATTAATAAGAATAAGAATTTGTATACTGCTCTTCATCCGAAGAGCACATGGTTGTTCACAACATAAAAATACAAAACGAGAACAAAAAATACATAAATAAAACAAAAACAAACCAATAACCCACCTCCCACAATCAGATTTGTAGAATGATGATCAGCCAAAGGCCTGGTTATAGAGAAATGTTTTTGCCTGGCACCTAAAGATATGTAATGAAGGTACCAGGCGAGCCTCCCAGGGGAGAGCATTCCACAGAAGGGGAGCCACTGCAGAAAAGGCCTGGACCTCTCATGGAGAAGACACACAAAGAAGGACCTTAAGGACGCCTCTCCCTGTATAAACCATGACAGATTCTGCGTCCATCATATGAGGCCCTTTTTCATGCACTAATTTCCCCCTTTGAAGAGGGGGAAAGATGCTGCTGAAAGCCTAAATCTCAACAGAAAGTAATCTGACCGTGACAAGGGGCTGATGTCAATATCATTCACTTTCAGATCACCCTTTTTCTGCTCAGTTGAGAGAATAAGGTCCAGAGTGTGGCTTGCCTTATGTTTTGGTCCGATGACATGTTGGGACAGCTCCA
Organism: Podarcis gaigeae; assembly: GCF_964106915.1. Lineage (NCBI taxonomy): Eukaryota > Metazoa > Chordata > Lepidosauria > Squamata > Lacertidae > Podarcis > Podarcis gaigeae. The sequence goes on along the minus strand of NC_139679.1, from coordinate 73,987,246 downwards.
TGATAATCATGGCAGCAATGATGTCCTGAGCCAGTTGCCTTGGCACGAATGTTGAAGTCCTCCAAAACCAGCGGTCTCGGGAGTCCTCAACAATGCTTCCAAGACCAGTTCTGTCAGCTCAGGCAAGGAAACACCTGGGCAATGGTGGTAAACTAGTAGAATCTCTAATCTGTCCTGATGCCCAATGCCAGGAACTCAATTCTAGTTTCCCCAAACTGGACAGAGAGCCTGGAGAGAGATGGGATCTCTATAGATGACAGCAACTTGCCCTCCCTGTCCCTCAAGTCTGCCCTGATGCTTGAGTCACCAGGTGGGCACAGTTGGGTGGGATCAACTCCATCCTGCTCACCCACCCAGGTCTCAGTGATACAGACCAGATCAGCCTCCTCATCCATGATCAGACTATGGATGAGAGGTGTAATGGTTATAGGGGTTGCTCGTGTGTAAGTTGCCGCCACTCCTGGCTAGGTTGCCTGGTTAAACCTTTTCTGTTTGGACAGCCCTTCACTTCGTGGCTGTTTCAGTCGCTAGCAGAATCCATCAGTGGGCATTTCTTGAACCTCTTCCAGCAAAGAAGTTCTTTGACGCCAAGTCTCCGCCTACTCTCCCTGCGCCGAAGTCTTCTGCGCAGGGTGGGTGTGGGCAGCGGAGGACCCGTGCTCTCCCCGCTGGTCTCCGGCGAGGAGTCCTGGAGCCCCCTCACCGATTCCCCCATCTGCCCCCCTTTATCCCTGGTGTTACGCTGATTTCCTTCCCCAGCCGATGAGCTCCCTCTTTCCCTGCTGGGCCCTTCTCCAGCATCGCTTGGGAGCCTTGCCTCCGCCTCTGGTCTGATGGCAGTTCCCTGACAAGAGGGGTCTTACTCAGAGCACCCCTGGCATTCATCAGCAGCAGCCACAGAGTCAAGGGCTGAAGGATAGGACAACCGCAACCTGCCAGGCTGGAGGAGGGGCTGGCACATGGTACAGCCACTAACTGCCTGTGGCATTTGCCCTTTACCTGGCCTGCCCTCCTACTCTGAATCACTGTGATTGGGGTCGCCCCTGTTATTCCCCACTCTTCTCTTCCTAGGCATGTCTTACTCCCTTATTTTAAAAACAACAAAACCCCCAAATTTAAAAGGTAAAAACCAGTTAAAAACAATTTAAAACATTGTAAACAACTGGGGCAACACCAACAGCAACAAAATCCACTAAGCTATACCCTGACCCAAGAGTCTGTTCAGCTGCCTCAGCTTTTGTAACTGGAGTCAGTCAGGGAGCAGGTTCTCACAGCCAAGATCTTAATCTTGTCTTATTTTTTAAAAAAATCTGATCGAGTTTCTCCAGTAATTATGGGTTGGTTGTATGATAGTTGATTTAGTAATGCTTTCTAATATACAAGTGCAATAGCGCTTGGAGAGTTACGGCAGAGTTGTTTACGCTGCATCCCACGGTTTTAAATCCTGACCATTAAAAATGTTTGTTTATACAACCCAGATGCTTTGTTTAAACTGCCTGAAAATTAGGAACAGAGTACCAGTAAACTGACCAAGTGTCAGACATATTGGTAAAGAAATAGAAAATGTTACCTTGCTGCATTTTCCTTGGCGAGATTCACAGCAGCTTGTGATTTATCTGTGGCAATGACTCTGCTCTAAGAAAGAAAGGGAACAAGCACAACAGAAGCAAACATGAAATAATTTCTTGGGCACAGTTGGTGAAAAAAAATGCCCTTTGGAGCAACTGAGATGAGCAAGGCTAGGGTACTGCTTTGGAACAGAGCTTTTTCTAAGCCCCCGTCTGCACTGTACATTCAAAGCAGTTTCATACTACTTTTATATGGCTTCTCCCAAAGAATCCTGGGAAGTGTAGTTTATTGGGCATGCTGAGAGCTGGTAGGAGATCCCCTATTCCCCTTACAGAGCTACAATTCCAAGAGTTGCCTGAGAAGAGGGAATGACTGTTAAACCACCCTGGGAATTCCTGAGCCACGCCAGGTACAAGGCTGCTGGTGCAAAAAATAAATGAATGAATGTGATGTTTGTTCTTGACTTTTAGATTTCAGGTGGCAAACTTTTGGAAGCAGTGGCAGGTCTCTCAACATTATTGTCATAAATGAAAATTTCACTCACATGAGGCAGCTTCTTCAGGAGACTCAGAGCAATCGCCCCTGAGCCACAGCCAACCTCCAGGATCACAAGCCCACTGTTCTCTGGAGATAGCTGGGGATGCTTGCAGTTTTCTGAGGTCAACCGCTTCCTGCATTCTTCATCCACAATAAGGGAGACCAGTTCCTAGCGGGTAAGAAGCAGGTTCTGTGATGAGTCCACAGAAGTCTGACCCTAATTTCTCAGTTTACTGTCCGAATGCAGAGCTTTCTGTATGATACTGTAGAATTAGCTGGTGTGTTGAGGCATGTGCTGAACACAATATATTATATATTATAAAGCCAAGTGCTGTAAAAAGGGTCCTCATTTATTTCTTTAAAAAGGATGCCTAGGAACCCTTAATAACATTAGCACAATAGTTTTGTATGCAGTGAAAACCTGTACAAAACCCCTTCATCATGCAGAAACAAAGCCTGTAAGAACAACGCAAATGCTCCAAAGTGCAAAGGCAAAAAAATGATAGGGCTTTAATAATATTGAGTTATTGTTAGTATTTTTGTTGTGTTCATTAATGCCTGCGTTAGTGTGGAATGGAGACTTTTCAGAAGGGCAGCTTTCTTCACCTGAATGGCTTTAGACCAAAAAGATTTCCCCAGGAGAGACGCCTGTTTGCCTGTTACACCTGTGTATTTGCATACCTCCTCCTCTGGAAATTGAGCAACCAGAAAGTGGGTCATGATAGTACATCTGAGGCTTCAGAAGCCTAGAAGGAATCCCATCTGTCTCTTCCAGTTTTCTCCCACGTGTTTGCAGCATGGCTGGTTGCTGTGGGAACTATTAGGATGTTGAAAACTGGTAATGAAATGTAGAAATTGGGGCAGAGGAGTCCTTCAGGGTTTGCTGCAAAACATTTACCCGTGGGGAGTGGGTGACTAGAGATATTCACACTGACATGGGGAAAAGGGAGGGATGATGCTCAGCATAGGTCTCTTAGCCTGCAGGTTGCTCAATTCTATGAATGCTCTAGGACTATAGCTCCCATGAGCCCCACCTTGTCCAAAACATCTGGAGGGCACCCAGTTGGTGAAGGCCGTTCTAGGAGGCCCTCAATGCCTGAGGCCATGTTCATATGCATTCCAGAATTAAATTACTTTTCCTAAAAGTGAGAATAATGGATTACAAAGCAAGGGGAGAGGGGGACAGATGACAGTATGCAACAAGAAACTCATCCTGGGCTACATTCTCACAAATGCAAAGCTGTAGTGATGAAAAGAAAAGGATTAGTATTTTTGGTGTAGGAGAGTTTCCACCTTTTTTCCCCTTCACAAGCAGCCTATGCTCACGCACAGAATATTCTTAGAGCTCCCACAAGAAGGCTGGAGATTACACAGAAACTCAGGAAACACAGGTCTCTAGTACTCTCTACTTTCATTTGTTTTGCTCTCTCTTTTTCAACTAAGAGATGGGAATTGTGCTGCCAGCAGCGGTCATAAAAGGGGTACTTCCACGAATTTGCAGGTGAAGTTTGTACCCATACTTAGAAAGCTTTGTCACCAAAAGCACCCTTGAAGGCGCTGGCTTTCTGGTACTTTACAGCAATGTGTGTTGTACATACAAAGGCCTCAGCACTTCAGGAAAAATCTCAAGCACCAGGATGGAATGCTGAGACGTATAACATGAGCATACAATACAGGAGCTTATATTCACGGTGGTGTTTATATAACAGTTGCATAAGGAAGGGCCCTGCTTCCGCCCTTTTACTTGTTAGCTTACCGCCTTAAGGATTAGAATTCCATATAAACAGAGGCAGATCCATGCAAACCTGGATCTGTGCCCATTAAAAAAGGAGCACAGGGGGAAAGAAGCCTGCTAGATCTTCCACACTAGCGCTACCCATGTCTTAAACCTCCCATAGTTTGTCCTCCCAGAGGCTTTCCTCATCAGTTGGCTCTTTGGTTGGCTTATATGTGCTCGACATAGAGCCTGGCCTGCCATCACCACACCTAGTTTCATCCTTAACCAATGGACCAGTGAATGCCATTAATTTATGGGTATATAAGAGAATGGGTTTAACTGGAATACCCATTCAGCATGCAGGGTATTTTGATTCACATTGCGCTGAATTTAGTGGGACTTCCAACTAGGTAAATGCAGTCAGGACTCTAGAACTTGTGGACATCCAATGAAGCTGAACGTCAGAGGAATTCAGGACATATCAAAGAAACTACTTATTTGCATGGCACATTGTTAAACTATGGAACTCACTCCCATAGGAGGCAGTGATAGCTTTGAAATTCATGGGGCACAAGGCTATCAACAGCTACCAGCCACAATGACTATGTCCTACCTTTGCTCTTAGAGCCAATTGGCCTCTGAATATCAGTTGCTGGTACACACACACACACACACACACACACACACACACACACACACCATCTTGAATTTGAACCACTACATCTATGCACCCTGGCATATTAGTAATTCTGAATTATAATTTCTTCTAGGATAAGCTAAATCTTGCTGCATCATTATCTCAGAAACTGGTCACTCTCACTATCTCCATTAAAGGCTCCCCTCCCACACACACACATATATATATTTTAAGCAGACTGCATCGTATTTCTACTAGGGTGCAAATGAAACAATGTCAGAGGTGCAGCATTTATCAAGAAATACTACTACTACTACAAATAAAACTATGCTGGTAATCCCAGGACAACAAGGAGCTAGCGTAGGGCAAAATGTTCCAAGATTAGAACCAGAACAGCGAAGGGGAAAATGGAGAAATTAAGAGCAGTAGTCTGGATGTAGCCTAATGATGCAGCTACAGAGGATCAGCTTCCTTGTGATAAAATTATGAGGTTAGAGGAATCGGTAGCACATTGGTCACAGTTTCTTCCATGTTGTCTGCAGCCTTTTCCACATGGCATGCTAAAACACTGAAGAGGCATCTGACCTAGTTTCATGTATACCCCGCAGCAACTGGATAGATGAGTCATCAGCGTGGTGGTAACAGGCTTGACCTATGGGAATATCACAATGCACGTAACTGCTTAAGAGCACTACCTACTAGTCATTCACTATGAGCACATCCCACATGCTAGACACCCTACCAGTCTGGGTCACTGGCACAGGTTACAAAAGCAGTTTGAGGATTTTAGTACCTCTTTCCTAGAACTGGAGGCTGAGCAAAAGCATTTCAAAATGAAACCTCCCTCCCTTGAAAACAGCAGCACCAGCTTTTTCAACAGCTTTGCTCTGGTATATATTGAACTATGATTGGGAGAGACATTGAGGGAAGGGCAGGGGAGAGAGAGAAACCAAAAAAGAGGACTACTTGGTTTTCATTTGCTTTAAACGATGATCAAGAAAAACAACAGCATAAAATGCTGTAAGAGGAACGGGGCAGGATGTTGCTATAATAAAAGAACAACAACAACTTCTTCTTCTTCTTCTTCTTCTTCTTCTTCTTCTTCTTCTTCCTCTTCCTCCTCCTCCTCCTCCTCCAGTGGTACCTCAGATTAAGTATTTAATTTGTTTTGGAAGTCCGTTCTTAACCTGAAACTGTTCTTGACTTGAAGCACCACTTTAGCTAATGGGGCCTCCTGCTGCTGCCGCGCCGCCGGAGCACAATTTCTGTTCTCATCCTGAAGCAAAGTTCTTAACCCGAGGTATTATTTCTGGGTTAGCAGAGTCTGTAACCTGAAGCGTATGTAACCCGAGGTACCACTGTATTATTAATAGCCTGTCCATCTGGCTGGGTTTCCCCAGCCACTCTGGATGGTTCCCAACAGAATATTAAACAGAATAAAACTTCAAACATTAAAAGCTTCCCTAAACAGGGCTGCCTTCAGATGTCTTCTAAAAGTCAGATAGTTGTTTATTTCCTTGACATCTGGTGGGAGGGTGTTCCACAGGGTTGGTGCTACTACTGAGAAGGCCCTCTGCCTGCTTCCCTGTAACCTCACTTCTTGCAGGGAGGGAACCACCAGAAGGCCCTCGGCACTGGACCTCAGTGTCTGGGCTGAACGATGGGGGTGGAGACACTCCTTCAGCAGCAATTTCTTAAAAAGAAGTTCATTTCCCCTTGAACAGAAGAGTTGCAGATGGAAGAAAAACAGACTGCAATGCCTAAAACATAATACTATGTCTGAGTGAGTGAAAGGGGAGGGGAGATGGAAGAGTATATCCAGGTTAAAGGTAAAGGTAAAGGTACCCCTGCCCGTATGGGCCAGTCTTGACAGACTCTGGGGTTGTGCGCCCATCTCACTCAAGAGGCCAGGGGCCAGCACTGTCCGGAGACACTTCCGGGTCACGTGGCCAGCGTGACATCGCTGCTCTGGCGAGCCAGAGCCGCACACGGAAACGCCGTTTACCTTCCCGCTGGTAAGCGGTCCCTATTTATCTACTTGCACCCGGAGGTGCTTTCGAACTGCTAGGTTGGCAGGCGCTGGGACCGAGCAGCGGGAGCGCACCCCGCCGCAGGGATTCGAACCGCCGACCTTTCGATCGGCAAGTCCTAGGCGCTGAGGCTTTAACCCACAGCGCCACCTGCGTCCCTATATCCAGGTTAGACAGCAGTAATTTGTTTTATGTGGGGGATGCCTTTGAAGAACCAATTCGGAACATGGCAGCTTGGTAGTTAATGGAGCTGTGCTAAATTTGGAAATACCACTGTTAAAATATCTGTACTAGCTTCTCATTTGTTTCCAGGCACAATTTCCAATTACATATTGTTTTTATATATCATCATCATCAATTTATTATCAACAAAATTAAAGTGCTGGTTTGGGCCTTCAAAGCCTTTAAGACTCAAAATTGCTTGTGACCAGCAGGGCCCTATTTTCTTTCAGATAAACCTCTTTGGTTAAAACTATTCAGTATGTGGAACAATATGCAAGAAAAGCCCAGTGATCAATTCCCTTCCTCTAAAGAAGCCTTGAAAAGGACACTCTGGAGTGGAAAAGGCAGTTACTGTGAAAGAGAAAGGGGGTTGCTTAACACTTTTCCAACTGAAATCTAGATTCGCATAATCATGAAACAATTATTGTGATGTACAAGGCAGACCATCTGAATCAACTACAATATGACAGCGCTATTTAAGGTGTGAATTTCTCTTCTTTTAAACTTCTCCCTGGCCTATTTGACTCGTGTGTGTGTGTGTGTGTGTGTGTGTGTGTGTGTGTGTGTGTATTTAGATCAACCAATCAAATCATCATCTCCTCATTTCCATTTACTTCCCTGGCTGATTCTATTTGATTTCTTTAGTCTTTCCTACTCTTAGACAGTTAACTCTTTCCCCTTATTTTACTGTCTCTTCCATCTAGTGCACTTTTCTTCCCTTCTTTAGCCACAGATCTGTGTTTGTCTATTCTTGTATTGTTAAGGGTTTAGTAGGCCGCTACAATAGCAGGTGATGATTATGTTTTACTAGATATTTTGTTGATTATTGTGATGAAGCACAAAATATTTCACTGCCTTATACAAACATGTCTACAATTTTAGATTTTTAGTTGTAGTAAACATGTATGTGTGTGCACAGCTGTGTAACCTGCTTTTAGTGGAACACTGGCATATGAATATTCAAAGTAGAATATAGCAACAATGCTGAAGGCAAGAGGGCTGGACAGACTCTCTTAGTTCCATGAACTTTGTGGATGCCTTCGCCAGAAGATACATTCCTGGAAGTACAAGTTTCTAATCTGGAAAACATATCCCCAGAAAACTAATTCTGGGAGTTTTGTAAGGGAAGATCACCTCACCTGAACATACAATCTATGTGTCTCCAAATGTCGTGTCAACAACTTGCAAAGGCTTGACTGGGCCAGAAATTATTTAGAAACAACCCAGTAAAGCATTCTGAAATTTTTGCAAGTGGTATGTTGGCACTGTATGACAACATACAGTGGTACCTCTGGTTGCATACGTTTCAGGTTACAGACTCCGCTAACCCAGAAATAGTACCTCGGGTTAAGAACTTTGCTTCAGGATGAGAACGGAAATCGTGCTCCGGTGGTGCGGCAGCAGCAGGAGGCCCCATTAGCTAAAGTGGTGCTTCAGATTAAGAACAGTTTCAGGTTAAGAGCGGACCTCCGGAATGAATTATCGTATTTTCCGCCCTATAGGACGCACTGGACCATTGGACGCACCTCGGGGTTTTTTTTGGGGGGGAAATGAATTAAAAAAAATTATTTCCCTCCCCAGCCGCGGGGTTGGGGCGGGGGAAGCCCGAGCTTCCCCCGACCCCAGCCCACAGAACAGGCTGCTGCCTGCAAGCCTTGCAAGCCCGCGGGAACTCCCCGCGGGCGCGCAAGGCTTGCGGACACCTGCGCAAGGCTTGCGGACACCTCCGGAGGGCGCCTCGTGCTTCGGGCTGCCACCTGCAAGCCTTGCGAGCCCACGGGAACTCCCCCCGGGCATGCAGGGCTTGCGGACATCTGCCCAAAGCACGGGGCGTGCTCCGCAGCTCGCCCTGTGCTTCGGGCTGCAGGCTGCCGACCCAAGCCTTGCGAGCCCGCGGGAACTCCCGCCGGGCTTGCAAGGCTTGCGGATAGCTTCCTGAAGCCTAGAGAGCGAGGGGGGTTGGTGCGCACCGATGCCTCTCGCTCCCCAGGCTTCAGCGAAAGCCTGCATTCGCCCCATAGGACGCACACACATTTCCCCTTCATTTTTGGAGGGGGAAAAGTGCGTCCTATAGGGTGAAAAATACGGTAAGTACTAAACCCGAGGTACCACTGTACACAGAAACATTATTTTCCCTGACTAAATTATTGACAAACTGCAGTTCAATGAGATAATGCAAACTTATTTCATCATGCCCCTTAACTCTGCTGCTCAGGGGGTCAATATAGCAGGAGCTCTGGTATGGTTTCATTTCATTCATCTGAAGGAACACTAAACAGTTTCTCCATATTCCTATTTGCTTCCCAGAAATACCAGGGCATTCCTCCTGTCCAGTTATTGTGGCGGGGGGGGGGGGGGAGGCAGCTGTCACACACAAAATCAATATCTCCTAGCTGTCTTGTAGCTGGGTAAAAGGTAAGATGAAAAAAGGAAGTCTCTCGGTTCTCTAGGATGTACAGGATGTTATGATGCAAAGCTAACATCCTAAACTCTTAAGACACCATTGTAAGAAACAAGAAGTGACAGAACAGCCATGCAATCTTTACTAAGAAAGATTAGTTGCATTAGGAAGGACCATGCTGTAAGAATTCCCGCATGAAAAAAGGCCACAACGTTTGGGACATTTCAGCTCAGAAAAGTAGTTAAGGAGGAACATGAGAGATGTATAAAATCATGCATAGTGTGGTGAAAGGGATATTACCTCCCTGCAAAGTCCAGAAGTAAAACAGTTTGGCCATTAAGCAATGAAATGATTTAGATCCATAGTATGTAATGGTGCAGAACAGGACTGACACAGAAATAGGACAGGTCCAAAACAGGACTACAGGAATGAAAACTGCTAACAGTTCCCAAGAGATAGCTATACACAGGTAGGAATGGTTGATGGGGAAGAGCCATGGAGCTGGCACCACTGCCTACTGGGATGGCAAGCGGCAGCAGCAAGGTTGGGGCAGTATGGGCCCATTGCCCAGTGGTGGCTGGTGCCCATTGGGAATGGCAGGGCAGAAATCAGGGAGGCTAAGGGTAGGTGGAGCCAGAGCCAATGGCACAGAGAGGCAGAGGCTACGACCGACCATGTCAACTAATACTAGTTTGGATCTCTGATGAGTTATACAAAGGCAACCCTAGGACTAAAGAGGAGGAAGCTGAGAGCCAGTGCCACCCGCTGGACTGGCTGTAAGAAAGCAGGTAGGTGGGGGCAATTGAGGTTGGCGGATCAGTTCCTTGTTTGCCCTAATGGACAAGCCTCCACGGCCACCGACAGTGCTAATTCAGCACTACTGCTGGTACCTGCTATTAATGGCAGAATACTGATCTCTGGAAGTGGATAGCCTTTTAAATTCATGGAGAAGTTATTCGGGGGGAGGACCTATGAATTTCTTTCATGTGAGGAGAAGGCATTTGGGTTGTATCCATCTAAAGTCGTACTCAGAGAAGACCCACTGAAATCAACAGACTTAAGGTACCCATATCTGTTGAGTTTTAATGGGTTTCCTCTGAGTACTGCTTAGTGGGAGACCGCGTGCCGGGGGCCCTTTTAAGTGCAACAGTGATGTGCAAAGAAGTCCTTCATTTCGTCTGCTCTAATTTTTCCAACATTCAGCTACATTAGATGATCCCAGGATTCCAATAGAGATAAGAATATAAGAAAAGCCCTACTGGATCAGGCCAAAGGCCCTCAGCATCCTATTCCCACAGCAGCCAACCAGATGCTCTGTGAGAGTTTGCAAGCCACACCCAAGTGTAACATCATTCCCCACACTTGTGAATCTCTAGCCACTGGTACTGAGAGGTGGGGCCTGTGTCTGACCCTGAAGGCAGTGCCTCCATTAATTGAACATTTTGGTTGCCTTTTTCAAGTGAAAAAGTAGGGCAGTCTATCCCATATTAAGAACATAAGAAGAGTCCATCTGGACCAGGTTAATGGCCCATCTACTCCAGCACCTTGTTCTCACCAGCTGCCTATGGGACGCCCACAAGTACAATCTGAGTGCAACCGCGCTCTTCCCATTCTCAGTAACTGGCATTCAGAGGCGTATTGCCTGCAACAGCAGAGGTAGCACGTAACTGTTGTGGACAGCAGCCATGGATAGTTTTTGGCAGTGTGCACTAACATGCTGCTTCTTCAGATTAAACCAGGGTGGGTTTAAAACTATGGTTTAAACTAAGTCACTGTATGCCATCACAGTGCTCTGGTTCCAATGTCATCTCCAGCATAAACACTTCCTGATAGAAGAAGGCATTGCAGGACACAGAGTCACCTGGGAATCCCTACAGAAAACTTCCTTCAGTTTGCACACAAGATACAGGGCAAGGAAGAGCAGTTGTTGTTTTCTCCTGCTTCGGAAGGTAGGAACTGGACCAATGGATTCAAGTTACAAGAAAGGAGATTTGTGAAGGTAGGAGCTGTTTGACAGCTTAAAACATGACTGCCATCTGGTGGCTTAACAAAAACCCGTAAACAGAAGACAGCTGGGTAGCGTGTGCTGCAGAAAATCCTAGAAATATAAACAGCAAAGCTTAATTTAGCTCATAGATTCAAATTGTATACACAAATCCTTTGAAACAGAGAGGCAGCTGAGGAGTGACACCCTCTCCCCCAGCTTGGAAAGTGAACAAATAGTAAGTAATGAGGATTGTTTTGGATTGTTCTGGGGGTCTTGACCTTGCCCTGATGCCCAAGAAAAAGCAGCTGCTGCGGCAGAAAGTGCTTACCGTGCCAAGCTGCTTGACCAGATCCAAATCTAAACAACTAAGTCTGACTGACTTCTCAGACTGGATAACTCCTGAAAAAGCACAAGAGGCCACTGAAGGACTAAGATCAAGGTCGGAAGGGCAAACGGAGGAGGGGGATAATCTCCATAGTGTGACAAACAGTCCCCAGATAGTTCAAATTCTCAGCAGTTAGACAGGGTCTGGGAAGATCCCTCCAAGCAGCCAAAAGGCCCTAGATCAAAAGGTTTAAAGAAAACAGACCTACAGGAAAGCTCTCAAAGATCAAAGCAACCCAAGCAGCTCAAGCAGCAGCCCATAAAGGTAAAGGTACCCCTGCCCGTACGGGCCAGTCTTGACAGACTCTGGGGTTGGTGCGCCCATCTCACTCAAGAGGCCGGGGGCCAGCGCTGTCCGGAGACACTTCCGGGTCACGTGGCCAGTGTGACATCGCTGCTCTGGCGAGCCAGAGCCGCACACGGAAACGCCGTTTACCTTCCCGCTGGTAAGCGGTCCCTATTTATCTACTTGCACCCGGAGGTGCTTTCGAACTGCTAGGTTGGCAGGCGCTGGGACCGAGCAGCGGGAGTGCACCCTGCCGCAGGGATTCGAACCGCCGACCTTTCGATCGGTAAGTCCTAGGCGCTGAGGCTTTAACCCACAGCGCCACCTGAGCCCATACCACCGCCCAAATAACATCTCAAAAGCTACCTAAACTGCCTGAAGCGACAGAGGAGTTATTTACTGAAGAATTGCTAAGCTTGATTGGAGAGCAAAGCCTACTCACTGGAAGGTCTCTGGAGTTGATCTTCTGGAAGTTGGAGAGCGTTGGGGATCGTGTGGCGAGGGGTCAGAAGGAGGAGAGCCTGGTGTGATCCCCCAAGCCCCAGGGGAAGAATGCTGAGAATACTCAACCAAGCAAGCTGGAGCCCTTCAATCCTTCAAGGAAGAGCACCCAAGATGCTCAGATTAAATTCTGTCCCCGGAATAAGACCAATGGCCCACATCCCACTGGAAGCTGTTTGCAGTTGGATCAGATAGTTTTGATCATACGAAATAATTGGGAGAACAAAGGGCGCTGGATTACCAGACCAAGAGTTTGCTCCTCCTTATCTGAACTACTGTGATTAAACATAGGTTCTTTGGACCTAAAAATAATAGAAAAATTGCCGAGCCATCCAAATGTAATAGGACTGCTTCTCAAATTTCATAGCCATGCCATTCCCCTGCTACTTCCTAAAATGTGTGACTTTTTAAGTAGATTTCACATTTCAATCAGAAGGGTGTTTGCAGACTTGGACTTTATTATCAGGCAGTCAAAAGCCTGCTAGTCGGCTAACTCCTAAGCTAAGAATAACATTACTCTCAAGGTTAAACCTTCCCAGAAATCAGCCAGCCCCTCTGGCTGATTCTGCTACAGCTCCAGTTAATCCAGAGAGGCCTCAATTAGTGCCTCTGAAGAAATCGCTGCTCCAAAGGAATACTGAGGAAACAACAGCGATAATTAAAGCACCAACTAACACTATTCTAGCAGAATTAGAGGATTTAACAAACCGTATCCAAGTCTTGCTGCGTGATTTCAACAAGACCAAGGCAAAACCCCTGGATCTGGCCAATGTGGGCTGCACGAATATGAACACTAAAAGGTCTGTTAGAGAGGATATAGATAGGGATGACAAGCAAACTAGATTAGAAGTTACTCAGAAGCAAGGGGGATATTCTAAAAACAAACAAGAGATATATCTCGGGATACTGGACGTCCTGGGCTCTGAGCCTCGACCGAACTCAGCCGAAGCCCAACTAGAAATTCCCCCGGAAGGAATCACAATGCCAAACTTGCTGAATTCTTTACGTATCACTAATCACACTCCCCCCACTGTTCCAGGACTGCCCCAAAGCCCATCTACAGGAAACTGACATTTTAAAATCAATCCATGTCCCAACTCGTACATGCTGGCTTGGTCACGCAGGCACCAGAGGTCATTTTAACAGAGGAAATCCCTCTAGGAGAAACTACAAGGGAGAATAATTCTGACATTGCTCCAAGTTCTAGTGAACTTACCCCCCAAATTGACAACTCGAATATGATCAGTTGCTAGTTCAAGAAGTGATGACACCAGGGTCCACGGAGTAATAACTGCCACCACAGAGGTAGCGGAGGAAATACATCAGGAACCGTCTGGGGCTCCAAGCGATAGCCAACCTTTCGACATGCACCTAGATTGACTTTATGCCATGGCCGGGAACCTGGTGCAATATTCCTCTCTGAAGTTGTTATCTGAAGTGGAATGTGGCAGGGTGGTTCTCTAAGCTGTGTCTCCCTGACTTTACAAAGTTAATAAGAGCACATGATATTTAGGGGAAAATATTATGATGAGCCAATGGGAACTCCTCCTATACGCAGATGATATGATTTTGCTCTCATGGACAATAATTGGCTTAAAACGATTGTTAAACTCCTGTATTGACTATGTGTCCAGAATGAAATTGTGTATGAACTTTGATAAAAGCAAAATAATGGTTTTGGGGAATTCACGCAAGAGCTATAGCTGGGCATTTGGTGGGAAATCCATTCAGCAGGTATTCAAATTTAACTATCTGGGAATTACATTCCATCATAGGCTTATATGGTCCTCACACCGTGCAACGGCAGTGAATGCCAGTAAGATGTCTATGCAGGTCATAATGCGTTTCTTCAAAACAAGAGGTAATCCGCACATCCCCTCTGCCTACAAGGTCTTCAACGCCAAAATTATAGGTCAACTGCTCTATGGAATTCCAGTCTGGCTGCCAGGGTTTAGCCAGCTGGTAGAATGAGTGCAGGCAGCTTTCCTTTTTAAGATTTTTGCTGTCCCACATTGTGTACCCTATGCAGCCTTGTGTCTAGAGGGAGGTCAACACAAGGTAGAGACCACTGCCTGGGCGAGATTTCTTCTATGTTGGTTAAACATCTGCCTCACAACAGATAAAGATCCTCTCCTCAGTGAAGTTTTGCTAGATCCCTTTCCTTCCCCAGGGCTACAACGGTTTAACATAAAGGTACAGCAATCTGGGTTGTCAGTGGAACTTTTGCGAGCGATGTCCCCACCATCTGCCAAGGCTATAATAAAAACAAGGTTGTGGGACATTGAACGTCAGGAACTAAAAGCATCAGGAAAAAAATGTTCCCCTCTTCACTTTCAACTTTCTTGGGCACATGAAATTAACCATAATTATATTGAATTTTTGCTTAACCCTCAAGAAAGAAGGGCATTTTCGCTGGCCAGGTTTAATTCCTTTGGGGAAGGTTCTCTGGAACGGTGGAAGGAGACAGAATTTGTCCATGTGAAGACCATCAGGTGGAAACTCTTACACACATGGTCCTTAAATGTAAATTATATGCTGATCTCCGCCAGCAGTTCCTAAATCAACTCTGCACCCCCAAATGGAAACCAGAGTTGGAGGTCATACATTCACTATTACTGGGGAATGATCAGGAGCTCACCAAGTTGGTGGCTAAATATCTTTATCTGGTTTTTTATCATTGAAACACAATGCTGACGTCTTATCTCCCTGGAGACCTAGAGCTGTAATGTTAGACTGCTTTGTCTCTTTTGACATTTGACAAATGTTTTGTGTCACTGGGGAGGTGATAATTCTGTGCTGATTTGCTATGGATGTTTGTATGTGATGCCAATAAAAGGTTTGATGATGGTATACATGTCTTCTCCCACAGAAAATTATTTCTGTGTTAATAAAATATCTGTGAAATGAAAAGGATTCAACAATATAAGATTAGGCAAGCGAGACCTGCAACAAAATGTTGGAGTGTATTCTCCACCTAAAATCTAATCATATGAAGGCTGTAATCCTGGGCACAGTCACTACAAAGCAAGTCTCATTGAAATCAGTAGGACTGACTTCCTAGTAGCCATGTATAAAATTGCATGCTTATTTCCAAACTTCTTCAGATACCCAGAGCAAAACATAAGACGAGCCCTGCTGGTTTAGGTCCATCTGGCCCAACATTCTGTACAGTCAACCAGACACCTATGGGAAGCCCACAATATTCCAATTCTCTCCCCCGCTCAAGTAAAACATTATTTACACACGTGCACCTACCCACACATACAGAAGTAGATCTGTATTGTGGCAGGCAGTGAACAAATGGGTTCGCCCCCTCCCCTTATATCAATTTATCAACAAAGATCATCGTAGGAAAGTTTGTGGCAACTGGCCAATTATCACTCAAGTATTAATAAGAAAGTTTTCTAAGTATTTCACAGATGAAAACTCAGCTACCTGGGTAACAAAAATAAGCTATATGATCCTTGTGGTAATCTGGAAACTAGAAATGCAATTCTTTCATTATCCAAGTTCAAATTAAATTCTGGGGTAAGTACCTGCAAGAGAATTCCTGTTGTTTTCAAATGCTACATAATGACCTTGCAGCCCACAATCTTTGCTTAAACAAATTGGTCAAGTACACAGCCTAAGCAACAGGTTTATATGTATAAATTACTGGCAATATGCTGGCAATTACAGGAAGTCACACATTCATACAGCATTATCTCACTGCTTGAACACTCACTCTCCCTCCATTCATATCCAAGTATCCATCTCCTAATTTGACCTTAAATCCATGTGGTTATTGTGCGAAAGATGTGGACATTCTTTCCACCAGACCTGTGAATCTAAAGCACCAGCAAATGCATGAGAGCAAGCATTCTTAATAACAACAAAACAACAACAACAACATTTATTTTTAAATTTAAAGTGTTCGAAGTGTTTCAGATAAAGTCTCACAATGTTCCTGGAAGGTAGACTAAATTAGATATTGCTAGAGGGATGGAGGGCTGAGGCTACATGCAACTACAGCTGAGGCAAGATTTCAATTGAAGACTTCCCTGTTGATAGCTTGCACTATGTCTAGAAGCAGCAGAATAGAAAACGATCCAAAAGCAGATGGAAGTGGATTTGCTCTGCCTTCCGAATTTAGATCTCTGTTATTGCTTTGGTGCTTGACAACCTGCAAATATAGCAAAGTCCAAGAGTTCAAAAACTGATGGTTTGGTCAGCAACTAAGCATGCCGTGATCTCTTCCCTGGGTGATGAGAAGACAACACAGAAAATAAAGAGGTGATGCAACAACCAATTGTGTTAAGAGTAGAAGCAGCTCTGTGATGGTGACACTGCTCTTTTTAAATTTTGAATCTCACATGTAGTTATTTTGGAGGAAAACTTCCCTATTTATTTATTCTCTCCTCCACCACGATCATTTATGCAGCTGCTGTTTTTTGTTAGCAAGTTACACCCCCTCCCCAAGTCTCTCTAAAATTGGCAGCCCCAACTTCTGGCAAATTCCAGGTGTTCTCGTTAATCTGTGAAATATTCCTGGAAGGTCAACTGGCATCAGTCCCATACTGCTAGCCATTGTACACAATCTGGTTCTAAAATGATGCCTTCAAACTGCAGTTCCTAAGTCCCATGGGGCTTAATGTGAATTACTGGCAAGCAGATCAGATATACCCCCTTACAAACTGTGCAGCCAGTTCAGAACCACTGACAAACTCCACCGGTTCAGATCAGGCCAAACCAGCGTTTACGTGCTTTAGCAAAGAGAAGGGTCAGGGAAGAAGTTCAAGGGCTTTGGGGCTTGAAAAGGAGGTCACATTACAAATACTTTGTTGTTTTTGCTTTTTTTTTTTAAAGTACAGAGGTTAGCACTTAGTCAATGGTTCACATCAAACACAGCATTGAATTGCAAACTAGGCTGGCACGAGCAAACATCGATCATGCAAACATATGGGCAGAATAAGCAACACACTCTTGTGTTTACTATCAACACTTGCATCACACACAGCAGGCATTTGTTTAATGATTGCGGGAAGCGATATTGCGTGAAGATAGTGACAACACAGCATGGAAAACGGTGATATCACCAGATAGACTTGTCTTGGGCCATCCACTATCTTGTAAGTTCCATTTGGCACAGAAGGATTTGGCACCCAAAATATTAACAGATACTTTGAAGCTGGGATTTCTTTGTTAGAACAGTAGATATCTATGCAAAGGATCCCAAAGTTAAAAGCAGTTCCTGCTTTTGTATAGGACATGGGCATTCATTTTGTCTAATTAATGAACTTCAACTTCCAGTCCTGAGGACACAGAACCTTGGAAACATCAGTGAACTTTCCATAGGTTGAACTTCAGGTTTCTAGGTATTGTGATTTTAAGGAACATCAAAATGCAAAAGGAACAATCAGAAGAGAAAAAAACACATTAGAAACCACTTGGATAGAGAAGAGGAGAATACAGAAGATAACTAAAGAGGAGCCAGAAAATTAGGAGATGAAACCCCCACCTTCTTGAATGGCTCACACCATATTTTCTGATCCCTGGGACCTTTGCTTCTGGAAAATAATTTGCCTCATGGTTAGGCAAAACTGAGAAATAATTTGGACTTTAGGGGCATAGGGTGCCTCTTTCATACACTCAAGTTTTTGTTCCTTAGTCTAACCTCTCTGTTTAAGCTCTACCCAACAATGTTGTTTTGTTTTTATATTGTTTCAGAGGTAGCTTATACCCCCAAAAGAGCTATATACATTTTTGAAACAAAAAGCAGAATTTCACAACTGAACACTATTAGAAGAGCACCATCTTTACATATATAAAGACCACCACATATGTAAAGATCATTGGAGTCCTGAAGGGTTGGAGGTTAACAGGGAAGGGACTCTGACTTTGCAATTCTTACTTAGGCTGTGCCAAGTTACTACTGAAATTGTCCTGCCCTACTTTCTATTCCACTCTTGGAGCAGAGGAATGTCAGTTTGGAAAAGGAGCATGAAACTCAAAATCACATGTGATGCTCAGTCACATGCATTTCCAACCTCCCACCCCCTTCTAATTCTTTTTTTTTTTTAAAGCACAACCCAAAAATAACTGGAGCGGCTGCAATCTTGAGTGGAAGACCAGTGGGAGGGGAGGGGCTGCTTGTTTCATTCCAGTTAACACACAAGCTGCAGCTAAGGTCTGTTCTTGGTTTACAGCTCATGGTTTGTCTGGAGCAAGACAAACTATGAACCAGGGTTTGGACAATACTTTAAGCCAAACCATGTCTTAGCTCACAGCAGCCAAAGCAAGACTGAAGAAGCAAAGTGGTCATGATCTTGTCTCCAGCAGCCTGGACATTCATGGTCTGGCTTAACATTACACGTGAGCTGGGTCATTGCATACATACTTTGCCATTGTGTGTGTAAATCAACGACATATATTCTAAAGATTTTCTATCTGAGATTTGCTGCAGCCGACCAAGGTAAAAATATGTACCTCATCATATGTGCTTATGATAGTGCTCACCTCTCCCACTCTCCCCAGGTAGCAAAGACTACCCATGAGAAAGGAGGCAGGGGAAGGAATGCCCTTATGGCTGCCTAATATTGTGCTTCCTTTAAGTGGAGGTGGGCGTACGTGTGTAGCAATGCAGCACTCTGGAGAAGAGCTGAGGTTTGTCCCTTATGATGACTTGCCTCTGTCTCTGGTCGAGGAATGAAGACCGGAGGTTTCATCTTGAGTGTCAGATCCTGGAAATCCCACTCACCCAGAACATATTGCACTGGCATCCTGGAACAGAGGACGTGAATTACACTGTGCACTTGGCCAAGAATCCAGTTGCTTACAGTAACTCATCATCATCCTCAAATATACCACCCACTTCCAAAGCACAAACAACTGGACAGGCAGTACCTTCCCTAATGGGTGGAGCGGGAAGGAAAAAGAACATTCAGTCCTATGACAGAGAGATTTCAAATGTTCCCTAATGCGAAGTTTGAAGCACTGTACTACTGAAGCTAAAACTGATACCACAGGTTTTCCGTGACAGACTATCTGCAACTCTGCAAGCTACTGACCAGGAGCCAGATGAGAATGTAAGAGCCCTCCCGGATTAAAGCAAACACCTATCTTTATCCAGCATTCTGTTTCCTACAGTGGTCAACTAGATGCCTGTGGAAAGCCTGCAAGCAGGACACGAGTGTGACAGCAGTGACCTCTTTGTGCTCCCCACACAGCCATCATGACTATTAGCCACGAATAGCCTTATCTCCCCTGAATTTGTCTAATCTCCTTTTGAAGCCATTCAAAGTTGGTAGCCAACACCACGCCCAGTGGAAGCTAATTCCACAGTATCCTGCTGCATGAAGAAGCGTTTCCCTTTGTCTTTACTGAATCTCCCAACATTCGGCTTCACTGGATTATCTCGGGTTCTAGTATTGAGAGATGGCCTATTTTTTCACACTGTGCATAATTTGGCACTTCTATCATGTCCCCTCTTGATATGTTCCCCGCTGATCATGTCCCCCAAACAAAACCCCAAACTTTGCAGCCTTTCCTTACAGGGGAGTTGGTTCCACGCCCTTGAGCACTTCCGTTGCCCTTTTCTGCAGCTCAGGTTCAGTTCTCTCCTCCGACCATTCACTGAGCAATGAAAACATTCATAATTCTGGATAGAAAGTCCCTTAATAACCACTTTGAGCAAACTGATCCAACAAAGCATTCCTCTTTGCTACACTTCCTTTTGTGGGTGCTGAATCCCCAGTTCCAAGCATCAGAAAAAGTCACTATCGGCATTTCACATGGTAGATTCCATCCAGCAAGAAGGAACTCATTCTAGATTCCTGTCTCTAAAGTCTGTCATTCCTGATGGAGCTTAGTACAGTGGTACCTCGGGTTAAGTACTTAATTCATTCCAGAGGTCCGTTCTTAACCTGAAACTGTTCTTAACCTGAAGCACCACTTTAGCTAATGGGGCCTCCCGCTGCCACTGCGCCGCCACCGCGCGATTTCTGTTCTCATCCTGAAGCAAAGTTCTTAACCCGAGGTAATATTTCTAGCAGAGTCTGTAACCTGAAACGTAGTGAACCTGAAGCGTATGTAACCCGAGGTACCACTGTATAAAGCTAAAATATGACAACCAGGCTCGTAAGGCTACGGTAGGGATGGAAAATCTGTCTCCTACCTTGCCCTCTTGGCTCTGTCACAACTCCCCACTATACCCCTCCTGGTAAGCTGCAGCCACGCTAGTGACCAGGTGTGTGTTGCTGCCCCTCCTTGTCGGCCACTCCTGGAAGCCGGAGTGCAACATCTAGAAGGGCAGTCTCCTCATCCCTATGCTATAGAAAGGCGAGCCAGCTGTCATGTTACCATAAGCTTCCTGGTCAGGTATTCTTGCCATCTCCCCACAAAAAGCAAGCCACACATTCTGCTCTGAGGAATCATAAACTAACCAAGGTACTATTCTCACTCCCCCGCCCCCTTTATCTCTCAATATACACTCTTACTAGCGTCAAGATAAGGATCCAGCATGTTTAATTTAGAATCCAATAAGGTTATATATTTTAGCTTCCAGGTATGTAGAAACGCAGATAAGAAATCTACTGGCATCTTTATTAGATAGGCAACACACTCTCTGGCAGTTAAATCATTCTTCATAGGCAAAAGGCATTGCGAATGCCCACTCGTCTTAAAGGTATCCGCATTGCTTAACAGATCTGATGTGTACCTAAACTCAATCATGAGCATTTTTTTATTCTGTAATCTTTTCTTATAGGGAAAAAAGAAAAAGAAAAGCTTAGAAGGCTGCATTGTCTTTCAGCTTCTGAAGCTGAGCCACTGAAAGAAATATCCATGCTACCCACTTCTCTCTCTCTCTCTCTCTCTCTCTCTCTCTCTCTCTCTCTCATTCTCTTGTAACATTAGGTGGTCCAAGAACAACCAGGAACCGAAGCTTGGTGATGGTGAGTTGGTTGCTTAGCTTGGCCTACAACTACAGCTGCAACAATTATTGTTGGGGTTTGCATAGTTTATTCATACTTTGAATACCTGAGTCTCTTTCATGATTTCTGGGCAACAAGAGAACAAAGCCAGAGACAGGAACTGATGACTTATATGCATTTCCGCCTACAGCAACTTAACCTTGAACTGTTTTTGGTTCCAAAGGCTCACAGCATCTTTGTATCTCAACATCTACTTTTTTAACTGCTTACTAAACTGGGAGCAAAGCTTGTGTTAACTTAACAATGGACTTTCCCATGTTGTCATTGTTGTCTTCTTTCCCAACTTTGCTGACAGGGTTGTTCTTTCTTTTGTAAGCCTCCACATATACAATTCACTTACATATTAAATGTGCTGTAAATGCAATCTTAACACCACTAAGTTTCATTAAACTCACTAATTAAGCATAAATAGAATTGGGCTGCATGTACTACTTTTGTGGGACTCTTAACTTTACATGCACTAATGATTGGGGCACAAATGAGCACCTGAAATGCAGCAAGAATAGCACTAGGAGCCAGAACTTCTGGGAGGCTGGAGAAAAAGATGTAACCTCACTGTCTTCTCCTGCACATCCATTTTGCAGCTGCAAGTCTCCTCTGCAGGAGTCAGCTGTGAACCATTTAGCTTTGTGAGAAGGCAGTGCCCTCTCTGACTTGTTGGTCAGGCTGCTCTCTGCAGCAACACTAGAAATGTGCATTAACTTTATTTGTATATATTTACTTTTTGGTCACTTAATTTTGGTTCAGCTCTCCACTTGTTATATATGATGTCTAGATTATTTCATTGTAGAAATGAATTAATCTTGTGCTTATTGCATTGCTGATTTTGTCTTATTTCACTTTATTATGTCCTACAATACATTTTTCCAAATATTATGTATCTTGATAATAAGTAAATATTTATTTTGAGCCCCTTTGGGCATAGTTAACTACGGAAAAGCAGAATGCAAACAAACTAAAACCTAAGTACAGTATCTGGCTTTCATATCTTAATTTTGCCTTCATGGGAAGCAATCTGCTTACTATAATTAATATCTGTGGCAACATGTAGCTGGGCTAATAAATAGTGATAGAGAGATTAAGGGTAAAGTTCCTCCATCTGTATATTTCCTTGGTAAGCAAATGCTTAATTCCCCTGAATGGGCAGAAAGAAGAGGCTGTCTCTTCTCACTTTGACCCAAATCTAAATTGAAGATATAAATACTCAAAAACTGCGATCTGCACATATCAGGCAGTATCCAGTGGCTATGCAAGAGGAAGATCCCAGATGCCTAAAGAGGCAGGTGACACTCAATTCAGATAACCACGCCACATCTGGTGGTAGCAAATATGTGTGTTTGTGTTACAGTGGTTAAGAGTGTTTAACTGCAGTTGAGGAGACACAGGTCAAATCCCCACTCAGCCATGAAGCTCAATGCGGGTGACATTGGGCCAGCAACTGTCTCAGCCCAACCTACCACACAGGATTGTTCTGCAGATAAAATAGCAGGGAGAGCTATGTAAATGACCTGGAGCTCACTGAAGAAAATGTATGATACAAATGTAGTCAATAAATCATAATATCACTAGCTGCTTTGCATACGTGGTTGGAAAAAACATTAATAGCTAGATGGCTAAAACACCCTAGCATGGAAAGGAATGCCTGAAGGGAAGCACAGGTTCAGAGTAGGCTGTACCTGCTGTATATCTCCTATGTTTCCAGAAGTGCCTTGCTATGGAACAGAAGCATAACTCATGGGTGAGGAACCTTTTCTGGGCAGAGGGCCACACTACAGCAGTGGAAAGCTGTCAGGGGCCACATTCCAGAAGTGGGAATAGTGAGCACAGTGGGCTAAATCCAAGCACACATGATTAACACATGCACACAGTGCTATTTCCCAGGAATACAAGAGCGCTGAATTCTTAGTAACCCCACACAAGTTTCACATTCCATTTTCTCCATAGGTTTCCTCCACCCCACTTCTCTGCAAAGATAATTGTAGGTTGTTGTGTTTTTTTAAGGAAGCTGAAGCTTTCCTCTGTCCTGAATATTCAAAAAAGAACTCATTAATTCATACACAATGCAAATAATACCCAATGCACAGCTGAACAGCAAGTCTTGCCTTTCAGCTATAAAAAGCACCAAACTTAAAATGTCTATTTCAAAAGAAAGCACCAAACTTCAGAATGCAATTGCACTCCAAAACTTACACATCAGGTGGAAAATGCATCTGGTCTGGTACCCTGTCACTGTTTCTACCAGAAAGTAGACAAGAATAGCAGAGGAAAACAGCAAAGGAAATTACACAGACAGATTTCCTAAGCCCAACATGAAACAAACCATAATGGTCAAGTATGGACTATGGCTACCTATATAAGACTGTAATCCTATGCCTACTTACTCAGGAGTAGACCCTGCTGGACTCAATGGGGCTTACGTCTGAGTAAGCAAACACACACACAGGTTTGCGTTGAAAGGTTTCATGAACTGTGCAAATACAGCCTCTAGTGGTGGCCGGGTCAAAGCACATATATTTCCATAACCAAAGATGAAGTGCAGCAGCCGAAAAATCAACTTCCAAACTGAGGCACACAATGTAAAAAGACACAGAGAGAAATGGGGAAGTTTGAGATCAAAAAGCTCTTCTTTTACCAATCTTCTACTGCACCTGAGGGAGGCTAGTTAAGGTCCAAGGGTAGGCTGTGTGGCATACATAGCTCACAACAGAGACACAGGGCCTGGGAGGGTGGAGAAGACCTCAGGAGCAACAGCCCCTGATTACTGAGGTGGTTGCTTCTCTCTAGCGGTGGTGGGTAACCTCCAAGCCACAAAGCCATCTCCCCCAAACCATTCCCACGCATCAACTGATGTCATTGGTGACATCAGCTGGTGGGCAAGAGGACAGAGCTAAATCCTGCACTGACTGTGCACACCTGCTCCCAGCAGGGAAGAGATTTTCACAGCCAAAGCAGCAGGATTTAAACCCTACTCAAGAACTGATGAGCGGGGGTTAACTCCTGCTCAGTTTAAACAGCCCACATTCCTGTTTGCACCTCTGATTTTCTGAGGCTCATAGTGTGTGAGCGCTCTGCAAAAGAACTGCTCTTGTCTGGGGTGGGGGAAGGAGCCTTGTGTGATTTCATAGGTGGGTGGCTTTGCTCACCTGTCAAATGAGGCCCGCAAGTCTGATCCTGATAAGGATCTGACCTGCGGGGCCCAAGAAGGTTCTCTACATGCTGTTCTAGAACTCATATAGGACATCAGGTGGTGGTGGTGGGGACAAGTAAAAATGTGACTGAGCCAAAAAGGGTTTTCCAGCCACTGCCAATCAACTGATTGGTGACACCTGCAAAGTGCTTTGTGAAGCACTATGTTCAAGTTTCAGAAATCAGCTGATCGTCAGGGCTCTGTACACAGTGCTGTGCAAAAACAGGTCACTTGACATCACTGTGACATTGGATGATTGACATGTGGGCAAACCTGTCCAACATGGCCCACCAGGGTGGGTGGTGAGAGATAAAGATTCAGCCCACATTAGAAGTCTATTGATTTCTAAGCTTTCAGCAGCTATTACTATAGATGGCCCACCCATGAAACAAGGTGAAGCAACTGGCTCATGTGGCAGGATTCACAGGGGCAGCAGATCACACTGTCAATCCTACTTCCTCACCTTTTGGACCTTCCCTCACCCCATCTTCTCTGGCAGGGAGGGAGGCACCATTCTCGGGTCCACCTCAGGTGTCAAAACTTCTTGGGCCAGCCCTGGCTATTGCCCTTCATCTTCAAAACTTTTACTCAGTACCCTCAAGAGCTAGATGCTATTACTGTCTTAGTGGGGTTACAGTACAATAAGGGATGCATGTGGCGCTGTGGTCTAAACCACTGAGCCTCTTGGGCTTGCCCATCAGAAGGTTGGTGGTTTGAATACCAGCGATGGGGTGAGCTCCCGTTGCTCATTCCCAGCTCCTGCCAACCTAGCAGTTCAAAAGCATGCCAGTGCAAGTAGACAAATTGATACCGCTGCAGCAGGAAGGTAAACGGTGTTTCCGTGTGCTCTTGTTTCCGTCACAGTATCCTGTTGTGCCAGAAGTGGTTTAGTCATGCTGGCCACAGGACCTGGAAAGCTGTCTGCAGACAAACACCGGCTCCCTTGGCCTGAAAAGCGAGATGAGTGCCACAACCCCATAGTCGCCTTTGACTGGACTTAAACGTCCAGGGGTCCTTTACCTTTAGAGTACAATAAAACAGACCCCAGATTCAAAGAAGTCCAGTTTTCTGTCCGATTCTATATTGTGAAAAATATGGAATATTAACAGTGGGGCTACTTGTATTTCTCCTAGGTTTTAAGGCATAAACATATTAACACAGCAATAACAGCTTATTTGTTTCAACAGGAGGATTAATTAGTATGCAGATTGATATAAAATCAGAACCAAAGAGACAGTGGGCAATTCGATTAACTATCCAAGATAATGAGTTCCAATACTGTACTGTCATTTTCTTAACCCTAATTGTTCTAAACTCACAAATAATTTAAGAAATTGTGAATTTAAAATGCATGCAAAATTGTCATTATGAGTGCTAAGAAATCTACAGAACTGATTCAGCCACCATAGATGAACACATTTCAGCGATCCAAGCCTTAAATATTCTCCATCTACCCTGGACGTCTCTTTGCTGGAAATGCCTCATTTATTTAAATTATTTAAGGCCGCTTAATTGTTGAATGGCATTATGTAAGCCTAGCAGCCCAGCTTGTTACTTACACCTCTCTGCTGGCTCAGTTCTTGCAAAGGCCCTATGGATTTAAAAAGGGATTTGCTCATGATTTATTAAAGTGCTAAATGGACGACTAAATGTTTGTTACTATACTGCAGAGTGGTAGTGATAGCTCAGCAGCTACTTCTAGCACTAGTACCTACTGGTTTGTCTTGCATTTTATTTTTATTACTAAGTCATATGTAAGAGTGCATATTTCTAAGCTAAACTGAGGTCAATTCCCAGTAAAAGAAATGAATTTAAACGTATCCCTCCAACCTTGAAGACAGGACTTGACCCCTGTCTTCATTTTAAAACTACTTTAGCTGCCTGACATTCCATAGCCATCCTAATAGAACAGTTTTTTTCTGCAACGTCCTTGAGAAAGTGAAACAAATCAGGGTAAGTACCCACCTTTGTAGCCGTTTTGCACATAGCTGCTGGATCTGTTCTTGTTGCTTTGCGGAGAGGGGAGTAGAGATGCTGCTGGCATTCAAGCTCTGGAACTGAAAAGTTATTTACAGGCATTTAGACTAAATTCTGGTAGCCCACAAAACTAACTCAGCACCCAGGAGGGTTAAATGCTTTTCTTGATGGTCAGCCCACCTACCCTCTCAATTGTACTGTGATAAGAGCTCTGCTGGGTGAGACCAAAGGTCTGTTTTCCAATAAACAATTAGATCTGGAGTGGAGAACTTGTGGCTCTCCGGACGTTAAAGGTAAAGTGACCCCTGACCATTAGGTCCAGTAGCGAAAAATTCTGGGGTTGAGGCGCTCATCTCACTTTACTGGCTGAGGGAGCCAGCGTAGAGCTTCCGGGTCATGTGGCCAGCATGACTAAGCTGCTTCTGGTGAACCAGAGCAGTGCACGGAAATGCTGTTTACCTTCCCACCAGAGCGGTACCTATTTATCTACTTGCACTTTGACGTGCTTTCGAACTGCTAGGTTGGCAGGAGCAGGGACCAAGCAACGGGAGCTCACTCCGTTGTGAGGATTCAAATCGCCACCCTTCTGATTGGCAAGCCCTAGGCTCTGTGGTTTAGACCACAGCACCACCCATGTTGCTAGACTACAACTCCCACCTTCCCTGACCATTGGCCATGCTGGCTGGGCCTAAAGAGAGCTGAAATCCATCAACCTCTGGAAGGCCATAGAACCCACTAAACTTGATTAATCTGGAAAACCAACAAGCAGGGAATGAAGGAAATAGTCCCACAACCATTCACTGGCATGCTGCCTCATGAACAAAGGTTCCTAATAGCTATTATGACCAAAAGCTGTTAATAGGCCAATTCTACATGATTTTGTCCCTTTTAAAGTAGCCTCACATTTAACAACTGTAGCTATGCAGAGGAGCAATTGGGCTGTAGAGGATGGTTTGTTCACAGAAGTGAACAAGGATGGTGGCTGAGGGGTGGAGTGTTGTGATTTCCCTCCACCATTCTGCCTTGCTCTGCAGAAAGGAAAGACCCTTCGACCAAGACTAGCACGGAAACCAAGCGGGCTGGCACAGAATGAACTAAATGCTCCATCCCTACTTTTTTAGTTCCCTTAATGGAAGGCACGTTTATACACTAGACTGCTAAGAGGCTACTAGCCTGCATTTCCATGCTGACCACAGAGGATTTCCACCAAGGAAATGCAGGCTACTAATCTCTTATTAAGCTAGAAAGGTTAGCTATTGTTTATTGGTTGCTTAATAGATTAATTATTTATTTATTCATTCCTTTCTCTCTCTTTTTTTGCCGGCTAGTAACTGTGTGGGCTCATTTACCAGTCTTGTAAAAAGTCTTCTGAGCAGTCTCTCCCTTTCTGATGGCATAGCAGTAAAAAATCTTCAATCCCCTGCAGTACTTCAAACCAAAAATTATGGGCTTATGAAAATTGGGGCAAACTCAAATGTCAGACATTTTGACCAAATAACATGCTGCCAAACATCCACAGTGGTACAACTTATTTCCAGTTGTGGAACTGTTTAAGCAGTTATTTAGCCATTACAATCTATGGCAAACAGATATAAATAGCAATCCAGAAAAAGCATCAATGATGTAAACAGGATAAACTGTACTTGGATGCTACTGCAAACAGCCGATGTGCTTGGTGAACCTTGATCAGAGCAGAGCAAAGTTATTTAAAAGGAGGTCAAGGCTTAGCCTCTCTGTCTACAAGAAGCACTATTTACTTCATTGGAGAAGCTTGTGATATATTAGAGCGCAGAATTGCTGGCTAGTGAATCAGACATGAGGCAGATCTTCCAACATTCATTTTGGTGCTCTGCACAGACAACCACTATTTTACCCACATCACTTAACTGTTTTTGCTCCCAGGACATGAGAAACAATATATTCGGAAGATGCCTGGGCTTCGGGGATCTCATTCACTTCAAACACGCCTTGCCAGTAGTTGACCAAGTCAGCAGCTGTAACCACACCTGCCTTATAACAGAAATACTTTCTTAGCAGTCTGTGACAGGGATTTAGATTGGAGCCTTTGGCAGGACTCTTCCCAAGATGAGGGAACAAACTCAAAAGCTTCCTGTACAAAGAGCTAGTAAGAACTTTCATGGCTCCAGAAGGTTATGGTTTCCAAGAATGAGAACAGGCTCAACTTTTTATAGGCCACCAAAGTACACCACGAGTCTCTAACACCAGCAGTCTGGTTTCAGAAAATATATCAACACAGGACACTCCAGTCTCATCAGTGCTTATACAGCAGAATGTCAACAGGAGATTCCATGTGTCCTCTTGTCCTTGCAGAGCACACAGGTGACTCATTCATCCAGTAGTAACCTAGAGAAAAAGAGACAACCAAAGGAAATCATCTCAAATTCAGGATAAGCTCACTTACCATTTAGGCTGAAGTAATTTTTAAAGAGGTCATTATAACAGCATAAATGAACTCATATGACACATGAAAATGAAGAAGGCATAATGCATTTCACTTTCCATAATTGTGATTCTAACCACATTTGAATAAAATTAAGCAGTACTGAAACTGCCCAGATTTGCTTTTCACCAACACTCAAGCTACAGGCTAGTTCACAATCAGGAGGGTGCTAGTATGCTCATGTCCTGTTTGTGGGTTTCCAAAGCACATCTTATTGACCACTGGGGGAACTGAATGCAAACTACAAGGGCTCTTGTTCAGGTGTTACATAATTCCTACACACTTTGTTTGTCACACATATACTATACACCAAGGGTACACAGACTAGAAGCTTGTGGGACCTGGTTTGTTTTTTACTTGAACTCTGAGATATACCAGCCGGAGCTTAGCACAAAAGACTTAGAATGAAAGAACTCTGAGCCCGGGAATTTGTTGTGAGTAGAAGAACGGAATGGAACTCACAATATACAACTATGTCCTCTGTGGCTTCTCAAATAATTCAGAGAGCTACCAGTAGGTCTGGATCTTTCTTCTGCTAATCCCAGCTATATACATGATGCAATGGTGATATTGTCAAATATTGTCTTGACTACATGTGGATTTCCTTTTAACAGTGCCTTCTGTCTGTGGCCTGGGACATTCATCCTAAATATGTTTACATAGGAGATTAGGCCCAATAAAATGAATCTAAGTGAGGTGTGGGTTCCACCATCCACAGTGGTAAGACTGATATTTGGCCAGCTTTAGACTGATTAGACTATAAAATATATATAAAAAACCTTTTTTAATTGATGCTTGACCAGTTCACAAATTGCCCACATAGGAAAAAAAATATAATGGACAGCTGATGCAGGCAACAAAGCATAGGAATATAGAATGGGAGGTGCGGACAAAAAGAGCCAAGACTCCTCTATAATAAAGCATATAAAAGGTATCTGTGCTATTTTGCATTTAAAAAAATGTCTTCCTGTCATGATCCAAGCAGATGTTATCCCTTTTCTCCAAATAATCAGGAAGTAGCCACAGACAATGAGAGTTGACAAAATAGTCTGAAATAGTTGAAAGTAGTATGATACAGCTGTTTCCTATAACACACACACACACTTATTTTGTTCTGGTGTCATTTCTGATCAAACAGGTAGCAACGACAGGAACTTGTACACATAGATGATAGTGGGATAAGCACAAATGCCTCTGGCAACAATACCTGCCTCCATCATCCCATCACCTTCTGCCGTGAAGATACTATCCTCTGTGAGCAGTGAGTGTCACATAAAATCAAAAGGAGAAATAGGAACTTCCTTTCCCATAGTATTCCAAGCCCAGTAGGGCGCTCCTACGCATGCCTGCACATGAGTTTAACGGGATTTACTTCTAGGTTAGTGTGCAAACCTTACGCGGCAAACGACTGCCATTTAAAATACATTATTCGTTGGGTGGAAGAAGGCTAAACCATTTTGAGCTAAACCTTCACAGAGCAGTTTCCGCCGCCCGATCAATGCAGCTGAACAGCACATAGATGAAGTCTGAATAAAGCGCGGGGAGAAGGAGGGAGACCAATTCGCAGGTCCTTCTTCCAAGTGAGAAGCCTTACGGAAGGCTTTTATGGACGCGTACATTATAACAAAATGTGGCGGCAATTAGATATTTTGTTCCTTTTTTTACCTGCAAATTGACAAAGCACCAATGCAACTACCGCGCTTCTTTCCCAAGAGCAGGAGGCGAGACTCTTAAGCAAATTACAAGACTGGCAAGCGACGCACTTCCGGTTGGGGCGCAAGGAACACGGCCTTACTCGCTAACAGGGACGGCGGCGTACAGTTCCGCCTGAAAGGGAAAGCATCAAAGCGTCAATCTTCCGTAAAAGGCAGAGCGAACGAGGCAAGGGGGACCCCGCATGGAAGCCTTGGCCCATTGCAGCAGTTCCACAGGAGTGGCTGCGGCAGAAAACTGTGCACGAAAGAGAGAAATAGAGTCTTCCTTGCAAGTTCACTTGGAAGAAAGTCCTGCAGTGTTCAATGTTTCTTAGGATTTAAGCCTTAAATTTAGCATGGGGGCGGGGGGGGGGGAGAGAAAGCCTGATTGTGTTCATGGGGCTTCTTTCCAAACAGCTGCGTATAAGATAGCCCACAGGTGCTTTTCTGCTGTTGTCTCACCATCTGTCTCTTTCTGGAGACAATGGAGGAGTGTGTCAGGGACTGGCTGAAGGAAGGGGAGGAGGGGGAGGCATCTGCCAGGAAACCCCCAAGGGGGAGCCCAGGAGGAGGAAGGCTCAGAGCCAGGAGATCAGTGGTGGGACACTGAGGAGAGGACAAAGGGAGAAGATTGGGAAGAAGTGCCGAATGCCAAAGGGGAAACAGGGTTTAGTGAGCAGGGAGATCCTGTGCCAGAGAGTAGTTCACATTCAGCAGCTGAAGCAGAGGAGGGGAGTCAGGAGGCTGCTGAAGAATCCCAGGAATCTATCCTGCTTCAACAAGCTCCCCTCCCCCATCTCCCAGAACAAGCAGAATAATGAGGAGGGAAGGACAGAGACCAGAGGTATGCACACGCAATTTGAGAAGAGCCTTAGAGAGGCATGGAAGACGGGGACCTTCAGTCCTGGCAACTGCTCCATAGGGGCATAGTTTGCTGAGATCACTAGGTCGAGTTGTGTGTTTGTTTCCTTGAATAAAGAGATAATGGATATCTGCTTCCTTTATTACTGACCTGTGTCTGACTCCAACCCTGACAGAGTGTGCCTTTGTGAGTGAAGTCAAACTGTTGTAAGGTTACAGCACCTGTTGTGGCTGTAGAGACCAATACAGGAGATAGTTATATATATTGTAGTGGGGCAGATGAAGGTGTCAGGTTGTGCTGCTACAGATCCATCATGGTGTTTCTTCTCTCTGCGCTCCTCCCAGTGGTCATTCCCCTTTGGCCACTGCTGTGGATTCACAGCCTGACTGTTTCCAGGTACTGCAGGGATTCCCAAATGGCAGGGTTGATGCTGCTAGTCTTCATGTCACATTTGCATACATCTTTCTAATCCAGAGTTGGTCTGCCAGCAGACCTGATGCCTGAAGCCAGCTCCCTGTAGGGGATCCTTTGGGATCCTGTCATCTTCCATTCTGTGGACATGGCCAGCGTAGATATCTGCAAACGTGCTGGGAATGTGGGCTTGAGAGAGCACCTTTTCTTTGATATTCTGTCCTAAGTAGATTTAATTTGAGAACTGTTAACTATTTCATCATACTACTAATAATAATCACATACTGGTTTTCATAAAAATATCTAGAAAAACAAATGCAGGTTAGTAGCATCACTTTGCTAACTGAACTGGGCCTCAAGCCACTTTCTCGTCACCCTCACTGGGGTCTCAAATGTAGAGGTTTGTCAATAAATAAATAACTGAAGTGGTTTTGATAATGGACTACATGCATGCTGAGTGGAAGCGCAGATCCAGCAGGGGGGTTCAGACAACAATGAGTGCTGCGTTTTGGGTGGGGAGGAAGCCTCCCACTCCCAGCATTTGATGTCTTGCAAGAGGCAACTGTAAGAATCATGAGATGGAGCCTCTGAGCATGGGCAGAGCACCCACCTCTCAAACAACAGCAAATGTATGTTGCACACGTTAAAGAACCCGCCCTCCCCGCCCCCCCCCAATTCCACACGTACACGTTTTCTTCATTGCTTTATTGTTAGGGAATTCGAGGATGGGTTTGGAGGCGCGCAGCCGGTAAAATACAGTCCTGCTGAGTTGGCAGTCTGACTAGTCGAGGACCACTTTACACTAGACGATGGATTTGCCCCGCCCAAGGGCACAGCGATAAGGGACAGCTGCCGAGAAGAAAAACCCTAGTAGAGTTTTCACCGGCTCAAGCGCCTGCTCCATCGCCCTGCCGGGCACGCGAGCTTCCTTCGGCTGACCGCGAGACGCGCCCGGACCGAGGCTTCTCGCCGTTCATCTCCAGGGCTCGCATTGCAGCCCAACTCTTCGCGGTGGCATCTCCCCGCTGTGAGTGACATCCCGGCCGGCCAATCCCGAGCCACAGCGCTGCCCTCTACTGTCCAATCCCAGGGAGAAGGGGAGATCAAAGCGGAGCATCAAGAGGGCCGGTGACAGGAGGGAGGGAGGAAGGGCTTCACCCAGCATCTCGGGAAAAACAATGGCAAGTAAGACCATGGCAGCAGCAGCAGCAGCTCCTGCTTTCCTGTGCAGGTAATCCGAATAGCAGCAAAGCCCCCGGAGCCACCCAGTCTCCCAGCAACCAGAGCGATGTGCTGAGGTCCCCAGCCTAGGCGGCCATTGCATGGGAAGCGGAGAGGGGGGCAAGAGTCTTCCACGTCCAGCACTAGCGCCCCTGGCTGGTCCTCGTCTCTTTGCCCTCCTCGCCAGGGCCACTCTCACAAGTTGCAGACGCGGCTCCGCCAGAGTGTCAAAAGAAGGGGGCGGGGGTGGCAAACGTCTGCCTCCCTCTCTGGCCCCCGCGATCCTGGGCTGGGCGGGGGGTTGCATTCCCAACCCGAGCAGGTCAACGTCTCCGGGACTTGCAAGGGACCCGGGTCCTCCTTGCCCGGCGATCGCCTCCGTAAGTGCTGGTGTCATCATCATGGTTTTGTTTAGGCTGCTGCTAACGGGGCCCGGCACGGCCCGGCCACGCACGCCCGGCAGGGAGCGAGGAGGACGGCGCTGACCTCTTAAGCAGGCCACGGAGGTGGGTGGAGGCGGTCGGGATGAATGCCAGGCCGGCCAGCCAGCCCCCCCTAGAAAAAAACCCCCAAAATCATTCTCGGTTCCCTGAGATCCATCATGTGTTGTACCTTTCCCTCGAAGGCTTCCTTTCGTTGTCCTGGTCTGTCACGTTGGGAATTGGGGAAGTGGGACGGGGAGCTGGATTTGGTTCAGAAGTGGCTGGGAACAGACTCATCCCTTGCAATAAGCAGAGCTCTGCCCGGATAAAGTTTCTCTTTGACTCTTTCTCTTTCTCAGTGCTTAAACGCACTTCCATGCAAGGCCCCAGCCAAGCGGGCAATTCTTCTTGAGGTTCAACAGGGCCTTTGGGAATAGGGGTAAATAGCTCCCTACCCACCTCCACCCAAAAAACCCGGGCTGGTCATTTATAACAATGATAATCAATCTTGGGAAATGAAAATTCATATGAATGTTTGAGCCACACAGTTCTCACTACAGAGCAATTAAATACCGTAAGTGAAAGAAAGTGGGGGTGGAGTTTGCTTCAAAGAAAAAAGTGTCCCGATGTTCTTTCCTGGTTTCCTTCATTCTCACGAGCATGCTCCTCTCCTGGGGAAAGGAGGACACCTGAAGTGATGGGGAACCACATATGAACTATGATGGGTGAGGTTCAAAGTGGTTAGGGCTGCTTAGGGATGGGATGTTGTGGTCACAGTCAAAAGTTCTTTGAAAATGTCAGCTCTGATGACAACTCAGCTGTAGCAATATTAAGGCAAAAATAGTGTCTGGTTAAAAACAACAGCCCTCAAGGGTTAAAATAAAACTGAGGCTGCTGCAATGCACTGCACATTTACGAGAGAGTAAGTCCAACTGAACACAGTGGGACTGCTGAATAAACATGCACCTGAATGCTGGCATATATGTGCAGGGTGAGTTTCTAGTTTTCTCATTTAAAAGAAAAGCATGGTGTGGCAGGAGGAGGAAATGTAAAAAAAGGGGGCAAGTAGAGTTGGAAAAGAAGAAAGGTTTAATCATTAGGAAATTTTGGCACAGGGGAAAAAGGCGTTTCAATGGCATTTTTTTAAATAAAAAAAATAGTAACAAATAGTATGGAATGCTCAGGGATAAAATATAACTGCAGTCTTATGCCCACTACCTCCTGTTGGTAGAAGATGCCATTGAACTCAATGAGACTTGCATCTGAGTGAAGATGCCTAGGGTTGTACAGTCATTCTCTTGAAATTCAAGAATTCATGCTCTTTCATTAAAACTAACTTGGCAACAAAAGGAAATGCTTCATACAATGCATGCATGTAGTTTGTTTTTCGAACTTAGCGTCACAGGATATTGTTATAGTGAGAATATGTTTAAATAACTTGATTCAATTCAAGAGAACTGATCTGTAGATAACAAAGTTTCATTGCCAAAAGTGCAATAGTAAGGATTAATAACAGGCGTGGGATATTGCAATTGAGTCTTGCCTTGAAGGTACCTCAAGTACTGTGCCCTTGTTGCTTGACCACACCCAAGTCCACTCACATGATACTTCTGTAGGCCAGCTGACTAGGCCATGTGAGATTCCAGAAGGTCAGCTGGTCAGTTATTTGATACTCAGCTAAACTTATTTCTACTTTATTGACTCACATCTATGTTTATAGCACATGCCACCCTCCAGCAGGCTTGAGCTGAGTAACTATAGTATAGCCTTCCTAACAAAACAGAATGTTCAAATTAAAAAAGGAATTCGTTGAGACTAGCTTCTGGGGAGATGTGCCTAGGATTGCAGTATTAGTGTTGTAAGGTGGTTAAGAGTTTGGTTCAGATTTCAGCTCAGCCATGAATGAACTGGGCTGGTCTTAGGCAGCTCTCCCTCCTCAGCTCTTCATCTATAATATGGTCCTAAGAATACCAGTCTAGTTTATAGGGTTGGTGTAAGGATACCTTGGGAGGTAACGACTGATTTATCTTTCCCCCTCTATTGCTAGAGATTAGCCAACAGGACTTCAGAAGAAAATGCAAGGAAAGAGCTTTCCCATCAGGCTTCTTGACTGAAGAGGCAAGGAAATGCACTTTGCAGCAGAAAAGTAAGAACTTGGTTGTTCAAGACATCAACCAAGGAGAAGACAACCAAAAGCTCTGGCCCAAAATGAATTATAGCACATCCACTGCGAACACTTTGTACCACAGTGGCACTCGCACTTCCGAGCCAGACCATGGGATGACTGTGGACGGGGCTGGATCAGAAACTGCTACGCTGACCCCTGAAACCAGCAGCTTTAACAGCACCAAAATTCCAGATGTGGCTGGCAATGGTTCTGGCATGGGGACCATGCTGCTGTCCTTCGGCATCATCACTGTGATTGGGTTGGCTGTTGCTATGGTAAGACGGTGTCTACCATGTGGTTCCTACGGGAGGGCTGCAGATTGCTTAGTTCAGGAGCTCCACTATAATATTTCAAGCAGGGTACAAAAATGCCTAAGACTGGGCCAGTCCTTGGGTGCCAGTCTACCTTGATCATGTATCAGTTTAAATGGCACGGCTTTTCACCGAAGGACCCTGGGAATTATTTTCTCATTTGGGTGTTTAAAATCCTCTGTTAGAGATCCCAAGACACCCCCTCTCTCCAAAAGCACAGAACTGCCATTTCCTAGGAAAAGGGAATAATTATTAAGTCTAGCTATAGGGTTGGCTTCAGAGAGGAAGTGCAAGCCAGTGCATGTCTACTCAGAAGTAAGTCATGTTGCGCTCAATGGGGCTTGCTCCAAGGTAAGCATGTGTATAGGGTTGCAGCCTAAGGTTGCAGCCTAATGGGGCTTGCTCCAAGGTAAGCATGTGTATAGGGTTGCAACCCCATTCATATTTTCCTGAGAGTAAGACCCGTTGAACACAGTGTGACTTATTTCTAAGGGTTGCACTGAAAATTAAGCTGCAATCCAATATGGGCTTATTTGGGAGTGCGGTTTCCTTCTGATTATGCATGTCTAGGATTGCTCTCTTAGTTACTGAGTTACCTCTTACTGAGGTAAAGTAAACTGGGTTTCCAACTACGTAGTTCTTCCTAGTATGCATGAGTGTACATGAATGCCCCAATCCTACACCTGCTTTCCTAGGAGTAAGCCCCATTGCATTCAATGTAATTTTGCATGCCAAAGAGTATACAGTACTTTTTTTTCCTAGGAATGGGTGTGAAAAGGTTTCTCCAGTACTTACAGCAACTTTCTGCTTTTCTAGGTTTTATATATCAGGAAGAGAAAACGGTAAGTGCTCCTTGCTGCTGGTAAAGCAATGTTTAGAGACTGATTGTTTCTGTATTTGAAAATCTCTTGTAATGACCTCTGCACTTAGGCAGCAGATACTGAACCAAGCCAAAGATTGTACCATTAAAGCAATCTTATACATGCCTCCTCAGAAATAAGTCCCATTGAGTTCAATGAGATTTTTCTCCCAAGTACATGCGTATAGGATTTCAGCCTTAATGCAACTTTGGTGATGTGGTCCCTGCTCAGAGTACTTAAATTCTAAAATGTTGCTGAGCAAAAACTGGAACGCTGATGTTCCTGCGAGGTCCGATAACTTCACAGTGGTGGAATTTTCACTGTCTCCCCTCTGTAGACTAGAGAAGTTGCGACATCAGCTCATGCCCATGTACAACTTTGATCCTGCTGAAGAACAGGATGAGCTGGAACAAGAGCTGTTGGAGCATGGCAGAGATGCTGCTTCTTTGCAGGCTTCACAGAATAAGGTAACCCTCCCCCCAACCAAGGCATTGATAGTTTGGTATCTTAAAGGGATATTGTGATCATCTCTGCTTGCATGGCTGCAGGCTAGACCCACATCAGGTTAGAAGAAGATTTTCTGTGCTGCTTTTCCTTCCGAAGCCATGACTCTTTCCCCCTTTTTCAAAGTACATATATGGGATTGGAATTTGTGATAAATTTTAGTGCCAAAATTAAAAGGTTTCTGTAAGTGATTATGAAGGATTAGCTGAAGTTATTGCAACAATATGTGTGTGTGCACGCACGCACACACACACACAACTTTCTGATTTCAATGGGAGCTGCTTTGAGTAAGTGCACAAAGGATCGCAACCTCTAATGCTAATAAAATGAACTGTGTGGAACCTGAATGCAGGAGACACCTGGAAGATTGATTTGTTCAGCTGAACTGTTTAGATTGTAGTTGTAATGGCCCTATAATCCTTGTCCTAAATGTGTGAAACTGCTTTTATACTGCATCAGACCATTGGTTCACATAACCCAGTATTGCCTACTCTTGACTGGCAGTGGATCTCCAAGGCTTAAGATACAATTCTTCAGACATAAGTTCTTTAAGTAGAGTTTCTGGGATTGAACCTGGCATTTCATGCATGTAAAGCAGGGGTGACCAGGCCTGCAGGATCTCCTTTGGGGGGTTTGTGTGTGGTGTGTGGTGTTTTGTTTTTTGTTTTTAATTACTAGCACTCTGAGGTTCCCTAATGACAGTTGGGTGAAAAATAGTAACTCAGGCCGGCTGGATGCTCAGCCCAGGAATTAGCGATCAGCACCAGAGTTCTTTCACTCAAAAATACATGCCTGGTTCCCCTCGCCCCCCATAAAAAAAATACTTTGCAGCAACATAATTTGTGAGAGTAAAGAGTCTTTGTTGTTGCTGCTGCTGTTTCACCCTTGAGAATACTAAAACCTTGCTAATCTACTGCAAATAGCCAGCAATCATCCATTAGATCCTGACCTACCTTCTGCCTTCATTTAATGTAAAGCATGTATTGAAGTCAATATGATATAGAGTGGAACTTATATTGGCTGCAACTCTCAGAGTTCTGAAAAAATAATGTTGTGTTAAAAACTGATGAGGGAGAAACGCTTCACAAATGCTCAGAATAAATCTTTACTATTGCTCTGCATGCTTCGAATTAAGCTTTTGCATAGAAATAAAAAGGACGCGGGTGACGCTGTGGGTAAAAGCCTCAGCGCCTAGGATTTGCCGATCGAAAGGTCAGCGGTTCGAATCCCCGCGGCGGGGTGCGCTCCCGTCGTTCGGTCCCAGCGCCTGCCAACCTAGCAGTTCGAAAGCA
This sequence comes from Podarcis gaigeae, assembly GCF_964106915.1. Classification (NCBI taxonomy): domain Eukaryota; kingdom Metazoa; phylum Chordata; class Lepidosauria; order Squamata; family Lacertidae; genus Podarcis; species Podarcis gaigeae. Next base: position 73,948,637 of record NC_139679.1, on the reverse strand, counting down.
ACCCCAGGTGCAAGTAGATAAATAGGGACCGCTTACCAGCAGGAAGGTAAACGGCGTTTCCATGTGCTGCGCTGGCTCGCCAGATGCAGCTTGTCACGCTGGCCACGTGACCCGGAAGTGTCTGCGGACAGCGCTGGCTCCCGGCCTCTAGAGTGAGATGAGCGCACAACCCTAGAGTCTGGCAAGACTGGCCCGTACAGGCAGGGGTACCTTTACCTTTACCTTTATAGAAACAAGTTCCAGAACTGAGCCATGGCTTCCATAAAGAAGGAGAGGAAAGGAGAAGCGTTAGCTGGTCTCACAATGTATGTTTGTTTTTTCTTCACATTTTCTCTAAAAGCTTAGCCAGCAGGAACAGGAAGATCCGGTATGTTTCTGTGCAGGTGGCGGGAATAGAATAGAGTAGACCCTTCTCTTGTACCTGAACCTATCCTGTAATAGATCAGTAGAGAAATCCTGGTAGCTTTGAGAAATTTATCTTGGCCGTGATCAGAGCGACAAGCTCATGCCAGCAAAGAACCTGTTCACATTCACACTGATAACTAAGGAGATTACGAGCTACTGGTTCAGTGTGATGAAATCAGTTCTGCAATATTATAATTAAAAAAACAAACAAACAGCTTTTGAGGCAGTTTAGCGGGATTTTAAGCCAAAGTGGAACATGCTTAGAAATAGCAAATGGCTCTGGTAGGCTTGGAGCTGCCCCTGGCTATAGGGTGGTAGTGATTGGGTGCCACCAAGTGGGGGTTCTGAAAAGTCAGAGGAGGGTAAGGCTACCTCCTTACCCACCTGGCAGTGCCATCTCCTTGGGTCCCCTTCCTGACAACACTCCAGCGAGTCGGGTACTGCAGGGGCCTCTCCTAGTGTGATTTCCCCCCTATTCCAAGTCCAGGGCCATGACAGTAGCAGTTGCAACACCTGCATTCAATTTTTGCTTCATTTCTCCCTCCCTGCCCACCTGGCGTTTTTCTTCCCCTAACCATATTTGTTTGTGGACAACCACTTCCTGCCACCCAGGCCACCAGAGAGCAAGAGATTAGTTGTGCTAATACATGGACCTTTAAGAATCTGGCTCACTATTACTTCTGTCATAGGATTGCCTATGAGGGCAACATTTTACAGGTCCCAGAGAAGCAAATGAGGGTAAAGTACACACAAATTCCTTCTTAAATCTGTTTCCACCACCGTCTCTTTCCGATTTCTTTTTTTGTTTGTTACAGGCAAATCAAGGGGTGCTCCAGAGACCTAGTCGCCTTGTGTTCACAGATGTTGCAAACGCCATCAATGCATGAGCAGTGCTTCCTCAGTCCGAGAGGCAGGAGGGTGACACCAGCCAGCTAGCAACTTGCCGCGGACAGTGACCATTGATTCCAGCTGGGGTAGAAGGTGCCAGGAACCAATGTGAAGCCTGTCGGGAATCTGTTGCCACCAAGAAGCTACTTCACTCAGAGCTTGATTGGTAATGCCAATACCGAGCTGTGTGTGCTGAAAAGTGCAAGGTCATTTGAGATAAATTGATAAGAACATGCATTGTGACAGGCTAGAGTTAGGAATGAGAGCATCAGTTTCTAAGGCCTTCCTCCTTTGGGTTGTTTTCAGAGTATCCTAACGTCAGAATCTTGCGGGTTAACTCAATCCACTTCATGCAATAGACTCCCATTCTCAGATATGTGGGTGCATCTTTCTGGCACTGGAAGCCTGGGCAGTTGTCTCTGTCATCTGGACTCAAGCCTATATTATGATGTGCACCTGGTTGTCCCATCTCATGTTTCATGCGCATAAGAGGCTGACCTTAAGCATGAGCACAAGGTCCAGAATTTTCCTTGCGACCTTCTATTAGATTTCTCCAGTGCAGGTACTCTAGCTAGCTCACCTTGAGGACCATTCGCAAGATGATGCTGTAGAGTGTGGCTTCTAGAAGCTGGGGACTCTCCCATATCAGAAGGGCTAACTCTCCTCAGCACTTAACTAAAGGGAGAGTCTTAGAAGTAGGAGCAGCAATATGTAACTCATGGATTTTATCCCATCCTTCTTCAGCCAAAGACAGTAAGCCTTAGCTGAAGACCAGTTGCTTTTGGAAGAGTATTGTGCTCACATGCATATTCTTGCATATACTTAATCAGATATGGGTTCATGTCCATATAGAACAGTTAAAAGCCTGATCTGTGTCTGCCACAGGATCTGCATTCAAGGTTCTTTTTGCATTCTTTTGAAAATATTCAAAAACGTTACAAGAAAAGCAAAAAGTTCAGGACAGTTTTGTACATTAGGTTCTTGTTCATGGCTCTGTGTTCCATGCTGAAGATATTCGTGATAGTTACTAAATCGAAAAAATCCTACAATACAGGCAAACCTCAGTACATGTAAGTTAACACAGTTTTATTTTACACTCCTGGTAGGATGGGGAGGAGAACGTTGTTATTTATTTATATATATATTAAGATAATTTATATCCCAGCTTTCGACTAAAAATAGAATGCTCGAAGGGCTCGGGGTGTAGAACGCAGATTTTGTTTTGCCCCCCTTATTTTCAGCATAGGACCAAGGAAGAGAGGGGATTACCATTCCTCTGGAACAGCCTTTTCCAATCGGATGCCCTCCATATGTCTTGGACTACACCTCCCATCAGCCCCAGCCAGCCTGAGAGCTGATGGGAGTTGTAGTGTGAAACATCTGCAAAGCACCAGGCTGCCAAATGCTGATGTAGAACACAAGGGAACAATAGTGATGCTGATGTAAAGGGTCGTGTGCTGAGCAAAGAAGCTCCACACTGTCTTTACTGGGAGCTCAGGTTCCTTATGGTTGAACAGGGATATTTTGGGACACTGAAATTTTCTTTTAGAATTGTGAATATGATAGTTTTGTTCTCCTCCCCAGTGGTGGCTTACATACTCAGGAATTTGCAGTAGCAGCCAGGTGCTGCGTTAGGTCAGTCTTTGTGGTCTGTTTTTGTCTATGCCTGTTTCTGAAACTCTCTTGATATTTACGTATTTATTAGATTCCTATCCTATCTTTCCACCTCCATGTTCGAGGAGACAAACCAAATAGCCATTACACGAAACTGCTGTAACAAATCAGTCAACAAGCATCGAAGTAAAGTGCAGTCAAAGTACAATCAAAGGGACAGTGTTTCTTGATGGAAAATGGGAGAGCCTGGTTTGGACCCTCCTGCTGCCGGCGGTTGGTTGTGCCCTACGATGTCATTAGTGTACAAAGAGAAAAGCCGAAGCGTGGGCAGGTAAAAAGCCCTTCTGCTATCCACGATCACTGTGCAGTTCAGCATCATAGCTCCTTGTACCCCTCCAGATGTTTTTGACCACAACTCCATCAGCCCCAGCCAGCATGGCTAATGGTCAGGGAGGATGGGAGATGGAGTGAAGCGTAGAAGGGCTACTGTGCAAGTATTGACATTTGTGGGCATCTATGCACTTTAGCACAGATTCCGAAGCTAACCACAAACTACTTCTTTATGTGTGGGCTGCTTATCAGGGCAAAGGAAAGTGTAGTGCAGTATAAGTAGGATTTCATATTGAAGTGTTTGTGGGGGATGAGAGTCTCCTGGCTGTTCTTTTCTGTGCTCCCAAGGGAGCTACAGCAGCTGAAACGCACTTCCGTCACCTTCTTCGGTTTCCATTGGAAACAAAATGGGAAGCTGCGGGGGGGGGGGGGAACGTCAGAGAAAGCTCATTCCAATCCTTTAACCTACTAAACCCAGTTTCTCTTTCCTCCCTTGATAGAATTTTTTTGCTTGCGTTTCATGCAAGAGGCATGTAAAGCTGGATCCATATGATAGATTTGAGATGCTCTGCTGTCATGCAGATGAGTAAGTGGTCTGACATATGCGGAGCGGTACTGTTGATGTGTTGTCACTGAATGTGCCCCCCACCCTCGGCCTGTGCATGCAAGTATGCCACTCAGGTCTTTTCTAGACCTGAAAAACATGTGTGTAGAGGTGTATAATGCATATGACTGGCGACGTGAGTATATAGTGTCAAACTCCATGAATTAGAACTTTGCAGCCAGTGTTAAGTCTCCCTACTCCCTATGTATCTTCTTCACTTTTGGGGTGTATATTATTGCATCGGATCATGGAAACTTTCTCATTCAATGATCATTTCCTGAGGGCATTCACACAAACACCAGTAACACAATTCCCTCCACCAGTCCTACTTGACACTCCGAAAGAAAGAAAGAAAGAAAGAAAGAAAGAAAGAAAGAAAGATTCCAAGGGCTCAGCTGAATCTACAATTCACAGATAGCTTTCACTGTGACTTCAATTTCCATTGCAACCCAGATGTATAAGACAGCAACCCCGGCTGGCATCGATGACATTCAATAAGGCTATAGTTTATGAAGTATATTGAGGCATTGGAGGTTGGCAGTAAGGCCTCCAACACTGAATTATCAGGTGGTTCTTTAGCAGGCAGCAGCTGCTACTCAGAAGTCATGTACCACCCTTTGCCAACCATAAGTTTTGGACTACAATGCCCATCTACCCAGGCCAGTATATCCCCAAAACATTTGGAGGGCACCTGGTTGGCAAAGGCTGCTCTATTCTTTGCAGTACTGGGTTTCTTTTTCTCACTGACAGCATTGGCTCTTTCGCATTCTCATCACAGAAGCAAAAAAAAATAAAATAAAAAATGACTGGAAAATGAAATTTGTTTCCAAAGGCAACAATATGCTCCATGAAGTGCCATTAACTGAAATCCTTGCAATTCTCAGGCACTTGAAAACATAGAGGCTGAGTGATTAACTTACTGCATATTTGGTAGAAACGTGCACTTTGATCATAGGCTGTTTCTGAAGGGCATGCTATATATAGTATGAATGGTTCTGGAAAGGAAATGGGATATTATTACCAGTTCCTTTCTGCCCTGCATCTGGAAGGCTTTCAGTAATGTAGTGCTGATGGCTTCACTGAAAGGGCAGTGCAGGTATTTGTTAGGCTTGTGTACCGTCGTATTCTTCGAATGCAATAGCCCTTTCTTACATGGTACTTGGAAGTCTCTGCGTAATGTAGGATAACCATTGCAATATGTTCCTGTATTTGAGACGTTATTAAAATATTTATGTGAAATCAAGCGTGTGTTTTACTTGCTCTGCTTGCTGATCCCGAAGAGTATTACTTGGTAAATGGCTGTCAATGTTTTGTCTGGTATGTGACAGCTTTCGGTATTAAACTCATAGGGTGAAAAACAGTTGGTGTCCTTGCGCTTATGGGAGGACTTTTGATTTAGCAGAGATGTATGCTAATAGGAGGGGAGATAATTCTTGCTCTATTTGGGACCCACCAGGATGGGGTGGAAGGTGGCCCCCCAACCATCTGGAGGAAATTTTGAGGTGCACTAGTTGCAAGCATGTTTTTAGTCAAATTCAAAGTGCTGGCTATAAGGTCTACACCAGCAGATCTCCTAACCTGCCCCACTACTTAGATCAGCAAGGTTTGGGGAAACACAAGAAAGAGAGTCTTTTCTGTGGTGGCTCCATGGCTCTGGAACGCCTGACCAGCTGCTCTCCAGAAGGCTACCTTACTTCAGACATGTTGGAAGGCCTTGGAGTCCTGCCTGTTTTATATGGCCTATTCATAATCAATGCATTTTGGGGGCTGGTATTTTTTATTTGAACTCCCAGACTTACAGAAAATATGTTTTGGATTTTGGCCTGAGTGTTCTTTTATTGCTTTGGGAGAGAGTCTGTAGAATGTTTATTCTGAGTTCTTAAGAATGGAAGCTTGGAGAAGGCAGTCTATATACAGAATTTAAAACAAACAAATAACACTCAACAGGAAGCCTCAGCCAAAAATCAAAAATTGTAAGGCTGCAAGTCACCTCTACATGTTTCACAGGAACCATTGACTCTGTGCTGCCATAGTCATTTCTGTCTTTTGCATCCCATCTTCATCATACTTTGCCAATTCAAATAGTCAAAGCTCAGCTACTTTATGATGTGCAAATGTCCCACACTCCCACTGTGCTTATCACATCTTGTACGAAAGCACAAAGTCCAAGAGAATTAGGAACCAAAAGGTGGTGTTGGAGATACAGGCTTATTAACGGAGAAATCAAAGACCCCCGCCCCACTTCCCACCTCTAAAGGCATAATCTTCCCCCTCTTTTTTGCTCTATCAGTAGATCAGTATCAGCTGTCAAAAGCTCCCCAAAATTTTTTAGACCTCAGATGAAACAGATCCTAGCTTTTCTTCTGCATCATCTCAAGCAGTGATCTTCTGAATAAACATAAACCCAATTTTCTCAGCTGTTTCTGGCCTGCTGCATTTCAAAGACCTTATCTTCATAAGAAAGTCCAGGGATCTTTGAGGTCTATGCCCATCTGAAAATGCGGCACATCAATGAGGATAAGGCATTCAGGATTTTACAAACAGCAGTGTGTTAGGGCCATGCTGGCTGGCGATGATGTGAGTCCACAACACCTGAAGAGCAACAGCTTCCCCAACCCTGCTATAAAACTGTACAATAAACAAAAAGCTATGTATTTGGATTTCTGTTTCTTTAACCAAAGGATGGGGAAATCTGTTGCCTTCTGCATATTGTTGGACTACATTTCCACCATCCCTGATAATTGCCCTTGCTGACTGGGGCTGATGGGAGTTGGAGTCCAACATCTGGAAGGCTATAATTTAGTGACCCAGATCACCTAGCTGGTTCAGTTGGGCTGAAGAATTGCAGTGCCCCTCTCTAGATGGCGCTGCAGCACAGAAAACAACACATTAGCTCTCTCCTGAGAGCTGTGCTGGTGCTGTAGGACCTAGGCAACCCAAGTCACTTTTTCGAATCCCCTTACAGTGTGATAAATATGCAAAAATGACCTGTTCTTACAGATCAAGGACTAATCCATTTCTTGAGGAAGAGTCTTCTTACAGCATAATGCACTATCCCAAAGCTACATATGCTCACAGAAAGGTTGCAACTGTTTCCAGTAAACAAAGATTTCCTTGAGAAGCAGCAGGTACACTAGACTTGCATGGCAATCTTTGCAGTCCAAGCCATTTATGCTGAAAAGGTGAACAACAGCCCTTTATTGGACCAAAGGGATGAGAAGAACCCAAACCCAAGGGCAACTCCTGGGTTACTTTTTTCCTGATCTTCTTTGAAAAGGGGCATGTTTACCTCTTGCTTCCCTCCACATGCAGCCATAAACTATGTAAGGCCTTGCATTGACAATCATTTCTCTGGAATAACACAAACAACTTTTTCCTTGTGGCTACTGTGATATTAACCTTGCTCCAACACCAGTAGCTTAATAACTGTTGGAAGTAAATGGAGATGGATGAAATCTGTCTGAACTAGACTCAGAGAAGCTTGGATTAAAATCCTGGCTTCCCTCCCACTCCCCTGCCAATCATCCCATCCTTCCCATCACTCACCAGTTCTCCATAACACTTACCTCCTCCTTTATTTATTGTACCTGGCCAGTGCGAGTGGTGGGAGGAGCAATGGTGGGATCTAAGAAGGACAGAGGTCTGTCCCCACTGCCCCTTGCTGTATTACTATGTTGAGTACCAGTAGGAAAGCTGTGGTGGTCCTTGGGATTTGTAGTTTTCCCAAGGCTACTTCCAGGTGGCGGCGGTTGGCCTCCCTCTTCTTCTTTCTCTGAACATCTCTATTAGCTAGGCAAGAAGAGGAAAGCTGAGGCTGATGGAGCAGGTGTTTAGTAGATGGGGAAAGGTGGCGAGTCAGCATTTCCCATGGGCAAAACCCAAAATTCTATAATAAAGCATCAAGCCTCTAAGAAGTGATTCTCTACTCAACTCAGGCCTACAGATTTAAGTTTATGTTCCTAGGAATCAAACCCCAATGGACTTCTGAGTGATTGTGCGTAGGAGCCTGCTGTTATTTGCCATTCAATTTTTTCTCATTTATTAAACTTATTAAATTTATTAAACACTCTGGGAGTGTGAGCATTCATCCTGACACAGCACAAAACGGTTTTTAAAGAGCACAATGATACTTTCATTCCAGGCAAATCCTGATGAGCTCTAATCAACCTCCTTCAGCCCAAATGTACCATTTTAAAAGTGAATGTCTGAATCTTGTGAGAGATGGCCGTTAGACTGGGCAAAAATTGATATCAACAGCATGGGGGAAGAACAAGCATTGGGATTCGCTTGACACAGTTGGGGCAGAGAAGGAATTTAATATATTAAAACAAAGAGTTGGAAGGTCCCATGGTGGCCAACCAGGGGACTCTTCTTGATGGCAAGAGCAGTTTGACAATATAAACCAATTCCCTGGAGGGGTGATGGGCTCTCCATCACTGGAGGTCTTCAAACAGAGGCCATCTATTGGGGATGGTCTAGCTCTGGATTTCTGGCATCAAACAATGAGTCCCCTTCCAACTCTATGATGGTAATATATTTTACTTTAGAGACACATCAACAAGCTGTCTGCTGCTGAACCACAGCTGGAGAGGTGTCCAACGATCTACTGGGTTCTGTACTTCTGTTGATCCTGTGACATCCTTTTCCAGATGTGCCTAAAGAAAGCATGAGACAAAGAGTACATTAAAACAATAGCTTTCCCCCTAAAACTTTCCTCCTTCAGGCAACCCTTTCAACATTGAAATTTCTGCTAAGGAGGAACTCCTGTGAATGACAGAAGATTCTGGAGCAGCGGTGCATGTTATTGGGAGCACAGCCAGTTCTGATGGAATATTGCCAATAGGGCTGTGGGGCATTGCCACACTTGAACGAAATGTGTCTCCCAGCACAATGTAGTAGGGGGAAATCGGCAAAGGGACTAAAGGCCACCTTCCAGGGAAACCTTTCCACTCTTTCTGACCTCACTGCATAGGCTGCAACACCTGCACAGTTTGGCTGGCTAAGCTCCATTTATTTCAGTGGGGAAATGAGCACGGGATTACAGCTACAGCCCAAGGCAACACTCAGCATTGTCAGGCAACTGCTTTGGTCCAAATGCCCTGAAGCTACTTGGCTGGTACTTGGCCCTCTGACCCATCCATGTTCAATGACAGGAAGGTGTTGGTTGCCAGCCAGGAAGTGCAGTGCCTGCAATAGGGGTGTGTGAGAGTGTTGGAAGGGTCTCATTGGGTGGTACCCCTCAAGTTGGCCTTGACCACCTGGTTAAAAACAGATCTGTGCTGGATCAGTTGGGTTATATATCTCACTTACAATCAGCCTTTTGGCATACATCTCTCACCCATCTGGGTAGATGCTGGTGATATGTCCATTATAAAGTGCACCTTCCAAACCCCCCAAGAAAGCAGGTGCATTGCAAGCAAGCAACAGCACTGAGGTGCTCTTGCACAACAAACCTGTTTTCAACCCTCTACCCCCACCCCGCCCACAGGATTTGTCTGTGGTGAGAAAAGTACTACTAGGAAAAGCACTGGCAGCTGCCACTTGATGGTGACATTGTATAAACCCTGTGCAAAACAATCAGGGCAATTGCTCAATAAATGGGCCCATCTGGCACGGGTCATCTTTTCCCAATACTCACTCTGTTGCTTCACCCTTTTGCATCTATGTTTTATCAAATGGCACAGGACAGGAGGTGCCGCATGAATGCTGCTATCCTAAGCAGAAGGGGAAAGCACAACCCACTGCAGCCGTGGTTTTAAGTGGCACGAAGGAGCTGCCTACCATGCAAACCTGACGCAGAACTGGGCAGGAAGTGAGGCCATCACAAAGGTGTCTGTGGCTGTAGCTGACATCACCATGTGCCTTAGAGGCGGGAAATGATACGGCAGCAGAAGTCGGAGAGGAAATGGACTCAAACAAGTGAGGTTAAACACCCTGGCATTTATCAGGTGGCATCTACATCAACTTTCTTAGAAATCAAGGCAGTGCTTGTCAGTCACCAGCTTACTTCATACGTCACATGATTAAACCACCTAACAGGCAGCAGGGCAACACTTCTTCTGTCTCTCCCTTTTAACTTCAAGCCTTAACAACAACAACAAAAATTGATGAGTGGCTTCCTTCAATGCACTATTGTGCCTCCACCCCCATTTATGCGAGGGCTGATTCTCATGTTATCTGCAGAAGCCCCACTTCAATGCCACAAACCTTCTGTGGCAGGGCACGATGTATTAGAACTTGGGTTGCTCCTCCCTTGAATGCTAGGTTTCTGAAATTCTTCCTCCTGGACAACAAGCTGCAAGAGAAATGTAAGCATCTGACATGAAGGATAAGGCTATTGACAGTTACTAGCCATGATGGCTCTTTCTGCCCCTATTATGCCGCTTAGTAACAGTTGCTGAGAATGACACATGGAGAGAGAGCTGTTGCACCCAGGTTCTGCTTCTGGCTTCCCATAGCAGCCCCAAGAGGCTGGACCAGGTGGGCCTTTGGTCTGATCCACTAGGGGCTCTTCTGATGGCCCTGTGACACTGATAGGGGCTGTGACCCTGCTTGCTTTGCTTGCCAACCATCTCTACACATTGCCAAACCCTCATCCCTCCCCACTAAGCTCTCTGCTCACCAAACCCACCTACCCACCTCGCCAAAACACCACTTTCCGCACCATAGGTGCCAACTCCCTGAGGCCCTGGGCACCCACAAAATTCCCCATGAATGGGCTGGGCACCCACAAATTTTGCTGCCAGGGCCATGCACATTGTATGGCCCCGGGCACCAACACTTTGGGGCCAAGTTGGCACTCCTGTTCTGCACCCCTTTGCTTACCTGTCCTTCCAACCCCTCCTATGCTGTGCTTTAAATGCATGGTGTGGACATGACCTAGGCTTAGGTATTATGGTAAAAAACCTCTCCTTCTGCTTCAGATTCCACATTGTCTCCAGCAGTGTATCAGATATACAGTTGCAAAGCTATGTTGTGTGAGTCATGACGGAGCCTTTCCCCCTCTCTGTGTTGCTGGCAGTTTAACCACAGGCCAGCCTATGTCAGCAGGTGTCTTGCTGCTAGTCACTGTGACAGTTCTGAATACTTAGCAAACAGCCTCCTCCTGTTTGTATTTTTAGTATGGGGTATTGTTTACGATTTTTAAAACTGCAAGTTGCCTTGACCATTCCGGAATAAGAGATTTCTATGCACAGGTGATAGGAGCTAACCAATTTACTGAAATACTAGAAATGGAGGGGGGGGTGTGATACAATTTTTAATAGATTACTAGGTTCTGTTGTTGAAAAACAGCTTCCATCTCCATATAGGAGCATAGATCAATTGTCACAGAGCCCAAAGTAAAAGGACTAACACAATTAGGGCACTAACTGATGAAGAATCTTAGGGCAAGCCTGTTCATATTTACTTGGAAGCAAGTCCTACTATGTTCAGTGGAGCCTACTCCCAAATAAGTGTGTTTAGGACTGCAGCTGTTCTCTTGGTTGCTAAGGGGTGATGGTAAAAAATGGAATGTAAACCGCATGTAGATCAACACTGGGGAACCTGTGCCTTTGTGTCTTTGTGAACCAGAGCCAGTGTGGTGTAGTGGTTAAGAGTGGTAGTCTCGTAATCTGGGGAACCGGGTTCGCGTCTCCGCTCCTCCACATGCAGCTGCTGGGTGACCTTGGGCCAGTCACACTTCTTTGAAGTCTCTCAGCCCCACTCACCTCACAGAGTGTTTGTTGTGGGGGAGGAAGGGAAAGGAGAATGTTAGCCGCTTTGAGACTCCTGAAGGAGAGTGAAAGGCAGGATATCAAATTGAAACTCCTCCTCCTCCTCCTCCTCCTCCTCCTCTTCTTCTTCTTCTTCTTCTTCTTCTTCTTCTTCTTTCCAGATGTACTGGACTCTCCTTCCTTGGAGGTTTTTAAGCAGAGGTCGTATGGCCATCTGTCATGGATGCTTTAGTTGAGATTCTTGCCTTGCAGGGGATTGGACTAGATGACCCCTGGGGTGCCTTCCAACTCTACAATTCTATGATTCCATGAACATCTGGAGGGCAACATTTTCCATTAGGCTATTGGAATAGACTGGCTCCTGGTCCATCCATCAGTAGCACAGTGGCTTGCCTCAAGATTTCAGGCTCATTCTTTTCGCTGGTTGATACTAAAGTTTGTTCTCAATCATGCGAGCTGATCTCGCACATTTCATGGCATTATTGATGAGGAGCAATTTCAAATGACCCAAATATGCTGTTTGAATGGATGTGCTAGTTCGTCCTCTCCCCAGAGTTTGGTCACTTGATCCCAGGCTTCTGTGATCAGTCTTTAGGAACATCAGGTGCCACTTTTTTTTTTAATAAAAAAAGGCATTTTTGATTCCGTTTAACTTACCCATTTCCGTGGTCGACCCCTGGGCCTTTTTTCAACCGAGGTGTGTACCTGCAATAATGGAGAAACAAAAAGAACCTTCTGATTAGTCAACAGGTGGTCACTGAAGCAAAGGAATGAGAAACTCTACATTTCCCCCTCAAAGTGCAGTGCCTAAAGGACTGACTCTCTCTCTGTCTCTCTCTCTCTGTGTATGTGTGTGTGTGATTTCTTTGGAAAGAGGCCACACTGAAAGATAAACAGTGATATGTGACAGCATGAGCATTAAGAAGATGACTGGGAAACCACTGACAGAACAAACAAATTGAGGAAGCTGCCATATATAGAGTCAGGCCAATGGTCTATCTAGTTCAGTATTATTGTCTATGCTGACTGGCAGCAACTCTCAAGATTTTCCAATCAGAGGCTCCCTAGGCTCCCTTACATCTTGGCAAGGAGCTGTATCACCGCCCCCTGCCCTTTGTGGCCTTGGCAAGCAATGTTGGCTGCCCGAAGCAGCAGAGGAGCAGCTCAGGCACAGGCAGGCGTTCCAGCTCCTAGTCACTCCAAGCCAGAGTGGAGAGGTATGGTTTTTGTGTCCCTCTGTGCTTGCGCCCTTGGTGGGGCCAACCTGGCTAGCTCCTAGGTACACACCTGTTTCAGGGTCTTTGCCAGTCTTCCCTGGAAATTGAATCTATAACCCTCTAAGCAGATGCTTTACCCATGAGCTATGGGTCCTTCTCTAAGTAAGCTATTGGCAACAGAGAGGAAGGTGCTGAAGATGCTTAGGTTGATGCAGGTGGATGCCTCAAGCATCAAAACAAGACATGTCGCCCCTAGCAGAGGCTAGCCTATGCCGGGTCTTTCCTGAGCATTCATTCTGAATTCATCTTGGTTTGCTTGCACAGTGATTATGTGGCTTCCCCTTCATCATTCATCTATCCCACACTTTTCTGTGCATTTCTCTGTCACTTTCCTAACTGCAAACCCACCACCTCTTTTAAAAAGTGGATTCGTTACACAATGGCAACTGAGCTCTTTAATGCAATTTAATCCACTAGGGGGCAGCTCAAAGGAACCCGGCAGTGATTTATATTACAGTAGTGGAGAATTATGAAAAACAACTGGACAACAGCAGCTGCCCAAGGGAGACGATGTTGAGTTTGCAGCTGGTGAAATATATTTATGCAGAGGTGGTAGATAATTAAAGGAGGCTTCTAGGCTGCATGGAATTTGCATGTGAATTTAATCATTTCTAAAGCTATAGGAATGAGAGGATGCCAAATGCTTAAAGATGGGTACATATTACATCACAATTAATGCAGCATTGCTGGTGAGGTTATTCTTCAATCTTTGGCAGGAATGCCCTTGGGTTTCATTATTCTGGTCCCAAGCATACCAAAAAATAACTAAAATAATTAAATCACCTGTTCAGGCTTCCTAGTAACTGTTATTATTGAATATATAGATGGACAACATGAGAGCTTGTTGCTCTAAAGAGCTTCTGACTTGGATGTTAGCTGCAGCTGGAATTTTAATAGCTTAGCAACAGAAAACCTTGAAAAATCTGCATTTGGCTGTGTGGTATAAGAACCTATAGAATTTGGCTATCAGAGGGGGGGAATCACATACAAATTGTAAGTTTCCAGGAGGTTGGAGGATCCAGAACATTTCTATGCCATCTGGCGGGATTTTATTTCTTATGCTCGATATTCGCTTTCCACGTCCGCTCAGGAAGTATCGATTTCTTGATTTATATTGGTGTGTTACCATTTCCTTTTCTTACAATTTATTGCTTATCAGCTGTTTATAAGGTATGATGCAATGCCCAGCTAGTAATAAGGTGCTAATAATGTCAATAAAATTTTGAAAATAATAATAATAAAGATGGACACCTTCCTTCTCTCCCTTCTCAGGGGATATGGGTTGAGTGCCAATCAGCATGAAAGCTCTTTCTGTCACTGGTTCTTACCATCTGTCCACTCCCAGCACTCTGCTTTTTGCTTCCTTTTGGCCTTCCACGAGGTTTCTTTGGTGGCAATGGCCCAACAGGCTCCTGTTCAGATAGGGAAGGGACATTTACTTGTACAGTACAGAGCAAAGATCGTGTATTTCACACACATTAAAAGGGCAGCAGCAGCAGCACAAAACAAAAGCAACCAGAAATTGAACAGGAATTTTATTAACCCAGGTGCTTTTGCGCAACGAGCTCTTTATCAGGACAAACAGTAAGGAGCAGCTCATATCCACGGCAATTTCTTAGATAGATAGCTGCAAAAGGAGGGACAGTCCTAACCTACAGTAAGTCTCACTGACTTCAGTGGGGCTTACTCCCCAATTAAGTGGGGATATGGTTGCAGCCTAAGTCACACTCAGAGTAGAAATCATTTCAGTTCGCTGAGTTAATTGATTGCAGTAGGGCTACCCCAAGTACAAGGGTGCTAACTTGAGTAAAATATTGAGGGGTGGGGTAGGTAAGCCCTGCCCCACACAATTGATCAAATAATTTATTGGGCCCCCTGAAGGGACATTGGCCCCTAGGAGTTGGCTTCTATGCTCAAGTATGACTTGGATGCAGCCCTTGCATTGCGTTTGTCAGAATTCAAATCGGGCCATGCCTTAATCCAAGACAAAATGTTAAGAGTTTTTATCATATAAGCTTAAATAAATTAAAATAAAACAGGTATGTGATTATGCAAGTGTTTTCATTCTGTGGGAGAATGATGAATGCCCTCCAATGAGAAGAGAGACCTTAACATTATTATTTTTTTGAAAAAAGGAAGTAGTGGATAAATAAAACTAGTACAAACATCATTAAAGGAGAGGGAGAAAGAATAACAGTAAACGAACATGGAGTTCAAACAAATATTTACAAAGATTAGAAATTTGGCAATTGTTCCACTTAAATCATGTATAATTTTGAATAAAGATATTTCAAAGTAAAATATTTTGCATATGCCTTTGAATATGTGACATTTGTAACTCATCATGCAAAACCCAAATGATTAAGAACTCTGGAGTGTTTCAGTTTTGGCAATCCAAAATCTCATAAGCAACCAACTGTTAGCTATTCATTACCATTTCATGTTATCCATACAATTCTATGAGATAAAAAGTGACATGCACAGCGACTATAAAACACAAGTACTCATTCTTTGCCAACCATTAAATACTGTCAACCAAAGCAGTGAATTGCAAGCCAAGTTCTTGCAGTGGTGAGGTGCTTTGGAAGCCTATTAAGAATTTGCCGGTGTGGACTGAGGGCAAATGATGTAGCCATGATACTGATGCCAAGCATCTTTGGATCTGGTTAGTGCCTGGATGGGAGATTTCAAGGGAAACTGCTGTATACGGCCTTAAGTTTCATGGATATAAAGCATGGTATAAATGTTCTAGATAAAGATCTTCCAATGAGAAAAACAACACCTCATCTATCACCAGTGCCGGATTTACG
This sequence comes from Podarcis gaigeae, assembly GCF_964106915.1. Taxonomy (NCBI): domain Eukaryota; kingdom Metazoa; phylum Chordata; class Lepidosauria; order Squamata; family Lacertidae; genus Podarcis; species Podarcis gaigeae. The sequence goes on along the minus strand of NC_139679.1, from coordinate 73,932,994 downwards.
TATAAGCTAAACAAACTATAGCTTAGGGCCCTACTCTCTTGGGGGCCCCCTAAAAAATTAAAGTAAAAAAACAAACACCTGGATGTACATTTCCAAAATATAAGATAAAAAACAAATAAAATAAAACCTATATACAGCAAATGGCTTTAAATACCTATTAGGTCCATAAATTGTCATATAGCATATATTCAACACAAAAAACAGTGACAATTTGTTGTTGACAAAGGACAGCTGGACATAGCTTAGGGCCTCATCAAACCTAAATCCAGCCCTATTTTGATATTCTATTGTGCTGTACAGCAATAGGGGGACACTGTGTATATCAGGGTCAGCAAGGTTTATCTTGCCTGGGCCAGATCGGTCCTGCGGAGATCCCTCCATGGGCTGGATCACGCACACTCCTGCGATTTTTGGTATCTACATACGCAATTTTTGACGCCCTGGAAGCGAGTCCCTGCACCACGCTGTGGTGGCTTAGTGCAGTGCACAAGCAGGCGGCTCAGTTCAGGGGCGGCTCGTGGGCTGGTCAAACGACCTCCATGGGCCGCTTCTGGCCCATGGGCCTTAGGTTGCTGACCCCTGCTGTATATTCTAGGATGTTCTAACAGTGCATGAGAGTTAGATGAATTCTGCTCCATTTAGAGTATGAACTCTAGAGCATGCCCCAGAATCCTTTGCAACATGGAGCAGTTCCTTGGCAGGTATAGAAAGTGTTCCTTGGGGGAAAAAAATGAAAACCACTACTATATACTAAGTGTAGCATTGCAGCAATGCTGTCAGATATTTAAAGACTACTATCCAAATGCTGCAGGTCTATCAACTCACAAATATCGAGAGAACATTTGAGTGACCAGGAAACTTCAAGAGAGTATTTGGCATCAATATTTGCAAAAGAGAATTCTGAGGAGAATGTTGTGAGAACAACTTCATTTTCTTTCCAAGATGGGGCAAGAGCAGTGCAAATGTTATTGAGCATCACTGGTAAATTTCAGTTCCCTTTAAAAACAGGTGTATGGTGAGAAAAGAGATTTTCCAGGTCATACACGTCAGCAGATATGTCACCCTCCACCTAGAACTGAGTCATTCCATGTTGCACATCAAAATGTTTAGGGTCATTTTGGCAGTCCAGTATTATTCAGAAGTCAATCCCTAATTTTGTCTCACAGTGTTAACCCTCACAGTCTCCTCCCTTCTCAAAGTGTATCAGCAAGAAACCCAGGGATAACAGGGAGCTGGGATATAGTCCCACTCTTTCTGGTGGCACTGCCAGGGTCTTGCAGACCTGGAGTTCCTGACTGGGGGTTACTCTGACCAGCGACAAACAGCATCAAAAGTTGGTGGCACTACAGCTACCATCCATATGTTAAACTGTACAAGTTTGCTCACAAAGCAATTGCCCTGCCAACTGAGATGCATTTAAGTGCATTTCATTCTGACTGCAAGTCAGGTTAAGATGCCACCCAGACTTCCCCAACCTGGTGCCCTCTAGATGCTTTCTACCACAACTTGCACCAACCCCAGTCAGCACAAAGTCCAATTCCTGGTTTCAAGAAGGAATGGGGGTTGGAGACATCTCCAGACCTTTTGGACTTCCCTTTCTAATCTTCAGCCAATCTCTCAAGGTAAGGAGACCTCCCTGGCTACATAAGATGTGCCCCTTCACATGCCTGTGAAAGTGCCCCAGCTGTCTCAACCATACTCAGTATTAGCAGCTGATACTGAAGAAATGAATCACGCTCCTCTTTGAAGCTGTAAGATATGCTGCTAGATATGCCTTTCCCAGTTTAGCGAAGGTGAACAATCAACCAGTCACTCACTTAACAGTAGACAGGTTAATTTCTTGCCTAGTAGAATGTCTTGCCTAATAGAAAAAAGAGCCCTTGAACCCAAACATTAGAACTTTCTGGACATGCCGAACTGTTTTGAGGTGGGTCACACCTAAGTTTAGTCATTTCTTTATGTCTAAAAAACTGTCATCAGCTTCCTTCTTATAAATCTTAACATGGTGAGAAGGCAAAGCACAGAGGATGAACACTTACCCGCGGCTGCTTCCTCGGCCGTCCCCTCTTTCGTTTGGGCAGCTCGGTCGGAACAGTGGACCCTGCTCCTGCCTGCTTCTCAGTGCTGCTCATAGCGGCACTTCACCAGTCTCTGGAGATGATCAGCCAATGGTTTTTCCCACGCTGCAGCCTTTTAAAGGAACAGGAGTGAACAATCCCACTTCTGCCCTGCTTGTTCTCAGCTGTACGCTGCAGAAGGAGGAATGCAGGCACATCTGACAGAGCACTCCCCTCAAGGCTTTTAATACCCCACTGGAAGAATCTTAGGACAAAGTATCATCATGTTCTCCCACCTTTTCCTTCCATCCTCAGCGAGTCCCAAAGTCTTTATGGAGGCCCTCAACAGCTCTTATCTGTGGGTTGTGTTAGCTCCAAAGGGCTCAGGGATGTTCTCCTGCACAGCTCCCACAGAAGGCTCCACACAGCAACTAACCATAAATGATGGAGGAACCAACTGGAGGTAGCCAATTCAGTGGGGTTTATGCAGAAGAACTTTTCAGCTCTGTGCAACTCAGGCTAGTGGCCAAATATTCAACAAAAATAGGCTTCCTCCCCAAGGAAGATAGAGAAAAGCATCTGAAAGAGGAGGGTATACTAGGCAGGATCACCTGCAGCATTTTAACACTATTTCTTGTCCTTCCCTCTGTACCAAAGATTCATTAAGAGAATCATCTGAGCAGCATCAGGGCAAAGGTGACTTCCCAGTTTCTTTTAACAGGCAATCCACATGTGCATTTTAGATACAGACCCAGAAAGGTGATGAAGAAAAAGGAAGCTTACCTGTCAAGAACTTAGATAGCACAACTTGCTCTGGCCCCAGTACACTCAGACACCTAAGGAAGGGAGCAGGGAGTAGAGAAAGAGTGGTTCAGTGAGTCACCCTTTTCCTGCTCGGGGTGGGGAGGGGTGGGGAGGTGGATTGCTAGTTTTGAGAGCTACGGATGTTCATTTCAGGAGCCTCACTCTTCACAATGCCTGTCTGCAGTTCACTCCTGGTTAGTGATATGGAAAGCAGGTTGAGTGCTGCTGTCTACATTCTAGTGATGGCAGTCTTGAGCTGTGGCAGCAAGTGAAACTTGAAAACGTTCACTTTTTAACTCAGCTAGACTCAGACAGGGAGGGAACCCCCACCAACCCAACCAGAAAGCACTGGTTCTCTCAGCTTCCCCATTTACTACAAATAAAACCAGTTTCCTAAAGAGCGAGCAAGAGGGATCTGAACAGAGAGGACATAACGTTTTTACGCAGCAGCAGCGAAAAGAGGGTGATTCCAAGCATCGTGACCTTGTTTCTCTAAAACTTCTTTCCCATATGAAGAAATGAAACGTACACTGGGTTTGAGATGAGGCAGAGTGGTTCTAGGTCTGCATGCAAAACTCTTTGGGGCTTTTGTCATACGTCAGCCTTCACAGTGACACACAGGACTGGAAACTAACCCAGATTAGAATTAAGTAAGCACAGCTAGGGATTTAAACTAAGGTCAGGCCTGCAACACAGATGCCTGAGTTTCTAGTCAGCCACTGATGTGAGCAAGTAGAAGCACAAGAAAGAGAGCACTCACTTCTCCCCAAAGAGCATGTGAAACTGTCTTATACTGAGTAAGACTAGTTAAACCTGCAGTCCTCTCTCCAGGGACTCAATCAGAGGTCATTTGCTACAGGAGGCTTTCCACTGTAGAAGCCAGGAATTGAACCTGGGAACTTCTAATACAAAGCTTGTGCTCTTCCACTGAGCCATGAAAGGTCATTCCTTAAGAGAAAAGTCCTGCCTTTTAGTTTTTTGGATGGACCTGCTTACAAAGTGCAAGGACAACATCTGTTATCCTAGGTAAATGTAGTCTTACTCACATGCTCTTTGGGGAGAAGCGAGTGCTCTCTTTCTTGTAAAGGGATCCCTGACCATTAGGTCCAGTTGTGACCGACTCTGGGGTTGCGGTGCTCATCTCGCTTTATTGGCCGAGGGAGCTGGCATACAGCTTCCGGGTCATGTGACCAGCATGACTAAGCCACTTCTGGCGAACCAGAGCAGCGCATGGAAATGCCGTTTACCTTCCCTCCGGAGCGGTACCTATTTATCTACTTGCACTTTGACGTGCTTTCGAACTGCTAGGTTGGCAGGAGCAGGGGCCGAGCAACGGGAGCTCACCCTGTCGCGGGGATTCAAACTGCTGACCTTCTGATCGGCAAGCCCAAGGCTCAGTGGTTTAACCTATAGCACCACCCACGTTATCCCAGCATGTACCAAATAGCTACACATCACTGCTAATATTTCACCCCTAAGTCTATTGATGATGTTTTACTCTGTTAAAGAGTGAGGCCGTAAGTAGACTTGCTTTCCCCTAAGAGAGGAAATAGATGCCCTGCTTAGGATCCGCTGGATCCAGATGCAGACAAAAAGAAAGAGTCAGTAAGTGTGTGTGAAACATATGAATTCTTCACCCCAAAGCAGAAAGATCTGCCTTATAGATCTGGGGTTCTCAGCAACAGCAGGGGAGTGAATCTGGTTTAAGTGTTAACAGCATATAAAAACCTACAGTGTTGAAAAAATAGTCTCACCCAGCAGGAGCTGAGGAGGGTGGGAAAGCCACTCAAAGTCACACAGGCGGGAAGTCATCTATCTTTGTGAAATACAACAGTTAAGACACTTAGATGGGTCCTTCCAAACTCAGTGTGGTCTTTATTTCATTCCACATCCTCAGCAAAAACCAACAACCCTGTGGCCTGTGGTAGTAGGATTTCCAGTCTTTGCAGACTGTACTGGAAACAATGACGGCTTCCTGATTTCACTCACACCAAGTGATTTATGGCTGCACACCACATTTTGCAGAAGAGAATGTTTTCAAGTTATTACTCTCTGAACCTGTGCAGATAAGGAATGCAAAGAGGACCTCTCCAGAACACAGAAAGCCAGGTGCAGAGGCTAGATTAGCTAGGCTAGATGAATATATGTATCTGGAGATGCTGGTAGACAGGGTGAACATGGAGCCAGAGGCAGCGCTACTCATGTACCCAGTTACCCCAGGTTCTCATGGGGTTAATATTCTCTCTCTCTCTCCACTCATATCGAGACTTATTTGGTCACTCAAATGAAATTAATCTTGTGATGTGAATCAGAATCCCTGTATCAGCACTCATCATATCACAAACATCTTTTCAAAATACTCTTATTCTGGGAGATCCCACACACACTATAATATGAATCCTTGCCTTGCTGAGGTCCCACAGCAAAGCTCGCAAAACTCTTTGCAAAGAATGTATCATTGAGGGGCTCTAAGGGTGTGGGAGCCCCCTTCTTTATTAAATAGACCTTCTGTTACATCCACATGACCAAATTAAACACCCTCTCCCTCAACATTAACAAACCAACTAAGAAATCTAAATTAGAAGAAATCATTTGAATCACTTTCTGCAGACAGTTTTGGGGGACTGATTACGACTTGCAACTGCTCTGTTTCATGGAACACAGATTTCTTTTGAGCTTTAGACATTTTCTAGATTGCACGTTTGCCAGATTCAACTAACCGGTCCTGCTGGTGGAAGCCAACTGGCACAATGGGGAGTCTGCCCCTCTTCCCTAATTGCTCCCTCGCCAATTGGCTCAGGGGGTCAGGAGAATCCCCAGAGCAGTATGCAAAGAGAGGAGAAGGGAGATTGTTCCATCGGGCTGTTCTCAAATGGCTCAAATGGCTGAATAGGTATAATACAGGATAGGGTTCCTGTCTCTGTTGACAGCTGTGTAGATAGAAGAAGGTTAGATATGTCATGAGTGCTGAATTTCCCCTTTCTACATAACTTTTAAAGGGGCAGCAATCCTGACCTCCTTTGCATCCTATTCTTTCTTCTTCTGGGATGTTCTTTCTTCTTCTGGGCATGCTGCCGATCTCAGTGATCACGGGTAGGAGGAGGAGTTACGCTAAGACTAGACCATGTCATTACAGAGGGGCAGGTTTAGTCGTTGTCTGAGGACTATTCCTGCCTCCGGGTCTGGTCCTGACCGGATGGATACTAGAATCAGCAAGGGATACCCACATGACCTGAAGGTGCTGCTGTGCAATGCCAGGTCAATGATTCATAAGACCACTGCCATCCATGACTTGATCATGGATGGAGGACTTGACCGGGCATGTGTAACAGGGACTTGGTTGGATGAAACAGATGGGCCTGTCCTTGCCGCTGCTTGTCCACCAGGTTTCTCTTATGCACAGCAACCCAGGTCATGTGGGCGGGGAGGGGGGGTTGCAGTGATTTTTAGGAAGTCATTAGTTTGTATCAGGCGTCCTATTGGGAAGACCCAGTTTTCCGAGTGCATGTTCTGGAAGTTGGACAATAGGGGCAGTACAGGATTCCTTTTGGTGTACCGACCTCCCCGCTGCACCAAGGATTCCCTGCCCGAGCTGCTTCAGGTCGTGGCGGATGTTCTCCTGGAGACACCTAGCTTGGTCGTCCTAGGGGATTTTAACATCCATGCCGACACGACCTTACAAGGGGCCGCTCGGGACTTCGTGAAAAGCATGGCCTCCATGGGGCTGTCCCTGAATAAGTCTGGCCCAACCCATAGCCGCGGACATGCCTTGGACCTGGTGTTTACCTCTATGGATGTTGGTGAGCTGACACTAAGTAAAAGCAAAACAAAAGAAGTGCCATGGTCAGATCACTTCCTGGTGCAACTGGACTTCTCTGCGACCCATCCCCTCTGCAGGGAGGTGGGACCAATTCGGATGGTCCGCCCCCGCCACTTAATGGATCCAAATGGTTTCCAGAGAGTGGTAGGGGATGCTTTATCCCATGTTGATGGCCTTTCAGCTGATTCCCTGGTGGCCCGCTGGAATGTGGAGTTAACCAGGGCTATTGACTGTTTGGCTCAAAAGTGCCCTCTCCGATTGCATGGAGCCCGGAGAGCCCCGTGGTTTTCCACAGATCTGAGGGCAATGAAACAATCGTTGAGACGGCTAGAGCACCGGTGGCGGATAACTCATTCCCAATCTGACTGGACACAGGTTAGAGCTCAACGTTGAGCCTACCAAGTGGCGATAGCGACGGCGAAGAAGAATTTCTTCACCGCCTCTATTGCATCTGCAGAAAACAGCAGCGGGAGACTTTTTCAGGTGGTTCACAATTTAGCGGAACCACCTGCAACATCGGGTCCCAGTACGGGCCACATGTTCTCCTGCAATGATTTTGCAAAGTTTTTTGCAGATAAAATTGCTCAGATTTGGGAAGAAGTAGACTCCACCGTGGGAGCAGGGCCGGGGCGGGAGAGTGCTAGAGTTCTGTCTAGTCAAGTTGAGTGGGATCAATTCCAATCTGTTACCTCCGAGGATGTGGACAGGCTGCTTGGACGAGTGAAACCAACCACCTGTCTCCTGGATCCTTGCCCATCCTGGCTTATAAAAGCTAGCTAGGAAGGACTGGGCGATGGGCTTCGTGGGGTGGTGAATGCTTCCCTCCATGAGGGAGCCTTCCCAGACCCGCTGAAAGAGGCGGTTATTAAACCGCTTCTTAAAAAACCATCTTTAGATGCGGCCACGATGGCCAACTATCGCCCAGTCTCAAATCTTCCATTCTTGGGCAAGGTGATTGAGCAAGCGGTTGCCGAACAACTCCAGGCACGCCTGGAAGAAGCGGACCATTTGGATCCCTTCCAGTCGGGATTCAGGCCTCATCATGGGACTGAAACTGCCTTGGTCGCACTGGTTGATGATCTCCGGCGGGCTAGGGACAAAGGTGAGAGCTGTTTCCTAGTTCTGCTGGATCTCTCAGCGGCGTTTGATACCATCGACCATAGCATCCTTCTGGACCGTCTTGAGGGGCTGTGAGCTGGGGGCACTGTAATACAGTGGTTCCGCTCCTTCCTCCTGGGCCGTGTTCAGAAAGTGGTGGTGGGGGATGAGTGTTTGGACCCCTGGGCTCTCACTTGTGGGGTGCCTCAGGGTTCTGTCCTCTCCCCCATGCTTTTCAACATTTACATGCAGCCGCTGGGAGAGATCATCAGGAGGTTTGGGCTGGGTGTTCATCAGTATGTGGATGATACCCAGCTCTACCTCTCTTTTAAATCAGAACCAGTGAGGGCAGTGAAGGTCCTTTGTGAGTGTCTGGAGGCGGTTGGAGGATGGATGGCGGCTAACAGATTGAGGTTGAATCCTGGCAAGACAGAAGTACTGTTTTTGGGGGACAGGAGGCGGGCAGGTGTGGAGGATTCCCTGGTCCTGGGGTAACTGTGCCCCTGAAGGACCAGGTGCGCAGCCTGGGAGTCATTTTGGACTCACAGCTGTCCATGGAGGCACAGGTCAAATCTGTGTCCAGGGCAGCTGTTTACCAGCTCCATCTGGTACGTAGGCTGAGACCCTATCTGCCTGCGGACAGTCTCGCCAGAGTGGTGCATGCTCTGGTTATCTCCCGCTTGCACTACTATAATGCACTCTACGTGGGGCTACCTTTGAAGGTGACTTGGAAACTACAACTAATCCAGAATGCGGCAGCTAGACTGGTGACTGGGGGCGGCCGCCGAGACCATATAACACCAGTCTTGAAAGACCTACATTGGCTCCCAGCACCGAGGGCCAGCACCGAGGGCCTTCTGGCGGTTCCCTCATTGCGAGAAGCAAAGCTACAGGGAACCAGTCAGGGGGCCTTCTCGGTAGTGGCACCCACCCTGTGGAACACCCTTCCAGCAGATGTCAAAACGATAAACAACTACCTGACATTCAGAAGACATCTTCAGGGAAGTTTTTAACGTGTGATTTTTTAACTGTATTTTTGGTTTCTATGGAAGCCGCCCAGAGTGGCTGGGGAGGCCCAGCCAGATGGGCGGGGTATAAATAAATTATTATTATTATTATTATTATTATTATTATTATTATTATTATTATTATTATTTATTATTATTGCGTCCCCCCAAATCCCTGCCTTTCATATGCTATACAGTGCTATACATATGCTATTACCTCAGGTTAAGTACTTAATTCGTTCTGGAGGTTTGTTCTTAACCTGAAGCACCAATTTAGCTAATGGGGCCTCCTGCTGCTGCCCTGCCGCCGGAGCATGATTTCTGTTCTCATCCTGAAGCAAAGTTCTTAACCTGAGGTACTATTTCTGGGTTAGCGGAGTCTGTAACCTGAAACGTATGTAACCTGAAGCGTATGTAACCCGAGGTACCACTGTAATGTTTTTGCTTATCCGTTCAGAATGTTTTGGGACAAACTGATCAGAGCAAAGAGTTGACAAGATTTTTCTTTGCTATCTGCATTTGCAACTATGAGAATGGGCACATCAAAAATTACCGTATTTTTTGCTCTATAAGACTCACTTTTTCCCTCTTAAAAATTAAGGGGAAATGTGTGTGTGTCTTATGGAGCGAATGCAGGCTGCGCAGCTATCCCAGAAGCCAGAACAGCAAGAGGGATGGCTGCTTTCACTGCGCAGCGATCCCTCTTGCTGTTCTGGCTTTTGAGATTCAGAATATTTTTTTTCTTGTTTTCCTCCTCCCAAAACTAGGTGCGTCTTGTGGTCTGGTGCATCTTATAGAGTGAAAAATACGGTAAATGGTTACATTCTAAGGTGCAGGAGTGGGGAAACTCTGGTGTTGGGACTCCAGTTCCCATCAGCCCTAGCCAGCACTGCCAATGATCATGTATGATGGGAGCCAGAGTCCAGCAACAGATGGAGGGTTAAAGGTCTCCCATCCTTCCTCTGTGGGTTTAAACTGTTTTGTGGCATCTGACTGAGAGCCCAGATGAAGGTGAATTTTCCAATTATGTATTGAATGAGGTTTGCAGGAAAAGTTAATTCTATTGTAGAAAATGGAAATAAGGAATAAATTCCTGATAGCTGAAGAGATTCCAGATAGCTTGTGGCAGCAATTATGGTAGGCATATATGAAATCATCCTTGTGTATCAATTTATTGGGGAATTACTATACATTGTTAACATGCTGGTTTGTAAGACGAAGGAGATGAAAATAGTGGTGCTGGCTCTTCTTGTGGATGACATAATCAAGAAAGTGGGAATCAGGTTTTCTAGATGAGAATTATTGCAAAACATTCCAAGACAGCAAGGATCTTTGCTCCATTACACCCTCAAAATATAATTTTTGGATGTTTTAATGAGTTAGGTATGAAACAGGAAACAGTTTCACTAAGTAACAGCAGCAATATGTTTAATTGCTCATTACTGGGGAAGAAAGAGGTGCCATCTATTCATGTGTGTGGAAATAAGTGGTGGCGCATGATTAGTTGTTTCAAGTTAACTCATTATGTTTGGTATAGAGAAAAATAAAGAAGATTAGAAATTGGCATTTGCTTAACAAGTTTTTTCCGTATTGGAGTAAAAATAGTGGTAATGTGGATAATGAAGATGAACTAAATGTACTGAATTGAATTATATTGAGGAAATAAGAGTTGAATATTTGCCAAACTGATATATTTATTACTGACACTGTATATTCATTATTTTGTATGCAATATACCATTTTCCCCCAGTGCATTTATTAAAGAAAAATGAAGGTTTGGGGATGGAAGATCTGATCCCTATCTTTAGGGTAAGATGGAATAGTTCACCTCCAAATGATGTGATTTTCAAATGGGAATTTGTTCTGTTGAGGTATGAGGAAAGGGAAAATTGGGGTATTGTTGTTTATTTTAAGCATTTTTCAACCCTCATTTTCAGTCAACCAACTTTACAGATGAAATCCACCAAATTACAATAAATAATGAAATTCCAAGGAACTAAAATAACATGATGCTGGATTCTGTGGACATGAGTAAGTCAGCACAGATGTTGCTGACACAAATAGGAGCCAACTCCTAGGGTCCAAGGCCCCTTCGGCCCTCGCAATAAAATATTTTGAAAGGGTATCCCCTCCCCAGTTAATAGGCATTGCCGTTCAAATGGTGTGCGTGTGCCACATTTTGTGTGGAAGAACACATCCATGAGACTCTATCCTGCTGTTTAATACCCAAATTCTTCCCCATGCAGCACATTGAGGCGTCACTCCTGATGGTTGTTAAGTTGCCCACAACTCACTTCCACAAAGCAGTGTGCTCAACACACAAGCCTGGTAGACTTTTATCATGAAACGTAGTGTAAAATTGACTTACAAAAATCTTAAATGCAAGAGTGACTCATGGAAGAAGAAAACAAAAGTAAAAGGCAAACAAAATACTGATTTCTGATTTTTTTTTAATTCGGGATGAGGGGGTGGATGGAATAGCCAACAAACATTATAGCAGTGAATGAAATACTCCAATTATCCATGGGGTGGTGCCCTTCCATCACATATATTAGAGGGGTTTTCTGTCTCTGCACTTTCCACTCAATAGTGACAAATGTAAACACAACCATGTCATCTTTACATTCCCCTGGTGAAAGTGGCTGTATTTTGCAATGGGGTTAATTTATTCCTAGGGTTCCTGTCTGGTTGAGTTTTAAAATGGCATAGCTTTTATTATTATTTTAATTATGTGCAATCCACATCTGGGTGGTGATTTGGTATATATTTAGTGAACGAGCACATACAAATGGGTAATAGTCTTCTTTTTTCTATGATGACCCTTGCTGAAATATTCACAGAATATCCTGAGCACAGATAACTGGGCTGCTGGGGGATGGTTAGTATTCACAGGTATTTCTCATATCTTGACCACAGCATCCATTGACAAGATACATAGAACATGTGCTCTCTATAATATTGGACGTGCACCCTGAATGTTCCCCCTATCCCAGGAGGGGGGAAAGCAGCAGGAGCAGAAGAAAGTTGATTCACAAAACCGCTCCCACACCTGTGTTCACCTGATTGTGTCTGAAGTGCAGGGGCGGCGGGGCGGAATCACACTGCAATTCAAAGGAAGGGTACATGTCTTTTTGTAAGGGAATGCAATGTATGATGCAGAGCCAAACACCTCCTATGGTAACTCATATGATTACTGTCAGATCTAGTCCCTGGCCTTCAGAAACTGTCCAAATACTCAGTACCTTCAGACTGTTACCCATCGTGCTTGGGCACTGCCAATGGTTAGAAGGAAGTATGGCTGCATGCTCCCTGGCACATGAAGCATGTTCCTCAGCCTTTTGATACCAATAGCCATGGGGATTTCATTTCCAGCATCTGCCCTGGCTCTTCATCCTCCTGGGCAAATTGTTTACACTGTAAAGCTTTGGCCTAATGATGCAGTCTGACCCCACTTTCCCTGTTGGTCTACACCCCAGTACTACCTTGATGGCCATGTGTGGGCCAATTTCACATGCACCCATTTGAGGGATGAGATAGGAGGAGACGTTTGTGCATACTGTCCAATCAGGGACAGCAGTGCTTATTGAAGGTAGATAATCCCTCTCCTAAGACTCAGCTACAGGGCCGGATTTAGGTTTGATGAGGCTCTAAGCTACTGAAGGTAATGGGGCCCTTTCTACGTCCAGCTATCCTTTGTCAACAACAATTTGTGGCTGTTTTTTGTGTTGAATATATGCTATATGGTAGTTTATGGACCTAATCCAAACCCATTTGCACATAACAAAATATGTATTTTATCAAAGTAATTGTTGAACTGAAATACAATTAAGAAGAAGTATATTAATTGTGAATAGCTTGTTTAGCTTATACTTAAATCCAGCACTGCTCAGCTCTCAGTGAAGTGACAGCCCACCTGCCCACCTGACCTCTTTCATGTCCTCTGTTCTGTCACGTAGCATGAGTTCGCTAATGGGTTCTATTTGGCCTTGCCATTAAATAAATTACAAGTGGCAGGTTCAGTGCAGGTAGGGGGAAAATACAGAAGCATCAGAATGGTGGAAGAATATTTGCACACTGTTTACTGGCTTGGGGGCATTTGGGGATAGGGAGCTAGTCCTCAAACCTTATTGGCATGGGACTGATGACTGGAACGCAGGTGGTGCTGTGGTCTAAATGACAGAGCCTAGGGCTTGCTGATAAGGTCGGCGGTTCAAACCCCCACGATGGGGTGAGCTCCTGTTGCTCGGTCCCTGCTCCTGCCAACCTAGCAGTTCGAAAGCATGTCAAAGTGCACGTAGATAAATAGGTACCACCTGGGTGGGAAGGTAATCTGTGTTTCCATGCGCTGCTCTGGTTCACCAGAAGCGGCTTAGTCATGCTGGCCACATGACCCGGAAGCTGTACGCTGGCTCCCTTGGCCAGTAAAGCCAGGTGAGTGTCACAACCCCAGAGTTGTCCGTGACTGGACCTAATGGTCAGGGGTCCCTTTACCTTTACTGGCTTGGGGAGATTTGGGGGCAGGGAGCTGGTCCTCAAAGCTTATTGGCAGTGGTGGACTTCGGGCTTCAGCAGTGCCCTGTGCAACACCAAAATTCTGTCACTCAACTTCTGTTGTTCATCATTTTTGTGGCATCCCCTGTAATATCCTCTTGGCTTGGTGCCCAGTGCAGGTGAACCAGTCATGCTCCCCTAAATCTGCATCTGCTGTTGATGCTGGTGGGACATCCGCCCACACCTTTAGGTGCTGTGATCTAGTGCTTGAAGCCAGGGTGGATTCGAGAAACAAGCCTAGTTCTCACCTTCGTGATAAGTTGTTTGCTTTATCTTGTAGTTAAGCTGCAAATCAGACAAGCAATACAATGAAGTTGCGATTCTAATTCCACCTTCATTCCAAGGACAAGCCTTGCCTCACCTTTTGAATAGTCCACTGGTGTACAACCTGCTCCCTGTCTTCTGGATTAAGCCTTGGTCACACCTTCAGCCTCTTAGAGTTGACACCTTGCCCTGGAAAAGAAAATATATATACTCATTTACACAGGCTTGTGATGCCCCTGAGATGAGGAGACCTACTTGGCATGCTAGTATGGGATTTGCTTCAGCTGCAGGTGTTGATCTGGCTTTGCCCCAAGGTGCTTGGCACCAGCATCCTGTTCATGCAGGGTTTGTGGAGGAGGTTTTGCAGCCAGTGGCGTGTGCTTAATCCCCAATGAAGGCTTCCAGCTGGGGCCCAGTGGAATGATGGTTCTAAACAGTGCTGGGATATAATCCTTCTCCATGTCACTCCTTCTGCATACTAGTTTGCACAGAGTCCAGCAACAGAATGAAGATTTTATGTTTGCTCCATAAAAGCTGTGCGAACAAGTCTAGCACCTGCACAGATGGCGGACCTTGTAAATATAGCTTATTTGAAAACAGCTGCATTGGCCATCCATGTACAATTCAAGATGCTGGCTTTCACTTATAAAACCTTGCAGAGACTGGGGCCTGAATTCTATTTTTAAAATGTTGATTATGGTTTTTTTTTTTGTGGGGATGGGCAACTTTCAATAACTCCTGAACCACCATAACAAACACTTTATATTGAGCTGTACGTTTTAAAGAATAAAATAAAACTAGACAAATCAGAGCCACAAACTGTCGGTTGTGGCGCCCTCCCTGTGGAACGCCCTCCCACCAGATGTCAAAGAGAACAACAGCTACCAGACTTTTAGAAGACATCTGAAGGCAGCCCTGTTTAGGGAAGCTTTTAATGTTTGATGTATCACAGTATTTTAATATTCTTTTGGAAGCCGCCCAGAGTGGCTGGGGAAGCCCAGCCAGATGGGCGGGGTATAAATAATAATAATAAATTATTATTATTATTATTATTATTATTATTATTATTATTATTATGTGTATTCATAATACAGTGGTACCTTGGTTCTCAAGCGCCTTGGTACTCAAATGCCTTGGCTCTCAAACGCTGAAAACCTGGAAGTTAGTCTTCCGGTTTTCGAATGTTTTTCAGAAGCCGAACATCCGATGCGGTTGTCAGCTATTGTTTCCAGGGTGCCTGCACCAATCAGAAGTTGCGCCTTGGTTTTTGAACATTTCAGAAGTCAAACAGACTACTGGAACAGATTAAGTTTGGCGCCTTTGTTTTTGCTATTTATTTTGCTTTTGTGTTTTTGAGGCTTAATTTGTTTTTGTGACTATGTGGAACCCAGTTCAGCTACTGATTGATTGATTGTGTGACTGCAGAAACGGGTAAAAGCCCCTCATCCAAACAATGACTATCATCAGTGCAGGTAAGAAAAAAATAATAATTTAATTTTTATCATCTACAATACTGTCTTATTTATTTTATAGTACAGTACATTGATTAATGCTTTCATTTTATGAATCAATGGTCTTGTTAGATAGTAAAATTCATGTTAAATTGCTGTTTTAGGGGTTGTTTTTAAAAGTCTGGAACCGATTAATCCATTTTGCATTACTTTCTATGGGTAAACACACCTTCGTTTTAGAACGCTTTGGTCTTGGAACGGACTTCCAGAATGGATTAAGTTTGAGAACCAAGGTACCACTGTACCTTGGCAAGTAGGATACTTTAGGCTGAAGCTTTCTTCAATTGGGGGTGAGGTTGACTGAGAATAGGAGAGGAATATTTTTCCTTTTTTAAAGTCGTGCAGTTAGCAGCAAGTTGACATGCAGACATTTACAAGGTGAAACTGCTCCTGGCACGGCAAATCAGTGCTGGATTAAAGCTTTGCCTAGTAGATGTCCATCAAGTCACTGTTTAAGAAACAGGAGCGGGGCCATTAAAAATGTAAGGCGACCTTCTTCTACACATTTTGGGATGCCAGAGATGCTGCAGAGCTGTTCTGAAGAGTGTTTTGCCCCAGCATGTTCCAAGGGGACCCCTGGAATCAGAGCAGATCCCTCTGGAGATTGGCAGAACAACCCCACATTCGCTTTGCACGTGACTGGGAGCGGGGTGGAGAAATGTCACCCAGGGCCAGATTAAGACATTTAGAGGCCCTCAGCTCTGGAAATATGATGGTACCAGCCATACGTAATTCAAAATAAAGATGACACTAAACCATAAAATAAAAAATATTTTTTTTTTGAACTGACACCAAGCTTACATGTATGCTGAAAATACAAAAGCTTCTTTTGAAATTTTCTGATTGCAAAATTCTGGATAAGTTCATCAAACTGACTTGAAACTTCTGAAACTTCTGTTTCAGTGTATCTGAAGAAGTGTGCATGCACACGAAAGCTCATACCAAGAACTGACTTAGTTGGTCTTTAAGGTGCTACTGGAAGGAATTTTTTTGTTTTGACTATGGCAGACCAACACGGCTACCTATCTGTGACTTGGCGAAGCATTTCCGCTTCCATGAACAGGAGGGAAAGTGAATCAAGTCTGTCCTGACACATTGTTGTTCTCCGAGGATTATTATTTCTTCTACTTCTACTTCTACTTCTACTTCTACTTCTACTTCTACTTCTTCTTTTCAGCTCAGAAAAAAGAGGGCTGTGTGGAATATTTAGTAAGCATCAATGCTAGGAAAGTATGTAGTGTGGTCTCTGCATATGGACATACACATTGTATTCTGTCTTTCACAATTGTGTCATATAGCTCAATGTGACTGCATTTTTCTTTATTTCATTAGATTTTGGGCACATGTAACAGCAGAACTGCTATACTGCTCTACAGAAATTCCTGTTCAAGACAAGAGCGTATGAGTCAGCTAGCTTTTGAGGACCTTGTGCATATTGTTCATCAGATAAGTCTATATTGTTTAGAAAAGAATCTACTTGATACTTCTTTGTATGCTTCACCATATTATCCATACTTTAGCTTCAGGTGTGTCAAATATGGTGTAGTCAGTATACACATAATTTATCTCTGAGATTCAATGCTGTTTCTGGTGCGCTGCCATCATTTGCATTTTTTCCTGATTCGCTTGTAGGACTAGTCAATAACAGGAAGATTGCTTTTTGATATGTCTTCAAATCTTTTGAGATCGTTCCTCAAAGTGTGCAAGTGCTCTGCTAATGACTGGCAGAGGTCTGCACATGTTTGCAAGTCCAATTCTTCTTCTCGGAGAGCTTGTCTTGTGCAATAAAAGCACAGCAGAATTTCAGTCCATGGGGTCAACATGAACACAAACTAGCTCTTGCATCTTGTTTGCAGTGCTTTCCGCCTCTCATACAGTTTCTCCCTCTTGTAATTGATCTTCAGCTATACTATCTAATGCACCCACAATCTTTGAGTAGGACTGCACTTGTTGCCATGTGCCTCCCAGAGAGAGATTTCAACCCTGAAGTAGAGTGTAAGGAAATTTAACAAACTCTTTATTTTCCCTGTGGTGGCTTCTTCAGTGCTTTTCAAATGAAATCCTTTCACATCTATCACATCACATCTCTTTCTTCCATTGAAGTCAATAGGGAGGGTTTTTGGCATGCTGGGTCTGGGGACAGCTGTGCTATCCACACTTCCTGTGTTGCCCATGCCCTGTGCATGACTCTGCCCCATTCCAGCCATTCTGTCATGTTGCTTGGCCAGTGGAACATCTACACTGGCATCAGCATGTTCTGACACCTTAGCTGTTTTGGTGGCAGAGTACCTGGTGTTTCACTCATGTGGCAGTGGTTTCACTGAATGCTATGGCACCTCAGCTAGGTCATCTAGAATACAGGACTGTGCCTTATGCCTTCTAGTTGCTAAGGACAAAATACACTAGGGACTTACACTCTATAATTCATCAGATTATGCTAATACCTTGGAGGCCAAAGTCCGTGAATTGATGTTGTTGTTCATGCCTGCTAATAGTTTAGGAAGCTGCTGCATCTCTGCCAAAGAGAAGGGATCTGTGACTCTTCTTGGTTCTTGTTTGCTAGTGAAGCCAGTGGATGCATCTGGAATTCTGAATTGCCACAGTTAGCGCATTGACCTTGCCTGACAAGGTTCTACTATAATCTCCTGTTTGATGGGCATCAGCTGTACTGGATTGAATGGCTTTAGAGTAGGGCTCCTAAAACTTTTTAAACAGGGGGCCAGTTCACTGTCCCTCAGACACTGTTGGGAGCCGGTCTATAGTTTGAAAAAATATATGAACAAATTCCTATGCACACTGCACATATTTTATTTGTGGTGCACAAAAAACAGGAAAAACAATACAATATTTAAAATGAAGAACGATTTTGCCCCAAGCAAGCTTGCTTGCAAGGGGTGTGTATGTGTTGCTCTCTGTCCTCTTCTTTATAATGTAATAAATGATTTAGTTGCCCCTTTCCGCTCTCAGGGAAATCTCTTCCTATACCCCAGGTATTCCCCCAGGTTGGATTTCTCCAACAACCCCACATAATCCCAAGGATCCCTCTGCATTTCTGGACTAGTGAGCTCTCCTTAAAAATAGAACATCGGCCAGGAGCATCGTGGAAAAGGAATGAATTTCACCAGAATGAGTTCTGAGGGTCTCTTTTGACAAGCATTCCCTGCAAGGAGCCGGCACTCCTCGCGTGACAGCGCGCACCACAGCCGCCCCATTTACCGAAGTGGCTGGGGGGGGGGCAGGCGCGACATCTGGCTTGCGCTTTAAGGACAAAGGGATGAGGATGCACGATCGCTTAGGGCCGACCACTCAATCAACCCCTTACCTGCTCCTGTGAGATCAACGAGGCCTGCAAGAGGGGTGGGGAACTGTCTCTGCCAGGTTTCCCACCTTGGGATCATAGCATGGAAGGGGCGCCATGGAGGGATGAGCCTCTGGTCCTTCGCCTCCCCTGCTGGCAAAGTAGTGAGTGGGTGGGGGTAGGATGTCTTCTCCCACCACCCTCCCACCACACCAGGCAAGGAGGAGCTCTCCTCTCCCCTCACCCCAACGGCCCGTCTGCCCAGGAGATGGAGAGCGGCATGGGAGGCACCAGGCAGGTTTGCTTCAGCGACGATTGGCTAGGTCACTGTTGGGATCCCTCCACTTGGAGCTGCTCATTGGCGCAGTTAATGGGTCTTGGCATAGCACGGTTGCAGCAGGCACGATGGCTGGGGCGCTGCTGCTCCCTCTTTTCCCTATGGGTGAAGCCATAAACGCTGTACTTCCTTTCGCCATAGACCTGTTAGACAGCGGCGGGTTCTGCAATTGCCGGGCGGGCCGGGTTCAGGACCCTGGTGGGCCGCATGTGGACTGCAGTCCATGGTTTGAGGACCCCTG
Source organism: Podarcis gaigeae (assembly GCF_964106915.1). Classification (NCBI taxonomy): domain Eukaryota; kingdom Metazoa; phylum Chordata; class Lepidosauria; order Squamata; family Lacertidae; genus Podarcis; species Podarcis gaigeae. The sequence goes on along the minus strand of NC_139679.1, from coordinate 73,914,006 downwards.
CTTTAGAGTAATGGATGAGAGAGGCACTAGGGAGATTCCCCCCTTTTCCTTTCAGTGGGCTGAGGAGGGGGAGGGAAAGAAAGGAAAAGATTATGTTATGGAAGGATGAGCAGGAATCATGCTTCTAAGGTCTGTGTCCTACAATGGGCTGGAAGGAGAATAACAGCACGCTGGTAAAAGAATGCATGGGTGAACTTTAGCAGTGCTGTGAAGGCTTTGTTTGCTCTGGGCTGACAATGGCTGCCACCGATGCTATCATAATAAGCAAGCCAAGGTTACTGTCTTAAAATAAATTGCCAAAGTTATTACTGCAACAACCGCAGTTAAATATAGAAGAGCCATAAAAAGTTGCAATTAAATAAAATTACCTTTAAACAGCTATTTCAGAGCTAGTCACATGAAGGCAGGATGAGAGACAGGCGTGCTGTTGTCTTCAACATAGATCTTCTCAGTGGGGAATTTCCACCAGATCCGTTGACAGCACTAGGCAACAAACATATTATTGTTTTTAAAATGCCATCCAGTTCTTGAGAACAAACACTCTCAGGGTGGCTAAGAATAGTACAAAAAACAAAAAACAAACCTGGTTCAAATGATAAGACGACCAAGGTTAAATTAAAACAGCAGAAGTTGTAAAACACAACTATGTTATCACCAAATTCAGTGAATATTTAAAAATGCCTTGCGGGTGGGAACTATTCGCCAAGCACTAGAAAGACATAAGTAGAAGCATCAGACCCTCCCTGGAGAAAGGATCCAATAAAGAGGACACATCTCACCAGTCACTAAATTTAAGAAGAGATGAAGCTCCTTGGCAGATTACTTGCTCTGCAGGTAGAAGGTCCTATTTTCAGCTCCTAGTATCTCCAGGTATGGCAAGGAAGACTTCTATCTGAAACCCTAGAGAGCCACTACCAGTGAATTATAGACAACAATGAGCTAGATAGATCTGTATAAAACAGACCCCAATGATGCTAAGGAATAAAGTTTTCCATCTTCTGAAATCCACCAGAGTTCTAAGCTGCCAATGGAGCCTCTGCAAGGACAGCAGTCTCCCTGCTGCAGACGTTCTTCCTTCAGTGCACATAGGGAGGTGGGGTTGGGCACAGAGATGCAACAGAGAGGGCAGAGCCAGCCAGTGTAACCCCTCTCTTACCCCACACAATTTTGACGAGTGCCCAAACCAAACATTGCCAGCATACCCATAAGAAGACTTGTGGCAACATGTGCTGAATATAAGGTTCTTTTTATTAAATGCAACAGTCTGGAAGGTCTGCAACCATTCAAACTGATTAATCAAATCACAGCAGCCCAGGGAAGAGAGGTTAAGTGGTGAAGGATTAAGTGTCTCCCCTCTGCTGGGGCTCAGTCTGTGGCCATTCACCAAATGGTTGGAAGTAAATTCTCGCTCCTTGCTATGTGAACCTTGGGTATGTGAACCTGACATGCACACTGTGGCCTTGTTGTCTGAGGTCCACCAAGGTGCTCATGCAAAGCCTAAAGGGCACCCCCAAGCACCACCCAAGCCAAAGGCTGTGGGAGGGGATGGAGAAGGGTTCTTAACTCAACAGTGTCTTCTCGGTAGTGGCGCCCACCCTGTGGAATGCCCTCCCATCAGATGTCAAGGAAATAAACAACTATCTGACTTTTAGAAGACACCTGAAGGCAGCCCTGTTTAGGGAAGTTTTTAATGTTTGATCTTTTACCGTGTTTTTAATATTCTGTTTTTAATATTCTGTTGTACAGAGAGGCTGGGGAAACCCAGCCAGATGGGCGGGGTATGTATGTATGTATGTATGTATGTATAAATATATAAATATAACAGTGCCTCAGGTTTAACCAACTGGTTTGTCCAAATTACCTCACTTGCCTAGACTAAACTAGTTCAACACTAGGTATGTTATTCTAAAGCCAATTAGACAATGTGAAGTAGGAGAGAAAGAGGAGTCCTTTAAAAACCCTGTAAAAGACAACTAGCCAAGCCCACATTATACAGGGAAGGAGGGCGCTTCAAATGAAGAAAGAGGAAGAAGTTGAGACGGAACCAACTTAAGAAGCCAATCTACTGCCCAGTCGCCATTGGGAGCATGAGCCCCATGGCACCTCCCAGTAACCCCTTCCCTGGGCAAAACCAGACAAGGCTTCCCAATGGGTGCTGGGTGAGTGTGCTTGTGGCAAATTTTAAAGGCAATTGGGCACTGTGAGGTAGGCATGCCAATCATTTTTAGGACAAGAATGCAGTCTTGTGAATGCGCCTCCCTGTGTTGCTAAAACAGACAAAACAGTATGAAGGTACTTTTCACAAGACCTCTTTATCCTGCAAACACTTTATCCTGCAAACACCTCTAGGTGGCTTTCTGACTAGGAACATGGTTGTGTGAATCAGTACATACTGACTTTTTTTAAAAAAAAGAAAAGAAAGCTCAGACATTTCTTCCCTCCTTGTGAGGGAGGCTCAGAGAGGAAAAATGTATAAAACTGCCCATTTTAGCACATTTCATAGCAGTGCTAATTACACAGTTTGAAAGCCTTTGCTCTGGCGCATTCCGAAGCCTAATTACAGCATGTGTGGAAAAGCACTTTTCATCAGAGTTGATTTTTGCCACCTTTAAATCTGGGACAAAACTCAACCTCTTGCCCACAGATTCCCGCGACTTCAGACAATCCCCCCTCGTATGCCCTTCATTCCATAATGACAGCTGTGTTAAACTTGCTGATATCGCCATTGTTAATGCTCCGTATATACGGATCTGACATCTCCTGCAGGGCCCAAGTCCTGCTGCTGGTTACCCCTCATTACAAAGCTGAATTCCCCTTTACCCTGTGCAGCCTGTTTTGTTATGAGACGTTCCGTGCCTGGGAAAGGGAGCTCAATCTTGAGGGGGTTTCATTTTTCATTCCCCCCCCCCATTGTCTCTTTATTAGACTGACCCCTTGTGAACTCAGCTGCTCTTGCTCTCCTGTGGTGCCAATTGTAAAATTAATATTGACTTGAAAATCTGGGCACCACTTTCTGGATTTAGAGCTGCTGTTTGGAGTTAATAGGAATGCAACAGTGTTTCACACCCTCCGCCAGCTATTCAGTGACTTTAAATGCTTGCAGATCATTTATAACTGCAGTGATTAACTCTTAATAGGCTCCAGGGTTTTAGGATGCACAGGCGCTTCCCCCAGAGAGCTCTTTTCAGAGACTCTCAGGTTCAAGGTCAGGATCCTGTTGACGTTCCTTAAAGAGGTTCTGGCAGTTACTCTTGCCATCATTCCTTGGCAAGGCTCTGTGGAGATGCCTTTTGTGAAGCCTGCCAGGGGGGAAAAGAGAGGTATCAGGCAATCTTTGGGGATACTAGGGTTTGAGAAGCCCTAGTCGCATCGAGCTACCATTTGGCTTTGCCACCTCCTTTGGGCCAGATTGTAAGAGCCCTTGCACTACCCAGAAAAGCTCTGCTGGATGGCATAGCAAGGATGCAATGGAGGCAGCAAAGTATGCCTTCTTCACTGCCACTAGGTAGTATCAACGATGAGCCCTCACCAGTGTTCAATTGCATTTGTCTGATGTTTTCCTCCACTCATGTTTGAGCCATCTATTTTATCACCCTAAACTCTGGAGTATACCAGGGAGCTAAGCAGGCCCCACGAAGCAGGCAAGGATGCTCAGGGAAGATCATGTCAGCGGCCCAAGCCATTCAGATGTTCCAGAGATCAGCCAGGGCTTTGACAGGGCACCAGTCATATCAGCCAGAAAATGCCCCAGAGCCTTCTGGAAATGCATTGGATAAACCAGCCCGTGAGGGTCCAACAAAAACCCTGAATTTAAAAAACACACAAGTTAAAAACAATTTAAACCATTTTAATCAATTGGGGCAATAATAACAAAACCTGCTAACCAATACCCCAACCCAAGAGTCTGTTTGGCAGCTTCCGCTTTTGTAGCTGAGGTCAGTCAGGGCTCCACCCTCCCAGGCCAGGTAGAAAAGGCCTGCAAGGCAGGGAGCAGGTCCCCCAGACTCACAGCCAAGATGGACTTACGCCATAAGCTCTCATGGACTACGGTCCACCTTACCAGATGCATGAAGCGTGATCTTGACTTGCAGGTATGGATATACATAGCTGGGTGAGGGGGACTGCACAGTTTGAGGCCAGAGGGTTATCCTGACAGTTATTCTGATGCTGGTACTTCGTAAATATTCATCAGCAATACAGGCTGCACTCTTCAGCCTTTCAATGTGACATTCATGTTTTGTGAATAGTCAGCTTTAATCCTAACATGTGACCTGTCCCACACCATAGGTTTTATTCTCGTTTAGTAACCAACTTTTACTTAAATAACTATGTATCCTATATACTCAACATTACCTATCTTAAGTTCAAAACCATTAAATATATTTTATATCCTTGTGAGACGTTGCTGCTGGGATGACACGTGAGATTGGGTCAAGGGGTGTTGACTACCACATTAAGTGGTCATATCTTTTCTGGTTGGTATCTGATGAATACAATCAGCCTTAATTCATATTTCATGTAGATTTTTTTCTTCTTCTGTTAATTTAGATACAGCATGTCTGTATTTGCTGATAGTTTTCTAATTGTGGGGCTTAGAATCTTAATGAAGAATGGTCACTGATTGCTTCCATTTATCATGTTTTCCATCTAATCAGAAGTGTAAGGAGAGCATATTATTCAGGAGACTCTCTGTGGCAGAAACCAAGGTGGAACCCAATGTGAGATACTTAAAAGAATTTTAGTGTATGTGAGAAGATGGGATTGATTCCTTAAAAGACTACTGAGGTGATTGGGGCTATTTCTTTCTCTTCATGATGCCTCTCCAGGTAAAATGCCTGAATATCACCTAAGCAGAACCTTAGCTTTGAAATTATTCTTCAGTTCCTAATGTGATCATTGAGAGACATTTCACAACTCTTCTTTTGTCATTGAAACCATCATTTATAAAGTGCCTACAGTCTCTTAAGTGTTGTGTTAAGGAATAACAACATAGGCTTCGCTAACAGGCTTATGGTTCAAAAGGAATAGAAGAAGAGGAAAAACAAGCAAATACTGGTACTCATTGTTAAAGTTGCATAAAGTCACAACTGTTGTTGCAAGCGGGACCCACAGCAACATGTTGCAGGGTGGTGCTATCCTGTTCAGGATGCCAGCCAGCCAACCATGCCTTCTTTCAGGCTACTCCATTCCATTCCACAGTCAAGTTAGCATGCCCTGGCCATTAAGTGCACAGTCTTCACTGGGTGTTTTGTGGTTATTTTCCCTAAAGCTTTTTTTTTTTTTTGTACTCCTTGTTTCTTGGTAGCCCCATTTTGGCTGCATAGCCACCAGCCATTCTGTGCTACCAGCTCTCTATTGATGCATTGCCTGTGCTCTCCATTTCACTCTGGAGCACCACGTTTGTGTTTACTGCTTGCTAATGGTGTGCAGCGTTCTAAACAATTCAGTTTGTTTAATGGTAGCAGATTCACCAACACAATTGCAAGTGCAAGGTATCCAAAAAGCCTTAGCTATTTCAAATGAGCAAACAGCTGTGCCACGTGAGGGGAATGGCTTCAAAGAGACAAAGGTACTATTTCCTGCCCCATTAGTCAATTTAATATTAATGATGTTGCAGAAATGACCATTTTAGTAAAGAGCATTGTCCAAGGGAAAGGTGGGAGTCTCGGTCTAACGTGTGAGCTTTCCTCGCTTTTGGACCCATGGAAGAATTCAGGCCTTTTTCGCAGCACTTTCACAAATGCAACAGTAAAATGGAGACAGCTGCATCAATAGGAGACTTCCAGGAACCAAACCTCAAACCACAAAAGCATATTAAAGAAATGAAAGAGGGATCAGGTAACCTGCTTTGTCAGAAGTCTTGATTTGAATTTGATGGGGTTGGCAGAGCTATTGGTGAAAGTAGAACAAAGAGCCATGAGGTGGTTGAACATTTTCTATTTCCTTCCCTAGCTTTTCCTTCCTTGTGCATGTTATGTTGGCAATCTATTAACAGTCCAATGGTCACAGTTATATTCTGTGCATATCGCTCCCATGATGAGCAGAAAGCCAGCAGATCCTTTATGTCTCAAAGGCACATAAATCGGAAATCATTTCACTAGGGTTTAAATCTTCTGATTTATTTATTGCTTTCCCTCCTTGTCAATGAGTGATCACAAATTTAAATGTTGGAAATGAATTAACGGGTGCAAGTGTGCCATAAATATCTCACCTCCCTCAACCAGAGATGTGGCAACTTTATCTGTGGAACTGTCATACCAAGAGAGCCTAGATATATGAGTGTTTTATCTCCCAATAAAGGCCGTGCAAATGGTAGCCTCCTGTTATCTCTAAGCAGCCTGTTGACTCACTATTATTTATTTATAAAAAATTTCCGATTGCCTTGCTACCCAATAGGAAATCAAGGTCACAATTCTTAATAAGAACACAATTAAAAAATGAATGAATAAATAGATAAACAAATAAAAAAATACAAAGCCAGTGGATTTTAGCAATAGCTGCAGTGTTAACATATGAATCTTGGATGTAATAATAATAATAAATCAGTCCTTAAAAAACATTAGGATATCTATCTCCCTAGCCTCTCTAGACTCCATCTCTGGTTCCCCCCACCTTTAGTCTTCATGTTTGTTCTGTTACTCAGATAACCCTTTATCTCAGGTGAGGGGAACCTTTTGCTCTCCAGTTGTTGCTTAAATTCCTACCATCCCTGGTCGTTGGCCATGCTTGCTAGGACTGATGGGAGTTCGAGTTCAGCAACATCTAGACAACCAAAAGTTCCTTGACCCCTGCCTTATCTCTACTGAATTCTGTGACAAATGTGCATAAGGTTTTTACTCTCCAATGAATTCACACCAGAGGTGGACCAGTTGTCAGTAGACCACATAGCATGGCTAGCTGGCTTCAGGAGGGTGAGTGGGGAGAATGCGTGGCAACTCCACCATGTACCTCTGAATCCATGGAGAAGATCAGCAATGCGGGAGGACTGATGCAGACAAGCTCCAGTTCTGCCTTTTATCTTTCATCAGCTTGGGTGGACTTTATGATGTTCAACGATATGGGAAAAGGTCATGCTAACAATGTAGTTCTTGCAAGGGGACACCAACTGACAAGCTGGAAGCATGACCTTCAGGCCTAATGTTGCCCAGGGAACTCATTTACACATGCAGCAAATACTAACAGTTGGTGGTTAACGTAGCCAGGTTCCCTTGTAGCCAGGGGTTGATGCAAACACATTTCAAGCCCTGGTTTCTAAATTTGATTGCGACAGCAATCCTGGATATGTTAACCATGCTTGTAGCACTGTGTATGTCAGGGGTTGGGGACCTTTTTCAGGCCAAGGACCGCCTTCCCTTGTGGGTCATCTTCTGGAGGTTGCATGTCAGTGTTGGGTTGGTGCCAGAGGCCAAAGTGGGTGGAGCAGCAAAGGCAACTATTGCTTTGTACAGTAGAGATCCAGCTACACAAAAGTCAGCTTCAATATACTCCTCCCACCCACAGCACTTCATCGTCCATCTGCATAAGCAAGAGGCATTATAACACTGCAAGGACACATTTAAGCCAGGCAACAGCACTCAAGGAGAGATCAGAGCAGGGCTAGGGAAGGATGTAGAGTTGGGGAAGGAGCTGGGGCCTGGGAAGAGTCTCCAGAGCTGGATAGGGAGCTTGTGGGGGACACATTTTGCCTGCAGGTCTGAGGTTCCTTGTATCTGGCATACATAATGCTTAATCCAGGCTAAGATGAACAAGGGAATTTATACTGTGATGTGAGGGAGCATGCATTCCAGGGCTATTGCTCCTATGGTAAAAGAATATCAAACAGTACTGTTGGGTAATGGAGGATTAATATTTGGAGAAGGAGCCATCTGCATCCTTGTTCACCTGCAACCATGGTTTGCAAGGAACAACAGCAATGCCTGCACTGGACTTTTAGTTTCTTTTCCATAACTCAAACCATGCTAGTAGCAATTCTGAACCGCAACAACAATGTGGGGCTAACCTTGTTTCACTTTAGTTCTTCCCCATATTCATATTCTGCTTTCAATCGATTGTTAATGAATGTTTTTCTTTATTCCAGTGTATGCCAATTTAAAACTGCCTATTTGTGAAGCTAAGCTATACACACAAACAAATGCAATCTGACTGGGAGGCAGGAAGCCTGGGTTTCAAACTAACCAAGCAGCACCTTAGATGACACCAACTTTCAAGTAATTTGAGCTAAATTCTGAGCCTGTAGCTTTAAGACACTGTTGCACAATACTAATTTTCAATTTGTGGTAAATAAATTGAGCAACAATTTCCTCTCCAGCTCCCAGGCTGCATCGTGCTGTAACCAGGATTTGACAGGTTTCACAGAGTCACGTAGCCCTCGGAATTTGCATCTTATTCCCTGAAAGATTCAAGCCTAACAAAAATAAATGCTAATGCAGGAGACCGTGTTTGGATTGGTGAAGCAGATAATCTAAGATTAATTTCATCTGACAATTAGAAAAAGCAACCGTACAATTGCAGTGTCAAACTCTGGTGCAGGGCTAGTAGCTCTGAGCTAAACCAGAGATGCAACTTAATGCGTGTGCCTCTATGAACACACGTGTTTCTTGGCACCTCCAAGCATCTGCCCAGGGGAGGACCAGTTCCAGACAGAGGAGCAGGACCATGGACAGCTCAGGGTTATGAGCAAGAATTCCATGCTACAGTGCAGAGCAGCCAAGATAGGAAATTGCTCTGGATTTAACTGCGGTCTTAACTCAGCCTTCCCTCACCTAGTGTCCTCCAAATTATAGCCAGATTTGACCAATTGCGGCAATGGTGGAGGTGGTGGGTGGAATCTGGGCTTCAACCAGGTCAGGTTGGGCCTCCTGGAGCCATCCCTTAGGGTGTGTAAATAGGGGTGAATGCCTCAAGTCTCATGCTATGCACCTGGCACCAACACATATGGCTAGCAGTCCCTCTGCTTGGCTGGCCCTGCCACCTCCTGCTAACCAGTGAGGCTGTCCATCTCTATCCTCCAGTAAGGAAAACAGGGAGAGAGAAGGCAGAGGACCAGAAGCAAAAGCAAAATGAAAGCGGGGAGGAGAGAGGTCACATCTGCTAAAGCACAGCAAAATGACAAGAGGGGAGGAGCTACCATCATAATCCTGTAGAACAGGGAGAACGGCAGAGGCAAGGAGGATTTTAACTGCACACATACAACATGTGTGCATTTAAAGCACGCTTCCCTCCCAAAGAATCCTGGGAACTGTAGTTCACCCCCCACAGAGCTTTGATTCTGAGCAACCTGAACAAAATACAGTTCCCAGAATTCTTTTGGGCAGGGGAAGTGTGCTTTAAATGTGTGGTATGTATGGAATCACAAAGGTAATGGGATGGTGGGGGGGGCACACAGAGTGGTTTGCCCCAGGCCCCTTACTACTCTAGGGAAGCCCTGATTGTGGATCAGGCACAGTTGAAGATCATGGCTTGGAAATCTTGGAGGAAAGGATCTACATTTGTTCCTTCTCCCCCCTCCAACAAACAAACAACCCCCCCAAAAAAACCTGCCTTTAGAAGTGACCTACAAATGAAAAATTGATGTTGGAGCCTGATAGAGATACTTGTCCTTCCCATGTTTAACTTCAGTGTCACATTAGCTCAGCTCGCTGTCAAAACAAGTTCCGTTTTGCTGCTGTCAGCACAGTGGGTTTAACGTAGCTTAAGAAAAACATCTCACAGTATTCTTTATACTTCATACATCATCTCCAACAAGCCTGATAGCAGAAAACAAGCTGCTACTGTGCAGATCATTACTGGTGATCATGTACACAGGCAGGCCTGATGTTGGAAGAATAATGCCTGATTTCTTAAGGTCCATTTTTACCTGCACAAATAAGCAATGAAAAACTGTTATTGGGTTGGGTGTAAGTGGCATATGTGAAATGTACAGAACTCACGTCGGGGGGGGGGGGGGAATGAGCCCAGAATTTCAGTGTTGAGAAGAAAATTGCACCAGAAAAGCAGCTTTTGAACGTTGCCACTTCTCTGCTCAGCAGAATGGATTTCAGGCCATACAAGTCAGCTTCCTATTGGACAGATTAGTGATGCACACAGTATCTTTCTCTGTAAGATTTTTATTTTGTAAAAAACAACACACACACACACACACACACACACACAGTTTACATCAGTTCTGGAACTGAGATGTCACAAACAGTATGCTGAGAACTCCTGTAGAAGCAATCCCATTTTATGCTCAGATCCAGAGACTTAAGGGAGAGTGAGTGCAAGAGAGAGGGAGAGAGAATCAACATAGGTTCTGAATCATTTTTATAATGTAGGGACATCTCTATTGAAATAACAAAGAAAAATAAATTACTTTCATGCAAAGAATAATAATTGCATAAGAGGACGTGGGTGGCGCTGTGATTTAAACCACTGTGCTGCTTGGGCTTGCTGATTGGAAGGTCGGCGGTTCAAACCGCCACGACGGGGTGAGCTCCCATTGTTCAGTCCCAGCTCCTACCAACCTAGCCAGTTCGAAAGCACGTCAAAGTGCAAGTAGATAATTAGGTACCACTCCAGCGGGAAGGTAAATGGCATTTCCGTGTGCTGCTCTGGCTTTGCCAGAAGTGGCTTAGTCATGCTGGCCACATGACCCGGAAAAACTGTCTCTGGAGTGGACAAACGCCGGCTCCCTCTGCCTGTAAAGCGAGATGAGCCTCGCAACCCCAGAGTCGTTCATGACTGGACTTAAATGCCAGGGGTCCCTTTACCGTTAACATACTGGCACTGCTGCAGGTGCCACACAATACTCATTCCACATTTGTAAGAAATCAAACTTTCACTGTGGCAGCTCCCATGCTTTGGAACTCCCTGCTTATTGACATCAGCAAAATAAGTGCCTTTCCTGTAGTCCTAGGCTTTATTTCACCTGGTTCAAAGACCCAGTTTGGCACCCTCCCCATGTGCATTTGCACACACACAGGCTGGGACCTCAATGGCACCCCTCTGGAGGCTTCACCCAGGACATATAAAACCCCAGCTAGCCAACCTCCCCACCCCCATAGCTGCAGCTCTGCTTTGACGCACCTAAAGCAAGCTAGAGTGCAAAATCCAAGGACAGAATTCTATTTTGACGCTCAAGCGATGGGCGTCTATGAAAAAAATCCAGCCCCTCTCCCTTTTAATACACAGCCATAGATCCTTCTGTTAGCCATGAGGGTATAAACTATAGTTCTGACATTACACTTTCATGAGCCAACGATGCTAAATGAATACTAAGTATTAGCTGTATGTGCAGTTCTAGAGGGTGTAAGCCATAGATTTTGAAAGTAATATAAGGAGCAGTCCCTGGATGGAACAAAAAGAGAACGCCGTAGACTTAACACTGCACAGGTTATTATAAAGTAGAGGATTGCTAATAAACATGAATGATTTATCATATCAGCTCATCTCAATCAATTTGTATCTCCCTCTGAAACTTGGTGGTTAAATAGAGGCAATAAATCATTCCATTTGACTCTATTCTCCTGCTCTGATCAAGCCCCATTTCTATAAACTTTATTTCTTTCTGCAATCATTTGTGCCAGTGGAGTGCTTTGAGGAACTAGCAGTTAAGTTCATTTCAAAGGAATGGCCTTGTCCTAAATGATTGCTTGGATGAAAGGCCCTTGATTGCCCATTCCCCAGAACACCTTTGTTGGCTTCAGCTTTGACCATTAGATCTAACGGCTGCAGACAATAGAATCTCAACTCAGGAGAATTGTCCAAGACCATGGTTCCACAATGCAGGAGAACGGCCTGGGACCATAAAGAACTGCCCAAGACTGTAGGCAGGACAGCTATTTCCAGTAACCCATGCCTCCATCTTCTTATATCCATTTTCCAATCTTAATGGCACAGTGCAAAACAATTAGAAGATCTGGGTGGGAGAAATAACAAAACGACTTCTGGCAATCTATCTAGGAAAGATGTTTCAGCTGGGCCTTCTCAGAATTTTACCTTTTTGTTCTCCCCTGCCATTGGTTATTTCCAAACCTATCTCATAACTTCACCCGCATGGAAAACTGTATCTAGCCATTTGTTAGTGTTGAACAATTGATTGTACGGTTCTTGTCACTCTCAACCCCTCCTTATGCGTTATCTCCCGGAAAAAAGCTGCCACTGAAACTTAGGTGGCATTTTACACATTGTCAACCTGACAAGGGTGCGCACTAATCTATACAACCAGCCTCTAAAGAAATGCTAATTTATCCAGCGGAACAGACAAGGGCAACTCCATTCAGTTCTCACCTCTTAGCAGCACATACAACTATTTCTTAATGGATTTCCTGTACTCACCTCTTGCCAAACATGCTCCTGTTCCGTCTAAGCAAAACACATGCAGCGGCTGAGGTGTTTTCCTCAGATACTCATCAGCAGGCATTTTCCCACCTTTATTTTAAACTGTTAAATCTGTGCCTTGGTCTGTTTTGATCACTTCAGGAAGCATTTAAAAAGAGTTAGAAGGATGCCGAAGATGCTGCAGAGTGCAATTTACACCCACATATGTGGCCGCTCTCTGCAACACTCAGGTTTCAGGGAGGGGTTTAATGAAGGGCTAATTAAACACACACACACGCGCGCACACACACACACACACACACACACACACACTGCTAAAACATGTTCTGTAGCCCCCAACTCTCTGTCTCTTCATGCACCTTCCTTAGTACGATATGCAGTTATCCATGTTCCTTCCCACTCCATTAGTAAGTCCTGCAGCCATCCCACTCCATTAGATCTTCACAAAGCATATAGCTAATCTGCAGAATCCATAGCTGATGTGATGATGGCCTCTAGCTTAGATGTGTTTACAATTCATGGAGGATGGGTGTGTCTATGGCTACCATTCATGATGGCTTCACTATACGCAATCTCCAGGTTCCATTCCTCTCGGTACCAGTTGCTGGGGAGGGGCACCAAACTGGGGAGGGCTGTTGCTTTCACAGCCTGGGTGGTGGAACGCCTCCCCTTTCAGCAACTCAGCAGCAGGGCAGGCATTCTGCAGAGCTTTGCCGCAGTGGAGCAGGGCAGTGGAACAGGGGTGCCACCCCTTGCAGGGTGCCAGCTGAGGCAGTCAACTCACCCCACCTCATGGGCGTGCCAGTTCTGCTCCTGCTCCTTTATGCCCACAGGCATTTCAGCTCTTCTGAAAAGTGCCTTTGCATGAAGAAGGATGAACTTCTATCACGCTTAGGTTGCCAGCCCACGAGTGGAAGTGGAGCCTCCATTTTTCAGTGCAGGAAGGCCTCTGAACCCATTCTGAACCTTAGTGGCCACAGTAAGTGAGGGAGGAAGACTGTGAAATGACACAGAGGTCCAGGACACGAGGTACAGAAGCAGCAGCCTTACTTGTTTTCTTGGTTTAAAGAATAGTATGATGAACTTCATCTCTGGGCAAAGACCTGACAACCCTACTTAAAGATGAAAAGGGTAGACTGAATATAATTTTTCCTGAAGCCAGCTTTTCTGCAGCTCATTTCCCAAGCACCTCAGATCAGATTTGTTTCACTGTTTGGATTTCTGAGGTTGTGTGTGTGAGAGAGAGAGACAATCTCTGGAGGCATCAGAGATGGCAAATGTTCTGCATTACTAAAACTAAAAGTGTGATTAGATGTATTAACACAAGTTAAAAACCACCATACTTACCCAGCCGTTTGGATGTTTCTCTAAATTTTGCTTTTCCGATACTGTAAAAGTTTGCCGTCTTCTCCCTCAAGCCTTTCCGTTATCCATTGTAGAATTGCTCCCATGCCTTCTTTGAATGAATGTCCTGATCAACACTGGCTGTGCTTCAGAATCTGTTGATCTTCTCTGAAAACAAAAGTTCTGGAGCACCATGGATTTCCTCCACTATCAAACTTCTCAATACAGTGGTACCTCGGGCTAAGAATTTAATTCGTTCTGGAGGTCCATTCTTAACCTGAAACTGTTCTTAAAGGTACCACTTTAGCTTAATGGGGCCTCCTGCTGCCGCTGCACCGCCAGAGCACGATTTCTGTTCTCATCCTGAAGCAAATTTCTTAACCTGAGGTACTATTTCTAGGTTAGCAGAGGCTGTAACCTGAAGCATCTGTAACCTGAAGCGTCTGTAACCCAAGGTACCACTGTATTAGGATCAGGATTAGTTTCATCAGCATATCAGTACGGTAGAGATTGCTTAAGTAGTTTGATAACGATGACCCTCAGCTCAGTCTATATAAGGTAAAATCAGAAACGTGTCTTGGATTTACTAAAAAAGAAAGAAAGAAAAGAAAACAGCAAGCTGATCTCATCCACTTGGTACTTCGATATGAGAAATAATGTCTTACAGCACAATTCTAACCATGCATACTCAGAAGTAAGTTCTACTTACTTCAGTGGGGCTTGCTCCCAGGTAAGTAGGTTTGGGATTGCAGCCTTGCTGTGTGAGCATACAACGGCTATCGCTGTGCATAAACTCCCCTGACAAAGAAGTCAGCATGGGGTCAGCTTACCGGCTATGCACTAATTTACCCACTTCTCTATTTTTCAGCTACTTGAGACAGAACCTCTTAAAAAGCCCAATTACATAGACATGTTCTGGATGCATAGGAACAAAATGTGAAAGTAGGGAGGGCATGCCTCTTTTGTTTAATAATGTCCAGCTAAGGTGTGGGGAAGTAGGGAACGGGCGGCCTTAAAAAAATACCCGAGAACCCTTCACCCTGGCCTCGTTCTACTTCCTTATCTCCTCCTCTTGCTCAGGAACATGGACTCTGAAGAGGCAACCTGGCAGGAGCCGCAGAAGGAAAGGGAGGTCCCTTGCCTCCACTATCAGTCTCTCTCTGTGACCCTGGAGGAACCGATTGCTGCAGTGGAGAGGCTGGAGGCAGCCGATAAGCCTCGGCAGGGCGATAGGCATCGGCTGCCTGGTTATCAAGGGAGAACAAATACCAAATAGATTTTGATTTGCTCGTTACAGCTTTTTCATTTATCCAAGGAAAAAGAAAAGATGGAAAGGGAGGTGGTGCGGGAGAGCTTTATCCTACACACACACACACACACACACACACACACACACACACAGGTTTGTGACGTCAGATCTCTTTGGTGATAGACTCTTAGGGCGAGTGGTTATCCCACATGAAGGCTTTCAAGGAGGCTGCTGCCGCTGCCACCACCACCAATAAAGGTGTTTGTGGCAGGCAGCAGCTGCCCAGAGCGTTCATTCTAAAACCAAAGCTGCTTGTGAGGAGGCTGTCAGTCCGAGGAGTGTGGCAGTGGGAAGGAAAGAGGCACGTTTGCCACCCAACGCACACTGCATGCTGCACCCAAGTTACATAGAAGGGTCGGTTAATGTGTGCCCCTCCCCCCGATTTGCTGAACTCCAGTTTTCCTGAAAGTTGGCTATGCTGACTGGAGATGAAGGGAGCTGGAGTACAACCGGAAGGCACTAGGTCTCCCATTCCTGTTAGACATGGTGGAGTAGCGGGCAACTTGCTGCACTTCAACTACGCCAGAAAACCAGATTCAAAGGCTGCTGAGCCATGAAGCTCATTGAGTGACTCTGAGTTAATCTCCATCTCATAGCCTGGCCTACCTCCCAAGGTTGTTGTGATTATACTGTTGTTGTTGTGGATCTATCTGCCTTGCCATAAGCTCCTTATGGGCCCTGAGCTCATTGCAGGAATGGTGGGGTAAAATTATGCATTAATGTAAGCAAATCAGAGCAAATAGATAGGATTCTAAGAATTGATTTGCTTTAGCTGAGATTTCTACATTGCAGAGGGTTGGACTAGATGACCCTTCCAACTCCAAGATTCTATTTTTTAAAAAATAATATTTATTACTTTCCCAACAATTTAAACACTACAAAGGAAAAAAAAGTTAAACAAAACAATACAATACAATACAAAAACAAAAACACTACATAACACTAAGACATTAAACTAACAAAACAAAACAAAAACAATTTAAGACACATCAAACAATTTCAATATCTTATCTTTCATTTACTTGTTTCAAGGACCTCCTCGCACCTCCCTTTTTGTATTCCACTTCAGTTAACTGTTTCAGCAATTCCTTTCCATCTTCCTCTGTTTTCTGTCCTGTAATTATCTTAACATATTCTAACCTTATTTTTTTCCTTTAATACATTAATAATCTATTTGTACTTAGTTCCTTATAACATTTCTACTAAAGCCATATAACTTCATTCCAACATTTTTCTAACATTCATTGATTTTACAGTATTTCTGTAAATAGTCTTTAAACTTTTTCCAGTCTTCTTCCACCGACTCTTCTCCCTGGTCTCGGATTCTGCCAGTCATTTCCGCCAGTTCTATATAGTCCATCAACTTCATCTGCCATTCTTCTCGGGTGGGTAAATCTTGTGTCTTCCAATACTTTGCGATGAGTATTCTTGCTGCTGCTGTTGCATACATAAAAAAAGTTCTGTCCTTCTTTGGCACCAGTTGGCCGACCATACCCAGGAGAAAGGCCTCTGGTTTCTTCAGGAAGGTATATTTAAATACCTTTTTCATTTCATTATAGATCATCTCCCAGAATGTCTTAATCCTTGGGCATGTCCACCAAAGGTGAAAGAATGTACCTTCAGTCTCATTACATTTCCAACATTTATTGTCAGGTAAATTATAAATTTTTGCAAGCTTGACTGGTGTCATGTACCACCTGTAAATCATTTTCATTAAATTCTCTCTTAGGGCATTACATGCCGTAAATTTCATACCTGTGGTCCATAACTGTTCCCAGTCAGCCATCATTATGTTATGTCCAACGTCTTGTGCCCATTTTATCATAGCTGATTTCACCATTTCATCCTGAGTGTTCCATTTCAACAGCAAGTTATACATTCTTGACAAGTTCTTAATTTTTGAATCTAACAATTCTGTTTCCAATTTTGATTTTTCCACCTGGAAACCAACTTTTTTGTCCAAATTGTATGCCTCCATTATTTGGTAATAATGGAGCCAATCTCGCACTTTGTTTTTCAATTTTTCAAAGCTCCGCAGTTTTATTCTGTCTCCATCTTGTTCCAGAATTTCCCAATATGTCGGCCATTTGGCCTCCATATTGAGCTTTTTCTGTGCCTTCGCTTCCATCCAACTCCAAGTTTCTATGATCATAACAGGAGGAACTTTGCCAACTTCCATTGAAAATACTGAAGCAGGCAGACAGTGGCTTCTAACTGCTATGGAAATCAGAACAATTCAGGGGGAGAAATACTATTAAGACAAAGCTATCTGTCACTGATTGCCTTTGGATACTAAATTCCGTCCCAGAAGACTGAGCTGTCCTTATCTGACACTTTTCTTAAAAGACTTGAACTCACTTATTAATTTAGTGAAAGCCCTTTCATTTTGATGCATTGTCTGAGTTAATTGATTTGCTATCAATAACTTGCATTGATTAGGCCTCCAGATCTGGCAGCTGCTAAAGACCAAATGATGCGCATGCACACTCATGCTTGCTTTCAGAGCAGGAGTTCAAAAGACCAAAATAATTTAAAAACCAGAGGACAACTTCAAAATGACTGCAAAAAGGTAGATGTCAATCTGTTCCCAGGTGAGGAGGATAAAAGAGCTATGCATAATTATCTCTGAATACAAATAGGTTGACCCAGCATTGTTAGATAAACTGAAAATTTATTTCGTTATACCAGTGTCACTTCACTTCTTTTACAAAACGAATCCTTCTGTTCCTAGGGTTGCATACCAGAAATTTACATTCACACAATTTTTGAATTAAAGCACTCTGTCACCCTAGCTCAACAAATCCACTTTAAAAAATGACTCTTTGTAGTTAGTCAAAACAAAAAAATTCCTTCCAGTAGCACCTTAAAGACCAACTAAGTTAGTTCTTGGTATGAGCTTTCGTGTGCATGCACACTTCTTCAGATACACTGAAACAGAAGTTACCAGACCCTTCTATATAGTGAGAAGGTGGGGAGGGGTATTACTCAGAAGGGTGGTGGGAATGGGTGATTGGCAGATAGCTGTGATGAGCCTGTTGACGACTCTTAACGGCTGCAATAGGTCTTACAGGAAAAAGCAAGGGGTGAGAAGGTGAAAAATGGCTTTGTCATGTATAATGAGATAAGAATCCAATATCTTTGTTCAGACCAGGTCTCTCCATGGTTTTAAGTTTGGTAATAAGTTGCAATTCAGCAGCTTCTCTTTCCAGTCAATTTCTGAAATTCCTTTGTAGTAAAACAGCTACTTTGAGATCTTGTATAGAATGTCCTGGGAGATTGAAGTGTTCTCCTGCTGGTTTCTCTGTCTTGTGATTCCTGATGTCAGATTTATGTCCGTTTATTCTTTGGCGTAAGGTTTGGCCTGTTTGTCCAATATAGAGAGCTAAAGGACACTGTTGGCTGTTATTACCAAACTTAAAACCATGGATCTTTGTAGTTAGGAAAATGATAGGCCGATGCATTGAGAAGCGTGGGATAGATGGGTGATTAATAGGAAGACAAGCATCCCATAAACAAATCAGAATGAATAGTCAGTGCCATGAAACCGCCATACAATCAAATCAGAACAAATACTTGATAAAGTCCAGACATTAGGCTGCATACACAACTTACATTTAAAGCACATGACTTCCTCCAAATGACAATGGGAACTGTAGTTTACCCTTCATAGAGCTGCAGTTCCCAGCAGCCTTAACAAACTACAGTTCCCAGGACTCTTTGGAGGGGCACCATGTGCTTTCAATGCACTGTGTCAGTGTGTAAGCAACATGTGCACTTTGCAGCAAATCAGGACAAACGCTGAATAAATTGGTCATCTGGAAGAGCCCTGCGTCTTTAATAGCAGTCTGACAAGCAGAGATTTAGTGGGTACAGCTCAGTAAAAACAAAAAGTAGTGGCAAAAGCTTTGCCGGCTAAAATCCTACGTCAGATTGCTGTTAAATGCACTGGAACAGAGCCACCATGGTAAGTGACACACACAGCTTTATCAAGCACTGCTGATGCGAAGTGTTAACTGCGGTCGGTGGAAGGGCAGAGCTCAGGCGTAGAGCACATGCTTTGCAGGCAAAAAGACCCAGGTTTAATCCCCAGCCCCAATCCCCTGAAAGCCGCTACAAGGGCACATCCACACTTCCACTTGTCCCACCGCTTTCCCTCAGGCAAACCCGCTCTTCACCACCAAATTGGAGCAAACGTCAATTTGGTTTCCTGCAGCGGGGTCAAACAGAAAACCACTCAGACCCATGCCTAGAAAACAGAAAACCTTCCAGACCCACGCCTTCTAGGCAAAGTATGGACAAGTCCCAAGTCAACGTAATGCTTAGCTAGATGAACCAATGGCCTAAGGCAGTCTTGTATGTTTAAAAGGAGAGGGCTAAGGGCAGTTTCAAATACGGCTAGTAAAAAACCCTGCTGTGCAGTTGCGCTTCACTTACCATTGTGCATCCATGTCAACCTCAAGAATCAAGATTGCCAGGTTTTCAACCAGAGATAGCACATGTCCCTTTAAACGAGGGGTGGAGAACCCTGTAGCTCTCCATGTATTTCTGAAGTACAACATCAGCCGTTCTTCACCATTGGCCATGCTGGCTGGAACTGATGGAAGTTGCAGTCCCACAATATCTGGAAGGCCACAGGTTTAAAACTCTGTGGTCACAAGGAAGCAGCAGGAAGGAAATGTGGTCACAAGGAAGCACAAGGAAGCAACTTCATTTATTCTTTTGCATCTTTTTTACCTGTTGTTAGTCGCTCTGAGCCTGGCTTTGGCTGGGTAGGGCGGGATACAAATAAATTATTATTATTATTATTATTATTATTATTATTATTATTATTATTATCCGTTGGTTGGATAATAACAAGGAATAATACTGTCCCCCTGTCCTCTGCTGGGCTGCAACCTTCTCAGAGCAGTTTATAGCAACAAAAGATGTGTACAATAAAATGTAGGGAGGTTACCTTTCCTGACAGGGCTCCTGACAGCTCCATGACAAGAAGTAACTAACTGAGGGGATGGAGAGCAGGGCTCCACTAGCTCAGCTGAGAGACCAGTGCTATTTGGTTTCTCCTTTCCTTGAACCATTTCCATTCAGACAGGTCATTGTAAGAACTTTGCAACATTAGAATCTTCCCTCCTCATCCATTTTTTAATTTTATTTCCTTATTTCATTTCTTTAAGATCATAAGCTTGTGGGTGGGGACTGTCTAGCTTGTTACTGATGTTATGCAAGACCCCTTTGAGCTGAAACGTGGAGTAATAATGCATAACATAAATAATGAACTCAAAAAGGTGCAACATTGAAATGCTGAGAACAGACTTCACACACCCCTACAGTGGTACCTCGGGTTAAGTACTTAATTCGTTCCGGAGGTCCGTACTTAACCTGAAACTGTTCTTAACCTGAAGCACCACTTTAGCTAATGGGGCCTCCCGCTGCTGCTGTGCCTCCAGAGCACAATTTCTGTTCTCATCCTGAAGCAAAGTTCTTAACGTGAGGTACTATTTCTGGGTTAGCGAAGTCTGTAACCTGAAGCATCTGTAACCCAAGGTACCACTGTATTAGACACCTGGGGAAAAGGAAGGATATGCAATAGACAGGACTTATCTTAGATCTTGAAAATTGTGGATATGAAATGGTATTTTCTGTGTTCCACACCTTGCATAAGCCCTGCTGGCACAGACATTTAGCTGACCTTTGCAGGAGCATGTTCCTAGAGAGAGGACAAGCTAAGTGCGTGTTAAGTTCTTATTTAATATAAGACAAGCTGACTCACTTTGTATGCCCAGAACAACAGGCTGTTTATTGATGAACAGGCCAAACACACAACTATATAGGAAAATGAAAGTAGACAGGCTGCAGCCATCATGGGCACTGTTTTATTCTTTATAAATAGCCCTCTCTTGTGATGGTGAAAGGATTCCCATACAGATACTGGTGAAACTCCTTTAGGCTGAATAGTTAGGCTTTCCCTTTCCAGCTGACAATAGGCCCATTCTGCTTTATTTAGAGCTCACCCATACTTACCTTTCCTCCACTCTTTTCAGGCACAGTCTGCTCCATTTAAAGCTCCATGTCTAAAGTGCCCCTGTTTTGCTCCAGAGCTTTCTCCATGAAAACCTGCTCTTTAAAGCTCAATCGGAGCTAAGATCCTGTATTGCATATTAAAGAGGGGAACTCGTGGAAGGGAACAGGTCGATTTTAGGGGATGGGAAAATATTTTTAAATTGGGTCAATGATAATAAATTTAAAATTGGGGGTAAGAATTTGTTGAATTTATTTGAAAGAATTGGAATACAAGAGGGAGAGGGGAGGGGAAGTCCTGGAAAGATGCCAATGAAAATAAGGTTTTAAATTTGGATGGTTTTTTTTTGTTATATTTGAAAATCTTTAATAAATATTATTAAAAAATATATATACTTAAAAAAAAAAACAATCGGAGCTAAGATCAATCTATGGAAAACCTGAATTAATGTTTGCTCCAATTCAGCTTTAAAAAGGTTTTATTGAGGGGAAAGCTTGGGCCACCCCCACAAAAGACTAAAACCCTGCTCAGACATGGAGCATTTAAGCACGGTCCTCTGTGGGGCAAAAGGTAAGTGTGGATAATCTCTTAGTGTCCTGGAGGCAGAACCAATAGACTCTTCTTTGGCTGGATATATTTTACAGGACAGAACAGGCCCCAGTCCACAGGATGAAGCGTCACAAAGGTCAAAGTGGACCAACAATTCTGTGGATCTGAGTTGCTTCTTAGATTCTTGGAAAGTCTCTCCAGGATTTCCTAGAAGATGTTTTCTGTGTCCCTTTGGAATCTGCCTGGTGCCAACAAACCTCCATGGGACAACCTGTTACACTGGCACAACCCTTTGTGTGTATCAGTTGCAGTGAATTTCTTGTTGTTGTTTAGTCGTTTAGTCGTGTCCGACTCTTCGTGACCCCATGGACCAGAGCATGCCAGGCACTCCTGTCTTCCAAGTCCTCCTCAAGTTTCATCTTCTAGTAAGCCTGGGACATGTCCAGCTTGCAAAAATGTCTGCCTCCTCCAATCACTGCTTAGTTTGTGGAATGGGCTAGTTGTCTTGTTCAGAAACTTGCATGCTTGTGACTTTGTAGTCTTCACAGATGCAGACACTCCCATCAGGCTTAGCCACAGACACTAGGGGTGTTGCACTGCCCATTCTGAAAACAGCACAGAGGAAATGATGCCTTCTCATTCCAATCTATCCAGTTTGATTCATTTCTCTCTCAGAACATAGAGCACCATTCTGGCTTTTCAGTATTTTGGCTGTCTGCCCTCCTAGATATAAATCCTGACCCTTATTCCTTTTGCTGTACCTAACCCTTCTTGAAATATTTTAGGTCCTTGTAGGTCTGACATTTTACATACCTCTACTTTCCAGATTTGGTCCCAGTCTAGTTTTTAGTTCCTTCGGCCATTTTTAGCCAAACAACTTTCTCCCTTTATGACTAACACCTACAAGATTTTATGCTGTCCTTTTTGTGTGACTGAAATAATCATTGATCGTTGGACTGGGGTACTTTCCTCAGTTTAATTTCATTCTTGTCTTAGCCAATGGATTCGAGCCTCCTTTATATTGTTGGTAAGTCTCTTCATTGTCTACTTTAACAACAGCTCTTGTATCTATTTTCAGGCCTACTGGATGATTGGACTATAGTTATTTTAGAAGGCTCCACTTTCTCCCTTGTTAAACAGAGCCTACTGATCTACCTTCTTCCCACTCTCCTCCAGTAAATGACAAGCATTTTGTTTTCTTGACTATCCCTTGGCCCGTCTCAGTTGTGCAGCCCTTTGCAATTTATTGCTAAGTGCCCAGTTTTCCTGCATATATAGCACTGAGGACATTCTGAGTCTTTAAGCAGACAGTGACTGCATTCTTCCACAAATGACAACACCTCTCCAGACCTCTAAGTCTCTGCTGTGGGCTGTGCACTTGGTTTATAGACTCATTTTGAATGTCTTTATTATCAAGATGCAAATCCTGCAGATTTCTCACTGCTTCTTCCCACGGCTGTTGCAGCCTTTGCGGATTTGTTGCAGGTCAGCTCCCCATCAGCCAGTAATTGCTTTGGGATTTTAATACCACCAGCTCCACACACAAATCTAACTCTTCACATCTTCTCCAGAACATTTCCAAAAGAAAAAGGTCCAGTCAGCTTTTTGAGATCAGCTCTACTCTGTGCTATAGATTAGCCTTCTTTCCTTCTCCTACTATGGAATTCAAAATGTTCCACAATTATGCTTGGCCTTGGAATATAGTGGTCAGACAAGATCTTTTGCAATTCTGCCAAACTTTTGTCCCTTGGCTGTTGTGGTTGCACCAAACTCCTTTAAAGGAAGTAAGTTCTACTGCTACAAGCACCAAGAAACATTGCCTTTCCCCACCCTCTGTGATTTCATTGGCAGGGAAATAGTGGTCTAGTCTTTCTGCTTATTGCTGCCATTTTTTAACAAGTTGTTCTCTCCTGTTAGTACTCTGAGAATACTCTCCTGTCAGTATTTTTAGTTGCAGCATGGCAGGCAGAAATCCAATTAGTGTGGCCTCTCCCAGCAATGAAGTATAATCCAGGGGAAACCTACTGTTGTTGAATTCTTCCTGTCATGCATCTGTTAAAAATGCTGGTCCATCAATCAGAAGAAGAAAAATCCTGCTAATCACCAAGTGGGGTTCCCGCTTTCTGAATTGCTCCTCTTCCTGTGCATTCTAACCGTAATGCTATAGGCAGAAATTTAGTTTGCAAACCTTGTCTTGGCAATGGAGAAAAGCCATTGGAAAACCTTTGCCTGCCAAATTTCTTCATGCCCAGCTGCTGTTAGAAGACCAGGTTCAGAGCCAGTAGAGGAGGTGTCAAATCTAAGGTTTGTATTGGGCTACTAATACACAGCAGGCAACAATTGATCAGTTGGCCTCCAGGCTGCCTTCTTGCTGCTACAGATTGAAACTGTCCCACACCAGGAAAAAGCTGAAAACGAGCAAATGGGACTTTTTGAAATAGATCAAAGGAGACTAAAATACACTTTGACAATTGCATTTAGTATTGGCCACTATCAGAGGAAATGATCCAGATGGTTGTGTCACATATTGGAGGGCTCCTAAGAACTTCCCCTTTCATCAGTGAATCCATCCATGAACAAGGGGAGGTGTGTGTTGTTTCTTTTTTTTTTTTTAGCAAATTGTAAACTTGGGGCTGGATTCAACTAATGGGACCTGCTAGCAAATGCCTGCGCAAGGACTTCTGCCACCTGCAGCAGGGCTTCCTTTCTCTCTTCCTGCCATGTTCCTGCTCAGGGTCTGTGTGTGAAGCAGGGGAACTCCCAGGACAGTATGGTGGGAGGGAGGAGCTTGCACTGGCAGAACGATATCCTTAGCACTATGTTGAATTCCTCCCACGGTATAGGAGTAGCTGGAAGAAAGCTGCATGGGAAAATGTCTGGGGTGTTTGCCTCTCAACACAGTTATGGCCAGGAACAGGAGACCGGGCCCAAAAGGACTACTGATCTGACTCAGGAAGGTTGCTCCAATGTTAAGAGTCAAGCTGTCCCAGCTATTGTACATAATAACAAAAAGATACAAGTAAGATCAGGGGATTTACTTCCAGCTGCAATAAGAAATTCAATAATGCTTCAAGGTCTCCAATGTCATAATGCGAAGGGAACATGAAACAACTGAAGACAGTGACATATCATAAGCACTGCACAGATGCTTCATTTCCAAGCAATTATATACAGACATATATATTATTCTGCAGAATATATTCATTAACTCTAAGTTCGATTAGCTCAGATGTTCTTCCCATTAACAAAACTGCTAACAGTGAAAGACCTGTGAGTTAATACTAGCATAAGCCAACAACTTTTGTAGATTTAGCATCCTGCCAACATTCTAGATGCTAACTCCAATGCTTCTATTTCATTTCCACCATAGTCATTCATATGACGGTTTTATAAAATTATGTTCAAACCCCAAACCATGCTGTTTGGCAAGATTTAAGATATAACATGACACTGGCCATACGTGGGCACAGCCATTCATATGCATGTCCAGTTCTTGCTGCCATATTGCACACCTTATCCTTTAAGGTGGATCGAATCATAGCGATTTAGTGTACCTTCATATGCCCTGAATCTCAAATTATATCATATATCTAGGTGGCAGGCATGTGCACACTTACCTGGAAGGAGGCTTCATCAGATGCACTGAGACTTACCTCTGAGTAAACAGGCACAGGATTGTGCTGTCAGTGGAATTCTGCATGCCCGCCCACCACCTAATCAGGCACTGACTGAGAGCAATTTTCTGCTGCAGGAGGTTTGCAGAATATAGATGTAATAAATAAATAGAATCAGACATATATAGCCTTGTCACTGTGACTCATGCATTGGCAACTTCAGGACTGAACTATTGTAATGTGTTCTATGTGAGGCTGCCCTGAAGGCTGCCCTAGAATTCACAGCTAGTGCAGAATGCTATGTTGCTGAGTGGGCACATGCTACACCATTCTTAGAAGTGGTTCAGCAGCTACCTGCATGCTACTGGGCCAGGCTTATGGCTTTAGTTCTGACTTACCTGAACATCTTGGGACAAAAATTCCTGAGACAGCACCTTTTCCCGTCTCAACCTGCCTGGTCATGTAAGATTATCTGATGAATTGGTATAAGATGGGATGTTATGTTTGGAAAATGTTCAAAGACCAATAAAAATTTTATATATATATAGTGGTACCTCGGGTTAAGAACTTAATTCGTTCTGGAGGTCCGTTCTTAACCTGAAGACCACTTTAGCTAATGGGGCCTCCTGCTGCCACTGTGCCACTGTTGCACGATTTCTGTTCTCATCCTGAAGCAAAGTTCTTAACCTGAGGTACTATTTCTGGGTTAGCAGAGTCTGTAACCTGAAGCATCTGTAACCTGAAGCGTATGTAACCCGAGGTACCGTTGTATATATATATATATATATATATATATAGAGAGAGAGAGAGAGAGAGAGAGAGAGAGAGAGAGAGATATTATTTGATGAATTACCTCTGGCCACTCTGCAACAGCAATTAATTTCTGTAGAAATTAATCTTGCAGCAACCAAGGGAAGGACCTTTTCAGCTGTGGCACCCTTTTTGGCACTTGATGAAAACTCATTTGTTTTTCTCAGGCCTTTCTAGGCCACGAGTACCTGTCAGTTGTATTGATTCATTTTACGTCTGCTGTGGCCTGTTGGGTGCTGTTTTATTTTATTTTACATTGTACTTTTTAAAAAACGGTACACTGCCTTGTAATTCCAAATGAAAAGTGGTAGAGAAACATTTTAAATAAATCAATAAAAACATTTGCAGTTTTATACACTTTACCGTTGCCAGCCTTAAGCCATTGTTATCACCCTATGCTTCCTTGGCTACAGGCATAAAAACAAAAACGAAAAACAATAGTGACATTTCCTTCTCTGAAAAGCAATTTGCTACAAAGAAAACCTGTAAAAAGGCCGGTGTCTCTGACAATGGAACATCTTGAGATTCTAGAATGTGTAAGGCTCCATCAACCTTATTTATAAGAGAGACATATTTCCCTAAGACATGTTTCCTTCCCCACACCAAAGGTCCAGGCAAATCATGAAGCATTGGGTTTTCTAACCCTAAAATGATGACGATGATGTTCCTGCTCTACTCTGTATTTTCACTTTCCATACTTCCTGCTGCAGAGACATTGTTAAGAGCCTCCTGTGGCTCTGTGTGCACTGAAGCGCTTCAATGCGCTCGGCAGGGTGCTGTTGCATTGCTGTTGCAGCTGCGGTCCAAGAGGCTCAGAGAGCATAGGCAGACAGAGAGTGCCTTGGTGCAAATCAGTGATCAAACTCCATTTGGAGAAAAGGGAAATAAAGTGCACATTGCATGCTACCTTACATTTCAATTACTGCTTTATCTCCTGATCGTTGTGCAATTAACTTGTGTCACCAAGCACTGCGGGTGTCAGGCATGCCCAGAATGAGAATTGGAGGTTATCTTTGCATGAGTGTCGCAGGAGGTCACCTCTCTTGTGCCGTGCTCTTCATATTTAATAAATATGACTCTGCTGGGATAATTCTTTCCTGCGTTCCCTTTTATTGACTGCGAGGGAGAAGTGTCTCTTTCTCTTGAAAAAGAAGAAGACCACCTGTCCTTGTTTTCACACTTTCCCCACTCAGTGGCATGGAACATGGAAAGGTTTGTCCGCTTGAGGCATTTGCAGTGTAAGCCAATGTGTGCTTACTCAGAAGTAAGCCCAAGTACATGTGCATTAGATTTCACTGCAAAGTATGTAAGGGCTGTAAATGCTCTCCATTGGGACATACAGTTGGCTGACTACGTGTCATATTTGGGATTTGACCTGATTGCCAGAAAGGGTAGACACCATTGATATATGCATTTTTAAATATTCATATTCTGTATGAAATGTCTTTCTTCCTCTTCAAGGACTGTAACTTGCATATAGAAAGTCCCAGCTTCAATATCTGGCAACTCCACATAGGGCTATTAGAGAATCCTGTCTGATACCCTGGAAAGCCAATGTCAGTCATTGTAGCCATCACCCAGCTAGATGGACCAATGGTCTGACATAGTATAATGCACTTCCAATATTGAAAGGTACTCAGCTGGGAATTGAAAGTGATGCTTGCTTCTCTTTGGTGACTCCTAGCCAACCATCTACTTCTTCGCAAAACTGTCTTGTGACTTATAGTGGAAAGTGGCCTATCAATATCTTAATAAATTAATCCGTAAATGCCAATGAGTTGAAGCCATGTTACTTCATGGCAGCTCTCTGGCATTGTATCATTTGCCCCCATGCTAGTGGAATTATGATCTAGAGCCCTGCTGGATCAGGCTGACGGTCCAGCATTCTCTTCTGACAGTGACCAACCAGATGGCACCAGACGATTGCTAAAGAAATGTCAGGGCTGGTTCAGCTGCAGGTCAGCATGGAGACTCAGAGATGAGCTGTGAAGTTAATTCTTTATTCAAGGAAACAGAATGCAAACAGAGAAACCTATGGGCAAGACTTGTTCCTAGTTAACCAGTTATTATTAATAATAATAATTTATTATTTATACCCCGCCCATCTGGCTGAGTTTCCCCAGCCACTCTGGGCGGCTCCCAATCAGTGTTAAAAACAGTACAGCATTACATATTAAAAACTTCCCTGAACAGGGCTGCCTTAAGATGTCTTCTGAATGTCAGGTAATTCTTTATCTCTTTGACATCTGATGGGAGGGTGTTCCACAGGGCGGGCGCCACTACCGAGAAGGCCCTCTGTCTGGTTCCCTGTAGCCTCACTTCTCGCAATGAGGGAACCGCCAGAAGGCCCTCGGGGCTGGATCTCAGTGTCTGGGCTGAACGATGGGGGTGGAGATGCTCCTTCAGGTATACAGGACCGAGGCCGTTTAGAGCTTTAAAGGTCAGCACCAACACTTTGAATCGTGCTCGGAAACGTACTGGGAGCCAATGCAGATCTCTCAGAACCGGTGTTATGTGGCCCCGGCGGCCACTCCCAGTCACCAGTCTAGCTGCCGCATTCTGGATTAATTGCAGTTTCCGGGTCACCTTCAAAGGTAGCCCCACGTAGAGCGCGTTGCAGTAGTCCAAGCGTGAGATAACTAGAGCATGCACCACTCTGGCGAGACAGTCTGCGGGGAGGTAGGGTCTTAGCCTGCGTACCAGGTGGAGCTGGTAGACAGCTGCCCTGGACACAGAGTTAACCTGCGCCTCCATGGACAGCTGTGAGTCCAAAATGACTCCCAGGCTGCGCACCTGGTTCTTCAGGGGCACAGTTACCCCATTCAGGACCAGGGAATCCTCCACACCTGCCCGCCTCCTGTCCCCCCAAAACAGTACTTCTGTCTTGTCAGGATTCAACCTCAATCTGTTAGCCGCCATCCAACCTTTAACCGCCTCCAGGCACTCACACAGGACCTTCACCGCCTTCACTGGTTCTGATTTAAAGAAGAGGTAGAGCTGGGTGTCATCTGCATACTGATGAACACCCAGTCCAAACCCCCTGATGATCTCTCCCAGCCGCTTCATATAGATATGAAGAACTGTCAGAACTGACGATCTGTGCCCCCCCCATTTCCCTCTACGTCTCCTCCTTGGCCAGATGTTTTCCAAGCAGTCTTAAACTCCATCAGGGAGCCCCCTGTGCTCTTGGTTCTGCTTCATGCAAGGCCCTCCATGCCCTTGGAGACAAGGGACAAGAGGAGCTTAATACAATGGGACCGGCAGGCTCCCATGAAGCTGCTGCAGCCTCTGCCCCGTCCTCCTCCTCAGCTGCCTGTCCTGCATCTGCAGTGCTTTCTACCTTTGGTTCCTCTTTCTCACTCAAGCTTGTTGCTTGTTCAGCTTCCAACCATTCTGCCGCCCTTTATCCTCTGACCTGTCTTCCATGCCCCACCACCACTCCCTGGTTCAGATCCTTCTTCCTTTTATGCTTCCCATGCAGGTTCTCCAGCTGGAGCCTCCCACCAACCCTCATCGTCCAGCCAGTCCCTGACAAGGAACCCTTGAAAGAATGTTGAACCCGGAGCAGTTGCAGCAGATTCCACCCACCCTTCTGTGGTGTCACACTCTAGAACTCGCTTTCTACGTATTATCTAAATATTGGCAGTGCTGAAAGGAGGATTAGAGTCAAATACCATTGCCTGATATGTTGAAAAGGGAACTGACAATGCGATAAACCTAAAGTGACAGGCTGAGAACGTTCGTTCTTTTCTCTCCACAAGGGATACTAATTTTCTTCACAAATGGAAAGTGTCTGACTTTTGAAGGCTCCTGTAGTGTTGGAAATGCATTTGTTCTAAATTTTGTGCAGTTTAATTTGCTTTGCTGAGCTATCTGTGCATTAGCGCACAAGGCCAACAAACTGACCCTTTACCTCATAATTGCAGCGGCTCCAGATGCCGCCCAGGATAAATGCACAAACGTCTCTTGGCAACTCTGGCTTCACATAGCCCAGTCATGTGAAGAAGATGTCTAAAGCACAGTCCCCATCTTAAGGGAGCTACTGCTTGCATGTGTTAAAAGCTACCACAGAGAAAGTAAACATTCTGACAGCAGGCTTCAAAAGAAGTGCTATTACAGGATGTGCATACACAGACAGACAGACAGACACACACACACAGGTGAAGCTGCCTGTAGAGAAAAGCAGGCATTGTCTTTAAAACATCAATTTCAGTGACCTCCAAATGGTGGGACTCAATACTCTTCAGGTATTGCTGGGCTGCAGATGGGGAACACTGGGAGACAAGAGACTAAGAGGGGGCTGGAGTGTGTGCAACTCAAATGGAGTCCTAAACTAAGACTATGTTATCCAGTGATAACAGGATAGAGTTTGTGTTGCTCTCATAGCTGTATAGATGTGAACTTTTTGGTTGGATGGGACTTGTTGATTCTTTCAGTACTATGGCATCATCAGCTTCACTTGCTGAAGTTTTTAGCTTCTGTACCACATGTATAGGACTACAGGAACATTTCCCTCTGTTAACTCTGGGTGGCCATGAGTAAAAGAAGAAACGACTCCTGCACCTTTAATGGTTGTGTAGAAGAGAAGATTTTGCCATGCACACCTTTTCAGAAGCCCTATCCCCTTTCACATCTGGTCACCCTATTTTGACTAGACATATATGAACCCCGTGGGCTACTAGTAGGTTTAGAATAACAGTTTAACATCCATCACCTCTGCCAACAGGAATCCTGGTGTCCAGATGTGGATCTAAAGGGTTTGGATACATAAATGATCCTGTGCCACCCGAAACAGCCATACCTTGGTTGTTATGAGGCAAAAGCTCATATTGTCAGATGGAAGCAGGACTTTCCCTCTTCTTACGAGCAGAAATGGGGAGCCTACAACAGCCAGAAATCAGCCAGTGAAGTTTCCCCCATCATCCAGGTGCACCTTGGTACCTGGAAAAATCTTCACCTGCTGACTTCTTCCTGCTGTGTAGCTCCTAAGGCACAGGGCATCTTCTCACAAAAAGAGGACAACCTTAGATAAAGGCTCTTGCTGATTGGAGGAGAGGGGGCTGTTTGTTAGTGTGTTTATTATTTTTCCTGGCCCGCAAATGTTCGGGAATCGAGTGCTTTTGTTGGATACCACATGCACCCACCTCACATTTAGTAAGCCAAAGTATATAATAAGAGCCATGGAAAAGAATGTTTTGCTCTGTGTTTCTGAAACAAATACGGCACCACATTCCCCCTTGAAAGAGAAATCAGCAGATCAATGAAGTTTTCATTTGGCTGTCATGTGCAGCGGGTATGAAAGGGATTGGTCCTTACCATAACAGAGACAGGATGCTGAGATTGTGCTATCAGCTGGAGAATGGAGCATCTGACTGGCGTACTGTTTTATCCCTTCCAGAGAGATGACTGCAACAAATGAAGTGCTTTTGTTATATTTTTGTTCACAGGCAAGAAAACTGATGAGCCACCTGAAGCCAGACAGGAGGGGTTGGAATAGTTGGCAGGCAGCACATAGAGAGCAAAAGAGAGAGATTACCTACCCAACCCCTTGCTAGCATAAATGAACAGGAAACCCAGCATGAGATTCTTCCAGCATCTTATCTGGAATGGGTATTTAGTGACTTGTAACCAGTGTGTGTGTGTGTGTGTGTGTGTGTGTGTGCGCGCGCGCACACACGTGTGTGTGTACACTTTTTTCCAGGTGCTGTGGCTGCTACTAGAGAAAGAAGCAAAACCCTCAGTCTCAGACAATATCCTCCCAAGACTTCTCAGTCAAGGGATTCAGAACGTGTCCCCCTGACTGATATGGCCATCTGCTCATCTTCAGAAATCACACACATCAGAATTTATTATCAGGGAAGCTGACTGGAGGTTTTAAAGAGACGGGGCTGGACTTTTTCCAAGCAGGGAAAACATTCACATCTTTTGTGGAGGAATTTACCTAGAATATACCTGAATCCTTTCCACCAGAGGGCTGGGAGGGATTGGGTACAGTCAACCAAACATTTATGATGCTGTCTTCCTGTGTACAGTCATACCTCATGTTATAGATGCTTCAGGTTGCGTGTTTTTGGGTTATGGACGTACCGAAACCCAGAAGTACCGGAACGGGTTACTTCTGGGTTTCGGCGCTTGCACATGCACAGAAGAGCTGAATCGCAACCTGCGCGTGCGCAGACACAGCGCTTCAGGTTGCGGACGCTGCAGGTTGCAAACGTGCCTCCCGCATGGATCATATTCGCAACCCAAGCATCCACTGTACTTAATAAGCTGAGAGAGGTGTAAACCTGACTGTCATTATCGCTCTGTAAAGAGAACACTCATCCCATCCCAAACTCCTTTCAGTTCAACCATGCAACCCAGCAACCCAACCCAGTAGAAGTTACCTTGGCAAAAAGTTTGGTGTAAGTCAAACCTGCTTTGGCAAGCATTGCTCCGAACTGGGGAACTGTTTTATTATTTTAACTGATTTAAATGTCGTGCTTTTACATTATTTGTTTAATTGTATATTTTAATAAATGATGTTTTAAAGTTATTGTGTGTTTTAATTGTATCTTGACTTAATAGTTGTTAAATGCTTAGAAGCCATTTTGGCATCTAACCAGTATGGAAAATTAATATGATGATGATGAAAGCAGCCTTACTTCTGTGTCCTAGTATATGTGAGTTTGACCAATTACATTATTAACCCAAGCAGTTGTACACATTTAATATACGATATGGCTTAAACTTAATTTTGAAAGCAGCAGGCGTGGATCTGATGTATTTGCATATAAGTTCAGCCAGTTGTGAACATTGAAATTTCAGGCTGAAATAATGATCGCATTTCTTTCTAAAAGGCTCATGGTCCAGCACTTGGGACTAAGAATTTGGGAGTTACAGTCAGATTTTACAGGTAATAATCTAAAAGTAATGTATATGCCGAGGTTCATACATGAATAAAAAGAGCTGAATGTGTTTCCCCAAAAAGAAAAGACCAGTTTCCTTTGTTAGCTTTGTAGGCCTCAAGGAGTCTGATTGAATGTCATTTCAGGACAGTAGCGCCTATTTCCCTGCCTGTACTTCAAGGAGAACCATCTGACATTTTCTTCTTCTATTACTGACTTACGGCATGATGCACGCTTCCTTAGCTGCTCAGGTAGCATGGGGATTTAGTGTGTGGTGCTGTTTCTCCTTTCTAATTACATTTTTCTAAGAGCTGTGACTGTGGTGAAGAACTTAGGAAATACACTCAACTTTCCATAATTGGAAGAATCATTACCAAGACACACACCGAGAACCTCCTGGTTCGTGAAAATTTGGGGAAACAGAGTGTTGTTCTTTGAGGGAAAGCGAAAAAGAAATAGCTTTGTTGTCCTGAAATAACCTGTAATAATTCTCCTCTGAGACAAAAGAAAAATAGAATAAATTACACAAGTAGACTTGAAGGAATTAGGGGTGCTCATGAAATTCTCCCCAACCAAATTTCTCCCTGGATTTTGGAGCTATAAATTGCCTGATCTTAGCAACATGCCATTTTTTATTTTCAGACTTCATTCAGATGGATGAACAGAGAAGCAGTGTGGCGCTCACATATTCCACCCCTCCTTACTATACAGGTAACCAACACACACAAACCTACTGTACATTGATTAAAACACTGCAAAAAAGGAAGCTTTATACATTGGACAATAGCATCAAAAGTCTTTGTTCCATTGTGATTTAATAAATGCAGAGATGTGCAGTTGTGCATCAGGAGCCTGTAAGGGGGCCGGAAGAGATAAGACTTGAAAAGTGTGGCAAGATGAGTATTGTTCCAATGCTGAAGTTAATTTTAGAAAATCTCCAAATTAAATCAGAGAGCAGGTAGAGCAGAACATGGAGAGCAATCCAACCACAGAACAATAACAAAACTGAACAGTAAGCATCCGCTCATCCCTAGAAGGAATCTGTAAACAGAAGAGGCCAAGTAGAAACTGCAAGAAAATGTTGCACTGTGGAGCCTGCCTTCACCCAATCTTTCCCACCCCCTCCTCCACAACAGTCAGCCAGCATTCTGCAGCCACCGGACATACTCAGTCCATAGTGGGCTGTCCCGCTACCACACACACTTGGGATGAATTCCTCTTAATTATTTTGTGCAAACCTTAAGAGTTCCCCCCGAGCCTACTGATACCTCCCACTTGGTAATGATTGGTGAGGTATGGTTACACAAGCAACAGAGTTATACTTGAACTTGGAAATAGAAGAAATGGTGGCTAGAAACCTCTGTACACAAAAGTATTGCATACACAAGCACAAGCACGAAAAGGAGCTTGTATTCATTGAATGAATGCATGGAATCTGCTTTTGGTGATTCCGTCACAAACTGCTCAAGAGTTTGTTAGTGAATATCACAACTAGGAACATGGGGCTGATTGTGTGACTCTTTCTCACATGACCCATTTCCCCCTTGGGATCACACTATTCCCTTAAAAAAAAAACTATGATTAGCAAACAAGTACAGTATTGCACCCCCCAAACTGTAAAATAAATTAAAGGATCTCCCCTACTAGAAGGCAAATCACCCACAAGGAATTTTGACACAGAAAATGAGCGCAGAGAGGGATGGGAGGGAAAAAAGATTGTGTGATCAAGTTGCTTGTTTTTCCCACAGGAAGAGGGCTCCATCTAAAAATGCCCCTTAAATTGTTCAGTAATTAGTTGGCCATTGTTTTCAATGAACTGATATCTCCAGATTACCCAGACTTCCATCAATTTCAGCAAAGAAATCTTAGACAAGCATTTTGCAAAGGGAATATATATATATATATATATATATATATATATGCAGGTTTTGGTGTCCTCGGGTGTCTTCCCGTGTAAAAGTTGGGGTGTCTAGGCGACGTTTCGACGAGGTCTCACTCGTCATCTTCAGGCTGGTGCTTTCGGCTTCTTGTTACTGGAACAGAGCGGGATCTCAATGTTTGAGTTCCTATAAATACTGTAGAGGGGGTGTGGTGTCTAGCCTCCAATGTTCTGGGCAGAGAGGAAGTTCCCAGGCTAGTGTGCCTTTTCTTCTTTTGTTCCTTAATTACTTGAGAGATACCTTGAGTGATTTCTTGAGTGATATCCTGAGTACCACTTAGGTGGGTCATTAGGTGTGGATTAGTTGCTAAAGTCTTTGTGTCTTGACCTCTTGAACTTTGTGAAGAGTTTTCCTGAGAAGATGGCTGTATTGCACTTAGTTGTGCTTTGGCTTGGCTTCGTGTATAGGGGCGAGCTGTGGTTTTGTGGCTTGTGTCAGCCAGATCTGTGTAGGGATTGCAGGGGGGTGCAGCATCCGGAGGTGCCACCATGGATTGGCTACTGGATGGTGTCAGTAATTCATCTGTGGAGAGGGTCTGGGTTTGGGTCTGGTGTGGTTGATTGGTGTTGGCGTTCTGTGTGCCTCTGGATCTGGTGTCAGTTTTTGTGGGGAGGGCTAATTTCCAGATGTCTGGCAAGCGGGATGTGTCGTCACGCTTGTTCATGTTGTGAGGGTGTTTCTCTATCTCGATGGCTTCCATGATTATTCTCTTGTGGTGATGTTCCGTGTTAAAGAGCAATTTGGAATCTGCAAAATTAATTTCGTGTCCTGTTTCTTTCATGTGTTGGAAAAGAGAGGAAGTTTTTTCTTCCCTGCAATCCAATTCTTCTTTCCCCCTGCAATCCCTACACAGATCTGGCTGACACAAGCCACAAAACCACAGCTCGCCCCTATACACGAAGCCAAGCCAAAGCACAACTAAGTGCAATACAGCCATCTTCTCAGGAAAACTCTTCACAAAGTTCAAGAGGTCAAGACACAAAGACTTTAGCAACTAATCCACACCTAATGACCCACCTAAGTGGTACTCAGGATATCACTCAAGAAATCACTCAAGGTATCTCTCAAGTAATTAAGGAACAAAAGAAGAAAAGGCACACTAGCCTGGGAACTTCCTCTCTGCCCAGAACATTGGAGGCTAGACACCACACCCCCTCTACAGTATTTATAGGAACTCAAACATTGAGATCCCGCTCTGTTCCAGTAACAAGAAGCCGAAAGCACCAGCCTGAAGATGACGAGTGAGACCTCGTCGAAACGTCGCCTAGACACCCCAACTTTTACACGGGAAGACACCCGAGGACACCAAAACCTGCATTCCTGTACCCGTGAAAATCTACGAAAGCAAAAATATATATATATATATATATATATATATATATATATAATGCTTTCTCTATTAGCAGAAAAAAACGTAAATACGGTCTTGGATTTGCATTCTTAATGTTATTTATGCTTTATACATAATATAATATACAGCCTATATTTTGTGTTAGGGGAGGGTAGTACCTTAGGTAGTTTGTCCACTTTTGGTCCCCACCCTGCACTCAGGTCTCACCTGTGGCTCCTAGAAGCTATCAGCATGCAACAGTGGCCACACACTGGGAAACAGTTGGACTGGCTAGCTAAACCAGGTGAGGGTAGCCAATGGGTCTCACACCCTCAGTGAGTTAGGGACTTCCCCAGCATGCAAAGACAGGCTCCAGTGGATTGAGTAGACAAGACCAATAGTGGACCCAATGGTCAAGAAGGTGATTACTGCACGTGCTGTAGAGGGAAATGAGGGGCAGATGGGGCTTCTCAACTTGGGAAGTTGGCCATATAGGAGAAGAAAAACTCTAAACCTTCACTGCCTTGCAACTATCCTCGTTCATGAGAAAGGTTTGGGGAGTAAACCCTGGAGAAAATCTTTACCTGCTTCCTTGTGGGAGAAGAAAAGGCTAAAGAGTTAACCCTACATAAATCTGGACTGGAGTCCCTAAGACAGTTGGATGGTGTCTTGTACGTCGCCTCCCAGCAACTCCTGTAGCCAAGCTGATGTCAAATGCATTGCTCTGCTTTCCTTTGGACAACACCAGCAAGGCTGAGATGAGGGTCTTGTTATCTTACACCTCAGAGAGGAGACACACTCTACTGTCTCTCAAGACAGATAGCAACAATTGCACTATTCCTATGCAATCACTAATGATGTGAATATGCAGCTAGGGTCAGTTGCTCCACACCAGGCTTCCTCAACCTCAGCCCTACAGATGTTTTTGGTCTACACTCCCATGATTCCTAGCTAGCAGGACCAATGGCCAGGGATGATGGGAATTGTAGTCTCAAAACATCTGGAGGGCCGAGGTTGAGGAAGCCTGCTCCACACTGTTCTATGTGCATGAAGGGACTCTGGATCTGTGCTAAATTGGTGCAACTGCCCCGGGTATTAGTCAACTGTGTCAGTTCAGACTTATTATAGGGGAGGAAAGATGGACTGCGCAAGTTAATTGTGATATTTCCATGTACAAATCATGTCAACGCTCGCTGGTGCAGATATACACAAAGAGCAATATTCACATATGCAGCAAGGAACCGGGCATGTTTTGAAAGGCACATAGTTTCATTCTTCATCTTTGTCCATGGTTCATAGTCTAGTTGGAGAGTGTTATGGAGCTGTGTTAAGGCAGGTGAGCAAGTTAATCACTTCAACCCTGCAGAAATATAACTACCTAAATCAGTCTAATGGAGAAGCTGCTCCTTGCAATCAATTTCCTAGGCTTCTCTTTGTACTGAACTAGACTAAGAAACCTTCTCTTTGATACATCTGTAATTTGACTTAATCGGAAATTGACCATCGTGGAAGAACATGCCTCTGTAAAAAATATATCTCCGTTGTAGGTAAGACAAATCCATCAGCAAAGGATTCATTTAAGGTTAAATATAATCAGGAAAAGCCACCTGTTTTTGAAGGCTTTACCAGAGTTTTACTTCTCCCCTAAGGTCTGAGAGATCACACACAGACACAGACGTAAACACACACATCAGCAAAACCAGCAATGCTGCAGGCAGTTCATTCTAAAAGTCATAGCATGGGCTCATCTCTACACTAACAAATCCCAGGCAGCAAGTCTGATATAATGACAGGATAGGATGACAACTTAAGAGGAACATGTGCGTGGGCAGGAATTAAACTTATTCCCAGACATACAGACTTGGCACTTAAGTCATATGAGAAGAAGTTGGTGAAACAGTATAAAATTATCTAATTGTATTAGGAAAAGAGAACAAGTTATCTCATTCTTGTGTTGTGCTGCCGGAGATCCAGATCAGAGCTTACGGTGTCAGACTTTGTCAGATGCTGAGCAAGGTGGAAGAGAAACACAATTAGCTTGTGCCAAAAATAACAGAGTGAGGCAGGTTTCTTCTTCTTCTTCCTTTAATTCTTCTAATAAACAAGATTCCAACTTTTTCCAATCTGGGCATACATTGGTAGAAATATTCTAAAGAGAAATGGAAGCAGTCAGGGTCATTCAACACCTGCAAAAAGAAGAAAATGCAACTGAAATGGCCCTACCTTTTCCATTTATAGGAGCAATGATGGCTGTTACAGCCTACCTGGGATCCCAGGCTTTGCCTTTGACCACATACTTTCCCTTTGACAAGTTCAGTGACTGCTGGTTCATTAAGAGAACTTACCAGGTTCTGTATTGATGATCTGGGAGGTTATCCCTCAGAGGATATAATAGATGACTCCACTTATTAGCCTGCAGCCACAAACCAGCCACCTACCTCTTTACTGCTGCTTTATTCCCTCTTCTGCACAATCCTAGTACCAAAGGATATGCACCCATGTACATCTATTGTCTAATTGCCTTGTCCTCTTCAGTGCCTTTGCAAGAAAGGCAGGCAGGGAGGCACTATGGGAGCTTGGATCAGTCCCTCTTTTCCACCCAGAACCTGAAGACACACTCTTTGGCATTCTAACAGAAAGCTTTTTCCAAGAAGTGAGGAGAACTACTGTGACCAATGATTGTACATTTTCCTTGTAGGATATACACTCAACACTTAATTTCTAAAATGAGGGATGCAGAGACACACAGTGACACCTTCTGCCTTGGAAACCCTTCCTCCTAGTCCCAGGTGTGTGGGGCCATTAGTAAAGATCATACTCGAGCATCTTCCTATATGGAGAAATAGGCTGTGGGCCATTCTTCTGCCAGGGTGGATATTGATCATATGTTCTCCAACAGCACTTGGCGAGTTGGGTGAGAAAACTTTTCATCATCAAACATGTCACTTTTGAACGTTGCTAATGTAATATAGCCAGCAAAAGGAAACCATTTCTAAATAATCCTGGCCTGTGTGTCTCCTTCGTCCAGCACTTAAATGTGGGGAATTTGCATACCAACTATAGTCTGCAATCCTATACCTATGTATTTCTTTGAAGTATTTTTATCCCACCCTTCCATTGTGCTCCCAGGATTCAGTGGGACTTACTGCTATGAAAACATGTGCGTATTGCACTGTGCTGTTAGTGTCCTTTGTGAATGCTATGCATCTCTCCTTGGATCCTACAGCTGCTGAATATGGGCAGCATATTGTGCTGCAGCAACACCTGGTAAGGCAACTAGAAAGTAACCGGTTTCTGTACACTACAAAGATGAAAGCTATTTACTTCTAAGGAAATGCATAAGTAGCAAATGCTTTGCTTTACAGACCATTCTCACTTAAACAAAATAAAATTCCTTTCCAGAAGTGTTTCTGGCGGGAGAAAATCTTTAAGGTGACAGGGCTGCATTATTATGTGTTAAACTTTTCATGAGAGTTTTATACCATTCAGTGCTCTATGCAGTGTAATAATCTATGCCAAGATGTATTGGCTCTGGTATAAGTTATTTATGTTCTCTCTATATGTAGTTGAGTGTGTATACATTTTTATGTTATCTTTTTCTTTGAACATGATTGATTGTCCCCCCCCCCTTCTCCTCTCTGTTTGTAGAATTAATGTAATTTAGTTTATGTTTATACATTGATAAAATTTGTTGCTAAGAGAGCACATTCCCTTGCTATATTGAGTGGTTTCCCTCCCAGAACCTAGACTAAAAAAAATATCATTATTATTTAGTTTAGTCTGGATAAGAGGAAATGGAGAGGAGATATGATAGCCCCTTTCAAATATCTAAAGGGTTGCCACATGGGAAGGACTCAAACCAATGGCTTCAAGTTACAAGAAAGGAGATTCCAACTAAACATCAGGAAGACCTTTCTGATGGTAAGAGCTGTTGGACCGTGGAACAGACTCCCTTCTTCCTTGGAGGTTTTTAAGCAGAGGTTGGATGGCCATCTGACATGGATACTTTAGCTGAGATTCTTGCATTGCAGGGAGTTGGACTAGATGGCCCTCAGGGTTCCTTCCAACTCTATAATTCTCTATTATTTTTAAACTGTTGCCTCCAATGTCCCTTAGCACACAGGCTGTTATTTTTATTTATTAAATTGATTAGTTGCTTTTTCTTGCCAAAGGCAACTCAAAGCGATTTACAAGCAACCGAACAGCCTCAAAAAGAACTCCACATAGATACATTAAAATCAGCTGCCTTGAGGCCTTTTTCTGTGTTACAAGAGACTAACATGCTCAAACGGCGATGACGATTTAAAGCAATATGTCCTAAGCAAGCATGGTAGCAAATTATACAAAAAAAAAAGGGGGGCAATGCTCTATTATTTTGGAAGTAATCACAGATAGTAATCACAGATATTTGGCACAAGTTGCCAAAGTGCAATCACTTTTAGGTCTCCCTGGTTTAAATGAGAAAATGGACTCTCCTGCCTACATCAGTTGGAACTTACAATTGTTCTGTTTTAGAAGAACCCTGCCCACTCTTAGTTCTGGTCCATCCAGGTTCTGATGGTAGTAAGTCTAATAAGAAAGCAATGCACACAGCCAATAAAAGAACACTAACCTTGCTTGCCAAGGGACACGTCTATACCCAGATTAATTTACCCGGTGTGAATACAAATGATAGAAAAATGCTACTGGGAAATAAATGCAGTTTTATCATTGCTCCTGGGCCAACAAGCTCTTTTTGTGTGTAATTGCTTTATGATGGCACTTGCAATCTAAAAAAAAAAAAAAAAAAAAAAGCAACCCTAGAAGGCAATGGTCATTAGTGGAATACTATTGAAGGTCCAGACCAATAGGTCATGGGTAAATTGACAGTCATTCAAATTAGGACCCAAATAGCTCCACAAATGCTAGTCTGTAAGGAAGGAAACACAAACCAAGAAGTAGAAAGAAGCCTAGAGAAGCAGCCTTTTGATATATTGTTGCAAGAAGCACACAGTGCTAAGTAAAACCCCATGCTACATACTCCAGTTTCCCCTTTGCATCATTTTCTGGTTTGCACCAGTAAATATGATTATCTTCTCTTCTGAAAGTCACGTAAAGAACTTTTGCCTCATTCTATGTTGATGGCCCTTGGAAAGTTTGTCTTACTAGGCTAGGCTAGCAGTAGCCTTGTGGTGATTTTAGCTTCACTCTTCCACCTGAAACATAAAGCACACATACTTCTCTACGCCATTCTGCACCAAACATGAACCTTATTCTTTTCAGTGTACAGCAGGCAAACACAGCAAAAAGAGTCTTGCTGTCTCTGGAGACCTGAACTGGTAATGGAAGGTGAGAAGCTGACAATAGCACACTTGTTTCAGTGGTTCTCCAGGGAACCTACAGAGAAAGCAGCTGCCAGAGGGCACCATCACTATATGTTGGCAACAGAGGGAATGTCACCAACTTACTGAAATGTCCCCTAACTTACAAGGATTCGGGTTAGCAGCAGATCAGCTGTCCTGTTGAAGGGAGCTGTGACTGCAGAGGAGTTATGCAAGTTCCCACTTTGGATGTCACAGAAACCCAAGTCACTTGCCATTTCTGTCTCCCCTTGTTCACTTCTGTGGCTCCCTTGGGATGTGATCTTCCCTTGAACTGAGAACCACAAGCTTGTTCATTTGCTGTTGTTTGTTGCAGCAGGCAAACAGGGCTACCTCCCTGGAAACATGTGTCAAGTGATGCATACATTGGGGCAAAACCTCTGAGCTTCATATATACACCAATTGTCAGGCTTGAGGAATCCTCTCCCTTCCCCTGATGGCACCAAGAGGCAGGGAGGAAACAAGAAAGTTCTTACGTATGATTTATTCAGCCATCATGGTATGAGACAAAGAATTCTGGTCATTTCTCCATGATAGAGTTGCTCGCACTGAACTCCTCCCCCTTCCCCCTCTAGCAGCAACACTTGCTTCTACGGCGTCTGTCTGTGGACCATTGTCTTTGTGCTCTTTCTTCTTGCACCCTTAACGAACACCGCGTTTTGGGAGAAGGGTGTGTGTGTTGGTTGTGTTGTCCAATGACGTGTCAGCTAGCTGCTCTGCCTCCCCTCCTCCTCCTCCTAACACTGCATAACTGCTGTACTCCTGTCACAGAGTTGTTATCTTCCTCAAAGCCCTGCTGTAATTCAATACTACCTTATTCCTTTCTGGAAGCTACAGGAGAAGTGGGGTAGAGACCTCCACCATTCCTCCTCCTCCTCCTCTTCAGTCCAGTCCTTGACACCATTGAGGACTGAGATGCTGGTGAGAGAGCTAGGGGGTCAATGGTGATTTGGTGCAGATATGGAACAAAGCCTTATCTCAGGTGCTTGACTGGAGAGAAGTGTGTGCGCAATTGTCCTCATATCCTTGAGGTTCCAGTGGCCAACCAGTGTGGATTTCGGATAGGTGTTTCTTTTCTTCAAAATCAGGAGGCTGATATTGTTCTACCAGAATTGGACCTTCACTCAAACAACTCAGCA
This sequence comes from Podarcis gaigeae, assembly GCF_964106915.1. Classification (NCBI taxonomy): domain Eukaryota; kingdom Metazoa; phylum Chordata; class Lepidosauria; order Squamata; family Lacertidae; genus Podarcis; species Podarcis gaigeae. Next base: position 73,871,387 of record NC_139679.1, on the reverse strand, counting down.
TCAATCATTGTTCTCACATGTCTCTGTAAGATAGCATACCTGCCAAGTGCCCCGTTTGAAGCGGGGCAGCCCTGCTTTCTTTCAAGGTGCCCAGGACTCTGCCTTCATCCCAGGGTGCCCGGATTTTGTGGGGTGGGCAAGGGCAAGAGCAAGAAGTGGTGGGACGGGTGGGTGGTTGAGGGTGTGAGGGAAGCAGCAGAGCAGGGGGGTGGGCAACGAGGGTGACGGGATGGTGGGGAGTTGGGGTCTCCTGCTTTGCCCTCCTGAAATGTTGGTGGATATGAGATGGATATTTGAGAATAATCTGTGTGGGTTTTACATGGTGACTTGCTTCTTGATGCCTAAGGGCCTAGGGCAGTTTTCAACCATTAAAACACAATATTAAGAAGCTTTAAACAACTTATAATCACAAAAATAAGGTGGCACCCTAAAAAAAATACATCTCAGCACTGCATATAGGTATGTCTATTCAAGCTGTCTGAACACTGATATGCCTTTATCAACCCTGAACATGATCTCTAACACATCCAGTGCAAAAGGTAGATAGCCAGTTCACCTCTGGGCTCAGTCTAATCCTGAGCTACTGGAGAAATTGTGGTTTCTGGTTCAATTACAAGTAGGCCCTTTGCTGGGGTGGAGAGCAAATAGCTCTGCTATTTGCCTATGAAGCACCCATTATAGTTGGTGCCAAAAGCTGACTAAAGTCAGTGTACAGAAGGCTCTCTCGATGGAACAAGATGAGAACTTATTAAACTCCCTGTTTGCGGCTGTCAAATGTATTGTAATTAGGTGCAGGGAATCAGATAAATACATCATACTAGACAAGCAGTTAAGATAGCACAATGAGGCAGAATGCTTTAATCTGCAACAGGAAAGGGTTACAGAGTGTTCCCTCAATAGGCTACAAGGTGTGAAATATGTGAGAGAAGAGGATTTCTGACAAATGGCAGCATGATGGCCTAACCTGGTTCAGGAAGGCTTGTTTAAACCTGTGATACAAATGATACAATTTGTTTAAACAAACCCAATATACATTTCATGAGATGATAGTGCTTAGCATGTATTAGATGCCTTCTACAAAACTGTCTCAAGGTGACAGTGCTAAAACATGCAAAGAATTAAAAACACAACCAATAGACAATAGTTCCAGAAACTTAGCAGTGTTAAAACCATACCATCACCCCCCATTATCTGGCCCTCAAAATGTTTCCCAGGCCACACTCTTCCCTGAGGTCCCACCCACCACTGCCATGCGACTTTCTAAACTTTGCCCATAAGTGAATGTGACCCTCAGTCTGAAAAAGATTCTCCCATCCCTGCATTCGAGTGTTGGACTAGGACTATGGAAACTGGTGTTAACATCCCCACCCAGCTAAGAGGTTCACCGGGAGACACTGGACCAGCCACTGTCTCTCAACCTAAATCTACTTCAAAGGGTTGTTGTGAGTGAGGATAAAATAGGGAGGGAGAAACCATGTATGCCAGCTTGCTCTCCTTGGAAGAATGGTGTGGTATAAATGTATGGTAAATAACAAATAAATACATTGCACAGTGGTTCAAATCATATTCGCATACCCCTTAACTGCCTCAATTAAATCAGGACATGCTTGTTTTGGAGCTCTGTACTCTCTTATGCATCACGTAAGTGTGGTCCAAAAGACACGCATCCCGGTTTAGTAGTTGGAAAGCATGTTAAAGTGCAAGTAGATAAATAGGTACCACTCTGGCGGGAAGGTAAACAGCGTTTCCATGCGCTGCTTTGGTTTGCCAGAAGTGGCATAGTTATGCTGGCCACATGACCCAGAAGCTGTCTGAGGACAAACGTCGGCTCCCTTGGCCTATAGAGTGAGCAACCCCAGAGTTGTCCGCGGCTGGACCTAATGGTCAGGGTACCTTTACCTTTACCTTCTTATGGGTCATGTGACTCACCTGGAAGTGTGGTCCAAAAGTCACACATCCCGGTTTTTGGCCTGGACATGTTGGAGAGTTTGTTTTAATGGCTTGGTCCTCAATGTTCAAGGCTAAGTTGGAAGCTGCATGTCAGCAGCTATATACATTTTACAAAACCCTGATTGTTTTTAAATCATGTCTCTAAGAGGAATATGCATCCTTCATAAAAGCTAGCCTTAAATACCCAATGATGATAACGACAGGGTGGTAGAAGAATGCAGGGTATTTGCATGGCAGAGTGTTGGGCTAGATGACACTTTGGATCCCTCCCAACTGTACAATGCTTTGATTCTAAGAAGAGTCAAGGCGTCCAAATATATAATAAGGAAAGAAGCAAAGGAATTAGAGACAACATGAGAAGAGGAGGAGGAGGAGAGCGAGAGACGTAGCTTACTGGGTGAGTTATTTCTCCCTTCATCAGAGAAATATCTGAAAAATTAAGAAGCATTTTTAGTGTGCTGTAAAATTACTCTGGCTTTGCTGGAAATAATGCAAACAAAACCCAGTGAAAAGATTTGTGTATCTGAATAAGCAGATCAATTTTATTTTATTTTTTTAAAAAACAATGTTGATACACTCTAGAATTAGCCACAACCAAACCCGCAGAGCTCCTTTTCATGATCTATGGCATATACTCAAAAGCCAATGGAGCAACAAATCCAGCAATGGGGAAAAGGCACTTTCTCTCCCCCTCTGCCCACCCTCTCTCTCACTCTCACACATGCATCAGGAATGCCTAAATCCATATTCATTTAGCATGGTAGCAAATCCCATCAGCAGGACACTGCAGTGGAGAAATGAGATGGTTGCATAGAAGCAATCAGGGCACAACTGAGCAGCTCCTATGTGGCCCAAAGCAGGCAGGAAAACCTTCTCTGTGCTTGCCTTGAGGTCCCAGGAACAAGCATGCCTGTGACTGTACAACGGAATGAGGTGGCATCTATGATGTGGCTTCTTGAGCAAGATCTTGAAGAAACCAAATGTTCCTTGTTCTTCTTTGCTCCTTTTAAATCTAGGTCGCACAGTTGCAAATGTAAACCAATCCTCAGGGAAGAAACGACTATTGGTTGGCTGTAAGCCATGATGGACCGTGTACGACCCACAATATTGTAAGTGGCATGCCTCTGAATATCATTTGCTGTGGAATATGAGTTTTGTATCTAAAAGAGGGGAGTTTGTAGCAGAAACAACTGCCGAACTGGTCAATCTATATCTATCTATCATCTATCTATCTATCTATCTATCTATCTATCTATCTATCTATCTACCTATCTACCTATCTATCTCTATCTATCTATCTATCTATCTATCTATCTATCTATCTATCTATCATCTATCTATCTATCTATCTATCTATCTATCTATCTATCTATCTATCATCTATCATCTATCTATCATCTATCATCTATCATCTATCATCTATCATCTATCTATCTATCTATCTATCTATCTATCTATCTATCTATCTATCTATCTATCTATCATCTATCTATCTATATCTATCATCTATCTATATCTCTATATCTATCATCTATCTATCATCTATCTATCTATCTATCTATCTATCTATCTATCTATCTATCTATCATCTATCTATCTATCTATCTAATCTAATCTATATCTATCACCATATATCTATCTAATCTAATCTATATCTATCACCATATATCTATCTAATCTATATCTATCACCATATATCTATCACCATATATCTTAAAGTCAGTCTCTATTGACCATTGCAAGGAAACTGAACCCTGGGTAAGTACTGGCACCTGTGAGTCTCCTGCTGCTTGGAGACTCGGTGGTGGTGGTGAGAGTGCACACAACAATATTTTTTTAAGTGGAATGGGAAGTGGGTCTTGGCAGTGTCTGGTGTCCTCAGGTGCCATGTTGAAGACCCCTGACCTAGACTCAGCTCTCTCTCTCTTGCTCTCTCTCATGGGCAGTACTCCCCCCCTTAAAAAATGTTTAGGGGTGCTCTCATTTTCCTACTCATATTGAAATACTACCCCTCAATGAGGCCAAACTTATATTCACAATATGTTTAGGGGTATGTGTGTCCCTGTGTCCCCCCAGAAAAAAGCACTGGGAGTCTCTCTTCAGATACATTTTTTTAGATCACAACATCCTTAACTGGAGCTGGGTGGGGGTGGGAGGTTTGTCTTTTGCCCCTTTCAGGTATTTCCTAGTCATTCAAAAAACTAAAGGAAACTCTTTAACAATTAGTTCCCATGGAAACACATCACCCAGCTATTAACACTCATTTGTCAGGTCAGAGGTTCTGACCAGATATTGCCTCAGAGCAACACCAAATGGAGTCCTACTCACACAAGCCTGACAGGAAACCCATATCAAGGCTTGGGAGATGGCTGCACAACTACAGGGCTGTGTAAGGTTAGCCACCAGGCTCTCCATACCTACAGAGCAGTTACCATTTCTAAAAAATCAGTCGTTTGAGGGCCAACATGCTTAGCACAGTATGAGGCAATTATTCCACAGGAAAATATTAAACTCCTCAGTAAATGCATCAATATTAAAAGGGGAGACTATTTTGTGTGTGTGAATGATGGTGTCATGCTTACAGATCTGGTTGTTCAAATAGGCAAAGAGCAGTGGGGGAGGGGGAGAGGGATTAGCTTTAGGGAATTGCCATGAGGGGAAGGTTAATGTCGCTGTCTGCAGTCACTGTGTCTCTGCCCCAGTATAAATTGGAAGCCCTTTTACAGCTGCTTTTTGAGAGGAAAAAGGGAGTGCCTACAAAATGTCTAGTTTGCTCTTCCCCACACCATAGTCCTAAATCCCTCGCTGTAAATAATTTACTACAAGATCATTGCTCTGTGAAAGGGTTCTCTTGGGATATTAAAGCCTTTCAACAAAGGAATCTAAAGCAAGGTAAAGCAAGATAGACTGGCCACCCCCCTTATTTTGTCACCATTTCCTGATGAGACCCATAATGCGGACTTCTGAGGCAGAAGCAATTTGGAATGAACTGGAAGGGGGCCATGTGTCTTGTTAGAGCCTTCTTGTGTTCCAGCCAGCCGGTTTGTTTTGCTGCCATGGAAAATAGACACATCCATGCCCCCCCCCCCCTGAATGCTGGGAGCTGACCAAGGGAGACAGCGCACATTGCCGAGCACAGGTGTTGCTGGCAGGTGTCCTGCTTCTGCGGAAGCTGCAGTCTGGCTACGCTGCTGCTGCTGCTGCTACCTCCTTGCTGCACCTCCCATTCTCTCCTGCCCAGAAAGAAATACAAGCAGGGCTATTTACAAACAGCAAGCAGAGCAATGAACACATCAGGTAATTAAATGGCAGATCAACTCGACTCGACTCCTCCTGGGAAAGCAGCCCTTGGGAGAAGGAAGAATGAAGTAACAGGAGACAAAAACTAATGCAGCAGGAGCACAGCAGTGACAAAAACCCGCAAAGCGAAGAAGAATAAGCTTTCGGCAAAAGCAGTGCCGACAGTTGCAGCCCACAGGAGGTGTGCCGTGTGCTCTGAGCTGCCAGTGCTGCAGGGCTGGCATAAGGAGGTTATGGAGGGAGGCCGCTGTATACTCCATGTAAGTGCAAGCACACACATTGCTGAATGTGAAGAGGGAACGGCAGGTGTTTGCATCACCGAAGATCAGCGGCACGTGCAGGAAGTCGCTGTTTATCTATCTATTTTTATTTATTAAATTTCCCTACTGCACTTCACCCAAGAACCACAGAACAGTTTACAATATAAAAACACAAAGATACATAAGATTCCTGCTTGGCAGGGGGTTGGACTCGATGGCCCTTGTGGTCTCTTCCAACTCTATGATTCTATGATTCTATAATGTAGTAACAAACGGAAACAATACCCCACCCCCAATACTTCATAAATAAATAAATAAATAAATAAATAAATAAATAAAGCAAGCAAGCAAGCAAGCAAGCAAGTGTTAGCGCTTTCTTGGTCAATAGTGGTGACCTGTGGCACTAAACCCCCATACATACATTGCAACTGGATGTTTGCATGAGCAAAATGAAAATAGGCAAAGGGAAGGTGTCAGAGCCCTCTACCTTGAGGCCTAGTCAAGGCACCTCAAAAGTCCTTGCATGGAAGAAGCTAGCAAGACTTCTGCTCCTTCTAGCACCTGCACCCTACCTTCCAATAAATCAAAGGTAAAAACTTGGACGCCATCTTTTGGGATGCCATTTTCCTATTTTCCCCCATGAGAGAGCAGTGGCCTTTTAGGGCGCTGTGGTCTTGTGTGATTTCATGCTATGACTCCCCCCTGGAAAAAGCACTCTTTTTCAGGCATGGGACCCTAAACATGTGTTTCAGGGCACCAAGCAAAAGTGTGGCCCCTAAAAAGTGCTTTGTCTAGAGGAAAATCATGGTGCAAAATTGCGTGAGATCATGGCACCCAAAATGGCCACCGTCCTCTCATCAGAAAAAAATGAGATGTCCCAGTTTTTCCAGGACACTTGCATACCCTCCAACATTTCTCCAATGAAAATAGGGACATCCCATTCCATAATGAAAATTTTACTATTTATACCCCACATATCTTACTGGGTTGCCCCAGCCACTCTGAGCAGTTTCCAACAGATATAAAAACATAGTAAAACATTAAACATTAAAATAACTTCCCCATACAGGAATGCCTTCAAACGGCTTGGGGGTTAGATAACCTGATTTGTTGTTGTTGTTTAGTCGTTTAGTCGTGTCCGACTCTTCGTGACCCCATAGACCAGAGCACGCCAGGCACTCCTGTCTTCCACTGCCCCCCACAGTTTGGTCAGACTCATGTTTGTAGCTTCAAGAACACTGTCCAACCATCTCGTCCTCTGTCATCCCCTTCTCCTTGTGCCCTCCATCTTTCCCAACATCAGAGTCTTTTCCAGGGAGTCTTCTCTTCTCATGAGGTTGCCAAAGTATTGGAGTCTCAGCTTCAGGATCTGTCCTTCCAGTGAGCACTCAGGGCTGATTTCCTTAAGAATGGATAGGTTTGATCTTCTTGCAGTCCATGGGACTCTCAAGAGTCTCCTCCAGCACCACAGTTCAAAAGCATCAATTCTTCGGCGATCAGCCTTCTTTATGGTCCAGCTCTCACTTCCATACATCACTACTGGGAAAACCATGGCTTTTACTATACGGACCTTTGTTGGCAAGGTGATGTCTCTGCTTTTTAAGATGTTGTCTAGGTTTGCCATCGCCTTTCTCCCAAGGAGCAGGCGTCTTTTAATTTCGTGACTGCTGTCACCATCTGCAGTGATCATGGAGCCCAAGAAAGTAAAATCTCTCACTGCCTCCATTTCTTCCCCTTCTATTTGCCAGGAGGTGATGGGCCCAGTGGCCATGATCTTCGTTTTTTTGATGTTGAGCTTCAGACCATATTTTGCGCTCTCCTCTTTCACGCTCATTAAAAGCTTCTTTAATTCCTCCTCACTTTCTGCCATCAAGGTTGTGTCATCTGCATATCTGAGGTTGTTGATATTTCTTTTGGCAATCTTAATTCTGGCTTGGGATTCATCCAGCCCAGCCTTTCACATGATGAATTCTGCATATAAGTTAAATAGGCAGGGAGACAATATACAGCCTTGCCGTACTCCTTTCCCAATTTTGAACCAATCAGTTGTTCCATATCCAGTTCTAACTGTAGCTTCTTGTCCCATATAGAGATTTCTCAGGAGACAGATGAGGTGATCAGGTACTCCCATTTCTTTAAGAACTTGCCATAGTGGTCGACACAGTCAAAGGCTTTTGCATAGTCAATGAAGCAGAAGTAGATGTCTTTCTGGAACTCTCTAGCTTTCTCCATAATCCAGCACATGTTTGCAATTTGGTCTCTGGTTCCTCTGCCCCTTCTAAATCCAGCTTGACTTCTGGGAGTTCTCGGTCCACATACTGCTTAAGCCTGCCTTGTAGAATTTTAAGCATAACCTTGCTAGCATGTGAAATGAGTGCAATTGTGCGGTAGTTGGAGCATTCTTTGGCACTGCCCTTCTTTGGGATTGGGATGAAGACTGATCTTCTCCAATCCTCTGGCCACTGCTGAGTTTTCCAAATTTGCTGGCATATTGAGTGTAGCACTTTAACAGCATCATCTTTTAAAATTTTAATATTTAATAGATAACTTGATACCGTCCAACATTTCTCCAGTGAAAATAGGGACATCCTAAAGAAAACCAGGATCAAATCAGAAACTGGGACGGCTTCTCTAAATCAGGGTCACCCCTGGAAAATAGGGACACTTGGAGGGTCTGCACTTGTGGGTGGGTTTCAGTCCTGCTTCCTGCAGCCACATCTCTGCCTAATCTACACGCAACATCACATATGACATCAGGTGTGGGGCAGTTGGGAATGGTTTCAGCAAAATGTCTTGGCAGGCCAATGGGGAGATTCTTTTTCTCTGGAACATAAGCTGTAACCCTAGATTTTGAGCACAGCATGTCTCTAAAACCTGAGTATAAAGAATGCACCATTTAGTTGCACATAGGCCAGGCAGCCCCAAACCCAGCCCTCCAGCTGTTTTGGGACTACAACTCCCATCATCCCTAGCTAACAGGACCAGTGGTCAGGGATGATGGGACTTGTAGTCCCCAAAAAAGCTGAAGGGCCGGGTTTGGGGATGCCTGACATAGCTCTGAAGCACATTCAAAACACATTCTTTCCCCTCAAAGGATTATGGGCATTGTAGTTCACTCCTCCTAGAGTTAGAATTTCCAGCAACCCTTAACAAATTATAGTGCCCAGACTTCTTTGAGGGGGGAAATGTGCTTTAAAGATATGGCATGCATGTGGTGTTTTACTCCTGTTGAAATCAAAGTCCTGGACTTGAACTTTGGAACTCCTGCGCTGCACCTGCTTGCTCCTGCCCTCCCGAATGTGCTTTATGACTGATGCCTTGTAGTGGTACAGGCCATTGTCATTCTTCAGGCAGCTACTTGCAGCTGGCATCCTGAGCTCAAGAAATAACTTCTTGAAGGGAAAAGCATGAACGACGCAGCTAAAGATAAAAATAGCGATCATTTCCCGAGATGAAACTTCATGTTAAACACTTAAAAAGCAATCAGAAGTCAGATTTCCCCCTTTCAATTATTGTGTTTATTCCATTCTAAAAAGTTCCAGCCTTGTGAAATGCACTGCAACATCTCCCATCAATAACGGCTCACCTCCCTTCCCCGTTCTCATACCCCCACCTTATTTCTGCTGGCTCATCCTCTGGGCTGGCCAGGGTGTAACTATTCTTCTGGGGGCAGGCAAGGAAAGAAGATGTTGTGATATGTCCCTAGAAGGGAACCCAAGAAGAGTTAATGAGGGAGCCCTGTGCTACCTGACTTGGCACAGAAGCACCTTTTCAGAGGAAGAAAGATAAAAGACGAACAAAGGCAGGAATTAATATTCTAGTACAAAATATGGCAGGTTCACAAGAGCAGCATTTAACACTTAATCAAAATGGCCCGACAATGCAAAAATTAGGTTTTCGAATGTCATTAGTGTTTTATAATAGGTTCAATTAATATCATTCCCATCCCTGTTTCATTCTTTGCTAATTGTTTTCATTCGGTTCCTTTCATTTTTTATGCTGTTGTCTTGTTGGTTTTAATATTTAATTATAATAGCCAAGGTCCCCCCCCTCCCAACGCATTGTAATTGGTCTAGGTTTTCAAAACTAGTCCTGTCATTTTTCTCTTTCTTTCCATTGCAGAAAGTTACAGAGCAAAGCTTGGCTCCCATTCTGAGTGAAATCCAAGTCACGTCCAGGCTTTTAGGGTGTTTCCCCCCCAGTTATTTTTATTTTCTTACTTATTATTTATTGAATTTATATACCGCCCTATGCACGGAGGTCTCAGGGTGGTTCACAGAACAAAATCAAAATATAAAATCAAAATATAAAATATATACTCAAAATAAAAACAACAACCCAATAACCCTACTCAGAGTAGACATATTGGAATTAATGGGCCTTAGTCTTGACACCTTTTGTATTTTTGTGGAAGGGGTTTAAGTTCATTCTGGAAATTTAGGGTGGTATTCAACTAAGTGTTAGCTCAGAGAAGACCCATTGAAATTCAGGGACCTGACTTAGTTGTGTCCATTAATTTCAGTGGGTCTAAGTAGAATTTAATTGAACAGCACCCAATGTGTGTGCAATTAAAGAGAACTCATGGATTAAAGCACTATCTTGCCTTAGTACAACAAACCCTTTAAAAAAAATATCCAGATATTTTGTGGTTAGAAAAGAGATGAAGGAAATGCACTAAAAAGTGTGAAATGAATAATGGGAAGATGGATAACCACTGCTCAAGTGAATCAGGATAAATGCAGCACAAATACTCACTGTCATATAACCTTTCTGCAAACAGATCAGGATGAACACAGTAAAAACTGGACATAGTTTAACTTTCGTGTGAGCTTTGTGCAAGCAAATGGTCAATAAATAGGCCATTTGCAGCAACCCTCAGTGCATGGGAGCCACACTGTCCATGTCCTTCCAGAAGTCAGCACTGTTGCCACATGGTGAAAGAGTTATGTTCATGACACAGTCACCTGCACAACAGTGTGAAATGACAAGCTCTCCAACATCTCTTCTTGTGATAGAAAAAGGCCACTTTGTGCCAACCTGAGCTTGTGTATTTGCATGCAACAAAGCCCATTCAACCCCCAGCAGAGCAATTCAGCACGGCTTGATTCAAAGCTACAGTGGCTGTGGTGTTGTTCAGGGCTGGGAGCATGGAGTCTCACTTTTGCTTCAGCAAGATGAACAGTTCAATTTCTGGGTTAACATGGAAAAGATTTGTGCAGGCAGAATGCATAGGGGAGATCTCCCCCTCGCTTGTGGATATTTTTATTCCTCCACTCTGGGTTCTTGCTCTGTTGAAATGCCACATAATCCCTGAGCTGAAACACAGAAGGTAGACTTCAGACACATATTCTAAATTAGAAATATCCGGGACAAATCAGTTAACAGAGAGATCGCCAGAGAATTAAGCACTAGAAGCTACTTTGGAGAGCTGTTGTGCTGCAGTTGCTCTGTATACACACTTAAAAAAAAAAGTGTTCCAGGCATAGGTCTGTGACTAACCCTCCTGTGGAAAATTTATTGCTCAAATCAAATTTTGGCCTGTCCTAGATGGACTTCCATTATCTGCTTCCTCCATGGGTTCACTCTAATCAAAGTTTCTAGGAACTTTTTCTGTATGGATGTTTTGCCTACAGTTTCAATGCATTATGGGCTTGCATTATCCAAACAGCCATTTCCACATATGTATACAGTGGTACCTCGGGTTAAGAACTTAATTCATTCTGGAGGTCCGTTCTTAACCTGAAACTGTTCTTAACCTGAGGTACCACTTTAGGTAATGGGGCCTCCCACTGCCGCCACGCCATTTCTGTTCTCATCCTGAAACAAAGTTCTTAACCTGAGATACTATTTTTGGGTTAGCGGAGTCTGTAATCTGAAGCATCTGTAACCCGAGGTACCACTGTATTTCATTTGAAGTTGTTACAGACTATAACTGTTATAGTCTTAAATGAATTCAAAACACTAATGGAATAAAAACATACACAAGGTTAAATGGGCTTAGTCAAACATGCAGCATCATGAGACAAGACAGAACCATAGGAGGTGTTTTGGCCTCCTTCTTAAAATATCACAAAGAACTGTGCAACTCTTAAAAGTTCTTTCATTTTGCTCCATGAAAATGCAGATACAAGTTACGAACCTTGGTAAACTTGCAGTCCCTGTTGCTCTCCTTTATCAGACTACTTGCTACTGATGTGGTGTTATCAAGGCATCCCTTCACCAGGTGAGAAGAGGGGAGTGAAGACCTACATCAAGAACAAGGGGAGGAATAAATAGCAACATGGGGAATAGTGGGTGGAAGAAGATCAGCTGTGCCTCCTATTCACCAAGAGGCTGCAGCAGAGGGGGCATGGAGGCAAGGTGGGCAGGGGCTATAGAGAGGTGGCAGATCCAGCCTTCAAGGAGCATACTGCATTGCATTCCTTGGAGGCCAGATCTGCTGTTCCTGTGGATCCTGCCACCTGAGGTAGTTGCCTCACCTGGGTGTTACAGCTGTGGTGACAGATCACCATCTCTTTCTTCATTTCAGACCACGGCGATGCTTTTACTCACATCTTCTTTATAGCAGAACGTTGTGACCTATTTATTTGCACACACTACCCATGGTTCATCACCATTTATAGATCTAAACTAGCGTGCCCAAGCAAAGGAACAGTCATAATTGTGATTCTAACAGCTTTGGGGTTTATTGGTATTCATCAGCATGTGGGTGCAATTGGTAGAAGAGGCGGATTTAGGGGAGCGCACTGGGTGTGGGGTCTTGGGGGCGCTACAACTATGATGTAGAAGGGAAGGTGAGAGGCAGGGGGTGCTGAATTTTGGCATCACACAAAATAGCCCTAACAAGAACACCCTAGCCCTAATAATTAGTCTGTCTGGTTAGTTTCTGAACCAACTACCAAGCATAGATGCTTCCAAACAACTCCACTAGCAAATTGCTGCTGGTGAAATCTCTATAGAGATTGGTGCTTCTCTATAGAGAAGCTTTGGGTGTGTGTCCACCCCCTTTCCTACCCTGGAGTCTCCCTGCCTTTACGCTCTCTCTCCCACCCACATCTCTCCTTATAGGCATTATTCACAAAGACCCAAGACAGCTCAGTAAATAACAAAGAACAGCTCCCAAATCACACCTTCTGAGGCTAGGAACATGTTGATGTGCAGAACTCTACCTTGACAAATTGCCAGAGAGTGTGCTGCTTTGGCCCTGGGAGACTTCTCGTTCGGGTTAATCTATTGCTGGCTCTGCTCTAGGAAAAACTTGCTTGGCTTTGTCAAAAGTTCATTAGAGCCTTAAATCAGGAGCAAAATGCTACTTTTTAATGATGGGTTGGCAAGACTCTGCTATACTGCTAGCAGGGAGGCCTTTGCCTGATGTTTTGTTATATTGACTGGAATGGATAGAGTTGTTTATGGAATTTAGTGAATGCCTTCTTACTGTGGTCCTTATTCCTATCACTGCCACCAAAGGACAGGGAAGATTTTGTAGTAGCATGATCAGAATGGGACTGTGCTGTAGAAATGTTCTATAAAGTCAACAGCCATTATGGGCAAAAGCACATTGCTCCTTGCTCCATAAGCCACACAAATATAAACATAAGCTAAAACATCCCAGGAACCACAAGCTCTCCTCCTGGAGGCCTTCAAACGAAAAGCAAAATATTGTTGCAGTGTTGGCCTTTGATTCCCCACCCACCCACCGAAAGCACAAGATCAGAGGATGCTTCCCATCTATACAAAGCACACCATCCATCAGAATTAGGGCCAATTTGAAAATCAGGACTCAAAGATGGAGACAGGGAAAATAAGGTTGCCTTTGGAATTCGCTGCCCACAGCCGACTGTTTACGTCACTTCGTGCTAAGACTGGCTCTGAGTTTTATTAAGGGATATCAGCTCACATGCCCATTTGAAAAAAAATTGGCAAGTCATCCCCATGAATAGCTACAATGCACTGGAGGAGCTGCTGTGTCCCGATAAATAGTGATTGAAAGCTAAGGCAGGAAGCCACAGCCAGACCACCCAGGGTTGTGAACTTGTCAGATCCTATAAGTTAATTAGCATCAGATCCATGCTTTACATAGATGGGAAATTACAGTAGAAGGCAGGTGCTGCAGGAAATAGGCACTTTCCCATTTTCAAGTGAATAGTGACTGGATTCTTTCAAAGGGCGTTTAAGCGAGATCCAATTCCAGGCACTGTTTTATGCTAATGGGGCAGTGGCAGGGCTGGCCCACCCATGAGGCTAGGTGAGGTGACTGACTCGGGCAGCAAGATATGCAGGGACATGAGACCCAGCATCCAAGGAATGCATTGCCTGCTGTTGCTGTGATGGCAGTGACAGTTGCGGCATGCCCCTTGAAGGCCGGGTCTGTCACCTCCTGAGCAGCTCCCCCATGCCACCTCCACAGTCAATGTGGCCTCTTGGCAAATAGAAGGCACTGCTGGTCTCCTCACACCCCTAGGGAAAAAATGGTGGGGGCTGCCTTCTGGGGTCTCTTGGGCTCTGTACCCACACAGAATGATTCAGGGGGGGGGGGACACCATTTTGTGGTTCACTTCAGCTGCCAAAATGTCTTGGGCTGGCCTTGTCAGAGGACAACTGACACAGCCCACCATTCCAATGTTTGTGCAATTAAGGTCTGTGCTTGTCAGGCTGGACGCTGATGAGTAGTATCTGGATTCTCATGCATGGGCACTGGGAGAAGTGGGGTTGGGGATGTGGGTCTTGGAAGAAGGGTAGAGTGATCTGGGGAAAACTGTGTGTTATGTACTGAGCTTGGATCCTAGATCAACAGGCAGGTAGGATCCTAGAAGGCAGTAACCTGATTGGTCTGCAGGAGCCGCCCAATCCGGCTCCAGGAGGAAGTGAATCAGCAACCTGATTGGCCTGTAGGAGCAGTCCAATCAGGCTCCAGGAGGGGAGTTGAATCAGCCAATCACACGAGACCTATTGTGCAAATAGGTTTTTGGGGAAAGCGCTCACTCACTGTTTACCATGAGCTGAAATAAAGAGCATGAAATCAACACTCAACTCTGAGTATATTTCACTGTAACAGCCAGGAGATGGCCAACAGGTGCAGGAGGAGGAATAGATAGGTCATGCTGGTGTACAGTCAAGGGCTTCCACACCATACCACACCACACCTCCTCCTCCTCCTGACCCCACTTCTGCTGCTCCATTGTCTCCCAGGACCAGAAGAGGACTGAAGAGGGAGGAGCAGAAACAGGTTACACACAGGCGGAGTCTGCATTTGTTTGTGCACAGCTCAGGCGGGGGAGATACATAAGCCGAGTTTGAGGGCGGGTCCTCTCTGTTGCTGCACCTGCCTTATCAGGTGCACAGCTAGGAGTAGCTGAGAGACCTAGGACCAATGGACATGCCTTTTCCTAACTTGTAACTTAACAATAAAGAACTACTTCCTCACCTTGGACATTCCTTGCCTGACAGTGTCTTAAAATGCATGTTGTGCTTCCAGGCCGTCATGGAGTGCTGTTTACTGGCTGCTATTGCGAAATGCATCTTAAAAAGCAGAGACATCACCTTGCCAACAAAGGTCCGTATAGTTAAAGCCATGGTTTTCCCAGTAGTGATGTATGGAAGTGAGAGCTGGACCATAAAGAAGGCTGATCGCTGAAGAATTGATGCTTTTGAATTATGGTGCTGGAGGAGACTCTTGAGAGTCCCATGGACTGCAAGAAGATCAAACTTATCCATTCTTAAGGAAATCAGCTCTGAGTGCTCACTGGAAGGACAGATCATGAAGCTGAGGCTCCAATACTTTGGCCACCTCATGAGAAGAGAAGACTCCCTGGAAAAGACCCTGATGTTGGGAAAGATGGAGGGCACAAGGAGAAGGGGACGACAGAGGACGAGATGGTTGGACAGTGTTCTCGAAGCTACCAGCATGAGTTTGACCAAACTGTGGGAGGCAGTGGAAGACAGGAGTGCCTGGCGTGCTCTGGTCCATGGGGTCACGAAGAGTCGGACACGACTAAACGACTAAACAACAACAATTGCGAAATGGAGGTCAAGTTTTGGGGCAGGGTTTCATTCACAAAGTTTAAGTAGCGGAGTGCTGAACATGTGAAGAGCTGGTATCATTGGTGCATGCTACCGGAGGACTCTACACGGGTAAGAGATGCCTATTATATGCAGACTATGCTGTTCCAACCTCCTTGACCATAGCGCAGCAGTGGTAGCCTGGAAGATCACCATACACCCTTACATGGGCTATTGTTAGCTCTAGGCTGCATTCTAATTTAGCCATTGTGCAGAGCCTTCCTTCAAATTTCCACCCTGCTGTGTCAATTGGACACAATGTCTTGCCTTGACTACCTGCCTTAACCTATTAATGGCATCACCAGGAGTTTTTAAAACCTGCCTAGTTCAATTTAACCCAGGGACTCCTGAGGTTTTGTGATCCTATTCTAGCCTGGAAGAATTCCTTCTCTCTTTGGAGTGAAATGACCAAACATAATGTAAGAAACGAACACATTTTCCTCTAGCTATCTTGCGCTAGGGTGATGTAGGCTTGATGCAATTCAAGCTACCTAGTCAAACTAAGGCTAGGGAAGATAATAGTATAAAAGCAGAGCCAGATAAGGTAAATACAAATCACAGGCAAACAGAAGTGTCTTCTAAAATAATAATGCATTGCACTCTGGATAGGATTCTCAGAAGCACACAGTGATGTACTGATTGTATCCACTGAAGTCAATGGAAGACTTATTGATTAAATTTCAGTCAGAGGCTAGGTTGCCAGAGTGCTTCTGAAAAATCTTCATTTGTGTACAAATAGCATGGACAACTTAAAGGTTTAGTATAGCTTTTCCAGTTTAATTCAATCTTTCTTCACAACCGTTCAAAATTTACCTTCTCCCTCCCTCCTCCCCTCCTTCTTCCTGCCTTTCCCTCAACATGGCTGGCTTAAAGAGCCAGGGAGCAGGCCAGAGAGAAGGCTTCGTCTCTCTGGTCCACTCCAAAGCTACTTGCACAAGAATGCTTCCCAGCTTCCAGTGTGGTTTCTCCCACCTCACTGCAGCTGGAAGGTGGAAGAATCCCATCCATCCATGGCCACGCTAAGCCACTATTTCTGCTTTCCATGATTTTGGAGGTAACAGCCATTCCTATCTCTGTTATTAGAATTTATTAGTTGTTTGGCACATAATAAGCCTCCAACAAGTGACTTACAAAATTTTAAAAGCATAGAGCAGGGGTGCCCAAACTTTTTTCAAAGAGGACCAGATTTGATGAAGTGAACATGCGTGAGGGCCAACCAAAGTTGAGCTTTTCTGGGAATTTTACCCCAGGAAATAAACTGCCACAGGGGCCGGATTAGGCCCCCAAAACCGACTTTGTGTTTTTTTTTAAAATAATATTTATTGAACATTTTCAAATATAACAGAAAAAAGAAAAATAAAACATCCATTTTATAACCTTATTTTCATTAATATCCTTTCAGGACTTCCCCGCCCCACCCCCTTTTGTATTCCAGTTCCTTCAAATAGATTCAGCAAGTTCTTACCCCAAATTTTAAACTTATTATGATTAACCTAATGTTAACAGTGTTTTTCCATCCCCTAAAATCGACCCCGCTCCCTTCCACGAGTTCCCCTCTTTAATATGCAGAACAGATTAAAAAAAATAAAAAAGGAAAGAAAAAAGAATAAAGTATAGTTTAACACCCTTTGGATTCCAAATCCCCCCCCCCTTTCCCGGTTGCGTTCCCCAGTGTCCATCAATGCCTGCTGTCATCCTGGAGATCCCACATCTAGGCCAAAATCCTTCACAAGTCCACTTTGCCGTCTTTTTAAAAGTCTTTGCTGCCTTTTTGGTCATCTTTAATTTCAAACGTCCAATCTTGGAAGAACTCTATCTCAAAAAGGTCCATTTTTTCCATCCAGATCTCTATATTTAAGAGCAAAAACTCCAATCTTGTTTCTTTAGGCCTTTCAAATCTTGGTGTCCCAAATGTTCCCACTTCCAGCTTTGTCCAATTCTTGTTGTTCATGTTGTTCTTGTTATTCTCTCTCCTCAGTTTCCTCTAGTTTCATTTCCTGCTCCCCTGCAAAAATGTTCTAATTCCAAAAGCTTCTAAATCCTCTACAAATTCCATACCAGCAATACTTGTAGTGTCCCACAACTCGATCTTAGTTGTCAAATCCTTTGCTTTAGATCCTCTACAACCGGGGGGAGACTGACTTCCTTTTTGCACCTCCCCCGCTCGCTCCGAATTAAAAAATTTTGTTTTTTCCTTTTTAAGTCCAGTTTCCAATTACTCGCGGGTTGTTCTTTTTGGTCCAAATTTTCAATAGAAGAAGTCAGCGCTCTCCGCCGAATGGCATGCGGCTTCGCTCGGTAGGGGAAGCGGAAGACTCATAGCACCACACCCCCCCTGGCACCCGCTCCGCAGCCTTTAAAAAGGCTCCTTCGCGGGTCGGGGGGTGCAAACTGTGCCCGCCGAGTCACCATGCCCATGGGTTTCAGCGCCCATGGTTTTTGAGGGTCCCCGCGTCGCCGGCGCGGTAGAACCCAGCCCCTGCCGAGCAGGCTCCCTGGGAGTCCGCCATTCGGCGATGGTGCCAATCCGGAAGTCGCCAAAACCGACTTTGAAAATGCCTGGCATAGAGCATAACTGGGGAGCTGCTCAGAGTGGCTGGGGCAATGCAGCCAGATGGGCAGGGTATATAAAATAATAACAACAACAAATCAGAAAAAAGAACATTAAGGAACATTAAGGAAGTCATGGGTAGCTTCACAATCTCCCAGTTGATGTTTGGATGTTGCTGGTACAACGTCTCCTTCTAACCTTCTAACCAATCTTTCACACAATTAATGTTGCCTCTTGCACGCGTCCTCCCATGCAATAAATGGCACAGAATTTTACATTAAATTGTCGAGATTCCTCTGACTGTGGCAGAAAGAAAGCACAGCTGTTACAATTTGCTGAGAATCGCAGCAAGTGTGTGTAGCACGAGAAGCATGCACTTCTGATTCACACAATATTTCCAATCCCGTCTCTATCCACAGCGAGCAGATCTGTGGCCTGGCCTTTAGCATCTGTCAAACACTTTCCCCTTTACATGAATGCAGTCATATAGGAGCCTGAGGACATGAGCACGCCAGAAATTCAGCATAGTTGTCACAAATGATTGTGAACTCACCGTTTCAAATGCAATGAAGAGATATCTGCAGTAGCGTGGAATTAAAATAGGCCATAACTTTTATTTAAAAAGCCATAGCTATATAAGGCTTATGACTTTACAAACACTTGCAAATGCTGCAGTAATTAAATTTGGCCAGTGATGGAGCATGGCCCAAATTCTCCCTGTGCCTCTGGGGCAAGGCTGGCACTTCCAGTGAAGCAATTTCCCTCAGGAAGCAGAACCAACTGTCTCCCTGTTCCTATTGTCCCACTGCCAGCCCCCGTGTAGCTGTACTGCTGCCACAGCACTCTTGCTCTCACCACTAACCCTACACCTTTGCTTCTGCATCGTTGTAGCAACGTGAGTGCAGCTGCGGGTGGGGGTGCAGTTGTGGTGCTGAGGCTGGCAGCAGTTCTGACATGACAGCAGAGGCAGCAAGGGGGTCCAGATCTGTGGGGGTGGTTGGGAGGCAGCGTTGAGGTGCATGTGGCGACAGGGCATATTGCTTACAATGGCAAAACATCCAGGGCCACCCCTCCTCTGAGGCCTGGGCTTTCTGTTCCTCCAGCAACAATTCTCTTAGATGTCCCTGACTTTTTTGCTTGAGGCAGGAGAACCAGCCGCCCTACCATCTTTGCTCCCCACCTCGCAACCTCTGTAATCCATGGTTGTTCATCTAGAAGTGCTAAATGTTCCTAACTGCTCTCACAAGCTCTGGCTAGGAATGAATCGATCACTCTTATTTCTGGGCTGAGTCAATTTTACATGTATGTATTCAGGTCCATGTCAGTTTTATATGTGCTCATTTATAGGTCCACCCCATTTCCACATTATTCTGAGGACTTAATTTTTTATATATAAAAGCCCATACTCAAACCCATATTCTGTCACAATATACTATATAAATATATATTTTATCCTTTACAATGCACACTTCTTTTTTTAAAAAAAAACACGTTTTGATATGTGAACTATATTGCAAAATTTGGAAAATTCCAACGAATAACGTGGACCGAACAAAATTCTCCTTCATCCCTCTTTTTGAATGGCTTTTCTTTCACTCAGTGGAACTACCAAGTTGGGACAAGGAAAAAAAAAATATCAAGTGGGAATTCAAACAACTTGCCAGACCCCTGCCCTGGAGAAGGACAAAAGCAGGTCTCACCCAGGGAAACAGCAAAACATGGAAAAAGTTATTCCTGGTTTTTCTGATGACTCAAGATGTTGGGGGCAAGAGATGCAAACCCAGTAGGAATGGTGTATGTGTGCAACACAGGACCCCAGCTGCAGATCCACTAGAACAGATTCAAGAATAAATGCCAATGTATTTTTCCCTCAATAGGGAGCAGCCATATCTGATCTAACTGTGAGTGCTACCTCCTCACACATCACAAATAATACCCACCCTGTCAGCTATGCAGCTCAGGTGAAAGGCCCTGTGTTTGGTCCTTTTTGACAGCAGAATATTCTCAGTGAACTGTAAACATATAAAGGATATGTTGACCTAGTGAAGCATGGGACCTCGGGGAAAGAAGATTGAAAAATCAAACTAACAGAGATCCTTAATGAAGAGGGTTTTGTGACCTTGAAGGGATATTATCTTTTAATAGAGTAGAGCAGAAAGATATTTTTAGAGCTTTTTCAGCTTGAAAGAGAGGTCTCAAGTACGTGCGTCAGGTAATGAAACCACTACCTGCTCAACTTTTTGCCATTGCCACCACCTGTTTAATGGTCCTGTCTTGCGGTTGTGACTATGCTTCCAACTTCCAATAGACAAATCATTGGGAGAAGAAGGTGTTACCCTTACTCAGGTTTAGCTTCAGGCACATCATGTGACATAAGCATGAAGTCAAATTAGAGTGAAGGTAATGGGTGAAAAATAGAGGAGATAATTACAGTGCTTCCCCCCCTAAAAAAATGTCTAAGGGTACTCTCATTTTGACTCAAGAAAACCACCATTTTATAGTTCAAATCGGGGGAAATAAATACAGTAAATGGACAAAATTACTTCCACATTGGCATGAGGTTGTGTGCACTAACATCTTCCTGATTCCACACATCCACATTCCACACTGCTTCACACATTAAACGCTCATTTCCGTCTGAGGCTCAGGAAACACCGGGAAAGGAAATGAGGCCACCATCGAGGGGTAGTAACAGAACTGACGATTCACCATGCTGACGATTCTTCCGTTAAATTTACAAAATGTTTAGGGGTATGCGTACCCCTGTGTCCCCCCCAGAAAAAACCCACACACTGGATAAATATATACCTTGAAGCAGTCAGGATCACAATTAACCACCACTAGTAAATTTACACTTTACTGCTCACTGGAAGGACAGATCCTGAAGCTGAGGCTCCAATACTTTGGCCATTGCATGAGAAGAGAAGACTCCCTGGAAAAGACCCTGATGTTGGGAAAGATGGAGGGCACAAGGTGAAGCGGACGACAGAGGACGAGATGGTTGGACAGTGTTCTCGAAGCTACCAACATGAGTTTGATCAAGCTGGGGGAGGCAGTGGAAGACAGGAGTGCCTGGCGTGCTCTGGTCCATGGGATCACGATGAGTCAGACACAACTACAGTAAATGACTAAACAACAACAAGTGCATCTGTTCATGCCCCAACCCAATTATTAAAATACTCCTGAACTTTGCCACCTGTGAACAGTGTGTGTGTGAAGTTAAGCTGTGGGGATTTCAGATCAGACCTATGTTGTATAACCTGTTAAACTGTGCCCATCTTTAACAGTCATCTAGTGGTTAACCTTTATCTACTTATCAGCCAGAGCTGCCATCATCAGCACCCACCACAGCTCTGGACTCAATGTGTAGCCACACAGGCAAACCATCATCTCTCAGCCTGCATCCTCCACCTGCAAAATGTAGATAATAATGGCCTACAACAAAAAGTTGCAAGATAAAATACTGCTACACATTTTATGCATTGTGGTGGTATAGAAATTTTAAAAAGCCGTCGTACGATTTACTGCCCATTATTCCCACATGGGCACTTAGAATCATGTGTTCCCAAGCAATTGTCAGACTATGTTATTATGATTTCCACCCCTCTCAGGCAAGCAGGGTGCTTTTTCTTTTTCTTTTAAACAAACCCTAAAAACACAGGCAGCTGCAGAAGAGAAAGGGTTAAGTTAGTCATTTTTGCTGCAGTCCCTGCCGGGCGGAGAAAAATGAATCACATTTCATTCTGCTCTCAGTCAGCCAAGATTGCTCTATAATTTTGTTTTTAGTCATTCGTGACTGAGACCTTCTCTGGGAAATTTAGTCACCCAGCATTTTTGCAGTTTGGCCCCAGTTGGTTTAAGTCTTGGGAGAAATGGCTTCATATTGCAGCAGCTGAGAGAGGAGCAGAAGGGAGAGCTGATGGATGTTGATGGCTCAATCTGCTGACATTTGCTATTGTTTCTCTATCCCACCTGGCCACCCAGGGTCATCCGATGCACTCCTTTATGACCTTCTGCAAAAGATTCCAGTCTTTAATGTCATAATAGCTTATGGCCTCAGACAGTCAAGTAGTTTAGGACCTCAGTTTGACCTGTTTTAGAAGCCATTATAAACTAATGTGAATAAAAACAACGCGTTTCCCCCAGTGCCCTCTTAATACTTTGTAAAAATATTTATGAACACCCAGCAAAGAAAATAAAATCCAGACCACTTTTCTTGTCTATCATCACCACATCCAATGATCTGAAATCCTTTAATGTATGTATGTGCATGTGCATCAGCCCTGAGGTGCGGGGACAGTCTCACATATCATATATTATTGTGCCCAATTAATTAGGCAAGAATTGGTCATTGCTGCCCAGATAGGCTATATTATTTACGTGCGTAAATGGGCTACAACTTTTTAAACAATTTAGTTTTTGGGAAGTGAAGTGTGTATGTGTGAATGCAAAGACAAGTGTTTGAGGATGTGCTACTGGCCCTGATCCTGTGCCTTACAGTGAACACCTTGTGGAGACAGGGAGGCTTCTCTCGCCACTTGTCTCAATGACAGGCTGCTGGTTAAAGGCACAGGAACAAAGTCAGGGAAAAGCTGGCTATCAAGACCTGGAACCAGGGCTGGATTTAGGTGTGATGAGGCCCTAAACTACTGCAGGTAATGGGGGTGCTCTCCTTTGTATGTCTAGCTGTCCTTTGTCAACAACAAATTGTCGTTGCCTTTTGTGTTGGATATATGCCAAATGGTAATTTATGGACCTAATAGGTATCTAAAGCCATTTGCACATGCAGAATGTAGGCACCCTATATATAGAAATGAGCAAACCAGTGATATTGTAGGGAGCAGGCTAGCAGGCAGGGCACATTACTTACATCACAGGAGCCTACACAACACAAAACACTGTTGCTGTATGTAGGTTTTATTTTAGTTGTTTTTAATCTTATATTTTGGAAATGTACATCCAGTTTTCCCCACTTTAATTTTTTTGGGGGCCCCCCAAGAGAGTGGGGCCCTAAGCTATGGCTTCTTTAGGTTATACGTAAATCTGGCACTGCCTGGAACCACTGGGCAAGGGAACAAAGGCAAGAAGACAGAGAGTAGCCATTTCCTTACTGGCTCAATTCTTGTCCCTGGCATGGAGAAACGAAGCAGGTAACACTCCCCACCTCAACTTAACTCTAAGCTTAAACCCCTGCTTAATTTCTGGATGTCAAGCTTCCCCAAATGTCACTGATGGAAGCAAGGACACTTCCTTCATTTTAAAATACGTATTATTTAAAAAATACATTCATATTGTACAGACAACTGCAACACAAAAAGAATCATATAACCACAGACCAGCAGAGAAGAAGAAAAAAGTCTGTTTACATGTCAGCAGAGATGATTCAGATGTCATATCAGCCAGGGGCCCCCAGGAAGGCAAAATAAAAAATTGCAAGGTAAGTAAGTACATCCACCTGTCCAAAATAATTTGTGGGCAATTCTTGTGTACCATTCCTAGTCTCCCAGCAGCACCCCCTCCCTCTCCCTCCACTATTACGCCCAGCTAATAGGTCTCTTCCATCTGTTGTACACTGAACCAGGCAGGGGTCAGCTGTTGGGGAGGTTCCCCTCCTCAAACGAACAGCAGATAGGTAGGATTTATTCTCTTTAAAAGACTATGTGCACAATGCTGTTGGATCAGAACCATTTTCTCTACAGCTGCCAACCGCCTCCTAAAGCAGGTGTCTTAGTAACCTAATCATAAGTTTCGTTTTATACAAACAACCACGAAGCATCATATTTACTAAAGAATAGCTGGAACTCAAACATATCCAGCAACATTTAGTATCTTGAAAGGCAATTATGCGGGGGATAGCAGAGATACGGCACACTGTCATTTTGTGTTTAGACAAGCAAGCAAGAATTAACGTAGTCACCGTCTGGGTCTGCCCACATGATTTAAAAGCAAAAAAGTGTACAGTACTATATAGCAGGAGGGGCAGGTGGGATAAATCGCAGCGCAGCATATTGCCATGTCTAATAGTTTAAACAAAAAGGCAAACCAGACAAGCTGCTAAACACATCATTGGCAACCACATTAATTGGAAAGGGTAAGTCCGTGGGCCTCTGATTTTGGGTGGGGCCACAGAGCAAGGAGGAGAGCTTTCCCCTTTCCTCCCCTGCTGCAGGCCTGACCAACACCATCCACACATCTCCTACTAGGCCCATGCGGGTGGCACTGTGATCTAAACTACTGAGCCTCTTGGGCTTGTCAATCAGAAGGTCGGCGGTTCGGATCCCCACAATGGAATGAGCTCCCGCTGCTCAGTCCCAGCTCCTGCCAACCTAGCAGTTTGAAAGCACGCCAAAAAGTGCAAGTAGATAAATAAGTACTGCTCCAGCAGGAAGGCATTTCTGTGTGCTTTGGTTTCTGACACTGTGTCCCGTTGTGCCAGTCTGTGGACAAATGCTGGCTCCTTTGGCCTGAAAGGAGATGAACGCCGCAATCTCATAGTTGCCTTTGACTGGCCTTAACTGTATGGGGGTCCTTTACTAGGCCCACAAGGGAATCCTACATTAACTTCCCCTACATTAGCTTCCCCACACACCACAGTCCCAACAGAAATCTCCCCTGCCACCGCAAACCGGCTGTGTCCAACTAATGCATGTGGGTGTGGCTTTTAAAAGGCACCCCCAGTCCCGCCTTGGAAAGCAAAAAGAGCAGCAGTGACTCCTGCAGGCTTCCTCTAGAATACACAGCCCTCATATGGAGGGATGCCATAGGACATGGGTAGGCGTGTCCAGGGGCCGGATCTGGCCCAATTGCCTTCTAAATCCAGCCCGCGGACGGTCCGGGAATCTGTGTGTTTTTGCATGAGTAGAATGTGTCCTTTTATTTAAAATGCATCTCTGGGTTATTTGTGGGGCACAGGAATTCGTTCATTATTTTTTTTCAGAATATAGTCCGGCCCCCAACAAGGTCTGAGGGACAGTGGACTGGACCCCTGATGAAAAAGTTTGCTGACCCCTGCCATAGGATATGTACTCTTTTCAGGTGTTACTCAGGGGATGGGGGAAAGCAAGATGAAAAGGACCATGAGGCTGCTGGGGGCAGCATACATTCAAAAGTGGGGAGGCTGCTCTAGGCGTAGAGGTTCCCAGCATGATTTAGAACGAAAACAGTGCAGGGGTCTCCATGTTGTGGGATAGCTCAGTTGGTAGCACACGAGACTCTTAATCTCAGGGTTGTGGGTTCGAGCTCCATGTTGGGCAAAAAGATCCCCTCATCACTGGGGGTTGAACTAGATGATTCCATGTGTTCCCTTCCAACTCTACAGTTCTATGACTCTATGTGGAGAGCAGCAGATGGGACAGCCCCTTGCACAGCATGTGAAGGCAGAAGGTCACCTTAGGTTCTCCAACATTTTTACGATGCTCTTCATCCCCTGGCATTTCCTGCCTGAGGCAGCCTCCTCACTTTGCCCAATGGTAGGGCCCGGTCACCATGCTTGCCGCTTTCGCACAACTAAACACTGAAGAGGGCCTTGGCCAATAAGAATGCTGATGATGGCAATGTTGACCATAATGGCCTTGATAAGGATTGACAACCTTTCTTTACTGGCCCTGCTCCTGTGCATTTCAAAGCCACACGAGGTGCTTTTTCTGGGCATGAATTCCAGGGATGGGAGAACGTAAGACATTTCAGGCAGGGGTGTCTCCCAGTCCTGCCTGCAGATGCTGGGAACCAAACCTGAGACCCTCTGCATGCACAGCCAGATGCTCTGTCACAGGGCTGCAGTCCTTTTAAAGCCCCAGCTGTTTCTTTTCTGTGCCTCAGGCTGGTGATCAAGGCAGTGGGGCCTGGCCAGTAAAAAAGTGGGGCTGTCTTAGCTCATCATTGGAATTCTCCGATGTCTTTGTACGGACCCCCTCCGCCCCCACCCTTGCTTCCCAGTGGTTGCTCATGTAATGATGCTCTCAGTGAGAGCAGCAAGCTCCAGTGATTTCGGTGGAGACGGCATGCTTCCTAGATTGGGCTGTTAAGTCAGCATTTCCAGGCAGTTAGTGACTGACTGACAGAGGCAAGAACCTGAGGCCATGATTGCCATTATAAACCTCAGAAATATATAAAAATTCAGAGGGTGGGGGGGAAGGATAAAGGAAATTGCCTTTTTATGTGCTAGAGAATTTAAAGTTGAACGGCATGTTGCCATGGCTACAGTATTTGGTTTGCTGTGTTATTGCTTAAGACTAGGGGGGGTGTGTGTGGCACGGATCCTGCTACCTGCAAACTTTCTGAGTTTCGTGGAGCCTGTTTCAAGCTCTGTGGAGTTTGTAATGGGTGGTTCTTAGCATCCAGCTCACTTTGCTGTATAGACCAAGGAATCGCCCACACGGAGTAGGACACCACACTGCACCTACCTCAAATCACTTTTTAAGATTGGGCCATTGTCCTGTTTGGCACCATGAGGCCATTGGGTGGGGAGACTGCCGAATTGTTCCATGCATTTCAGAGAGGGTGGCTTTTTCCTTAACCCCCTGCCTGATTCTTTTATATTTTCCTTCCTTACCCCCTGCAAAAAAAGGACTGATGTGCCTCATTGAGGAATCTGCTTCATCCCTGCTGTGGTCTCTGGCCTTTCTTTCACAGCCAGGGGTGGGAGGGGAGCTTGCCAAATCAGTGCTGGCCAGAGAACTTCTGCTACCTTGAAGTGAGACTAGATAAGCCTGCCCCCATATGGAGACCGAGCTGGGAGGGTGTTTTATCAGGGAGGAACACAAGCTCAACGGAGGCCTTGCAGTTTTACTTCAAAGGGGGTCAGGACAATAGACACCCCCATGCTCCTGGAGACAGGGTGGGCAGGCAGGTTATTAACATCCCAAATAAAGAACAAGGAGCCTTTCTAACATATGTCACTTGGCCAGTTGTGGAGACTGCGTGACAGAGTGGAGAGGACAAGGGAGGATTTCTGTGAAAACAACAACTAACTTGTCTCCCGCAACCACTCTGGGATTCCAGAAACACAGCACACCTCCAACATTTTATTTCAATAGGCAAATAATCACAAGTGTGCATCTACTAACGGTTTGCATCTGAATGGGAAAGGCCCTTAGGTAGATATGTGAGCCTGCAGAGGACTCCCTTGGTACCCACAGAGTCCCGTCCCCCCAAAATCAGTCTTGAAAGAAGCATTCATAACTTATTGAATATGTTCCACAGTGTGTGCTTGGTTGCCATGCAGGTGAGCTGCCCACAACAGTGTCTCCAGCTTGCAAATGTATCCACAGGTCCCAAAAGAGGTTAGTGGCCCCTGATCAAACTTAAGCACGGGGAACTGTTTTCAGCCCTTGGGTCACATTCCCTTGTGGAGGGGAGAGGATATGCAAGTGGCAGGCGGGGGCACAGCCAACAGTAGGTGGAGACATGGCAAAAGTGGACAGGGCTGTGACAAACACAAACACACCCACACCCACACCCACACACCCACAAATAAACTCTTTTTCTCTCTCACACACCATTCCTACCACATAGAACGATTGGGTGAGAGGTTGGCAGGACACTAGCCAACTTCCTTAGGAAATGTATCTAACAAAGTTACAACATATGCTGTATTTTGAAAATCCAAAGGCAATATTTATTTTATTTATTTTTATACTACCCTTCAGTCATATTCCCATGGCAGTTTACCAAACAAACAAACTATTAAAATCCAAATTCAAACAAACGACACGAAAAGGCTACAAAATCAGACGGACAGCATAAAACAGCCAGCAAGATTAAAACTGATTTTAAAAAGCTTGGAGAAACCACATTGTCATTTTTTTTCCTGCTGAGAGGCGAGAACTCTGCTTGTCTTGAGGAGACTGGGAACAGGTAAGAAGGGCAGAGAGATTGGTGGATGAGGCCTTCAGGAACATTATAGCTGTGCCCTACTCCAACGATGACAGCTCCCTGGCTGTCTGGGAGGATGAGTGTCTCAGGAAGGGAAGCATCACTTTGAGGCAGAGGAAAACATTCCCTTAGGAAGAGTCCTTTCTTTGTGGGGCAAAGACTCTTCTCCTGCAAGAGAGGGGAATGGTTGTGGGCGGGAGCCGGTATCTGCCTCAAGCAGGGGGTGTTAGCCCCCTGCCTCCCTCTCACCTGGCTGGCGCACACGCCCACGGGCAGGCACCCAACCAGGTGCCTCCGAGGGGGCGTGTACAGCAGCCTAAATTGCTGCGACACCAGCCTCCTGGCCTCACTTTTCGCCGTCCCGTCGCGAGTCACCCATCCTCCACTCCCTTAGAGCTCAGGGTCTCATTTTCTTTTGGCCTTGCTATGGACCTTAGGTTGGTCACCCTGGTTGTCTAGGGGGCCTGGTAGGAATTTTTCCATTTGGCATTTGGCTTTTTGGTTTTTTCGCCTACCTCGTAGCAATCATCACAACTTTCGTGGTATTGGTGGGTAGGTTAGGCATTGGAATAATGTGTTGTGGTATCGAAGGGCTAGGTGTGGCCGTCGCCTACGCCTTCAATTTTTGGGTATTCCATTAAAGGAATCCAGCGGTCGTGTATTCTGTCCGATGCCTGCGTGGCGGGAGGCCATGGCACGACCCTTGGTGACATCAGGGGAGAGCTTATAGTTGGAGAGCTTATAGTTGGAGCCATCAACAGGCTCCACCTACTGGTGAATAAACCCCCTTGTTTTAGACTCACCCCTCTCTGAGGGGGGTGGAGTCAGGTGATGTAATCCAATGCCTAAGCCAATACCTTTTCACTTGCTGTAATCAATAAAGTTGTGCCCTTTTCTTGCCCATTAACCTTATATCACGTGTCCTTGTGTTTTCGTTCCACTTTGCGGGGATCGGGTCCTCGAACCACAAACCACTATCCTCTCATGCCGAGGACAACTTCTTTGACGGGTGGAATGATCATGGCAGTGGGCGAGTCAGTCATTAAGAACATAGATCGTTGGGTGTATGGGTGTATAGATAGAGAATTGCCCTTTGCCTAGATACTTTAGCCTGGTGGATGGTTTGGAGAGGAATCATGGCACATGTTGGCACTGATGACATGGGGAAATGTTGTCAATTTGTCAGTTTTTATTTTGTCCATTAGGCCTAGAACTTAATCTTTTGTTACTACGGCCTTAGCCTCTCTGTATTTTGTGGTATTCTTCTCATGCTTTTGTTGTTTTAATGATGTCTTATCGTTGTTTTACTCATTCTTTGTGGTTAGCAGTTCTGTGCTCCAGACTCCAGGAAGTACCCAATAAATAAATAAATGCACAAAATAAATGTCTCCCCTAGCACTGTGTATGTATTTTTATCATTACATCACAGAGAGGGTCGTTGCTGCTTGTAATATGATGAAAACTCACTTTACTGGAATGAATGTATGTGGGGATCCTCAATGTGCCCTGTGACCCAGAGTAAGAGCTCAGAGAGATTTTTCTTATCTATCCATCATCCTCTTTTATTCTTCAAGGAATATTTCCAGGTTCCCAGCCCTTATGCTAACATTTCTTTGAACAAAAATAAGGGATCTGCTTTAACAAATAAGAGATGCTTGGGAGTCTAGAAAGAATGATTTTCCCCATTCATCAAATCAAAACAGCCTGTATTGGGAAATATTGAATTTTTACTTAAGATGGATAGTGCAATTGAATTTCTTTTTATAAATGAGTTATATTTTGCTTACTCCTTCTGCATTTGTGTGAGAACGTTGGAGCTTATGAACTGACGCAGGGCTGTTCAAAGTCTTTAAATCTAGCTGGGGTTGGCACTGAGACCACAAAGGATAGGTTCCACGACTTAATTTGCTAGATGTACTCTAAAGTAATACACAGGGCTTATTTTCAGTCTAGATTCACCAAGACTCACTCCTGGAAACCATTTAAATACCCTGATCCCTATCATACATGAGCTGGGACTTTTGTGTTTTGCAAAGTGGACCTGAGCATGTACAGAATGCCTTACCCTCATCACTGGGTATCTACAGTCAGGGGTGGAGCAGGCTGGGGGCGCACTGACCTGGGTGTCATCTCAGTGGGAGGTGACATTCGGTGCATTGCCTGCACGTGACTCCCAGCTACCCCGATCCGTCTGGGGAACGGCGGGAGTTGAGGAGTCCCCCCCCCCGCCTTTATTTTTACAGCCCTGTGCTTGTGGTCTGGTGGAGGAGGCATGCAGGGAGAGGACGCGGAGGAGGCAGGCGAGTGGAGGATGGAGGGAACTCTGGACCCAAAATGTGGAATCCCCCCAAAAGCTCAACAACTTAGGCAAACTCTAGAATCCTCCCGAAAAAGCTCAACAAAAAGATTTCAGTGTGGTGGGGTGACAATAAATTTTCTGCTCCGGGTACCACCTGGCCTTACTATGCCTCTGTCCACAGCTAATCCCTGGCATCTGGAATTAGTGTGTCAACATTAGTGTGTCTCTGCTTAAATGCTCTGCTTAAATGCCTCGAGTGAAGGCATTTATTTCCAAGGGCTTCAAATTCCAGTCATGATGGTGACTAGGACTGGATCTATAATGACCTGTTTAATGTTATTAGACCGATATTAGATATATCGTTCTAAAACGTCACAGGGCATACTTGTAAAATACAGTGGTACCTTGGTTTAAGAACAGCTTAGTTTATGAATAACTTGAGATTAAGACCACTGCAAACCCGGAAGTAGGTGTTTTGGTTTGTGAACTTTGCCTTGGAAGCAGAACATGTTCCGCTTCCTGTTGAGTGTGTTCCATTTGTAAACTGAGTCCCCTGCTGGGAACGCACGCCTGGGTTTAAGAATGGACTTCTGGAACGGATTAAGTTCATAAACCAAGGTACCACTGTAAAGTGTTTCTTACCTTTGTTCTTTCTGTCAAAACAGCTATCTCCCTACTGCTGGTCGCTGGTTGCTCTGCAGCACCCTCTGGTGTCACATTTTTATAACGCGTTATGAACATTAAAAGTAGAACATCAGGTGTCCATATGGTCTTCAAAACCATCCCTTACCCCTTACTTAATGTTTAAAACCATGACTGTAGATTCGCCCTAGGTCAGTTTGAGGTTCCCTATAGCCCTTTTATTTTAGCTTTAGCCCTGCCCACCCCTCAGAGGTACATGGCTCCTCTGCCTCCTTCACACATTCACGGTGAATGTCTGCAACAGGGAGTGCAGTGTGGAAGTTCCCTGAAAATGGGAGGTACCATCTTCAGTTTGCACGGGGAACCTCCATGAATACACAAGGCTTCCTCCCTATTGCCAAAATCCTCTGTGAGGGCAAAGGGGCTTGTGGACTTCTTCTGTTCCCAGGGATGAACACAGCCCTGCTCTACCTGGGTTCCTCCTTCAGGTGATAATGCCTGAAGAGATCATGCATAGGACTGGGTTTTCAAGACATCTCACTTCCGGCGGTTTCATGTGATTACCTCCAAAGGTCATGGTGCAGTTTAACAAAACATGCAAATTCTATATCAGCGTTAGGTACAACTGGATTTCTATTTTACGTGAAACACCCACCAGTTCCTGTTTTGCCTCCTCTCCCTTCAAAGAGCTGAGAATGCTGAGTAAACAAGAGCTGAGCCTTTTCTTCTGAACATGTGAGCTTTGGCTTAGTGCTAACATCTTTCCCCAAATGATCACCCTTAAATGAATCCTTTGACAGCGAGCTCCAATGCTTTGCAGAGATATATGCATATACATTTAGATGATTAGGCACAAGCTCCTGAAAGTCAAATGAGCAGCCTTGCAAGCAGCATGTTGGTAAGTGCATGGACTCAGCCATGAAACCAAGTGAGTTTCAGCTCAAAAAAGCATTTCCTGTTTGCCAGGAGACTAAGCTAGAACCTATTTGCTCTGTCCAAGCAGCAGGTACACCCAGCCTTTGGCCGCTAATCAAAAGCAAGCGCATTACTAGCCTCTAATCTAATCTATCCTACACAAGCCACGAATAATAGAATCACAGTGTTGGGATGGGCCAATCTGTCAAGTTGGGTTTCTCTCAGTTTCTCATTATTCCAGTCTTAAGTTCAGTCTCTACGTTTCCACAATTGGCAATTAAAAAAGAAAAAATCCTCATGAAAATTCTTCAGAACCATAGTGCAAATTTGTCCTTTTAGTTTGCAATTTTGACTACTATGCACATTTTTGCAAGGCAGGCTTCCCCTAATATAATGCTGTTTTGAATGTTTTTTCCACTAATATATGCCTTTTATGCGCACGATACCCTAGAATGTGCATTTTTGTACTCATTACTTGGCTGAAGAAATGCATTTCAGAATGCAAAGAAATGTAAATGTTAAGGAATGACTGTTTTGGTTTGGGTATTCTTTCAGAATGTGTGGATTACGTAGGTTCACCTTCAAATATGAACTGAATCAAATTCTTCCTCTATCGCTAAAAGGGAATCTGTTCCAATCTCTGTCAATTTGGGAAATCTGCTCTTTCAATAACCCTTATAGCTGAGCTTTCCAAACTGTGTGTTGCAACACGTTAGTGTGTCGGCTGCAGTGTGTAGATGTGTCACATGAACTCTCCCCACATTCCTCCCGGGGCCGGAAAGGTTTCGTTTAACTTCTGGTTTGCTAGTAAAACTGAATTACTGTGTCGCGAAATGATGCATGTCCAAAAAGTGTGTCACCAACTTGAAAAGTTTGGAAAGCTCTGCCTTATAATATCTGAAGTAAGTTCAAAAAAAGACTGGACAAGGAAAATCTAAATTATTCTTCCATGTTAGCAGAGTGTTACAATAATGGATGGACTGGGGAAGAAACAAACACACCAGTGCCCTAGT
Organism: Podarcis gaigeae; assembly: GCF_964106915.1. NCBI lineage: Eukaryota > Metazoa > Chordata > Lepidosauria > Squamata > Lacertidae > Podarcis > Podarcis gaigeae. The sequence continues at coordinate 73,838,525 of NC_139679.1, read as the reverse complement.
TATACTTTCTTAGGCAACCTCATCTCTGGTCACTCACTGTTTGATTGGCCCCCATGCAGCACATCCTCTCCAAAGAGCAAAAGTGGAACACAGCCCACTGCAAGGGCCCTTTTACACCAGCATGAATTTCCATCTTCATTAATTTTAATTTGCAGCTCACCTACAAAGTAAACATTTCTACTAGGGCTCCTACCTGGAGACCCAGGGAAGCTCCTCCCCCCAACTGTGTATAATGGGAGCAATTAATCACAGTGCAAGAATGGCCATACATTCCCCAACAACGGCTGTGAGAGGAGATATGCAGCACCCACTCAAAACAGTCAAGATGCAGAATCCAGAGAGGGACTAACACTCTGGAACATGTACACTTCTGTTTTCTCACTTGGCAAAAATGTTTCCATCTAAAATTGCATTATCTATAGAGAAGGCAACCACTCGCCACTGACTGCTGCTCATTCAAACACATAATAATAATAATAATAATAATAATAATAATAATAATAATTTATACCCTGCCCACCTGACTGGGTTTCCCCAACCATTCTGAGCAGCTCCCAACAGAAAAGGAAAAACACAATTAAACATTAAACATTAAAACAACTTCCCTAAACAGGCCCTCTGCCTGGTTCCCTGTAACCTCACTTCTCACAGTGAGGGAACCGCCAGAAGGCCCTTGGAGCTGGAGCTCACAAACACACACATTCTTCAGTAAACAAATAGCCTTAAATTAAGTTATGACTTCATTATCTTTCAGCTAATATAGTCTTCAAAATAACTTTATGCCGTTATTGTGAGCTGATATTATATATCAGGAATGGGGGAAGCTATGGTCATCCAGTTGTTGTTGGACTCAAATTCCCATCAGCTTCAGCCAGAATGGCAATGGCCATGGATGATGGGAGTTGTACTCTAGAAGACCACTACTTAGCCACCCTCATGTTGGGCCCTGGAAAATGTTAAAGTACAACAGGTGTCTAGATGAGAAGGAAAGCTTATGAATCAATTAGTGTACTCCAGAATCACACAGGTGTTGGGTGAGCTAAGGTCATATCTATCTAGTCATCTAGATATACTATCTAGTCATATCCATAACTAAACATGGGCAGGATGTTAGCTTTAAACTGGATGAGCTTCCAAGTAGGGCGAGCCAATCCGGGTCTGGGTCATTCAGTTGCTACTCCTTCCCCAGGGGCAAACACCTTTCATGGAGTTGAGGAAGGCCTGGACCACTCCTTCCCTTCAGGGAGGTGACCCTAGTTGGCTGCTAAGGGCATCCATACTCCATAGCCTAAGGGGCACCCCCCTTCACCTCAGACACACTTCTTAATGCTCATCAAATTCTGACATTTATTATTATTATATATTCTACTCCCACCAGAATAGTAAAAACATGATAGAACATCAAACATTAAAAAAACTTCCCTAAACAGGGCTGCCTTCAGATGTATTCCTAAAGTCAGATACTTGTTTATTTCATTGACATGTGAAGGGTGGGTGTTCCACAGGGAGGGAGCCACTACCGAGAAGGCCTTCTGCCTGGTTTTGATGTTTTCCTCAACATAACCTTGCCAGTTGTGACCCACCTAAATCTGTTTAAGGTGGCCACCTGGGCACTAATGGCCAAAGAGGGTGAATGAGGTTGGTTTGCCTTTAAATGCAAACTGAATTGAATTTCTACCTCAGCCCTCCCTTCAACTCAATATCTTGAGTTGAAAGGGAGGGTTGGAAATTTTCCCAGTCATTAGTCCCTCTGATATTTCAAAGAGTGGGGATGAGTTGTGGGGCTGTTCTAGGGTGGTTGTTGTTGTTTTGAAAGCAGGAAGCAAAACAACTGTGGGTAAGAGCACGATTTATCCGAGTGGAAGTCTTAGCAGCAAGCCTTCTCTTCTCCCACTCTGTCTTTTACTCACAGGACTTTCCTGTAGCATTTCCACTTTCCCCACTATTGCTCAGAAAGGTCAAAGTAAATTAGCAGAAGTGGGAGGTTAGGGATAGCAGAAGGAGGTCTCAGCTGGGTGCCAATTAGCAAAAAGTGCAATTGACTGCGTTCAGAATGTAGGAAAGAGTTTTGGCTTCATTTCCTAATCCTTAGGGTGAGAGAAAGCAGCAAGTGATTGGGTTCCTACCATTGTTCCGATTGAGGATCCATGCCTATCAGTAGCATGGCAGGCAGAAGAGCAGGGAGCACTGCTCTCTCCCTAATGGGGAATTTTCGTGCGTCAGACATTTTGTGTATCATATGGGCCACCTACAAAGAAGGAAATATAGATAATGGTGATAATTTATATCCCTCCTTTCCTCCTAAAGGAGCCCAGAGTTGCATCTACAACATTTTTTTTAAAAAAGCCTTCTAGACAGTTACAATTTAGAACAGCTACAGTTAAAACATTCTAAAAACAGTCGAAAATGTTCTCTCATCCATCTCAAAGATACGTGGAGGATGTTTCTCCTCCGCACACCTGGCTGCTCAGTTGTTGGATCTGGTGCTGCTGCTATTTAACTCCAGATGGATTCATAATAAGATCCCACTCATACTTGACTTAAGCAGAAGTTGGCTGGCCATCCATCATGGATGCTTTAGCTGAGATTCCTGCATCACTGGGAGTTGGGCTAGATGACCCTTGGGATCCCTTCCAACTCTACAATTCTATGATTGTAGGTACGCTGTACAGATCTAACCTAAGCTAGAGGGCTGGGAAAGCAGCCTTGGCTGTTCTGCTTTGATAGATGAAATTGTAATGGTTATCTGGAGAGGGACTATCAGCCGCTGAGAGAGTAGAGAGCATATTTGGAAAGAAGTGTGTGTTTGCTGTTTTCTTACCTGTAGTGTTTTGGTATCAATTCTAGTGCTTCTAAACCTGTACTCGCTGGAGCCCTTGCCTCATTCAGTTCACGGACAATGCAAGACAATTTAGTTCTTGCAGCTCTGACAAAGTGATGCAGCCGATAAGAGAACTTCAAGGTTAAATCCACAATTTTCTAGATGAAGGAGAGCTGGAAGGCTTCTCTAGACAGCAAAGTGGGCAGAGTTCAGGTAAGGCATAGATGCAGGACTAAGCAGGTAAGGGGACTAAAGAGGACTTGTATATCCCCCTCACGAGGTGTTTTATTTATGGTCATTTTAGCACATTTTTCTTCTTCCAGGCCCGTTAAGATACCTGTGTTTTTAGTATTCTGAATCATTATTTACCTGCTTTTATCATTCAGTATGCAGGAAGTCTCCCCCCACCCCTTTTGCTGGAAGTTTTCCTTTCAAGTGTATTTTATTCTGTGAACTGCCCAAAGAAAAATGCCATTGGTCACCCTCACATAAGTATAATAAGTAAGTATAACAACAATAACAACAGCAACAACAAATTGCACAGGAAGTTTGGTAACAGAGGCTTTATAAAATTCCTGCAGCATTATGATATGATTGGTAGCACCTAATGAAATTCCTTCTTTAACCCAACTATTAAATACATGCTTGCCCTGCCCTCTATGGCATCAAGTCACTCTCTACAGACAGCTTTATCTTTCTCAGTGGGCCAAAGAGTGTTTTAAAATATGGAAGTTTTATGAATGTCCAAATGCCAATCATGAGATTCAACTTTGAAAATATATGGGCAATTTCCTTTGTTCCTGAGCAATTAGCAACCCTGAGGTGCAGGCTAGCCTGCCTTTTCTAGAATCGAAATACATTTAGTAATGCATATGAAGAAGTAGCCTTGAAACAGGCACTTTGGGGGAGGCGGGGTTTCCAAGCTGAATGCACACGCTGAGATGAATTAGTTTTTGTTGCTTTATTTGTGTCAAGATAAAATAAAACAAAATTCTGAGCAATCAGCTTGGGATATGCCTGCTTGCCTGACGCCAGGGTAAGTGTGTATGGCACTTAGATCATAGATCATAGAGTTGGAAGGCACCCCAAGGGTTATCTAGTCCTACCCCCTGCAATGCAGGAATATGCAGCTGTCCCATACAGGGACTGGACCTGTAACCTTGGCATTATCAGCACCATGCTCTAATCGACTGAGCTTCAAAATTACTTTATCATCCAAATGCCACTGTGACCAAGAGTGTTTTCAGTTAGATAGCCTGGGCCAGTGACATGTAAATACAAACACAAATTAATGTGGGTGCACCCAGGATACACAATACCTCCCCAGAGGTATGACAAGAACAGATGCCTTTCAGTAGATTATAATTTACAAGTGCAGGAGATGAGTTTTATCATCCAGGCTTTTTTGGACATCATAAAGGAAGTCATAAACTTACCTTGTTCTTTCTTCCCTCACCCCCTTCTACTTTCTGGGCCAGGGCTGCTGCTTGGCAGCCCAGGAGAGCTGTAATGCTGTCACCCCTCAGTGACTGCAGCATGAGTAATTGTGTTCTCTGTTTGCCTAGTATTCTTCCACTGAGGAAGAGGCATGCAAACTCAAAGAGAAGAAGAGAGATTGAGAGAAAGCAAAACAGATCCATCTCCGTGGGCTTCTTCAAAATCTTTCTGGGTCATTTGGAAAGGGTTCCAGCTCAGACCCACAGACGCTCCAAGTGTCCATGTTTTCCAGGGACAGTCCCAGATTTAGAGAGGCTGTCCCAGATTCTGATTTGTAGCTTTAAGATGAATAGAATCCAAAGAGCAAGTCCATCAGTTACCGTAGCTTCTTCAGATAAAGAAGGTTCAGTTCAATTGATGGGTGCTGTACATATATAGATGTTAGCTTGTCATAACGTATTTTTAATCTTTTGTTGGAAGCCGCCTAGAGTGGCTGGGGAAACCCAGCCAGATGGGTGGGGTATAAATAATAAATTATTATTTTTAAAATTATTATCTGCTTGAAATGACTACATTGAACCTGGAACTTCAGGTTGAGGACAACACATGGTACCAGGAGTAAAACATATTTGTGGGAAAGTACTACGGGATGTTAAAGGTGTTAATTAAAGTGGAAATGGGTGGAAAGGTTGATGGAAGAAGTATTTGGGACTTTCTCTTAATGGCGTGGTGTTGTGGTTAGAGTGTTGGACTAGGACCTGGGAGACCAGGGTTCAAAACCCCACTCAGTTGGGCAGTCACTCACTCTCAGCCTAATCTGCCACACAGGGTTGTCTTGCTGGATTTAAATCAAGCCCCGCCCCCAAACAGCACCTTGAGCTCCCTAGAGAAAAGGTGGGATATAAATGCAGTAGAATAAATAAACAAATGTTTCTATGATTCACAAATGATACAAAAGGCAGCTCTTTTATGCCACAGATGCTTGCCTGCTGTTTCCATGCCACCACTGCTGCTATCCCCATAGAGCAAAAATCAGTAGGACATGGTAGCTAAAGGAAGGTGCCACTTTCTTGCCCGTCCCCCCCCCCCATTGCTTGTTTTTGTGTTGATATACATGCCCTAACAATAGAATTAGGAGACAGAAAGAAGCATGGTGTCTCCCTATGCCACCTTTGGTCCTCAGGATCCTCCCCAGGTCACACCCCCCCCCCCAGCCATGCCTTCCCTGAAGGTTTTTACCTAGCTAGAATGTGCCCTTGATCTCTTGTTTTCCTGGAAGAAAGATACTGTCACTTGTGCATGATTGGAATGCAAACAACTGTACCAAAGGTCTGAGACACATAGGTTGCCCTGCCCACTTTTTCACCTGGTCATGCCCACCTCTGGTATATGGTCCCTAGGGCCCAAAAGGCAATGTATCCAGTGAGCTGGATAAGGTTCCTCACCCCTCCTCCACACAAATGCTTGCTAAATTTGAGCTTGGTGGTCAGAGGAGAGTATGTTGGTTGTCACCTTGTTTTTGAGAAAATCACCTGTCATTTCCTTCTCCCTAACACATTGCTCATTTTAATGGGATCCCTTTGCTTACCTTCAGTATGCCTGGTAATGTTGGCATAAGTCACTTTGAGCAGGCCGATTGTGCAAATAGAACACATGCCTATCAGTGCTTGAGCATGCAATAATACCCATATTCTCACTGCAGTCGAACCATAATTTTTCGGCCTTCTGCTGTTTCCGGTCTCCCTGCTGCCCCACTTCTTAACGTTGACAGATCTCAGCTGCCTATTCAGTAATGATTCCTAGCTCAGCAGGGGCAGTTCTGTGAACGGACGAGGTCTCAAGTGGAATTCAAATTGCACCTTCACAAAACTATAATTCCCAGAATTAGGGCTTCAATCTTAACTATGTCTATTCAGAAGTAAGATCCATTGTATTCAAATGGGTAAGTGGGATTTAGGATTGCAGCTTTCATTAGATGAAGTAATTTTCAATTTGTAGGTTAGGCAGATGCATTGTGTAAACATTTCCTTCATTAGCAATAGGTTTTTTATTTTTAACAAAGTTTCATTAGAAGACCAGTACTGTAGGCTGGTAGGTACCACACAAACCCCATAAATTAAATTATTATGCAGTGAAAGATTACTCACAAGGTATACTTTTGTTGGGATGCAAGGTGGGGTTAAACTATGCCTTCCTTAGCTGCTGTGGTCCCTGTGAAACTGCTCTCCCCCAGCCTAGTCAAAAATGAAAATACCCACTGGCATAGTTAACATAAGAACGTCAGAGTAGCCCTGCTAGACCAGAGCAAAGGCCCACCCAGTTTAGTCTCCATTTCCCCGCAGTGGCCCACCATATGCCTTTGAGAAGCCAACAAGCAAGGCATGAGCTTGATAACTGGCACCCCAAGGAATTCTGGAGACAGTAAACAATGATTCTGACTGCCAGTCATTGAGAGCCTTGTCCTCTGTGTATTTGGCTAATTCCCTTTTCAATAAGTTGGGGGCTGTTGCTACATCTAGTGGTGCTTCCTTTAGTCTGTCCAGTTATTTAAAATAAGTGCACAATTAGTCTTTTGAAACACTAGCTTGGAGGTAGAGTTTGTGTGCACTTGTTTGTACCCAACTGCCCACACTGATCTTTGCACATTTGCAGAGGACAGTATTAGTAGTTCCATGGAAGCTTTGAGAGTTTTAGCACTTTTCAATTGTTCATACTTTTCACCCCTTCTTCAAGTTGCCGACAGCTAAGGGGAACAGATTAACTTTAAGGACCTGTGAAAAGATACATAAATCACATAGGGAAACCTCTGGGCCCTATGACTAACTAGACATCAAAAATAAATCTTAGGAAAAGCTTCATGATGTTTTGTTGGTTTTATTTTTAATAGAAGCGAGAGAGGGGAAAATCCATTATCCATCAAACTTGGTGGCAAGAATCGTGGCATGCAATCCTGCACACTGTTTGACTGGCAAAATCCCACTGCAGTCAATGTCAGTTAAGCAGTCTCACTGTTCGTAGGATCTCAGACTTGCGCCAGTCAAACCCAAAGCATGCTTTGGGTATTGAAAAACCCCCACACTGTGTTAATGACATAAACTCATGACTGCTTGTTATAGACCTTTATGATATGCATAGTGCATTTTCTAGAGATTAAAAAGTACAGCCTGCTAGTGTTGCCCTTATGTGCAGAAAGTGAATGGCCTGTTGTTTAAAACAGGACTGGGCCAGCTTCAGATTTGACCGATCCATTTTGCTTTTTTACTAAAACCCCAAGATATACTAACCAGAACCTGCTGCAAAATCTATATTGTTGTTGCCATTGCTGTTGCTGTTATTATAATAATATTTATATTTATACCCCACCTTTTGCCCTGATGGGACTCAAGGCAGAAAACAGAATAAAAGAACAGGAGGCCTCTGGTCGCATTCAGACCATGTACACAATTCCATTTACTCTGCTTCCATTACTCTTACTGCTGGTTTGAGAAGCAGTATGCACATGTAGTTAGCCACAATGCAGATCTACTCTGTACCTATCCTGTTGTTTCTTATGGAATACTGCATTTTGATGCCTCCCCTCCCCCCCAAAAAACCCCCCAGCTTTGACCTGAACTGAGAAAAAGAATGACTTGTGTTTTAAGCTGGTGGAGTGTACACAGCCCAAGCCTCAGAATCAGAACTGAATGGCTCTCGCAGCCCTTTCACCCCAAGTCCACTAAGCTTTCTTCATTTTGGCAGCCTGATTTAGGTAGAAAGAATCATTTTGTTGCTCTTGTTAATCAGCTTGGTTTCACCCAGAGATCTGCCAGCAGACCCTGATCTACCATCTGACCACCTCCGAGTTAAAATATATTTCTGATGCATTGTGAATAGGGCATCAGTATCCTTTTGCTATCAGTAGAGTACTTGAGGTTAAGTTTGACAGAGGCAATAGACCTGGGTCTTGGTTATACCACATCCACATTGCAGGTGGCAGCTCACATGATTGCATGTTAACTCTTATGTGCTCACCTCCCTCCTGAGGTAGTATAATCCAGTGACAACTAGAGTATGGAAACCATCATGGGTCCTTTTGCCCCAGAACCCTGAAGATGCACTGGGAATTTTTATTACACCGGGAGCATCTGCCAGTGGGAGATGGAAATATTCCAGAGAGCTTTGTGCCAAAAATGTCAGCACAGTTAACAGTGCCAGAGATGAGGGGTGCTGGATGAACCAGATGATCCCTACAGGGACCAAAGGTAAGAGTTGCCCTCCTGCAGCTAATGAGCTTTCCAAGGCTTTGTGCTTCCACTTCACTGCCCACTCGACATAGATAAAGAAGGAAGGTTAACGAAATTTACCTGCTGCCTTTGCCAAAGGAACAAGCAAACAAGGAGCCTAGCCCTGGAGTGAGAATGGAGAGAGGGAATTGGATGTCTGTGTCTAATTAATAAATTCCCCTCTGGTAGTTTTTAGATCACCTGAAGCTGATCAATACCTACTGGGGAGACTTCCAGCAAGACCCACTTTTAATTTATCACCCAATTTCATCTAACCAGCAGATCTAATTACATTGTTGGTTTATTGGTTTTGCCTTTTGAGTTTTCTCCCTGTCTTCCAGGTATGGGAATGGTATTGCAGTATCTAGCGGAGAAGCAAAGTTATCACAGTGCCAAAAGGAAGTGCTTAGCCCAGGTGTTTCGGACGACTCATGCAGAATAACACACTGTTAGCCACAGTGCCTCTGAATCCTATAATTACTTGGTCCAGAAGAATACACAGTTGATTTACTAATCAGGCACCATTTCCACCCAAAGCCCTCCAGCAGCCTGGAATGGTTGGCGGGCTGCTGCGTGCCCACAGTCTATCAGTGTTCACCAAATCACTGGTGCCCCAAAGCCAGCTGCTCTGGTCAGCATATGCTGGTTGCCCTGGAGCTCCCAGGAGCTGATGAAATGGGCATTGATGCTGCAATCCTACACACACCTGTGAATAAGCCCTACTGAGCTCAGTGATGCCGACTTCTGAGCAGACCTGCAAAGGATTGCATTGTTCATAGGAAAAGCAATGTAAACGTTACCTATCTTGCCTGATTGAATGGCATCACCCTTGCATGTTAAAAAAAATCTCATGTTCAAAATAATGTTCCGGCAGTTCTCTCTCATGGAATTGCATTGCTCTGACTGGAACAGTATATAGTTGGCCAAGAAATGTCCACTATTTTTGAACATGCTTGTTGTAAATTTTTACAATCCCACTCTCTGCCTGATGGCTGTCATAAGGACGTTTCCCCTTAGAAACAGTGGCAAAAACACTGCCTCATTTACACGAGGCAAGCAGAATGAATAGCAGTGCGGCATCTATACTACTCACTGTGTGACTATTAATTGTTACTGCCTGGTTGCTGCATTGATTGGGACTTTAGGAACACAGATAGAGAGATATTTGTAACAGAAGCTTTTAAGTGGCTAAGTGATGGACACTGCAATTTACAGCACGGCTCAATGTTGCCTTTTTTGTGCCGTAAAACAGCATCCCTTATCAGAAGGCCAGTATTGCCCCAAATGGTTATTACTTGAATGTTATGTGCTGTGCTTCCTTTCCTGGGGAAGTGGCAGTCAGTAAAATAAATAAGAAGTCACTGATATATAGGAAAGACCTCCAAATAATCCCTGACCCATCTCAGAATGGTGAGGAATATCTGAGATGCAGCTGGGTGGATTCTGTCAGCGCAAGGAGTGTTTACTGAAGATATCCACCAGGGTTTTGGGCTCTTGAAAACTTATTGCAGACCCACATCCATATGGTTTGGGACTAGCTGAAAATGTCAGACTTTAGATGCCAACATCTACCTCAGCTTTCCTTCCTTCCCCCCACCCAAAAACCCCACTGAAGACTGTTCTATTTCTTGGAACTCTGAGACAAGGCTTCTAGTACAGACTCCCTATTTCTCTGTGGATTCCAAGTATAAGAACTCTGTGTAGGGGCTGCCTTGTAAAAGATAAATTCACCAGAAGCCCCCACTTTTGCTGCTCAGCTTGAAATATCCTAGAAACATTGGGTAGTAGGTCAACTGAGACCTCTCCAAAGTGACAGTGCACATCCACTCAGCCAGGACTTTCCAGATAAGAAGTGTGTTCAATTGGTCAAAAGGACGGAGTGTGTTTAGTGTTTTTGGAATTCTAGTAAAAGCTATAAGAACATAAGGATTGCCCTGCTGGGTGAGACGAAAGACCCCTCTAGTCCAGCATTCTGTTCTCCTGGTCATTAACTTGGTGCCTCTGGGAAGCTCATGAGCAGAATATGAGCACAAGTACACCCTCCTGGTTGTATTTCCCATCAACTGATATTCAAAACTATGCTGCCTCAGATACTGGAGGCAGTATGTATAGCCATTAAGGCTAGTAGGTATTGCTTCCAATAGCTCCACCAGAAAACTCCATGCATTAATGCACCTTGGCATAGGATGTTATTTGTTTCCCACCCAGTGAATGACCCAGTAAACATTGACCAAAATACACAACAGACAGCTGAGTTAGGTCTGTAGGATTTAGCCAAGCATTTGAATGAGCCCTCTATTTCCAATTTGTCTGTTCTTTCTCCTTCCTGGTCATATGAAAACTTCCCTAATTCAAGTACTTACCCTATTTCTGCATGGACTATTTCTTCAGCCTTTGCCCCTACATTGGGCACCCTGTAAACAGCAGATCTGAGTCCATTCAGGCTAACAGAGCACTGCCCTACCAATTTCACTTGGCCCCAGCCAGTCCCCACCTCTTGCCTTCCTAGTTACCAGTCAAAGAGGTGGCAGTGCCCGTTGGCTTCCTCCTCCCTGGTTTCAGTTTTGCCCTGGGGGAACTTAGCTGGGAGGAGGAGGATGGCAAAACCAGAATTAGCTGGCTCTGGCTCCCCTTGCTGTGGGCCTCCCTGCCTTCCACCCTCCCAGCTCCAATGGACACCAGCCACCACAGCCTGCAAATAAATGTGTCTTCTTAAAACAACAGGCAAGAAAATAGCTGAGGATTCCCAGTTACTTGGACGGTGAAATGTTCCTTCAATGGGCTCCAGCCATTTGTGACCTACATCTTTAGCCACCCTCCTCTCTTCATGTCCTGATTACAGAGCCTCCCCCCCACTCCCCACCCCATAGTGTTGCTGTTGAGGTAAACGTTTGGAGGTACCAAAGGGCAGATCATAATACACCCAGGGAAAGAGAAGCATTGCAGAGGGGGGGAAATAAGTGACCGTGAAAGAGGGACATGGTGCCAAATCACCAAGTGGGCTTGTGCACATCATCAACTGAAGAAGAAGCTTCTGTCATTAAATGTTCAAGCTGTGAATACAACCCAAAGGTGTTTAATAAAGCCATGTGGCTTACTGCCTGTATAATGACAGTGCTTGGCAATAATGCATGAAGGAAGGGGACAGAGTGCTGCTGCCCACTCGCAGGGAGAGAGCAGAGACTTGACCTACATTGAATCCAGAAGGCTCAGTGTATTGAATTCCAGGTTCTGTTCAACCTGAATATTCAGTTAAATAGGAGAAGTCTAAATAGTGGGTGATTTCTGCCAGTTGCATGCTGTAATTTTATAGCATCTTCCTACTGAAAATTCCCCAGTACAATTCAGGTGCATTTGATTAACTTCCCCCATTTCTCTCCATGTTTGGCACACATCCCGCTGTGCCTTTTCACAGATGGAAACTGGCACAACCCAACGCAGGGGGTTGCAAATTGGGGGAGTGGGGAGAGAAATAATATTTTCATTCCACCTCACTAATATGAATGAACTCTTAGGCAGTGGGACACATCTGGATATTCTACTTAGTTGCACAATGAAGCCAAACAAAAGAGTTGTGTTCAATGTGCATACTGGTTACACATACAGATGATGATGATGATGATGATGATAGACTCAAGTCAAAAATATCTCATTTTTTATTTTGTATGCATGTATATTGCAGCCAGATTTAATTTTAATGGGGGGGGGGATCAGACAGGGGAATTGAGATTTACGAATAGTAAAGAGCTTCTTAAAGGTCATGTGGAAATCTAAGACAAAGGACACACACACAATGTTTATGTAAATATCTTACTTTGATCCATGATTCAAAGTTTGGAGAGGGGGATCACTGATGTGTAAATGGGGTTCTATGAGATAAGAGGTATCTTCATTTTCCTCAGTGGATGCCACCCCATTCTGCACACAAAGCAGTTCTCACTGATGAGAATAGGGAAGTTTCCACTCAAGCTGTGCTGGGGAGATTGTCAGGAGTGATAAAGGAAGAGTCAGAAAAAAATACATGGCAGTATTATAATGCATCTCTATAAACCGAGTATGTACATCTCAAATATTGGCTAGTGTTTTGATCAATGCATGCAAAAAATTGTATAGATGAATGGAAAAAAGTTCAAAGAGGAATATCAAGCGAATCAGAGATTGACTGAAAATATGAAGAAGAAGAAGACAGAGAGATCAGTATGGGGCTGGAGAAAATAAAATGCAGAAGGCAAACATTGTTTACCTTGCTTTATGCCGCCTAGTAAGGGGCACCCAATGAGACCGACAAACATCAGTCTCAGAAGAAAAATGCATTTTAATATAAGGCAGCTAGTATGGTTTCTCTCACTGGAAGAGAAAGTGGTTAGTTTCATGAAAGTTTCTTTTCTTTTCTGTCTTTAAAAAGGGATGGTAAAATTAATAGAAGATAAGAATATTTGTAATTAGGGACACCTGAAATTTAGAGCAGGGGTTGCTAACCCCTGCTCTAAATTTCAGCTCCATTTGCAAGCCGGAGAAACAGGTGTAGGAACCATGCTTGTGCCACAAACTGCACACATGTGCCTTTCCAGCCGCACATGCACATTCACCCCCACCCCAACATTTAGGCTTGAAAAGGGTGGGGACAGGACTCTCTAAGCACCAGGGAAGCCCCTTGTGAATGCATGTGTGCCAGGAGGCACTACACTGGCGGGCTATGGTTTCTAGTACCTGCTGCTAAAAAGAGCAGGATTACGGTCCTCTCTCAGAACCCTGGGCTACATCACCATGGGTTGGAGGCTCCTAAGTCACTGTGTGCAGGGAATGGCTTCCACAAAGACAACAAAACTTCTTCTCCCTCTCTTCTGCATCACAGATCTCCTAGATATGCTCTTGGGAGTTCCCCAACCCTCCAGAGCTGATTTGAGGGTGGTGCAGAGGAGGGAAATTTCTGTCATACTTCTGATTATTTCATGCATGCAATAATTTAGTTGGATATAACTCTGTTTTGAAAACACCTTGCTCTAACCCAGGGGTCAGCAACCTTTTTCAGCCATGGGCCAGTCCACCATCCCTCAGATCATGTGGGGGGGGGCTGGACTATATTTTGGGGGGAAAAATGAACGAATTCCTATGCCCCACAAATAACCCAGAGATGCATTTTAAATAAAAGGACACATTCTATTCAAGTGAAAACACGCTGATTCCTGGACCATCCACAGGCTGGATTGAGAAGGCGATTGGGCCTCATCCAGCCCCCGGGCCTTAGGTTGCCTACCCCTGATCTTATCATTGTCTGAGATCAGGGTACTAATGGACCGCTTTGACCAGATCTTGTAGGACTATTATTTTCATACTCATGCAGCCTGGTCCTTTACTCAGAAAGAAGCGCCTTAGTGTGGATAGGATTGTAGCCTTATTATTCATGGACAGCCCGACCCCACCTCATTGAAGTGTTTCCTGAACAGTGATGGCACCGGTGGCATAGATTCCCCCGAGGGTGGGAAATCTCTCTGATATGATTCCATACCATTCAGTTAGGAAAGAAAAAGAAAAACCAAGCAACAGTAGAATGAATATAGGGAGTGAGATGAACAGGGAATGAAATGGACTTAGATTCAGACCATATCCTTCAATGGGTCCCAAAGGCTGGGTATGCAAGTGTTTGTGCTTTTTTTCCAAGAGAGAATGAATAAGAGAGAACTCTCAAGTGGAAATGCAGTCAGTCAGCAATGAGCAATTTTCAGTTTGTCATGAAGGTATTCTGCTATGGATAGGCTGAGAAATCAGAATACTGCTACACACCACCCCAAGCTCCGAGCGGTGCAAGATTCAAGGGGGTCCAGTTTCCTTGGGATGGGAGACAGCAGAAACTGTGGTGTCTTTATGATTTATGGTTTATTCACACATGTATAATACCTGAGCAACAACTTTGGTTATACTAACGATGGTACTGAGAAGGTACTTAGGTGGCAACTAAGGCCGTCATCTCACAAGCTTGCCTGACTATTACAGCAATGGAGCCCTCCATTAGATTTTAACCCTTTCTGGATCCAGGACCCCAGGGATTAGAAGGAGCTTGGGCATCATGCAGACTAACACACCCACCCCAATTTGTTGGCTGCTTTCATGAGATGCAGCTGTCCTTCACCATGGTGGGTGGGTGAGGAGGTGGGTCCCTATCCATCTCTTCCTGTCCCTTAAAGCCCCAAAGGCTCCCTTCAACACATTTCTCCATTTCTGCTCTCTAATGTGCTTATGGTGTAGATTTTTTTTTCCTAGCAGGAAGAGCAGCAGAAGGAGTGTCACCTGTGCCAATATGTTAACTATAGGCACAAATATTGTAAATGCTGTATCCTCCCTGCCCCCCCACATGTGCTCCTTGTTTTTGTCCTGTATAATTGCATGCTATTCATGGAATGTTGGGGCGCACTCGATATGAGCTCAGCTTCTCACATATACATCCCAGATGAAGTGTGAAGGAAACAGCAAAAGGAAAGAGTATAACATTTGGTTGCTCTCATCTAATTGTCAGGTCTATTGATCCATTTGCTCTGCACTCAGGTAGCAGCTGCTCTATGTGGGCTTGAAATGACTCCTAAAACAGCTTGAGTCCTTCTACAGCTTGTGCAGAGTATCAGGCTCATACACATCTCCTTTGGGTCCAGCATTGGATAAGGCAGCTTATAAAAGAAAACGGAATTTGAGGCTACAGTAGTGTGTTGGCTTGCAGAGACAACACGAGAAGTACTGATCCATACCTTCTGCTACCTAGCTCCGAACCCTTCCTGCTTTCGCCATTGCTGTGCCAGATGCCTCTTTTCACCCCTTTTACCTGTGGCAGAAGTAGTTCTGAGGAGTACTGGCTGCCCTCTGGGGAAAGAGCAGTACAGCACTATGGTAGCTGTCCACCATTAAAGGGCAGCAGACCCCAGTTTTGAAGGACTTGTAATCACTGCCTCCATTCATCATGCTTTAACCTTGTTTTGTTTTAGGTTTGGAATTCCTGAGTGAAGACAGCATTTGGCCAAAGACTACGAGTGGGTGCTGTAGTCACTGTGGCTCTTCCTCTGCTTCTGGAAAGGTGGGTATTCGGGATAATCTAATAAACTCCCTTCTAGATAAATAGCTGTTTGACTTGTATTAATGGTTAGTGTTGACAGAACTTTTTTATGTATGCTACTACAGCAGCAAGGATTCTGATTGCAAAATATTGGAAGACACAAGATTTACCCACACTGGAGGAATGGCACACGCAGTTGATGGACTATATGGAACTGGCCGAAATGACTGGCAGAATCCGAGACTTGGGAGAAGAAACATTCGAGGAGGATTGGAGAAAATTTAAAGACTATTTGCAAAAACATTATAAGTTGTATGAATGTTAAAAAACGCACCCTCTAGGAAATTCTAGTTTCAGTAATGTTAAATTAAAGAAATGGAAATTAAGGTACAAGGAGTCAGAGATAGAATAATGAAACAACTTTATTGTGTTAAAATGAAAATGTACATGATTTGGGTTATATTACATTTGAAATTGGGTAACATGATAAAAAAGAAGATATAATAAGTATTGAAACAAGTTAACAAATTGCAGACGTTATGCATCACAGAGAATGCAGGGTTGGGAGGACGTGGGGAAGTCCAACAGATTTGGAAAAAGGAGTAAGAAAAATTTGTAACCTTTCTTCTTTACTTTTGCAATACGTTCTTTATTCTTTTTTCTGTATTATATAAAACTAATAAAAAAATATTATTAAAAAAAATATATTAATGGTTAGTGTCTGCAAAATCACCAGTTGTGCACAGTGCCAGTGGGAGTAAGGTGGGGCAATGAATCCAAGAACCTAGTCATCAGAACTCTGATGATGGAGTCACCAAATATAGTCCCCCCCAGTTAGAGATATGCTATTAGAAAGTGGAGCTGTCACCTTGAGGGCAGAGCTGTATGTTACATAGACACACAAATATATATTTTTTTTCTGGGGAAAAGAACCTTTTGGAGGGGGGTTTTCTACTGTGGTGGGTGGGAAGCAAGTGTTTAACTTATTCACAGAGAAGCAAAGGGAAGGCAGAATCTCAAAGCGGGTACTAAGCAATATTTATTCAGGGGACAGTTCTGCGGAATGCATTTGATAAAGTTGATAACCAATTTAGGGTTCTGCCTTTTTCTTTCTTTTTCTTCCCCCCTTTTTCTTCACTTCTCTTGGTTTACCATGCCACCCCTCACATTTACCTCCAAGCCATTATTGGCTCACTACTTATTCACTCTAGTTTTAATGCACCAAATGCTGGTTTTCTATAGGAAAAGCATCCATTGGGCTTTGTGATGCACAGGCTAATGTGGCATTAAAAGGAAAAGGGACCCCTGACCGTTAGGTCCAGTCGTGGCTGACTCTGGGGTTGCGGTGCTCATCTCGTTTTATTGGCTGAGGGAGCCAGCGTACAGCTTCCAGGTTATGTGGCCAGCATGGTGAACCAGAGCAGCGCACGGAAATGCCGCTCCCCTTCCCACCAGAGCGGTACCTCTTTGTCTACTTGCACCTCGTGCTTTTGAACTGCTAGGTTGCTAGGAGCAGGGACCGAGCAATGGGAGCTCACCCTGTCGCGGGGATTCGAACCACCGACCTTCTGATTGGCAAGTCCTAGGCTCTGTGGTTTAACCTACAGCACCACCCGCATCCCTAATCCTGCATTAGTTAGGTCCTAAGAGCTGGAAGTTGCCATCTTGACTGGTAGAGAGGAAACAGGCTGTTGCAGGTGAGGGCCATTCAGTCAAGTTTAGCTGCATGTTACATCATCTTGTGTTCATATCTGAAAATAGCCAATGGTGTCTGAGTGGCTTATTCATGAGCGATGGCATAGTAACTTACAGAATGAAGCCAGCATTCTACAATACTCAGATGTATTTGTTGATATTGCAGTGTCCCGTGCACAGCGGAATGATGAGGAGTACGTGCCAACATACTCTATATTGCTTTATTTACATTTCAAAGCTGGTAGGTTACAGAAAAACATCTTGCCTCTGCCGGAGCAGAGAAAGCATCCTCTCTCCTCTAAAGCACGGAGAGAACAACAACTGAACTGCAAAGAACAGTGAAAAACAGGAAACCAGTGTACGTCACATCCAGTCTCCCTTTCCCGTGGGAAAACCCAACAGCAACTGACTGTGGAATGTAAACACCTGTCTCGTGACAAGGACTTCGCTGCACAGTGAAAGAGAGCAGAAACCAACATTCTCCCCCTTTCTGTGAACATCACTGGGCAGCGTGTTCGTACAATATCAGTACAAACCCAACTTCTGCACATAGGTACAGTGTTGATCCTTTGATACAATCTTGGACAATACATCAGCAGGAATTTCAGTACCTGGCATATAGGACACTGTTACGAGTCCCTTCTGAATACGTTCCCTAGCATGTTGCAACTTTAATTGCAAGTGCTTCGTGCTTTGCTTACAACCTTCAGAATTCAGCAAAGCCAAACATGCTTTGTTGTCCTGGTAAACCTGGATTGGACATTTGACAGGAATTTTCATGTCTTTGCACAATTGTAACAACCATTCACAATCCTTAAGTGAATAGGACAGTGCATTCAGTTCAGCTTCACAAGTACTTAAGCTAACTGTTGTTTGCTTCTTGCATGACCAATCAAATAGACCCTGATTGTACATATAGCAAACTCCAGACGTACTTTTCCTGTCTGTAGTGTCACTTCCAAAACTTGCATCTGCAAATATCTCAAGACCACCAGACTTCTGATTGTTAAATCTCAGTCTGTAATGCATAGTGCCTTTCAAATACCGCGCTATGCGTTTCAGAGCTTTCCAATCCTTAACAGTAGGATTGTTGACTTGTCTGCTTAGCAAATTACAGCTAACAGCAATGTCTGGTCTTGAACATCTGGCAATGAAGTTTAGCTTGCCTAGCACACTTCTGTACAGTGTAGTATCAGAAAATGCTTCTTCAGTGTCATCTACCTGATAACCTGTTGTCATCGGTGTGTCTACAGGGTTAGCATCCATCAGGTTTAGTTTGCTTAACACATCAGCAATTTTACGTGACTGGTGTACTAGAATGTTACCATCTTGATCTCTCTCTGTTTCCAGAGATAGGTAGTTGCTTACCTCACCAAGATCTTTCATGTCAAAGTGCTCTTTCAGTTGAGCTAGGGCATTATTGTACATTGTGACATCCTTCCAAAAGAATAAAAGATCATCAACATAAAACAAACAATACAGTTTCTTTTGCCCCTCCTCTTTGACAAATACACATGGATCAGCTTTCCCTTGCTTAAAACCTAGAGAAAACAATATTTCAGTGAGTTTTGTGTGCCAACACCGTGCACTTTGTTTGAAACCATAAAGGGACTTCTTCAGAGCACAAACAAATCCCTGTTTTACCTGTACGCCATCAGGTGGAAGCATATAAAGTGATTCATCTAGAGATCCGTACAGAAAAGCTGTATTCACATCATGGTGACTAATGTGTAGATTCTCCTCTGCAGCTAGCTTGAGCATAAGCCTAATGCTCTCATACCTCATGGCGGGTGAGTAGGTATCCTGATAGTCTTCACCTGGTACTTGTGCAAAACCTCTGGCTACCAATCTGGCTTTGTGTCTGACTATCTTGCCATTTTGATCAGTCTTCGCTTTGAAGACCCATTTGCTTCCAAGCAGTTTCATTCCTGGAACTACTGGAACAAGGTCCCATGTTTTGTTCCTTTTCAAGGAATCAAGCTCAGCCTTCATGGCATTTAACCATGGCTCAGCTTCCTTTGAATCCAAATCCTGGATTTCTTGGAAACTTGAAGGTTCAAATACCTTCTTGGAGCTTTTAACAGCTGTTACTGCTATCTTAGCAAACTCATCAGCAAATCTCTTTGGAGGTCTGCCTTTTGTTGCTCTCTGTGATCTGCGAATTAGCCTTAAGTCCTCAACACTTTCCTCTTCCTTCTTAGGAGAAAAGTGACCTATTGTGAACAATGGTTCCTCCAATTCTTGATCAGAGCTTTCAGAGGGTCGCATAGAGGCTTTCGCACTCTTGAAATCCTCTGAATCACCCGATTCAGTGTCAGACTCAGAATCAGAACCTTCATCAGTGGGTGTGGGTTGTTGCGGTTGCTTTTGACTATCCTCAGTCTCATCACTGTCATCAGGATAACATTGGAAAATTCCTACATTCTCCCCCCACTTGGCATTGTACTCAACACTTCTTGTGAGCTTAATTGTCTTAGAGTCAGACATCATTATTCTGTAAGAACCTTTCTGATAACCTAGAAAGATACCATGCAATCCACGCTTGTCTAACTTGGAGCTTTGTGGTGAGTGAACCCACATGTCAGAACCAAAAATTTTCATGTGTTTGATGTATGGCTTCTTGCCAAACATCTTCTCATAGGGGGTACAACCAATCGCTGAAGATAACCGGCGATTATAACTGTAAACAAAACACGAGAGAGATTCAGCCCAATAACTCTCTGGAAGATTTGCATCATGCAGCAAGGTTTTTAACCCTTGAAGCAATGTTTGATTTGCCCTCTCGCAAAGTCCATTCTGCCATGGCGAGCGAGAACTAGACAAATCGTGTTGAATTCCTTTCTCAGTCAGAAAAGCTTCAAACTGCTGAGAAGTGAATTCTCCCCCGCGATCAGTGAAAAGAATTTTTATCTTCTTACCATGCACATTTTCCAACCAAGCACAGAATTCCTTGAACCTTGGAAAAGCCTCTGATTTCTGCTTGAGATTGTACACATAAATATACCTGGAAAATGCATCAATGAGAACCATGAAGTACCTGTTTCCACCCAAAGAGGGTGCTAGTGGTCCAACCAAATCAGCATGAACAACCTGGTATGGTTCTGTAGCTTGCCTACTAGACACCTTACCTTTCGCAGCCATTTTCACCTTGTTTGCTGCGCATGCCTTGCACTTCATGTGATACTTGCAGGGTGTAATAGTCATACCTTCAACCAAGGCAGGCATTTTTGATACTGCCTCAAAATTCAAATGACCAAATTTTCGATGAAAATCATGAATACATTCTGCATGCAAACTTTTGTTAGTACCTGCAATGCAACAAGTGTCATCCTGCACAACATCATCAAAATACAAAACATACAAACGATCAACATATTCAGCATGCAATACATAATCATTTTTCTTTGTGATGATGCACCTTTTGTTCTTAAAGGAAACGTCAATTTTCCGCTCATTCAGCTGTCCAACGCTGAGCAGATTATGTTTGGCATCTGGCACATAAAGTACATCCTGTATCGATAAGTCCAAACTGTGAAGAACAACAGTTCCGTAGCCTTTACTGGGGATTGTGTGGTCATCCGCCTGGTGAATCGCACCTTCCTGCGGTGTAAAAGACACGAACAGTCACTTATCGTTGCACATGTGATGCGTTGCAGCCGAATCAACAACGAAGAAAGATCTAGACGTCTTCTGGACCTCTGCAACCTTTGGAGTGAAGCATGAGACCATTGCCTTGTGCTGCGTTGTCCTGGACACCGGACCTTTGCCTTTGCCTCGGCCTTTTCCACGCGATGAGCTTTCGCTGCGCTGCTCTGTCTTGGCCCTGGGATATCTGCATTCCCTCTTCATATGGCCTAGACGTCCACACGAGTAGCATTTTACTGCCTTCAAAGCTTTGGCGCCATCTGGTGGTTCCACTGCACTATGGGATGACGTCTGTGAAGTCTCCCCCTTGCCCATGCAGCTAGCACCCCGGCGGTCTGCTTCATTCAGAATCACGGCAGTATCACTGGCTACTGTGAGTTGAGCATTTGGCTGATCAGTGGTATCAAATTCCCCACTTGCCTCAGCCAGCCTTCTGCAGCTAGCCATCATGACTCTGGCATTAGCCTTCTGCGTCATCTCTGCTGCTTTAAATCAAGCTGCTTTATACAAGCTGCGTCTGTGTACAGCTGCTTCATTCCAAAAGCAAGTTCAAAACAGCTTTCTCTCTGCTGCCTTAAATCAAGCTGTGTCACTGTTTTCTGCAGCTGCTTTATTCCAAAAGCACTTTTAAAAGTTACTTTCGGTTTCTCCCAGCCTCAACGCTTCTACACTTCCATCTTAGAGCCTTTGCCTGTGCCACGGCAAAACGGCCTTAAAAGTTCAAAGTCCAGCCATAAAGCCATTAATTAGAAGCTGGCAGGCTGCCCGGAGCAGTAGCACATACCTCATCAATCATCTTGACGCACAGAGCAGATACCGTCCATCCGTCCCTCTGCCGCTGTTCCGATTCTTTGCTCCTTTGTTCCTTAGCCAGGAACCCGATTCGACTTCTGGAGTTCATTCTCAAGATGACTGCGTTTTTCTGGGCCACATAACCATTTATGTTGATATTGCAGTGTCCCGTGCACAGCGGAATGATGAGGAGTACGTGCCAACATACTCAATATTGCTTTATTTACATTTCAAAGCTGGTAGGTTACAGAAAAACATCTTGCCTCTGCCGGAGCAGAGAAAGCATCCTCTCTCCTCTAAAGCACGGAGAGAACAACAACTGAACTGCAAAGAACAGTGAAAAACAGGAAACCAGTGTACGTCACATCCAGTCTCCCTTTCCCGTGGGAAAACCCAACAGCAACTGACTGTGGAATGTAAACACCTGTCTCGTGACAAGGACTTCGCTGCACAGTGAAAGAGAGCAGAAACCAACAGTATTATCCCCTGGTTCGGAAAACTTTAATCAGCAATTGAAAAACTTCAAAAGAAAAGCATAATTCAGAGCAGAATTTTATTTCTTTAAAATAGTAGTAGTAGTAGTAGTAGTAGTAATATTGTACGTATTTCATTTATGTAAAATATCAGGATATTGTCCTTGAGGCCATATGATATTCACACTTAAAGCTGAAAAGTTACTAATAATTCCAAATAGTAGAACATTTCACAGGAAGCTTGAACACTGTTATTATTGACTGTTGGTAGGGGTGGAGGGTGGGGCGGCTTGCTTTTATTCTTGTAATAGAAAAGTGTATGATAAAAAGGGAGTAAGTGGGGACTGGATAGGACATAAATATTGTTAAGCACCTGAGTCCAATATGCCATATTCAAGGAGCAAGGGGAAATCTTTCCAAGCCTGTCAATGAAGGCATTATCCTCTTCCTTGCATAGCCAACTAGTCAATTGGAGCACATTTTCTTCTATCTTTGCCTTCTAAAACTAAGAACATTAGAAATTTCCATTTCCCAATACGGATAATGCATAATTCTGCATAATTCACCATACGGACATATCAGAGTATGTACCCCATAACCACCTTTAACTTAGCTCAGTTAGTTACAGCGTGGTGCCAAGGTTGCAGGTTCAGTCCCCATAACAACCTGCATGTTTCTGCATTGCAGGGGGTTGGACTAGATAACCCTCATGGTCCCTTCCAACTCTTCCATTTTTTGATTCTATGAACCACATATTACTTTACAAGCACTACTATGCAGTTTGCCCCCCACCCCCTTGCCACCTTCCCAGTAAACCTTAGAGGCATGCTTCGCAGCTCATATTGCGCAAAGGCCAGACGGAGTCCATTAAAGTAATGAAAAGTGAAATAATGTCCAGCTTTTGCTACATTCATTCATGTTGATTCAACATTATATTCTGTGAATTGTACTCCCACAAAAGTCACTGGGATTTTTCACGGAGGAAGCTAATTCCCATCACCAGTAAACTTTGCACAATGAACATATTGCATATTATGGACATGGGATGATTATCTTATCATTCATACTGGGTAAAATAGTTGCTTGGTGGAATCATATGAATGTTAAACCAGAGTAATCAGTAAGTCAGACTTTTAAGAATGGGCTTGCATAATATTTTTTCTTCCCGTCACTAGGAACTATTTCTCCAATTTCTTGGTTGTAGTAGACCTAGAGAGAAACAGTGATTCAGAAGGGCGGGGGGAAGCGGGGAGAACACTGTGAAATTGACATGACATTTTGAGAAGAAACAGTTTAATGAAATTGACCCACTTTGTTTTGCCAAATCGTATTACCAATTTGTCAATTTGGGGATAAATCCCTGTGAGCTCAATGGAGCTTCATTCTGAGTAGACATGCATTGGTAATTGATCCTCGCCCTCCTACCATTTTTTTAAATAAAAAAAAATGCAGCATGGGACACTTTGAAAACCTTTGGGTCTGTTTTCAAATAAGGTATACAGTGATACCTCTGGATGCAAATGGGATCCGTTCCGGAGCCCCATTTGCATCCTGAAGCGAATGCAACTGGCGTCTGCGGGCCGCGATTCGCAGCTTCCACGCACGCACGTGATGTCATTTTGAGCATCTGCGCATGCGCGAGTGGCGAAACCCGGAAGTAACGCACTCCGTTACTTCCGGGTCGCCACAGAGCGCAACAAGAAAATATTCATCCCGAAGCTACTTCAACCCGAGGTATGACTGTATTTGGGTTTTTGTAAGACAATATTTATAAAAGTAAGACATCCCAAAGTAAAAGCAAAGTTTTCTTAGTATTTCAGGTTTAAAAGTATGGTTGCATGGTGTCAGAGCCACCCGAGGTCCCAGCTCACAAGAGACCATAGTCCAGTCCAAGTTATATACAAAAGGTTTTATTGAAGAACATTGTTGTCGTTACATCCAAGCTCCGTGGCTCAGCATCTGTTACCCTTAGATGTTAGAAGTCCCCTCTGAGTCAGTCCCGCCCCTGCACCAGCTTAAGAGGCTTGTACTGCTCCACCTTTTCCTCTCCTTCCTTTTCCGCAGGGTCTTCCTGCCCCCCTGTGCTCCCTCCCTCCGGGACTCCCCCGAGGCTGAGTCTTCTGACGCCTGCTCCCCCCTCCTTCGTGCTTTGGGACCAGGCTCCTCCTCAGGGCTCTCCTCATTTCCGCGCGCCTCCACATTTGAACTTGGCGCGCGTACGTTGCTTCTGACCTTCCTTTCGACCGTTACGCTACTCTCGGTACTACACTCCTCCCCTTCCGGCAGGACGTTCTGCTCCGAACTCCTTCCCCTCTCTGCTTCCTGTTCTGCTCTTTCTGACACACTGTCAACTCCACCCCCTTCACTCCGTTCCGACGGAGAGGCCGGTCCCGATCTCCAACCCCCACTGGGGATTCCCTCTTCGTTCCCCTGCTTCTGACTGCTTCCCTCTCTACTGCCCCTTGGCCTGACCAGGGGGGCTCCCTTTTGGGAATCCTCGGATTCACTTGACGGACTCACTGACAACCTCGGGTCGTCGTCGTCCTCTTCCTCGTCGCCCTGGGACCCCTCCCCCTCGCTCTCTGTCCCTGAAACCCTGACATCCATCCCCCCCTCGAAGCCCCCCCTTCCCCCCTCCCGCCCATCGGGTGCAGGTTGTAGGAGCTGCAGCTCTTCGGAGGTGGATGCAGGATACAGGTTGTGTACCTCCATATCCTCTGCTTGCAGTTCGGTGTATGAGTGTTCGAATTCGGGTTCTTGACCCAAAGTGTTCTCTTCTCCCTCTTCCATTGGTACCTCGTCTGGTGCTGCCGGCCAAGGTCCCGTCAGCCATTTCCTGCGCCAGTCCTCCTCTGGTTGCTCGTCCCACCAATAAGAGGGTTCTGTGTCCACCCCTGAGCACGATCCCCTGGGCGGGCTAGATTCTGGCGTTCTCTCCTCGGCTGAAGAAAAACCCCGGAAAGTACTGTCTGAGAGTGTGGGCGTAAAGAGCCAGTCATCAAAGTACTCGGCTGGCATGGGTCTATGCGGGAAAAGGGCATGGAACTCGTCTTTTAGAAGAGGTTCGTCTAAAGCGTAGCCCGGCACCCAACCGTTGGCACTGGCTGGAGTGCCCTCTGTGGCTAGAAAGTATTCTACCCCCTCTTTCCCCCATCTTGAGTCCAGGATTTCTGTGACCTCGTTGAGTGGTTCGGCCCTAGGCGCCCTCTCCCTCTCCTGTGACTTAGTGTGTAGTTGCGGGACTGTTTCAGACTCCTGAAACCTGTGCGGTGCCTTGTAGGGGGTGAGCACCGACCTGTGAAATACCGGATGCACTCTGGAACCTTCGGGGAGGGCTAGTCGAAAGGCTACAGGGTTGATCTTAGCCTCCACCTGGTACGGCCCTAACTGCCTGTGCCCTAGCTTCTTCTTGGCCAACGACTTGGCTGGCATCGCTTGGGCCGCTAACCACACCCAGTCCCCCACCTGGATCTCCTCCCCCGCTCTCCTGTTTTTGTCTGCCTGCACCTTATATGCTTGCTTGGCCAGCTCCAAATGTCTCCGCAACTCTTCGTGCACCTCCTGCAGCTCCGCTGCAAACTGGTCGGCTTCTTGCGGCACCCCCTCTCTCGGTGCCCCGAACCCCGGGAAGGTTCTGGGATGCCGACCGTTGTTCGCGAAGAACGGCGTCACCCCCGTGGACGCGTGCTTCGTGTTGTTATAGGCAAACTCTGCCATCGGCAGGTAGTCCACCCAAGCTGCGGGTCGCTGATTGGCGTAACATCTCAGGTACTGCTGCATGATCGCGTTGACCCTCTCAGCTTGGCCGTTGGTCTGTGGGTGTCTCGCCGACGTAAGGTTGATCTTGACGTTCAGGATACCTAAAAGCTTCTGCCAAAAATTGGAAACAAACTGGCGCCCCCTGTCGGACAGGATGGACTGCGGCAGCCCATGCACCTTGAACACGTGATCAATGAAGAGTTTGGCAGTCTGTTCCGCCGTCGCCACCTTTGCGCACGGAATGAAGTGCGCCATCTTGGTGAACAGGTCCACAACCACCAGTACCGCCGTCTTCCCTCTGGAGCTGGGCAGGTCAGTAACGAAGTCCAGGGCTACCCTCTCCCACGGTTGCTGTGGCGTTTCCAGCGGTTCCAACAGCCCCGCTGGCTTCTGGTGTACTGGCTTGAACCTCTGACAAGTGTCACACCTGGCGACGTAATCCGCTACCTCTCCGCGCATCCGGGGCCACCAAAAGTCCCTTGCCACCAGTTCTATTGTCTTCTCCTTACCGAAGTGGCCAGCACTGGGGGCGTCGTGCAACTGCTGCAGAACCTTTGCGCGAAGCTCGTCGCTTGGCACGTAGAGGGCACCTTTGCGAGTTAGCAGTCCGTCGCGCAGTTGGAACTCTTCTCCACTCTGCACACCTCTGCGCAACTCCTCCATTTTGGACTGTGCGAACTGATCCACTTGCAACGCGCGTCGCACCGCGTCCAGATCTACTGCGATGGCAGCGCACGACCACGCCTGCGGTGCGAAAATGTGCTTGGCTGCTACTGGCGCCGCTTCATCGAGATATTGCGGTTTCCTGGATAGCGCATCGGCTATAACGTTGGAATCTCCTGGGATGTACTCTATCCGAAAGTCGAAATCCGCGAAGAATTCCGCCCAGCGCATGTGTCTCTGGCTTTGGAGCTTCGCCGTGCGCCAATACTCTAGGTTCTTGTGATCTGTGCGGACCTGTACTGTATGCTTGGCTCCTATGAGGAAGTGTCGCCACGCTTTGAAAGCTGCGTGAATGGCTAACAGCTCCCTGTCCCATATGGTGTAGTTTTGCTCCGCCTTGCTGAGCTTTCGGGAGTAAAAGGCACCGGGTCTCCAGTTTCCATGTGGATCTTCTTGCAGGAGTACAGCTCCAACCGCTCTGTCTGACGCGTTGGTCTCCACTCGCATGGGCCTGCCTGGATTCACGTGCAGCAGCTGCTCCTCGGAGGCGAAAAGGCTTTTAAGCTTCCGAAAAGAGCGCTCCGCCTGTTCCGTCCACACGAACCTCTTCTTCTTGGAACTCAGAGTGTCCGTGATCGCTGCCGTCTCCTTTGCAAAACCTCTGATGAATTTGCGGTAGAAGTTGGCGAAGCCGATGAATCTCTGGACTTCCTTCCGATTGCGTGGGCTCTTCCAGTCCAACACCGCGCGGACCTTGACGCTGTCCATGGCGAGCCCCTTGTCGGACAGCTTGTAGCCTAGGAAATCCACCTCCGTCACATCAAACTGGCACTTCTCTAACTTGGCGTAGAGCCTGTTCTCCCGTAGTCTCTGCAGGACTTCTTTTACGTCCTTCTCATGGGCCTCTTCCGTTTCCGAAAAGATCAGGATGTCGTCGAGGAAACACACACATTTCTTGTAGAGAAGTCCCGCTAGCATGTGATGCATAAAGGCTTGGAAGACGTGAGATCCATTTTGGAGACCAAACGGCATAACTCTGTATTCATATGTGCCCAGAGGCGTGAACATGGCCGTCTTCCACTCATCGCCCTCCCGGATGCGTATGAGGTTATACGCTCCACGCAGATCCAATTTGGTGAAGATCTTCCCCTTCCTCACGGTTGCTAGGAGATCATCTATCTTGGGCATGGGGAAGGCCTTGGGCTTGGTCATACTGTTTATGAACCTATAATCCACAATGAGTCTTTTTTGGGGCGTGTCCTTCTTCTTTACAAAGAACACAGGACTGCCCCCCACTGCTTTCGATTCCCGGATGAATCCACGCTTCAAATTGTGCTCTATGAACTCCCTGAGCTCTTGCATCTCGTCCTCAGACATGTATATAGCCAACTGCTGTATGCTATAATGGCAAGCCCAGTGGGTGACAAATGAGTCAACATTATTTTTTTAGTGGTGGCAGAAATTTTTAATTCCTCCAAATTCAAAAAGCACCTCAGAATAGAGCTCTCAACAGCAACAAAATAGTGGCTGCTCCAATTCTCTTCCCTGCAATTTTTTCCCACTTCCTCCCCCAACGTATTCAAAGAGCCAAATTTGAGGTGGATGAAACAACAGAAAAATATTATTCATTTCATTTCTATAACACTTTATATTTTTAAGAAATAAAAACTTAAAATGGTTTGCAACACAATAAAAAAACAAATACAGTGGTACCTTGGGTTAAGAATTTAATTCGTTCTGGAGGTTCGTTCTTAAACTGAAACTCTTCTTAACCTGAGGTACCACTTTAGCTAATGGGGACTCCTGCTGCCGTCGTGCCGCCAACACAGGTACTATTTCTGGGTCTGTAACCTGAAGCGTCTGTAAACTGAAATGTATATAACCCGAGGTACCACTGTATTAAAATTTAAGCAGGCAGCAATGCCTACAACCCACCCACCCACCCTTTGATCGGAAGAGTGAAAGTTTCCCAAAGTATTTTTTAAAAGCCCATAGAAATGTGGGCATGACAATGTTGCCATAAACCCACACTAGAGGTGGGGGATGGGGGTGCAGGAAGTATACCTGTCCTTAAAGTGAAACAGAAGTATGCGGAGTCCTGGGGAGTGCTAGGTAAGTTCTGGCCAGTTAGAGCTAGAAAAGCTACTGACTACAGGAGAATCCTTTGTTTTACAGTGGTACCTCGGGTTACATACGCTTCAGGTTACATACACTTCAGGTTACATACGCTTCAGGTTACAGACTCCGCTAACCCAGAAATAGTACCTCAGGTTAAGAACTTTGCTTCAGGATGAGAACAGAAATTGTGCTCCGGCGGCGCGGCGGCAGCAGGAGGCCCCATTAGCTAAAGTGGTGCTTCAGGTTAAGAACAGTTTCAGGTTAAGAATGGACTTCCGGAACAAATTAAGCACTTAACCCGAGGTACCACTGTAATAATATCCTTAGGAAATGCTTCCTAGTAGGGAAGGGAGGGGCTTTGAGATGAGCAATCCCTGTCATTTCCCCAGAGCTCCTGCCCATTTCTCACCTTGCCCATCCTAGTGAGAAAATGACTGAAACCTGGCCATCCTGCTTGCTTGACAAAAGAGTGGAAGACTTTTGATAGTGAGTGAGTAACTGCAGGTGGGGAGGAAGGGGGGTGCGGTGGGGGTGGTCTGCCCTGGGTGTCACCACTGAGGGGAGTGACAAAATGCTGGGCGGCATTCACCGCGGGGCCGGCAGCGTGCCTGAGCCATGCATCTCTCCTGGGAGTGACACAGTGGCTTGGGCACCCGCAGGCTCCGAGCTGCCCCAAACGGACCGCCCGCCACCTCCCCCTCAGCTGTAGGGTGGCTGAGTGGGAGGAGGCAGGCAGAGTCCTTGGGGGCCACACGGAGCGGTCTGCCCTGGCTTGTCCCGCCCTGCGGGCAGCTGGCCCCACCCCTGGGCACAGGACATGCGCACTGCCCCAGGCACCTGATTGGCTTGCTCCACTGCTGATTAACTGAGGCTGGCCGTCTCAGTTTGTCTGCCTCCTCCTGGACCACCATTAGCTTGAAAGCATTCATTCAGGAGTTTGAATAGACTTTTGCTAGCAACTGGAATTGCATGTGTTGACTGTTTCAAGGTGTGAAGTGTTTCCTGAGACGATGCTTGTACCAAGGTCAAGATGGAGAATCTCATGTCGTGTTTAAGCTGTGTCAATCTTACACTTTTGCCACGATTTACAGAGACAAACCATATCATAAGTTCAGATTCACACACTTGTTCACAAAGTGTTTGGGAATCCCACTCCCAACAGTAGAACAGCATGAATCTGTTGAGCTGCAGGGATAGATGAGTGACTCTCTGCTCACCCCACTATGCACATCATCTAATTCTGCAACACAATTGCTGTATAGCACTGATGGCCAAGGTTTGCGGCTATATGTAAGCTGCCCTGCTTCGCTGCCTTACTGATAGCCAACTTGGTGATCCAGTGCCTATTAGTATAGAGATGATGATGATGATATATAATGTAATGTTCATTGCCAAAATTATAACAGTGTCATGCTAGATCTAATGCTCAGCTTCTTGGCTGGAGTTTGACTGGTGTTATGATAAAGGATGATCTGACCCCTCTTGTACATGCACTGCTAACTTTGCATTTGGATTACTGCAATGCACTTTAGAAAGGGTTGTCCATAAAGACCATCTGGAAGCTGCGGCTAAAGTGTGACATCCCAGTTGGCTGTGGGAAACTCATTACACCATAATGGATCATCGTCATCTGGGCATTATTTCAAGGTGAGCTTCCAGTCTGGTTCTTGTCCCCCCCGGTCCTGCTAAATTACCCACTACAAAGAGACACCAGGATCTCTCCTTTTGCATATGAACCCTTTCCTCCCACCATCAACACACCAGTCTGTTAAGATCAATTTATGAGACCCTCTTCCTTGTCCAGCCTATGGAAGATAGGCTATTGGCTAAAAGGAGTGGAGCTTTCTGAGTACTGGCACCCATCTTTGGCTGCTCCCTCCTTAAGAAGGCATGTGGGGCCTATTTTGCTGCTACTTTTTGACGTATGGTGAAGACCCGGGCATTTTTTTCAGCTGGGGTACACTGGAGTTCAGCTCCTGCACTTCTCAAGTGGGTGCTAAGAGAACAAGGGTGAGCTCTGGCATCTCTTTTCCTAGAAAAATAGCATTGACTAGAGGTGCTGCTATTGCACGACTGCAATAGATGTGTAGATCTATTGTGAATTTTGTGAATGTCAAAGGCACCAATACTAAACAGTGCTCATGATGTGTGTGGCACTCTCCTCTCCTATTTTCTCACTCAGAACAATTCTGGAACTTCTTATGGGCACATTTTGTAAATGTTTCCCAATCTCATGCTGTATTTTGATATTTATTTCATGATCATTTTGAGCTGTTTTGGCATGGCCTTCCTTGAAAAAGTAGTGTATGTGTAAGCTATAGGGGTTCTCCTTTTTTTTTTAAAGTGAAACCATGGGCTCCTGTTCACATGCCTGCAGGAATTCATGGTTTTATCACCATTTTGTACAAGGTTCTGACATTCAAGGGCAGGATTTATTATTGTTGTTTCTTATGACTGAAATTGACTTGCACAGAAGCTGCTTACTCTCCCGTCTACTTACCTTAGTTTAATGACTCCCTTGGTTTATATAGATTCTAGGAAAAGTAGCTGCAATAAGGAATTAGGAAAGCAGAGCAGATAGGATTTCCTCTAGCAATGCATGGCTCCCCTCACTATTAAGCTACTAGCCTACATAAAAGAGTATATGAAATGGAAATGCACTTCCCACTTTATGGTTTGTATGTAGCCTGAGTAAAGGCCACTGGAGCAGAGTCAGTGGCATAGCCTGTCCCTCATACACACAATGGATAGCTCAGTGGGTAGAGCATGAGACTCTTAATCTCATGGTCATGAGTTCGAACCCCACATTGGGCGGAAGATTCCTGCATTGCAGGGAGTTGGACTAGATGACCCTTGTGGTCCCTTCCAGCTCTACAATTCTATGATATGCATGGTAACCATAACAGAGCTTAGGGTGCCACTTTAGCTGTGGTGGCACAAACCACTGTTTGGTGCCACCACACCAGCAGATAAAGAGGGTGTTTAGGGCTAGGCTGTAAGCTGCATATGTAATGGGCAGAGTGGAGAACAGCAACCCAAACTTTTCTGGGTGCTTCTGAATACCCTCAAACCAGTTTAATAGAATAAAGTTTAAGACAATCTTAGCCAAAACTGAAATTGTGCAAGAGTTTTCCCTGCTTCATTTGCATTTCCTGCATTTTGTTTGTGCTCTCTCACTTCCTCTCTCTCTTCCTGCCTCCAAAAGCAAAGTGGAGGGAAGCCTCAAACCTGGAACTTGTAGATTAAAAAGCAAAAAAAGGGGGGAAGGGGGGGCAAACTGAAGGCAAACCACCAATTCCTAATTTACTGCTGATGGGGAGTCAATCAAATCCTGCTTTCCCACTGTTTCCTGGCTTTCCCATCTGTGTGAATTCATGACCCGGTTTTTGATATGTTCCACGCTGTTACATTTCCCCCTCAGAGTTTAATTGTTTCTGTTTCACATTTGGGTGCTGAAAACTTGACAGAAGCTGCACAATTCCCTCCAGCTACAGCTCCTATTTATATTGCTGTAAACTATGTTTGCAGTGATATGATTAGTAATAAAGGGGAGAAAATTAAACAGGAATTAGCAGCTCTTTATATAGAATCTGGTTGCCTCCCAAGTTTTTCTTCTAGTATCATGGGAGACAAAAATGTTGGAGAAACCCCATTACACTATCCATCTCTTTCTCTTGTGAGGGCAGAATCTAGATGGCTTACAGAGGAGATATTAGGTTTTCATCCAGTAGCATGACTGACATTGGCCAAAGGACTTTGCCAAGTCTTTACTCAGTCCAAAAACATCAGGATGGAGCATTCTTCCTGTGCCACCACCATCCTAGTAAAAGTTGGGAAAACAGAAGGACATACTGTTTGCCCCTTTGTGATCATTTTCATCTACTCCATGAAATGCCCCTGCCTGTGCGCATAAAATGAATCCACCTAGCCTTGTAAAATCTCTCCCCCACCCAGCTGCAGCTGTTCTCAAGGACACATTGAGGACCTTTGCAGAAAGATGCCCAGGGTCCCTTTCAGTGCATCTAGTAGTAAAAGGGAGCACAGAAACTGCTTGCCATGTTGGATTTGCCTTGCTCAATGTAATTCATGTGGTTTAAGTGGGATACTACCAAAAATATCTAACATCTAGGGTTATGTCCAGTGTTCCTTGCTGTATTGGGTTCATATGTGCATGGTTAATGCTTTGACAATATCAACACATCCTTGGGAGACAAGGGGGAGATAGACCAGGCCCCTCCACACCTCTAAGAAATCATTTATAGGTGCTTTCATACTCAATATTATAGGAGGAGGGGGAACATGTGGCCCTTGGGTCTCTGTTTGGCCCTCATGAGTCTTCCCAGGCCACACCCTTCCTGAGTGGCTGGAATGTGTCCTTAGACTGTGATATTACCTCTTGCTTGTCTGAAGGAGGATGGGGAGTTGTGTGACATGCATGTGTAGCATCATAGAATTGTAGAGTTGGAAGGGATCCCGAGAGCCATCTAGTCCAACCCCCTGCAATGCAGGAATCTCAACTAGATCATCCATGACAGATGGTCATCCGCCCTCTGCTTAAAAACCTCCAAGGAAGGAGAGTCCACAACTTCCTGAGGGAGACCGTTCCACTGTCAGTTCTTACTATCAGAAAGGTTTTCTTGATGTTTCATTGGAATCCCCTTTCTTGGAACTTGAAACCAGAGCAGGAGAAAACAAGCTTGCTCCATCCTTCATGTGGCAGTCCTTGAGATATTGAAAGATGGCTATTATACAAACCTCTGACTTTTGCATGGCTACAGTCTTTTGTAGAAAATGGCCTCCAGAAGCAGCCCTCAGGCTGAAAAAGGGTTCCCTATTCCTGCCACAGAACCTCTGTTTAATAGTTGTGCATTAAGTTCACTGTACTGCATGGCAACATTGTAGAAACCATGACAGATATCCAGATGTGGTTGAGAAGGGTTCATCAATATGAGCTCGACTGAGCTAAATAGCATAGGGGACTTGGCTCACGCAGTCCCAAATGGGAATCCCATGAAGGCACACTGTTTCCCCACCTCATATGGTATGGGGTGACACGTGCATTTGTCTTCAATGCTTAATTCCTGTGATTCTTCCACTCCTTTTTTTAAAAGACAGAAGGATAAAACATCTGATACAAATTCAAGAACTGATATAACCAAATCACGTGTCTAGTAGGGATATTTGTGTTTTAGCTTGTTTGTGTTTCTGGTTCATGCTGGTTCTGTTCATACCAATACTTATCCCATGTTTGCAGTATGGGTTCAGCCTCGTGAACTCAGCTCTGCTGCTGAGTTGAAAATGTTGAGTTCAGGCTCTCTAAAAGGTGACTGATGTTGACTCCCATGCAAATAGTTTGCCCCCTGTACACACAAGTAAGCCACAGAAAAGAACGGCATGTGTTTTAACTTTATATATTGGATATTCTATAATATGTCCCCACCACAAAATAAATAGTCTTGCTTTGCCATTCCTCCCACCCTTGATGTTATGCATTATTGTTTACATTTTCCCCTCCAGTTCCTTTTGCCTCAACCAGCCACCTCACCATTGGATCCTTTCTTTGCTTGCAAGGCACACACATATAAACAAACAACAGTACAGTGGTACCTCGGGTTACAAACACCTTGGGTTACAAACACTTCAGGTTACAGACTCTGCTAACCCGGAAGTAGTACCTCGGGTTAAGAACTTTACCTCAGGATGAAAACAGAAATCGCACGGCAGTAGCAGGAGGCCCTGTTAGCTAAAGTGGTATCTCAGGTTAAGAACGGTTTCAGGTTAAGAACAGACCTCCAGAACGAATTAAGTTCTTAACTCGAGGTACCACTGTACAGTTCTTCAACTTAGCCTTTTCTTTTTTGTGAGGATCACCAAAGGAACAACTCCACACACTGCTCCTGCCCTTTCTCTGTGCTCAGAGAGACAGACACTTAATCTTTTAACTGCTAAATAGGAATCTAAACAAAGGTCAATGACCTTTGTCAGCCAAATCTAATGTTAGTCACTCTAACATCAGGCATGTCCAAAGTCCGTTTCGGGGGTGTCTAATCCAGCCCGCCAGTTTATTTCCTGGGGTAAAATCCTAAGAAAACCTCAACAACTTTGGGGTAAAATATAATAAAAGCTCAACAACTTCAACTTTGGTTGGCCCTTTGGTCGGCCCTCACGGCCCTTCACTTTATCAAATCTGGCCCTCTTTGAAAAAAGTTTGGACACCACTGCTCTAATTGTTAGTTTACCATGCTGCACTCAAAAAGAAAATAATAGTACAATAACAACCATTTGGCCACCTTCACATTTTATTTACAAATACAAAATATTTAATATTAGTAATAAAATGCTAAAAGTATGTAAGCTTTTAATTACCCTTGACTTTTATTGAACAAACACCTGCTTCCTAAAAACAAAGTATATTCAGTTAGTAAATGAATATTTTCTAGAGATGATTTTGAACATTTAAACTAATGCAAAACATTTCTTCTTCAGAAGATTAAAGAAGAAAAAGAAATGTGCATGGTTCTAAATGAAATAAATGTATGATGCCATGATCTTCAGCAGTAAAATATTGCTTATTTTTTCTCTCTTTCTGCTTTGGGCAATACATGCTGCTGATTGCTGACACATAAGGAGTGAAGAGAAAGTGCATTTAAAAAGGAGTTTTCTGTAACTTAAACTTGTTGTGTTATGCCAACGCAGACCGCAGAGCACACAGACAGTTCAGATATACATTTAACCACATTGGACCAAACAGAGACCACAAAATCCATGGCAATGGGTCAAGCAAAATTATGAGCTTAAGCCTGGAGATCAAGAACAGTGACAAGAATTTTAGGGTGAAATTTTATCAGAAGATTGGGATCAGAAACTGATCATGAGCTCTCACATGTAAAGATTGATTTCTGGCCATCAAAGCTCACCCTTCCACTCAGTTTTAATAAACTTCACCATGCTCCCTAGTGTGAGACCTGTAACCCCCAGTTTGATATCAATTATTCAGTTGGGGGGCATGCTGCAAAGTATGGGGTTTTCACTGCAAAATGCTACAAAATGCTAGCAACACTTTGGCACCAGTTTGGAGTGAATTGAATAATGTTGGTGCTAACTACACACCCTGGTTTGATGTATCAGTTACTTGGTTTGGGGGTTGCTATAAAACACTGCAAAATGACTGCAAAACTTTGGCACTAGTTTGCAGGGGATCCTATATTTTGCAATTCATAGTTAATGAAGTTTCAAAAGCTTCCTTTTGAATTAGGCAGTACCTTAAAATGGACTTCACACACTTCTTATAGAAAGCACCTTGCAGTCAAGCTAGGAGATTTCAAAGGCATGTGTGGCTTTGAGGGAGATATATTTGAAACAGGCTCTGTGACAGTATATTGACTATAAATGCAGAAGATTAAAGGGACTGTGTCACAGGTCCCTCAAGACCCAGGGGGAAAAGGATGACTCCTTAAGACATTGAGGTTGCAACAAAAAGATTCTGGCTGGTGTATTTCTGCTGGGACGTATCTCCTGTCTCAGCCCTCACTCCCACCTTTAAACATCTCTCTTCAATGGCAAGAAATGTTTCTGTTTATTTTCCTGGGTGAGCTGTGGAGAGGGCACCTCATTCAAGCCTCTCTCATTTCAGATGGTGGGATTGATGATCACACTCTAAAAGCAAGAGGTGAAAATAAGTTATTAGCAATATTATCCTGCTCCTTCTCCCCACTGGCGGCAGTTGCAAGGAGATGATGTTGTGTCCAGACCCAGATGAGGGGTTCAATATCATGTCTTATAAAAGTCCACCATCACAAAAGAAACTGAACCTACAGCTCCTGCCAGGGATTAATGTTCACCCGGGATCAATTAGCATGCAATGCCCTGTTGTTCCTTATCCCCAGCCAATGAGATATGCCAAATTGTTTTCCCATCTATGTATTGGAAAGTATTCAGCTGCCATTCTGCTTCTAATGCTGGGGTGGGAGTTTTTATCACTCTAATCAGTTTATTATACATCATTGTCCACAATCCCTCTGCTAATAATTTGCACTGCAATGCTAATATGCTGCCAAGAGTTTTTCAGACTGGCTTCTGTTCCCAGAGGGAACAAAGTAAAGAAAACGAGTCCCCTCATTCACTGCTCATCCCAGCAGGAAATCAACATTTTGTTATCACTCAGTCATTATCTTTTGTTCAATACTCTTTATGGGGGATACATTTTGCAGTCCCTGTGTGCATGCACATGTATCCATGCTTGCATATCACATGTGAACTGTGTTCATTTACCAGAACCAATATTTCTATATCTCCAAAACACAGGCCATGTGGGTCACGCACAGGGCCATCTTTACCCGGGGGTACAAGGGGTGCGGGGCACCCGGACACCGAATTCTGGGGGATGCCAGGCACCCACCGCTGAAACCGCCTAAGCACTTAACTATCTACCTGTTATGAAATAATAAATAATTTTGATCAAGCTAGAAAAACAAAATTCCTATGTATATATACCTAGGTATTACTGAAATGTATACCTACTGTTTCACTAAAGGACTTTCAACTTTGTGCACTCATTTACATGTGCCGTGCAAGCGGTGGCGCTTGTCCTTCACAATGGCAGCGCTTGTCAGACTCAACAGCGCCGTGCATGCGAAACTCTTACAAAATATTACATTTTGTATTGTATTGAGCTGCTATGCGGCAGCGGGGTCAGCAGCACCTTTGACACGACTGATGTTTCTCCTAAGTAGGTTCCTAAAGAATACTTATAAGTTTAAGTGTGGTGGTGTTGTATACTTAAGTATAAGGGCATTGTAAATAAATGAGCAAATTAAAAAGTTTGTTTCATTTTCCTCCCTTCTTTTGTAAACAAGAGATAAGGCGTAAGTGTGGTGTCTGACATAAGCCTAATAAAAGTTAATTTGGGGGCTAAACTAAATTTGGGGGCGCTGGGCGGATCTTTGCACCCCGGCAGCGCATATACTAAAGACGGCCCTGGTCACACATATTTCATTTTTCCATGTAGTTCTTTCAATTGAGCTCTGTCTCAGTGTTTCTCATCCACATTAGTGGGTGGTGCTTGATGAGAGGCATTTGCATGTGTGTTGTTGTCCTCCTGTCTCTGTTAGTATTTCCCCCCACTTTTCTGAACTCCAGAAGCCTGAGGTCAATTGTGGACATGTGCACTAGCACAAAACAAAAAGGTGAGTGTCAGAGCTGCCTCTAGGTCCCAGCTCACAGAGGACCAACGCCAGGTTGATGTAATGTACAAAAGTCTGTATTGAAGTTTAGTTTCCATTTCAACGCCAGAGCGTGCAGCCCTACGTCTTAGACCTTAGATCGGCGAAGCCCCGTCTGAATCACCTCCCCTTCCGCACCAGTTTAAGATCCTAGCCCTGCTCCACCTTCTGCGCTGTTCTCTCCTCCTCTGGGTCCTCCTGCCCGCTGGGGCATTGCCCTTTCTGGACTCTTCCGACGCTGAGTCGCTCAGCTCCTCCCCCTCCCTCCGACGGGCTTTAGGACCAGGTTCCCAATCCTCATTCTCTGCTGTCCCACGCTCCTGTACATTTGAACTTGCCTCTCGCGCCAACCCAGTGACCTTTCTCCTAACCGTCACACTGCTTGTGTCACTGTTTCCCCCTTCCGGGACACTGGCCGGATGTGACCTTCCCCCCGTTGTCAGACTCTCCGATGGAGGCGTGGTCAGCCCTGTCTCGTCTTCTCTCCCTGGTGGGGAATGCACTGGCCCCGATGCTTGGGACTCTTCCTCCCCACTCCGCTCTGGTGGGGAAACTGGTCCTGATTTCCAACTACTGCTCTGGGAGTCCCTGCTGCCCCCTTGCTCCTGGAGCGTTCCCCTTGGGAACCCCCTGCCCTTGGCCGCTGGCGCGCCCTTCTGTGAATCTTCCAATTCGCTGGAGAGGCTCATGGAATCCCTCGGACCACTTTCATCTCCTGCGCTCCCCTTGGATTCCTCCCCCTCGCTCTCCATCTCCTCTCTTCCCTGTGCCTCTGCTCCTGAACCCCTGACAGTGAGCATTGTGCCTGGTTCTACCAGCATCTCACTGCCTCACCAACAGAAGCAGGGGGCATGGTGATAAATAGCACCCAGCATCACTGTGTGGGGCATCACTGATAAGGCCATTTCTCTTGTTGTCATCTTCAGGACTACTGCCAGAGAGGGCACTCAGAAGAGTTTCACCAGTGGTGACTGGTGTATGGTCTACATAGGTTCATATGGGAAAATGTATTCCTCAAGGTATTTAGGTTCCAAGTTGTGTAAAGTTTATAGGTTTAGATCAGTATTGTAAATTGGCCCACGGTATATATTCAAAAGGGACGCAGGTGGCGCTGTGGGTTAAAGCCTCAGCGCCTAGGACTTGCCGATCGAAAGGTCGGCGGTTCGAATCCCTGCGGCGGGGTGCGCTCCCGCTGCTCGGTCCCAGCGCCTGCCAACCTAGCAGTTCGAAAGCACCTCCGGGTGCAAGTAGATAAATAGGGACCGCTTACCGGCGGGAAGGTAAACGGCGTTTCCGTGTGCGGCTCTGGCTCGCCAGAGCAGCGATGTCACGCTGGCCACGTGACCCGGAAGTGTCTCCGGACAGCGCTGGCCCCTGGCCTCTTAAGTGAGATGGGCGCACAACCCCAGAGTCTGTCAAGACTGGCCCGTACGGGCAGGGGTACCTTTACCTTTACCTTTATATATTCAAAGCCAGTGCAGCCAGGATGGAATTGGTGTAATATATTCGAGTCATGTGGTCCCAGTTAACTCTTGGCCCACTAAGTTCTACACCAGTTGCAATTTCCAGACCATCTTCGAATGCCTGTCATAGCAAGATTTCTTGTGATCTTGTATCTCTATCCTGTCTAAACATAGATTTTGGGGTGTTGTTATAGTCATATTGCTTAGCAGATAATGAAATACTTTATATTTGACCATATAGAAATGCACATGCCATAAAAGTGATACCGTTGCCAAGTGGTTTTGAAAGGTGTCGAGAGACAACAAAGTCCATATTTTTGAATAAACTTGGTCAAATAAAAACATCACCTCACAGCTTACATAACATCTTTTGTCAATTTGCTGTGTCAATCCTTCTTAACGTGCTATTTCAGATTGATGCACATAATAACTTCAGCGAATAAAATGTCATATTTGATGATATTAACTAATTTGATGGATATCTGCTTTAAATAACACTTTTTACTGGAAGGATTATCTGATTCCCCCTGCCCCCCCCCCTTGGGCAACAGCCCAAGAGTGGACTTAGCTGTCTTGTCTTTTATGAATGGTTGGCAAAAATCCATTCCCAGCTTGCTCCTGTGATGTTTTAACTGGTTGATATTATCCTTTAAAAAATAAAAAGGGGGGGACCTCATACTTAACAAATCTATGGGTAATATACATTGGGAGGGATTGGAAAATGTCTTAAGGGGATATGCTAAAAGTTCTAAGTGATGTAAAGGTCTTTTGCTTTAATAAAACAAAACAAAGACAAACGTTAAAACCTAATGTTCAAGTATGAAGTAGGACTGCTTAACTATACATCCAACAGTGGGTAATGTGTAGCAGCACTTAACAGTTGATGTGACATTATCACATCTGACATTTTCTCACCCTCATGGGCAGCAGCCAGAAATATAGAGCAGGGCATGGAAATGCATGATGTGGTGATGTTAGCAAATGCTAACCCACTAAATAAGGGATTGGGAAAGAGCACAACAATTGAAGCAGTAATCTCATGTCTATAGCAGTACCACCCTCACTATTCCAGCCCAGCCAAAGAACCTGTTAGGTGTATTAAGTTCAACTCTGAGGGAAATAATGGCTAAAAATAGAAGCTCTCAAGCTGAGGGGGCTGGTGATGAGCTATCCATGGTACTGAAACTGAGATCTGTGTAAAGTCAAGAGTCTTGTGGCACTTTAAAGACTTTTGATATTATTATTATTATGGCACAAAAATGTCTGATGATTTTATTATTATACCACTCAAAGCCAAATTAGACTTCTAGTCAATGGACTGGAATCCATAGCAGCCGATTCCTCTAGTCCAGGTCATACTAAAACCACCTTCTGTTGGTTGGGCTGCAATACTGCAATATGGGTGAGGCGTTAAACACTCCCAAATTGTTTCCTGCCAAAAGCTGCTTTCGATTTTGTTTTTAAACAGCTACTGTGGTAATGGATAGAACGTCTGATTTGGTGATGACAATTGTCAGTTTGGGGTTTCTAAAGCGAAGATTGGTAGCAGTCAATGTGCTTTTATTAAAGAGGGTGCATCCTCACTGAAACACTGTTACGCCCAGGGGTGTCTTTAACATGGAAAGGGGGAAGACCCCTCTGGAGCAGTTGCTGGAACTATGACAGGTTCCTACAACAGGAAAGCAGCTGCTGGTGGAGCAATTTTCGACCTCAGAATGCATGCAGCCATATGTCTTGAAGGCCAGATTTTTAAAACAGGTGCTCTAAAAAGTGGGGCATCACTGTAATCAATCCTTGGTTGCAGCTCTATGATTGACAGTTTCACACCATCATTGTAACTGCACCACTGAGCCCATAACAAGGAGTTTATAACTTAATTCCCATCAATACATTCTAATCTGCCTGTATAGACCTTTGTAAAATGGAAGGAGGGATATTTTTAAACACCATCTAACCTGAGAAATCAATATTAGAGGTTTCTGTGGCTGATGAAAGGCCTTGACACCTACTCTGTGCTTGACCTTGGGTAACGTACTAATCTGCTTGGTGTTCTAGTGCCCTGTGTAACACCACAGAATGACACGAGCCTTAATTAATATTTATTTTTAAAGTGATCAAGCTCCTTACATGAAAGGCACCCCAAGAGTGTGAGTAATTATTAAAACAAATCAACCAGTCTGTTGCCAAGAAATTATTAAACTCTGAAGGCTGACGCATGAACAGGCTATGTCACCGACCCCTATTTCTGCATTTATGTGCCAAACACCTGAGCACATCAGCTGCAGAAGTAAACATAATCAAAGGTTATTAGCGAGTAAGGACTAATCTCCTAAAAACACGCTCTCTGAAACATGTTCTCAGAAATGTCGGCTTCCTCATTATTATGCATAATGTCTGCAGCTCTTTGCAATGTGCAAAGTGCTTTACTGCTATTCTTTATTTTGTGAGTCATTACAGCCCAACTCAGTGCATAGTTACTCAGATATAAGTTCCATGGAGTTCAGCGGGGCTCCTCCTAAGTAAACATATGTGCAATACAACCTAGAATAAATAAACATTGCCGCTGTTGTGAATGTCTTGCAAATCAAGTCTGGCAGGGCAAATCCCCCTCTTTCTTTCGCATCAGTTAATATTTTAAACTTTATTCGGGGCTTTTTGCCCTGCCAAACAAACTTAGAAATATCCTTCTGCCACTTTCCAAAACATTCCACCTTGTCCACGATCTGTAGGGCCTGAAACAAAAATAACATTTTTGGCAATACATTCATCTTTATAGCTGCTATTCGGCCCAACAAGGAAAGTTTCAATCTTGACCATGTTTCCAAATCTCTTTTGATTTCTGACCAACATTTCTCAAGGTTGTCTTTAAACAAATTCAAATTTTTGGAGGTCAGATACACCCCTAGGTATTTTACTTTTTTAACCACATTTAGTTCTGTTTCTTTCAGGAACTCATCTGTTTCTGTAGTTGTCAAATTTTTTGCTAAAACCTTAGTTTTTTGCTTGTTCAACTTAAATCCCGCCACCCGACCAAAGTCAGAAATTAATTCTAACACTCTTTTAGTACTAGAGACTGGCTCCTGTAATGTTAATACCAGGTCATCTGCAAATGCTTTCAATTTATATTGTTTCACTCCGACCTCAATTCCCTGTACCAACCGGTCCTTTCTAATCATGTTCAATAGCACCTCCAGAACTGAAATAAACAATAGGGGGGATAGAGGGCACCCCTGCCGTGTCCCTTTTTCAATTTTAAACTCCTCTGTCACCACATTGTTTACTATCAATTTAGCTTTTTGTTCTGAATATATTGCTTCTATTCCAAACCCCCGCCCCACTCCCATCCTTTCCAAATTTTTCTTCATGAACATCCAAGAAATGTTGTCAAAGGCTTTCTCCGCATCAATAAAAATTAACACCGCTCTAGTGTTGAGATTTGTTTGTAAAAGTTCCAAAATGTCAATGATGTTTCTTGTGTTGTCAAACAAATGCCTACCAGGGAGAAAGCCTGCCTGGTCCTTATGGATCACTTCATTAAGCACT
Organism: Podarcis gaigeae; assembly: GCF_964106915.1. NCBI lineage: Eukaryota > Metazoa > Chordata > Lepidosauria > Squamata > Lacertidae > Podarcis > Podarcis gaigeae. The sequence goes on along the minus strand of NC_139679.1, from coordinate 73,795,591 downwards.
TTTTTAAACCTACTTGCCAAAATGTCTGCAAAAATTTTGTAATCCACATTTAGGAGTGAGATGGGGCGGTAGTTCTTAAGCTGGGTCTTTTCAGTTTCTAGTTTGGGTATCAATGTGATGAAGGCTTCTTTCCACATTTCCGGTGCCTTCCTCCCCTCCATAATCTGGTTACAGACCTCCAACAAAGGTTGTATCAAATAGTCCTTCAGAACCTTATAATATTTGGAGGTAAGTCCATCAGGGCCTGGAGATTTGCCTAATTGGAGGTTCTGAATGGCACTTTCAATTTCTTGCTGTATGATATTACTATTCAGGATTGTTCTCATTTCCTGAGGTATTTTCTGTAATCCGTTGGTTTTAAGAAATTGGTCCACCTCCGAATCTTTCTGTGGCCCTTGTGAATAAAGTTCTTTGAAATATCTCTGGAAGCTCTTTCTAATTTCCTCGGGTTTCTGAACCATTCTCCCTTCAATCTCTAGATTTGTAACTGTATTAAGTTTTTGTCTCTTTTTCAACTGCCATGCTAGCAGTTTCCCACACTTATTTGCTGATTCAAAAGATCTTTGTTTCATTTGTTTAATTTTCCATTCCACCTCTTGATTTATCAATTTCAAATATTGTACTTGGAAAAATTTCACTTCTCTCAGCACTTCCTTCGACTTGGGCCTGGATCTTAGTTTTTTCTCTCCATCTCTTATTTTTTCCAATATCTTCTCCTTCTTTTCATTCCAGAGCTTTTTCTTGATCGTATTTTGTTGTATTAGAAACCCTCTCATGACTGCTTTACTTGCGTCCCAGATTGTTCTTTTTTCCACAGTGGTATTTAAATTTATCTCAAAATAGTCCTTTAAAGTTTTTTGGGCCTTCTTAACAATCTTCTCGTCCCTTAGTAAGGTGTCGTTCATTTTCCATCTAAAGGATCCGGTTGTATTTAGTCTCAGTTCCATTTTCAAAGCGTTATGGTCGGAGCAGGTTTTTGGGCAGATTTCCACCTTTCTAGTCTTGGGTGCCAGTCCTCTAGTTATCCATATTTGGTCGATTCGTGTCCATGTCAGATGAGCTTCAGAAAAGAAAGTTCCTTCTTTTCCTAGGGGGTTCTTAACCCTCCATATGTCAATTAAATCCACATTGTCAGTCATTTCAAAAAAAGTTTTAGGTAGTCTACCATCTTTTGTTATGTTAGCGCTTTGCGACTTATCCATATTTACAGACACAACGCCATTCATGTCACCCAACATAATAATGTTGTTGTAGTCTAAGTAGTCCAGCATAATCTCATGCAGCTTCCTGAAAAATTCCGATTTTCCTTCATTTGGAGCATATATTCCTAATATCAAGAATTTTTCCCCTTGTGTCTGAATTTCAATCGCCAAAATTCTACCGTGTTCGTCTTTAAATAAAAATTTCGGTGACAGGCTCTCCTTTGCATATATCACCACTCCTCTTTTCTTGACTTTATCCGAAGAAATAAATTCTTGGCCTAATCTTTTGTTAATTAGCACTTTTCTGTGGAGCCTTGTCACATGCGTTTCTTGCAGGCAAATAATGTCCAATTGTTCTTTTTTCAAAATATGAAATACTTTTCTTCTTTTTTCCGGAGAATTTCCGCCATTTATATTCCAACTGAGAAGCTGCAAAGACATCCTGGTCTAATTGGTGGGTTCTACAGTGGGGTGTCTAGGTTTCCCTCCGATCCCGGAGGTGGTAGTGCTGGTCCAGATCCAGACGGTGTAGGTTTTGGAGATGGTCCCGGTGGTGGTGGTGGCCAAGAAGCTGCAGCTCCTTTCTGGAGGTCCTCCTCGTGGTCGTGTAAGAACTTCTGTTGGTCCTCAGGTGTTTTAATTCTTACTTTCCTTCCTTTGTAAGTAAATGATAGTCCTTGCGGAAACTCCCACCTATAAGGGACTGTGTTATATCTCAACAATTTGGTCAAATCTGTGTAAGTGGTCCTAAGATCCAAAAGATATTTGGGTATGTCTCTGTAAATTTCAGCCTTTTTACCTTCTATCTCCAAAGATTTTTTTAAAATGTAGGCCTAGTATCTTGTCTCTTTCCTCTCTTGATCTCAAAATAACCAAACAGTCTCTGGACTTATCCTTCTTTATCGATTTTCCCAGTCTAAAGGCCGTCACAATTTTGAAATCCTTGTCTTCCTCAATCCCCCAGAATTTGGAGAACAAAAGTGTCAAGAATCCCTGTAAATTTCCTTCCTCCAGTTCTGGGATGGCCCTTAACCTGAGATTATTTTCCTTACTTTTCAGTTCAACCAATGACAGGTAGGCTTGTTGTTCCCCTACCTGTCTTTTCAGAGGCCTTACTTCCCCCTTAATCTCATCAACCTTTTTGTTTGCCTGTTCTGCTTTTTGACTGGCTTCCACAGCTAATTTATAGTTTTCAGCCGTGGCTCCTTGCAATTTCTCAATTGCCTGAGTGTGCTGGGAAACCTGATCAGATAATTTACTAATAGAGGATGTAGCTTGGTCAATTTTTGATGATTGATTGTCCACTTTTTGATTTAAAATTGCCAGTTGTTCCAAAATTTGTTTCAGGACTGTTTCAGATCCTCCAGTTGCCATATCTTCTGCAGCAGGCTCTTCAGCTTCCACCTCCTGTGCTGTCAGCACAGTTGGGACAGATGATCTACGTTGATGAGATAGGGTTGTTTGAACAAGTTGCACTGGTTTCTTTTCTTTTTCTTTAGCTTTGGCTGCTCTTGTTCTCCCTGAGCCACTCATTCCACACCTGCCTCTGTTCAAGGTCAAATTTTCTTTTGTTCCATGAGTCAGACAAGTCCAGAGTGTAAACAATTTAACCACAGAAAATCACAATAAAGTACAGTTCCCAGGCCTCTATGTCTCCACAATCCTCTAGGGGGGGTGTTTCAAAGTTTCAAGGAAGGAGAGAACTCTTTTCCGCCATTGAAGTTCTTATATTCCCTATATTAAATCTTAGTAGTTCCAGAGCACAAAAGGAAGGTTCCCCGGGCTTTCTATTTCTTGAAAAAGGGCCACAAGGTGTCAAGAAAGGTCTCAGCAACAATGTTTAAACGTTAATGTCTCAGTCTATGTAACAGTTTAAACTCCAATAACAGTATCAGCAGTTTGACAGTTCTCTTTTGCACACTGACAGTCCGACAGCTGGGTTGTCCCTTTTAACTCCGCATAGCTCAAAATTAGGAAGAAAGTTCCAAGAATAAAGTCCACAAATTTTACAAAGATTTCCTGCTTGTCTTTTCACTACAAAGTCTATCAAATGCGCCCTCGTTTTGCTTTTACAATCCCTTTTAAACGCTTCAGCGCTCTTCTGAACCGTTGCTTTGATCTAGTTAGCAAGATCGGGAGACGGACTTCCTGCTACTCGCCTCCCGTTTTCAGCCAAATTCCAAAATTTTAGTCCGATATTTAGTTCCCCTTACTCACGGGTATGTTGCAGCCAATTTCGATGTTTTCAGGAAGAAAGGTCGGCGCTCAGCAGCAGCAGCAGCACGGCTTTGCATCCACGAAAAGAGCGATGAACTCACAGCACCGCTCCCCCTTTCACGTTCCGGAGCCCCTTACGGGGTTCCTTCTTCGTTTCTGGGGGGGCTTTTGGCGCCCGCCGAGTCCCATGGCCACAGGCTCGCTCTGCCTGTGGTTTTTCTTAATGGGTCTCCGCTTTGCCGCAGCGGACGACCCTTTTTCGCAGAGCCCCTCTTCACAGAGTAAAGAGGACCGCCATTGCCGTTTTGCGCCACCTCCGGAAGTCTCCCAAGTTAAGACTTTGAGGTTTGCAGCCCAAATCAATATTCCTTGCTCTCAAAAGCAGAGAACTGCATACAGCTCTTACATGGCTTCATGTCACAAAATCAACAGCTTTAATACCTGTCTAATGCATTTACCATTCCTCCCCAGAACAGAAAAGTTGGGGAAGCTGTGTGCACAATTCCAATTCTCCCCTTCTGGCCCAACAAGCTAGAAATAAATCTAATAGACTGTCTGGTTAACTGCCTTGCTTTGTTAGCTGACATGATCTATTACATGAAAGTGTCTACCTGGAAAAACCATAAACTGGATTGGGAGTTGAGCAGTCCATGGTCACATCATACCCTTGAGATGCTAACAGTAGGCTAGAGCCCCCAAGGTCACTTAGCCAGGGGTGCCAAATCAGACAGGACAGAAGATGCACCAAGATCCAGCCATGTGAAACGAGTCAAGACAGGGATTAGGAAAGCAAAGCTAAGTGAGGCTATGACAATGTGAGGCAAAGCAGAGGTGGGACAAGCCGTGTTCTCTTCCTTTAATGAAACATACAGCATCGTAGATATCTACTGTAGCTTCTATTCCCCTGGATTCGCTTCTGTGTTTCCCAGGCATGTTGCCGTGATCTATATCCTGGAGATAAAAATCCCCTCTCTTCTGGAAAAGCATTTAGATCTGTGTATGAGAAGTATTATTAACTTATTTATCATCAGGTTTAAACTGCCGCTCCTCACCTTCCAGCTCTACATAAACTCTCAGCTTCTTTAGGAAGGGCAATTTCATTTTTATTATAGCTTTCACATAAAAATGGCTTTAAAATGATATTTCCTGGGAAATTCTTCTGTACAACTCTGGTTGCTAGGTAAGCTTTGGGAATGAAGGTGCCTGGCTTTATTTCAAGCTTACTGGTTCATTGTTCGCTGCTCCTAATTGCTCAGTAGAGAACCAAGAGCTGCCCCCCCTTTTTTCTGCACGATCCGGGGCCTTCTGTTTGTGTGAGTATTAACAAACATTTGTTTAGGTTATGTGATTCTGGATCGCCTGCTCATTGAAACCCTCTAGGCAGCTAGCTAACTTTAGAACCTGGATAATGGCTTTATGGGAGGGCGAGGGGGTGCTTGAAATGCCCACCTGCATTACTTGGTTGGGAAACATATATTGGCATTTTTCTTTTCTCCCTCCCTACCCTGCCCACACTATTCCATGCTCTGCAACAGCTTCTACATTCCTGATCTCTCACAGATGGGGTGATGAAGCTTTCTCAGCCCGAGCCTCACATTCCCTCATGGAGAGGTTCTCATCCAGAGGCCACACCCTCCAGTAGAGGGTGGAGCCAGAAGGGGAAGTGGGAGGAGCAATGGATTTAAATATTACCTTTGTACAGTAGGCTACTTTCTACACATTCTCTCACATCCCTCTCTATCCACAACCACCCAAAAGCTAGAGGGTAGACCCTCACCTTTCCCCCCCCATTCTCCATCTAGGCATGCAAGAGGCATTGTCACAGTGGAAGGACACATTCCAGCCAGCTGAAAGGATGTGGATTAGGGTTGGTGAGAGTACTGAGGGCTGGATAGAGGGGCCTGGAGGGGTACATTTGACCCTTGGGCCTAAGGTTCCCCATCCCTTTCTCAGAGCACCAAGCAAACAGTTTGCCAGACCTTATAAAACAAAAGAGAGAGAGAGATGCTCTGAGCACATGCAGGTTCATGTTTTAAGCTCACTTAAATCATACAGCTATCGGGATACAGGAGGGTTTGTTTCTGCTCAGCACCAGGGGGCACCAGCCTTTTAAAATTTTGAGAATGTGCCATTGTCACTAGTCACAAAAATGGGTATGTAGCAAAGCACAAGGTGGCCATGACATCTGAAAGAACAGAAAAAGAGACAGGATATCAAAATGGTATGGTCACGACCCTCCCCACAAGCCCCCCTTCAATGAGAAAGGGCACATCAGCAACCACTGCATTCACTCACAGAGAGAAGCTCCGGGCACCTCTCCTCTGTTCAGAACAGATGGGAAGATGGGTGTCCTATCCTGGCATCCAATGAAATTTGGGCATGTTTGAGGGCATAGGGGCTGTGAGAGGCTGAGCCAGTACAAACAGCGACTGAGCAGGGAGAGCTAGCAGCATCTCTTGCAGAGCAGATTTCTGAGAGGATGTTTACTGAGCCATTTTGAGGGCACTATAGGAGGTAGTGGCGGGCACACAGGTGCCTATGGGCGCTATGTTGGTGACCCCTGCAAAATATATTTACTTGGGAAAATGACCATTTTCTTGTGGAAGAGGGATATTTTTAAAGTAAAAAAACAACAATAAAGCAGCCATCTGTAACCATGTGCTGGCCCAGGGGGCTGCTCCTGACTATAACAAGAAGAAGAAGAGGAAGAGGAAGAGGAAGAAGAAGAAGAAGAAGAAGAAGAAGAAGAAGAAGAAGAAGAAGAAGAGGAAGCAGCTGATCTGGGGCCTGTTCATCTGGACTTTCATAATCTGCTGCTCCCTGAGTGCTCATTTTCAGGAGACATGTAGGAAGGGAATTTGCAAAACTCCCCTCGCTGCCCCCTTTCTTCCTGCTTGAGTGTAACTCTGGAGCCAGCCCTCTTCATGCCTGCAGCAGAAGAGTCTCAGAGCTGTGCTTTGGGTTTCTGATCACAGCTCTGCCTTCTTGCACTGGGTAAATAGAAGATGATTAGTCATGTAGCGCCTATTGATTTAGTAGTCTTCATTTTAAAAATTATGTTTCCCAGTATTGTTCTTTTTTTATACTATTACTCAAGCAAATTGTATCACAGTCAGCTAGAAATTGGTTAACTCCTTCTTGCCGTTGCTGCACCGTGTATGCCGTGCTTATAGCTCAGTCTCGCCCTGATGGAATAGCAGCCATAAAGTGAAAACTGTTTTCTTTTTAATGCATGAAATAAAAAAAGAGCTGGAGGTAAAATTCTTATAGGACATATATTAGTTTAAGAAACCTGTGGCTCAGAGGCTTCAAAGCCTATACGTGCCGCTGGAACCCAAAGGGAAGGCAGCGGGCCATAGTGCTCAGCCTTAGTGAGCTCCCATGGAGTCAAAGAAAGCCCTTCTGTGGGAGAATCTCCAGGCGTCACCTGGGTCTCTGAGCAATGAACTGTTGCCAACAGAGCTAAATAAAATATCGCCCTTCCACTTAATAATAATAATAATAATAATAATAATAATAATAATCCTATGAAAAATATGTCATGGTTTTGTTTTGTTTTTAATGTAGGGTTGGAGTCAGACCATAGAAGCCAACTACTGGGACCGAGGCCCCTTTGCCCCCCCTCCCCATAAAATATTTGAGGAAGCCAACCCCCCAAAAAAGTTATTGAACATTGCCATTCAAATGGGGTTAGTGTGTGGTTGATTATTTGGGGCGGGGCTTCAAGTTGGCACCCCTGAGCCAGACTTAGTCCTACATGGAACTTCAGTCTCATTTATTTCAATGGTTTTATTCTGAATAAAACCAATACATGAGCTCTCTTTCAGCAACTGTACTGCTCCTAGAAAACGTAAGGAGATGCACAGAACAGCAAAGGGTTTATCCACACTTACCTTTTGCCCCACTCTTTCCAGGCACAGGTTCACATATTAAAGCTCTGTGTCCAAGCATGTTTCCCCCTTTAAAAACCTACTCCTTAAAGCTGAAGCAGAGCAAATGTCAGTTCTGGTTTTCTGCTCTGATTCAGCTTTAAAGAGTGGATTTTTGTGGGGAAAGGTCTTGGTGTGTGTGTGGGGGGGGGGTGAGGGGAAGGTACTCGGATGTGGAGCTTTAAAGCAGGTCCAGCCTACTCACAGGGGTGTTTGTTTGCTTGCTCAGTCCTGAAGCACAGGACGACAACCAGGCAACTGACTGTGCCCACCTTGCTCTTCAGGAGGGGAGATCATGGGGCATGTCAAGTGTGGGGGTAACAGATAGATAAGCTTATGCCAGGAATGCTAGAGCTCTGCTCTGAACGTGTGAATTGTGTAAGCTGTAGCCTGATGTATCTTTGAGCCTTGTAGTGAATTTTGGAATAAAGCCTTTAGCAACAATCACACTGTGAGTCTGATAGCTGCATCTTCAAGTGGGAGTCAGGACACTGTCAAGTTGTGAGTTAGTGAGAAAGGCAGGAAGCAACTTGATAGGAAGTAACTCTGCCAAGGGTGGGCTATTTTCCTTTTCCCATCCACAAACCACACTACCTCCTGAGCAACCTTCTAGCGGGGAGCACAGTTGAGGTTCCCCACCTATGCAATCAGCCCCACACGAATGGTGCCGAGACTTTAAGCATTGCTACAGTGGCTAATGACCCAACCATTGGATGAACCCAGCAAGAATTGGATGTTGCAACACTTTCCCCAGGAGAGGTGAAATCTATATACATGCTCTGCCAATAATTATTGGCACCAGTACAGGACTGAGTAGATAAAAATCTGTGACTGGTGCCTTAGAACATCTGATTCAGTGATCATAACAGTACTTCCTGATCTTTCAGTCTATAAAATATAAATCCACTATATCAAGCAGATTCCCCCCCCCCTTTCCCCCAGAACTCAAGACAGGAAGCCAATCTCTAGTTCATTACCTCATTTGGCACAATTCTTTGCTTGTTAGAAAAATTCTCCTCAAAATACAAAGAATAATCAGGACACTGAAACAACAAAATAAAAACACAGCAAATAAAATAATCGGTGGTGAAAAAAGCGAATAGATCCTTTTGTTTCCCAGCAGCAGCACAGTAGTATCAGTTGTGCGCAGACACAAAAGCAGTCCTGTGTGATGAGTGTATTTGAAGGCATATGCTGATGGTGCTACACCACTCGTACTAGGGAAGACATTCCAAAGTGCTGGTGCCGACACTGAAAAGGTCCTGCTCCTTGTATCCACATGACACATTTCATTTAATAGGGGAACCCAAAGCAGGAGCTCAGCCATTGAAGGAAAGGATGGGAGAAAGAGGTAGTTAAGACATTCAGGCTCCAAACAGTGTAGGTTTTTAAAGGTAAAAAGAACTGGCACATTGAAATTGGAAGTGAATAGGCATGTGGTGGGAAACTTTTGCCCCAGTGGGCCACATCCTAATCATCCCAACCCCATTGGGCTAACTTTGACACCTGATCACACCTATGATCAGGTGTGATCAGCTCCTCCACATGCAGCTGCTGGGTGACCTTGGGCCAGTCACACTTCTCTGAAGTCTCTCAGCCCCACTCACCTCACAGAGTGTTTGTTGTGGGGGAGGAAGGGAAAGGAGAATGTTAGCCGCTTTGAGACTCCTTAAAGGAAGTGAAAGGCGAGATATCAAATCCAAACTCTTCTTCTATGACACAAGGTGCAAGGCAGGTGGGTGTGGCTTCCCTGAAATCACCTTGCAGGCCAAATACGGAAGCCTGCTAGGCTTTATTTGGCCTGCAGGCCAGAGGTTCCCCACCCCTAGAATAGGTAACCAATGAAGATAAAATAGGAGCACAGTCATATGTTCCATCTGGCCAGCCCTAGACAACAATCTGGCAGCAGTTTTAGGAGACATGATTTGCTGCTGAGCCTGGGAGCCTGGGTGCTCCATTAGTTCCATCCTGTCTAAGATTCTGTAGCCCCCCATCATTTATTATTGCCTCTTTAGCCTTCAAATGCATTTGATGGCCTGTGTCATTCCTGCATTTGGGGGAAATAGTAGTTTACAAGCTGAGATCAAAGCCTGGTTAAAGGATATGTTCTCCCTTGTGGGAGAACTTGGGAGATTTAATCATTCTGGACAATGCACACTGAGGACTCAATTCTTGAGGTCAAACCGACACCACAAAAACGACCCCATTCTGGTAGATCAGATCTCATAGTTGCATCCTTGAGTTGTTGCTTTTGCTTGTTTCTTCCTGTAAATACAGATGGTGCTTTATGGCCAAATCCTCTGAGCTTCTGTGCTGACAAATAAGAAGGCAGTCTTGGGCACCACGACTGCTGTGCTGACAAAGTGCCACAGCTCGCAGCATTGCACTGCCATTGCAGGCCATCTCAGTGTGCCTTGCTGGCACAAAAGGTGAAGCTTGTGTTACCCCTCTGGCAGCAGCAAACCTTGCTAGGTGTGGCACAGTGACTACCTGTAGTGCTGATACCTGGCACAGATATGCTGGGGGGCATGGCAAAGTGAGCTGGAGATGAACCATTTATGCTGAATCTTAAAACACCTCTCAGCAGTCACAGAGCCTGTATTACTGTATCCCTTGCACAGAAATGATGCAATTGAGTTAATTTGATCTAATGGGATTGCAACTTAAAAGGCAGCAGAGTAGACTGAACTTGAGTTCAGTCTTGGCTGAAGCTGCTATCCAAACACATGCAAGTCTCTCTCCTTTTGCCCCGTCACAGCTATGGGCCTATGCAGGTTTTGGGTTGATGCCTGCCAATGGATCATCTTTGAGGGTCATGGCCAACACCATTTGCACAGCCCATCTCCTCGACATCATTTCCATTATTTGCTCAAGAAAAAGAGGATAGAAATCCTTTTCCTTGCCCCTCCCTCTTACATTACCAAAAGGGTTGCTCTGTTTGTTTTTTTAAAGCTTCTAACTTAACCAAGCGATTGTTTCCTCTATCTTCAGCATCAATTTTTTTCTCTTTCTTTTGACATTTTATTTTATTTTACATGCGGCCTCCAAAAGGGTATAATTTCACACAGTTAATACTATGCAATCAGAGACAATGGCAGGATTCCTGTGAGTTGAGCAATCCCTTCTCTTAATCATGATTCTCCTGTGCTGTGAAAGAATCAGTCCAAAGCTAAAACAGGAGAAGTCTACAAGGAAAAAGCATCTCCTGTGTGGCAGCTAAAGTGCCATTTGTAAAAGCCTGTGGCAAATGGAGTCCTCTGTCTCATGAAAAGCATTGCATCCCCCACTCATTCTAGAAAGCTCACCTTGCATGCAAAGCACACCAAGTGTTTTCAGGTAGAAAAGATGGCTTTGAAATGTATTGAGCTGAGGAGATACTTGCCACCATAGTGGCAGAGGGAAATGTCTGTGGTCAAATTGCTCAAAGTCCAAGTCAAGCTCAGATCCCTCATTCACAGTCACTTGTCACATAGCTCATTGCTTCACAAATCCTCATCCTGTGAGCAGTTACATTGGGGAGATTTCTGGGAATCATTTTAGAAAAATACGAATCACTGCCTCTTTTAAGAGGATGCACTCCAAAGTCAAATTACTCCAACCTCTTTCCACAGTATTCAAAGGGCAGACAGGGGAATGTTTGTAGCAGAGATCATAGTCATCGTGCGACATATCTTCTGTGGAATCTCACCAAGTGATTTCAAGAAAAAACCTCGGAGGTATTGTTTTGTTCATAGCAGAAAGTGAGCAGGAGACACTGTATGGACACACACCTTCACATGTGACATTCAACAGGCCACATGTTAAACAATATGGATCACATTATTTACCCTTACAAAAAAAGGCAGGGATTAGCTCAGTGTAGGAAAAATATAATGTATAAAGCACTCTGAAGATATAAGAACACTCAGGAACGCTCCCTTGTCATAAAAGCGTAATGTGGGAAGTGTTCAGAGTCAGAACCCATACAGAACGCTGCTAGAAAATATTACACAAAGCCCTTTTCTATAGTGTTTAGATGTGTGAGTTTATATTATTCACCAACAGGTAACAATCAACAGGACTGGGAGATTCATTTATTCTGTTCTGTCTAGATTGTTTCTAGCGATGGGTTGGGCTTTCTTTAAAATAAAATAAAAACTTCAATATATAGCATTGTTATTCTGTGGCAGTGATTTAAATGTGACGGTTGTGCCAGTGACAGCTTAGATGGCTCCAGCCCCCAGCCTCCCCTTCCCATTCTCTCAGCCTGCAGTTAATCTCTGTAACGGATGGGAAGCTGACAAATTCTATTCGGAAACAATGGGAAGTCACAGAGTAGCTGGGGAGCCTTGTAATTTGGAGGAGTGGGAGGCTAGTAGATGTAGCTGGTTTAAGAAACAGAACCATTTCTCTTGCGCTGGGGCCAGGGTCAGCTTTCAGGAGAGGCAAAAGGGCAAAACATCAGAATTTCCTGCACTATTCAGAAGCTGTCCGTTTCCGATGCCTTGAAGAAATAAGGAACTTGATCTGAATTCCCAAGGAGGTTGATTGCATGGCTGGTTGCCCAGTTGCACCTGTTTTTCAGATTAGAGGGAGACCTGAAGGCTGCTTTTCATCTCTTCCTTCTTGCTCTGCAGCAACAACCTTCAGAGAGCAGAGAGACATCCATTGCTGTCTGATCTCTTGCTCCTCATTCCCTAGCTTCCTACGGCAAAACATCTCCTATTGGTAAAACTGTACTTCAGATTTTAGCTCAGAACCCCCTCCTTTTTTATTTCATTTTTTACTGAAGGTTAGTCAGATATGTAGCTCTGTCTGTAGACCTGCAACAAGCCTTTCAGGACAGGGGCTTCTGGAGCAGAGAGGTAGCAAATGACGGGTGGCTAGTGGCACAAAGAACCAGGTTAAACACTGCAGAGCAATTCCACGCTGGATTGATGAAAAAATTACTATCAATCCTGCTATAAGACAGGCTGAGTAAAAACTGTCAATCAAACATCAGAGAAGCAGAATAAAGGCAAGGTGGGTTGGGAGGGAAAATCAGGTGCATTATTGAAAAGATACAGGAGTGTACTGAAAGCTGGAAAAATGCAGGGCCCATCAGAAAATAAAGCTGCAAAGCATAGACTTCTTCCCCACCCTGCAGTGGAAATGTCTAAATCACAAAGGAAGACAGAAAGAACTGAAATATAATTCTGATTTATGGTCTACAGAGATACCTTCCAATGCATGCCGCTCACTTCAGAAAAACAGGACCGTGCCTAATTGTGAGTGTGTGAGAGAGAGGAAGAGAAACAGAAAATATTATATCATCCTGCAGTTGGTTAATTGTATTGATCACAGAATTTTAGAGATGGAAGAGACCCAAACGGTCATTTTGTCCAACCCCATGCAATGCAGGAATCACTGCTAAAGTGATTCCTTACAGTGATTCCTTTACAGCTAAATGATGCCTTGATTGCTTCTGTCAGGAATAGATGAAGTAGTGGAAGTGACATAAGGCAATGTGGGCGGGTGTGGCACAATGGCAAAACACTGACTGACTGAGTTCAGGAATTGCATACTGGTTACCTAACCCAGAGAGCCATAGCATGTTGATGTATCCAATTCCCTTTGAGTTTTTCCTAAGCCCCTGAGATGCAGCCTGGGTCTATGACCAGCCACAGCAAGGGCTATAAGGTAATTTCATGGGCTATGACCGGCATAGGTTCAACAGCACATTGGGACACCTGTAGTATCCTCCTGCTCACACATGAAAGATTGCTGGCAGGCATAGGTCAGCAATAAAAAAAAAAAAACCCACCACAGTGTCAATGATGTTAGCTCTTTATTCAAAGAAACCAAAACAGTGCAGGCCTAGTAATCTCAGCAACTCTTCACTGTCAGTCTTGCCCCAATGAGGCAGTTGTGAGGACTGAAGGTCCTCATCTTCCCACTGCTCTCTAAGGCTCCTCCTCTCCAGGGTCTTTCCCAAGCAGTCGCAAACTGCGTTTGCACACAACCAATCTCTGCTCTGGCCTTTTCATTTGTCTGTGTGTTCTGAGAGACTGGGGGAAGAGAGCTGGGTCGTGGCTGGTGAGGGAGACTACCTAGATTCTTCAGCAGCCTGTCTCAACTCTGCCTCTTGGCCAGCCTCTTCTCCAGCTTCCGCTTCAGCCTTGGAGTCTGAACTGCTCTCTGCCACAGCTTCTTCCTGCTCACTAAACCCTCTTCTGCTTTTGACACTTCTTCCTCCCAGTCTGCTACTTCTTCTCCCTCTGACAACTGTTTGTCGTCACACCACCAATTCCCTGGCTCTGAACCTTCTTCCCCTGGGGGTTCCCTAACTGGTGCCTCCCACTGTTCCTCTGCATACACAACCCTCTGCATGGGTTGTGTCCCTCATTTGTTATTTATCTAAGACCATAACATATGAAAATGTTCTAAGAGGAATATATTCAACTCTTAATGTCCTAGGTTAGCATAATCAGTGGTTGTTCAGTGGTTGAATAATGCCTTGGACAATGGTCAACAGTTGGTGCTTATTGTGGTAGGTGCCATCATAGGACCTTATCATCTTAGGACCTGAGTTTAGATCCTGACCATATTAGGTGGCCTTTCGTGAATTATCAATGATTGGCTTTTCCAGCAACAAACAAGGAAGTGTGGGCATCATTTCTTACTGTTGTAATCTTTAATTTTATTACATATTATGCAGCTACTGGAAGAAATACATTTTGTACTCAAACAGAGGTCTTACTATTAATTTAAAAAATACTAAATAAACATGGGCCTGATCTTTTTCCCATCTCCACTTCTATGTTAATTGTATGTGTATGTGCTTTTACAATTGCTGCTGTGGGTTTATTCTGCCTTTTAAACCTGGTTTCTTTAAGAGTGTGCGTGCGCGCGCACACACACACACACACACACACACGCACACACACACACACCATGAATCAGCTTTAGGAAGTTGACCAGTGTTCCAAGTCATTGGTTTGGCAGTTGGAAGGCAACATGTGACCATTGCTGCTTCCAGGTTGCAGAAAGAACTCTGCAAAGGGAATTCTGCCAAAGCACTTTCAGGGAGAGGCAAAACGAGTGAGTGATACTCCTGGCTGCTTATGTTTCAGATCACAATGTGCTTTATTAGGGAAGAGGAAGAAGTGTGATGTAAGCCGTGTGCTGGCTTTTGTGCACGCCACTGTGCGTATGATCTCAACACCAGCTGCCAGCTCTCCGGATAAGAGAAAATAATGCAGTCCTGGAGAATCCAATGTGCACGAGAGCAGGCAGAGCACTTAATGCAGGGAAAGCAGCTGGCAAAGAGCCTTCGCTGTCAGCATGCAAGCACCATGGGAAGGCACCCAAAAAACTTCATCAGTGCACTCAAAATGTTACTCTGCCCCCGCTCTCTCTCTGTGTGTATGTGTCTCTGTGTGTATAAAATTTGGATGCACTAGACCCAGGCATATCTAATTACAGTCACTTCAATAGTTTTCAACCATTTGTCCCATTTCCCCCCAGGGAAAACTGTAAAGAAAACGAGGACTGTTTTTGTCCTGATTGTTTGGCTATGTTAGAAACTGCCAAGTCCTTCAAAACAGGAGAAGCATTTCAAAGGACTGATGAAAGAACAGGAAAATCCAAATCATCACATAGGAACACAGGAAGCAGCCTTCTACTGAGCTTGATCCATTGGCCTATCTAGACCAGCACTGTTCACAGTGTCTGGCAGTGGATCTCTGGGGATCCAGGCAGAGGAAATTCTCAGTCCTACTTGGAGATGCCGGGGATTGAACCTGGGATATTCTGCATGCAATGCAGATACTCAGCAATTGAGCTACAGCCCTTTCCTTCACTTAGCTCCCTCTCTAACAAAAACCACTTAGCTCTAATTGCAGCAGCAATAGCAGCAGCAGCAGCATCTCACGCTATTATGAGGCACAGAATACTTCCAAAAGAATCCAATGGATGGGGCACTAGTCTGTAACTTGGAAAATCTGGGCTCTTTCTCCCCTCCTGCCACTGATTTGCAGTGCCACCCAAGGTCATCTCAGTTTGCCTGACATGACAGGGATTAATCCTCTTGTTCCATTTGCTACTAGAAGGTGAGAAAGACCCTCCGGATAAGAGTGAAGATTATGGAAACTGATCCTACACAATATCAGGCATATCCTTACATCTGTGAAACTATTTGCTTCTTGATCCATCTTCTCATTTGGAGGCTAAGTTGGCTCAGCTACCAGCAGAATCAGGACTTGTTCTGACAAGCAAATCTCCTCACCGGAGCGTAGGAGTAGGCAAGATTTATTTATTAATTTTGCTGTTTCATGACTCCATTCATTTTCATTTTAAAGACTTCTTTGAGTTACTTACTGATTTGTTAAAATCACATTTGTTTTACTCTTGATTTGGTATAATCCCATTCATTTTGTTACATACATTTTGTTGGCACCCCCCCCCCCCACTTTGTCTATTTATGGTAAAACTGTCTGCGGACAAACGTCGGCTCCCTCGGCCAGTAAAGTGAGATGAGCACCACAACCCCAGAGTCATCTGCGACTGGAGTTAACTGTCAGGGGTCCTTTACCTTTACCTTTTTATGCCAGTGGCAGCAGAGTTGATCTGAGCAGCAGCCATGCTTGATGGCCACCATGTTCTTTTCTCACAATGCCTGGTAGACTGCACTACTCTGGGCGATTTGTGAGGGAACAGAGGCTTTCCACTGACACATCCACCATTTTTCTCTGAAATGACCCAATGACTAGACCATTCTAGAAAAATAAGATGCCAGAAAAATAAGAGCCACCAGCAGCCTGCTCTGAAATCAGCTTTGCTGCTGCCTTTGCTACTCAAATAAGACAATGCATGATAAATGGATTGCCAAAACCAGTAACTACTCATAACCATTTGTTACCTATTGCATTTATTTTATAAAAATGAAAAGTTGATCAAGTCAGATTGCTAGGAAGAACAAAAGAATACAGGAAACTGCTGTCAGACCATTGATCCATCTAGCTCAATACAGTCTACACAGATGGCAACAGCTCTCCAGGGTTTCAGATGGGGAGTTTCTTCCAGCCTTACCTGGAGATGCTGCAGATGGACCTGGGACCTTTTGCATGCAAGACAGATGCTGTGCTGCTGAGCTATGGCCGTTCCCCATTGAACATTGGTTCAATTTTCATTAGTCTCTAAACAAATGAACATCCCTACTAGGGAGGCTCAGTTAGTCCTATCATTTTTCTTATTTTGGAAACATTATTTTTCAGAGTTTCTTTTTCACGATTTTTATTACGAGGATTAAAGTTTAAAATAATTTGGCGTTTCTTTCTGTCCCCCAAACTTGTGTTTTAGAATATTTTTATTTTTTGCCTTATGCATTTGTATTATACTGTAAACTGCTTTGGGCATGCATCAGGAGGAAATGACACCATCTACATTTTTAAGTGGCAAACTTAACTGAAAGCCTATACATGCTTACCTGTGAGTAAGCCCTGATTTACACAGTGGGACTAACTTCTGAGTAAATATGCATAGGATTATGTTGCACTTAATATACCAAGCAAGCCAGAAAATAAATAATAAACAAATAAAATATTTTAAAAGTAAGGTGTAAGGGGGAAAAAAGTTTTCCTTTTATTGAAATGAATGACACCAAAAGTACAAGCATAGCTCCAGAAAATGTCAGTGAAAGCTCGGGGATAATTAAACAACTGATATGATTTCAGAAAGGGAACTATGGGCATGCAGAAGGTTATCTATGTCATTTAATTAACCGGTGTACTGAAGAGGGATTCTTTGCCCTTATCTGTTGATCCCAGTTATATGATGTCTGTGTGTTGTCTTTTAAAGCTAGGTCTCCCGTCCCTCCCTCCTCCGAAACTGGATAAAGCTAAAAGAATGTTGAAAAATCTGATCAGACTTTAAAAAGAAAACCATCCTTTAGGAATGGAAAAAAGTGGTGTAAGTCACTTTCCCGATCATTCCCCACGTCAGAGACAATGGAAGAAAAAGGCGGGCAGAAACGCAAGGAGTTCTTTAATGCACCTTCTGGGGCACCAATCAAACTCGACTTTTCTGCAAGCTTGTTTCCTTCCTCCCAGTTGTGTTATACACAACAGTGCCCATTTCAAAGTCTTACATTTTTTCTGTGCAGTTTGACTCAGCCATTTGCACACTTGTACAGTCAGATGCTGATGCAGAAGAGGGGAGAACACCATATAAGGGCCGCTGAACAGATCCAGATAGTGATCTGGGAAACATGGCATTAGCGAAACCACATAGCCCTGATGAACTTGCAAGCCTGGTCCAGAGAAAAGCAGACGAAGGAGGATATTTTCTTTACCCACACAGGAAATGTAACTCCTTGGATCGCCCTTTAAAAAGTTGCATCCTCCAGGTTAGAGCTTTAGGTATCTTCTGAATCTAAAATGGACTACCAGAGCATGTTCTCAGGAAGATTACCAGGGAAATATACGTATGAAGTTGCCTTGTAATTGATCACTGGTTCATCTGGTTCAGTACTACATATCCTTCAAAATCATAGCAACAGGGTAACAGGATTTGTAATAATACAGTCAATAATGTATCCCTGTTCAATGGATCTGTGCCAGTATAATAAATGGTTGATTGTTTGATCCATGCAAGTGATATCAAACAAAAGGTGTTATGCTCCCAATTCTGACCAAACTAGTTCTGCAGATTGACAAAATTCCAACAGGGCTAGTGCTTGACTTCAGGGGGCACATTGTTGCCAATAGCCTTTCCTCTCCCAGCATACACACATCACTCCTCTATTGTGACCAAGATTTCATAGATCTATTGACAGGGGGTTGGGGGGTAATTAAGGTGGTGGGTAGCCACTGTGGGTGGAAGCTGAGGTTGGCCCCCATTCCAAAATAGCACCACCCACCTGCCCACACAGCTATCTGAGAACTCAATGGGGAAGGTGATGAATAGTGACACAACCAGGTTCAGCCAGTGAAAGACCATTCTGATCCCCTGGGATTGTCAGCAGTGCCTGACCCAGCCAACCCCTGGTGATAGACCAGAATTCAGAGGTTGTACCTTTCTCCTCGGTCTAATTTTTCCAGTTATAAATGAAATAAGGCAGGAATCTACGGTGATGAAGATCAGATGCCAGTCTCACCCACTATTTCATCCATCCAGGTATTTTAAAAATCACTCCAAGCCACGCATATCCTGATTTTTATTTAAATAGAGGCTGCAAAATGACAATATAAATCATGAGAGCAATGAGTCTATATATAGCAGGCAAGGAAGTGCTAGGATAGAGAGGAAGAAAAGGAAGGAGATCGACAGATAGATGCAGAGGCACGGAAATGGTTCTTAGAACCATTTGACAGTGCTCCTCTGTCTTTGTCAAGAAAAATAGGAGAATGTCTGAATGCTTTGGCATAAAAAGGCGACCGCTTTAGCAAAAAGTGCTATCTATGTGTTCTCTCTTTAGTGCTCAGAATGCAACTTGGATCATTTAGCGCATTCATGTACTGAATACACTCCCACAGGAAGATTGCAGAAATCTGCACTGGCACTGAGAGCACAAGTTGGCTCTAGTTAAATTGAAGTAAGCCAGGAGAATGCAGGGAGAAGAAGTTTGAAGGTGACAGGTTAATTGGATGCAAACGTAGGGAGCTGGGTTGGATTCCTTCCCTTAACGGAAACAAAGAAGGAAAGGTTATTCAGCCAAAGGAAGTTTGTTAGTACACGCTTTCTTCTCCAGTGCATCCTAAAAGGTGTCACAATCTAATGAGTATTAAAGAGATGGCCAAAGGGGGCCATGATGCCAGTTTCATTTCCATATATTAGCTTAAGGAAGTTGCCCAGCCTCAGATCTGATGATCTATGGGGAATTTCTTGTAGATTACTGTGGAAGTTGCAGCATGGAGGTAAAAATAGAATGTTGAGCTATGTCTGAAAATGAGAGTTCAGGGCCAGAACAGTTCAGCATCATTCAGGGCCAGAACATGGGGTAACTGGCCTATCTGTTAAATATAGAGTGGTCTCAGGCATAGGACTTTGTGGATTGTTAGTGCTCTGAACCAACTGAGAGACTGAGCACAGTTCGTACAATTTATAGCAAGGATTCCCGAAATGATCTATGATAGTTCACATGGGCTAGCAGTTCCGTACAGGGCAGCACAGCTACTGCTACCCCCAAGCAACAATGGCAACTCCCAAATTCCAAGTGCAGCAGCAAGTACTTCTTGTTGAATAGGAATTGCTCCTAAATCTTAGAATTCAGTCCCACAGTTACATCCAGGGGTAGCCAACATGGTGCTCTTCAGATATCACTCCAGGCATTCCTGACCAAGGATAACAGGGCAGTTTATGGTATAAAATACACAGTACAATAATAAACATTGGCTACCACTGAGACAGACAACGGCCGGAGGAACGAGAACACAAATGTACCTACACAGGCACACATTTATTTTGGACTTCTCACAGAACATCCTATGAGCCAGGCCTCAATCCTCCTCTGGGAAGGAGAAGACCCAAGCTAGTATTCCTCCTCCTCCTCCTCCAGAGGCATATATCTGCAGTTTGTCTGTTTGGTGTTGTCTACAATCTGACTGCTGGCAGAAACTGCTGGCAAAAATCATGCTAAAATTATGACAAGGAAGAGAAGTGGAAATGCAAATGGCTGTGCATCTGGATTCTGCAGTTTCTATGTGATGCTTCTCTTCTCTTCTCTTCTCTTCTCTTCTCTTCTCTTCTCTTCTCTTCTCTTCTCTCTTTCTTTCTCTTTTTTTACATAGTGAACTGGTCCTCTGCAATGACTGTGCTAAGTCTGTTGTGATGGAAAGACCCCAAAAAGCAATAAGTGTTATGTAGTACCACCGTGACACAAAAAGCAATAAGTGTTATGTAGTACCACCATCAGGACGCAGGTGGCGCTGTGGGTTAAAGCCTCAGCGCCTAGGACTTGCCGATCGAAAGGTCGGCGGTTCGAATCCCTGCGGCGGGGTGCGCTCCCGCTGCTCGGTCCCAGCGCCTGCCAACCTAGCAGTTTGAAAGCACCTCCGGGTGCAAGTAGATAAATAGGGACCGCTTACCAGCGGGAAGGTAAACGGCGTTTCCGTGTGCGGCTCTGGCTCGCCAGATGCAGCTTTGTCACGCTGGCCACGTGACCCGGAAGTGTCTCCGGACAGCGCTGGCCCCTGGCCTCTTGAGTGAGATGGGCGCACAACCCCAGAGTCTGTCAAGACTGGCCCGTACGGGCAGGGGTACCTTTACCTTAGTACCACCGTGAATGAAGACATCAAAAAAGTGCTCCTTATAAAGTGCTCATAAATGTGTCAAGAGACACTAAACATGGATAAAGGCTGTAAGAAGAATGGGGAAATCAGTGACAAATCATAGCAGCTTTAGCAAAGATGTTTTCTCTCTTGCCTATGATACATGAAGCATGCCTGTTTTCAGCCAATGGGGGACATTTTCCATCCCTCTGCAGGACTATAGTTTTCAGGTGCAATGGGGCAGGAGGTGGGGCAGGCTTCAGGACCAAAGGCTGCTGTGAAATCTTGTGGAATACTTTGTACATGTCTGGCTGTGCATGAGTTATGTTCCAGGCTCACCGTGGCTGTCCATCTCTCCCATCACAACGTGTCCATGAAATATGGGTTGAAATGAATGGCAAGCAAAACATCTCTCAAACAGAGCATCAGGAGAAAGCAGACGCAGGAAGAGTGTGTGACAGGTTAATAAAAGTTAATTTGCTGCAGGAAGATATTTTCAGAAATAGAATGACTACAAGGCCCTGGCTCTGGTTGTATCCCCCACAATGCTTTGCCCCTGACAGAAGTGACAAAGTGTCAGATTCCATATTTTACATCAAAGTGACACCTTCCATGCAAAACACAGATGAGAATTAACATGGAACTGACAATAGATCTGCATTTTGCTGTCATTAATCTTGGGGTGCCAAGTCTCATGTTGATGGGGTCTTTAGGAAACAGGCAAGCAAATAAGCTAGCTTTTGACCCTCTTTTCAAAAAAAGAAAAAAAATCTAAAATAACTGTTGTTTCTATGCAGCAAAAATGTGTTAAATTCTATGTAACTGTGGCAAAGTGTATACCTCCATGCTATCAGATGGTATGAATTAAAACCATTAATTTCTATATAAATAAATGTGTCTTTACCAAAAGTGTCCTCTTGTTTGGGTTTTAGTCCTGTTCTAAACATATTTGTTGTTCTTGTGTTTCTAACTGTTTTAATGTGTGAATTACCCTGAGAAAGTGTTTTAGAAGAAGAAGATGATAAAATAATAATAATAATAATAATAATAATAATAATAATAATAATAATTCATTGTATATGCAGGGTGGGGGAAATGAAACAGATGGGAAAAGGTAGCCTGAGTGGCAGAGTAACGAAAGGATAGGACATAGGGATGGACGGAAATGCCTGTTCTGTCATTTGTTCATTGCAAAGCAAGCTGGTTTCATTTCTGTGCCATTTCATTTCTGTCTAATAGTTTGGTAGCCGTCCCGCTGTTTGTTATGGTGGAACAATACATATTTATTGCCATCATTGTGTTGTGATCAATGTGTATTTTTAACAGGCAGTGGAATTATACATATTTATTTGCATGGCTTATTTCATTGAAGCCCCCCCCCCCCCCACTCCCTATGTCTATCACATTAGCTTCTCCATATTTTTCCTTGTGTGTTCTCTTTCAAAGTAATGAAGCAGCTAATGACCCACCAAGCAGCCATCTCCCTGCGGTGCATTAGTGGTTCCCCATGTATAAAAACCTTTAAAACTATGATGGTTTTGTAATGCCTTCTCCCATCCCTGGCATGTGATCCCCACACAACAGTCCTGCAAGTTAGATCATGGGCATATGCTAAGTCCAGGAGAAGGGGCAAATCTTCTCAATCTTTGCAAGGCAATCCTGGGCAAACTTACTAGGAAGCAAGTCCAATTGAATTCAATGATGCCTACTCCCAAGGAAGTGTGCATATATGATCACACTGTTAGTTCAGCGTTCATCTGCATATGCTGAAAACAAAGAGCCTATTTTTCAAATGGGAAACTGGAGTGACATTTGCCAGGGTCTGACTCAGATAATGGGAACTGTGAAAGGTAAACTCCCAGAAACCATTTGAAAGCCAAACCGAAGCCTAAATAAAATGTATCCCTCCAGCACAAATATGGTTAATACACCATGAAGAGGAGAATTTATTCCACCAGAAATAAGCTAAACCCACTCTCAAGGTAAGAGAGGAGAATTTATTTTTATGTGAAAGGCAAAATCCCGCATCCCAGTCTTAAAGAGTGCTGCAGGGAAGCACAAACCAGTTTGCAAGTGCTGGGCAGAAAGATGACTAAGAGGCTCAGAAAAGTATTACAAAGGCTGACCAGCTACTAACTCCCTAACAACTAACTAGGTCCCACAACAAGCAGGAAGATTTAGAATCTGGTTAATCTTCTTTCTTCCTGCTAATAAAGTCCAGGTTCAGTGGGACTTAAACACATTTCTAACTTTGTACCATTTCACTACTGAGATATTCTTTGAGAGATGTTTTGCTTTCAAGATTTTGCAGGGCCCTTGTGATTACTCATTTCATACAGACCACAGAGACAAGCATTCAAACTCAGATCTGTCCATGGTATGTAAAGTAAAAAAGTAAATGACCCCCCGGACGGTTGAGTCCAGTCAGAGGCAACTATGGGGTGCAGCGCTCATCTTGCTTCAGACCTAGGAGCCTGGAGCTAGCATTTGTCCACAGACAGCTTTCCAGGTCATGTGGCCAGCATGACTAAACTGGCCATCATGACTAAACAGAAGTCAGAGTGCACAGAAATGCCGTTTACCTTCCCACCACAGCAGTACCTATTTATCTACTTGCACTGGTGTGCTTTCAAACTGCTAGGTTGGCAGAGGCTGGGACAAAGCAATGGGAGCTTACCACCACCACACTCCCTGTAATAAGCAGCCTCCATACCACTTAGTGAGATCGTGCGAATGATCAGATCACCCCAGGATCATTTGCTTTGTGGCAATTTGGTAATGCTTATAAGTTCATAACATCCACCACATGATAAAAAATGTCCATATAGGATGTTAGAGCTTAGAGTGATTCTGGAAGGAGACTTAACAACAACTAGTACTACAGCAGAGCTGGAGAACATTACCTTCAAGCCCCAGGAGCTGTCTTCTCTTGGAGGTAAGTAGTCAGAGGGGTCATACTGCTGGTGGTTCACAACCCATAACCACACACACATACATGGGCGGAATGGGGTGAGGAAAGGGAGTGGGAGTGTAGCAGCATGGCCTAGAAAGCATGGTGGGAGGTGAAAAGAGAGTCCTGGTGGGACAGCCCAGAGGTAGGAAAGAAAGCAGGTTGGTGTAATAAATAATAATAATAATAATAATAATAATAATAATAATAATAATATACCCCACCCATCTGGTTGGGTTTTCCCAGCCACTCTGGGCAGCTCCCAACAGAATATTAAAAGCACGACAAGCTGCTACCAAGAAGGCCCTCTGCCTGGTTCCCTGTAACTTCGCTTCTCGCAGTGAGGGAACTGCCAGTGTCTGGGCTGAACGATGGGGGTGGAGACCCTCCTTCAGGTATACTGAGCCGAGGCCATTTAGGGCTTTAAAGGTCAGCACCAACACTTTGAATTGTGCTCGGAAACGTACTGGGAGCCAATGTAGGTCTTTCAGGACTGGTGTTATACAGTCTTGGCAGCTACTCCCAGTCACCAGTCTATTTGCCGCGTATGTGATTTTGACTGGGAAAGTAGCCCATGGCTACTTTCAGTTGAAACCTTACATCTAATCTTAGCTGTTCACCTGAGAAACAGCCCCGCCTATGGATCTTTTCACAGAGAACTTTCCCACATTAGCAGCATATACATGGCAGGCAAATGTTAGTCTCTCTGCAAGTGTCTTGGAACATCAAGACTTTGGGAGAAGGAAGGAAGGAGAATGCTGCCTGTACTGCTGCCTGTACCGCTGGAGATAACATTTAGGTAGTGCTATATAGAAGAGGCCCATTAAGCTTTTATGACCTTGAGCAGGAACTGCAGCTTGGGTCCATCTCCTAAAGACTTTAATAAAGTGAAAAATTGTTTCAATACAAAATGTGATATTGGGACATTGTTCGTGAATATATTGAGCTTAAGTCAAATACTCTGCGTCCTCAAATCCAACTGATTAATAATTAGGAGCAGAAATTCTGTCTTTACTCTAATGTGTTTAGGAAAACTGATGGATTTAATTTTTTTATCAGCCTAAAGTAAGAAAATGTAATCTTTCTTAAAGTATCTAATACAACAATGCAGAATAATTAGTTTCTCTGGAAACAGGCATAATGGTACAGAATAATAAATCATGTTCCATTTTGTGTCGGTTCATCTGATGGAGAGGGCACAGGGCCTAATGCTGGTGAGAACAAGGGGCTGGAAATAAATTAAATTGGTGAAGGCTGTGCCCAGCTATACATTTTAAAGGGATTGTTCATTTTGATAGACGTGCATACCCTCCAACATTTCTCCAATGAAAATAGGGAAGTCCCATTCCATAATGATAATTTTAATATTTATACCCCACACATCTTACTGGGTTGCCCCAGCCACTCTGGAGAGCTTTCGAAATATATAAAACCACAATAAAACATTAAACATTTTTTTAAAAACTTCCGTATACAGGATTACCTTCAGAAGGCTCAGGGGTTGGATAACTCCATACCCTCCAACATTTTTCCAATGAAAATAGGGACGTTCTATGGAAAAGCAGAACATTCTGAGAACAAATCAGAAACCAGGATGGCTTCTCTAAATCAGGGGCACTTCGAGGGTCTGGACACGTGTGTTTCTGATCACCAAATATTCCCAGTGGGTGTGCTGGTCCCGTGGGTTACCCGAGAGGCGAGGTCCAAGTCCAGTCCGTGGTCAAGGTGCAATGGGGGGGCAGTCCATGGTAGCAGAAGCTGGGTGCAGGGCAGGGAGCCGGGTGAAGTCAGGAACAGGCTTGCAAGCAGGGAGCCAGGGCGGGCCAGGAGCTCAGGCAGGAAAGCAGGACAGGGTTCAGGCAGGAACTGGCAACCAACAATGTTGCTCCCGCAACTTGGGACTGGCCTGGCCGGCTTTTATCTGCACTGAGGCATAGGGCGGCCCCGATCCTCTGGTGACTCGCCTCTCCTGGCCTGGAGGTGAGCAATCCTCCTGCGGGAACTTAGTTCCCTCCGCCTCTCTGCCCTGAGCCTCTGCAGCTCAGGAGAGGCAGGAGGATTACCGGACCCAGAAGCAACCTCAGCTTCCCCTGATGGGGCTGAGAGTGGAGCACCTGCAGGCAATGGGTCCTCCATCACCTTAGGAGCCAGAGCAGACTCAGCTGGTGCCTGCACCTGAGGATCCAGCACAGGTGAGGACCCTTCAGGCTCAAGCCCCAGCCCCGGCTCAGCTGGTTCTGGAGGCGGGGAATCCTGTGCAGGCTGGGATCCCTCAGGTTCAGCCTCCGAGTCTGAATCCCAGGCCATCACAGTGGAGAATATACATGTGTGCATTCTGAACACAAGAATTCTGCTGGGTCAGATCAAAGGCCCATCTAGTCCCGCATTTGGTTTCTCACAACAGAGAAACCAATGCCTCTGGGAAGCCCAGAGGATGAGTATAAAAGCACTGCTGGTGTGCAGCGGGTTCTTAAAAACCGGTTTACGATTGGTATTGCAGATAGGTCCTGAGAGTGTGATTTTGTCCCGCTCCTATCAGTTCTTTAATTTCATCCTGTCACTTATTTCAGTATAAATCTGTAATCCCGTCGGGGAGGGAAGCAGCTGTGGGAGCAGACTTTGAGCAGCAAAATGGCTGGAAGGGAAAGGATTAAGTGATGCCTGCCTGCCTCTGCTCTTCCTCTGAAGATCACAGCCTCCTGTGGCTGCTTTTCATTACCAAAAAAAAACCCCTTCCGAATCTGGAATTTCATTATACAGATTTGCATGTAATGTGCAATATGGCATATACTCTTCAGTTGTTCATATACATTCAATACATGAAAATACCCATCCCATCACCACACAAAAAACCTGGACTGAAAGCCTAACTGCTGGGGGTGGGGGTAGAAGGGTATAATATTCATGGAGAATGCAGCTGGGGTAGAAGGGTGAATTTCCCCCTAGAAGCTGTAACCTCCAGGAATATCACCCACCTCACAATTAGGCTTCCAAAAAGCTAACTTTCAGTTTCCAACCCTCATTACTCAGTAGGTGGATGTGGAAGTGTGAAAGTGGGGGTGGTGTATTAATGGGTGTGAACTGTGTGTGTATGTATGCATATGCTCACGTGTATGTATGTATGTATGTATGTATGTATCCCATGGACTGCAAGAAGTTCAAACCTATCCATTCTGAAGGAAATCAGCCCTGAGTGCTCACTGGAAGGACAGATCCTGAAGCTGAGGCTCCAATACTTTGGCCACCTCATGAGAAGAGAAGACTCCCTGGAAAAGACCCTGATGTTGGGAAAGATGGAGGGCACAAGGAGAAGGGGACAACAGAGGACAAGATGGTTGGACAGTGTTCTCGAAGCTACCAGCATGAGTTTGACCAAACTGTGGGAGGCAGTGGAAGACAGGAGTGCCTGACATGCTCTGGTCCCTGGGGTCATGAAGAGTCAGACATGACTAAACAACAAAACAATGCATGTAAGCACATGTGTGGCCATATGCCCACTGCTGGCACATGGCCCTCAGAGGACTGGCCAAGAGGGGATGAAAAAAATCCCCCAACCCAGATCTATACAGTGGCCTTCCTTGCATCTATGAATGCACCCAGATGCTACAGTGAAGGTGCAGTATTGGGGTGTTGTAGTACTGGCAGTAAGGCATTTACTTGCAGTGATGTGAAAGCACCTCGGGAGGAATTGAGGGATTCAGTGAAAGTTACCACTTCATTTAAAAAGGTCTATCTAGAATAGAGTGGTACCTCGGGTTACAAATGCTTCAGGTTACAGATGCTTCTGGTTACAGACTCCGGTAACCCAGAAATAGTACCTTGGGTTAAGAACTTTGCTTCAGGATGAGAACAGAAATTGCGCTGTGGCAGCGCAGTGGCAGTGGGAGGCCCCATTAACTAAAGTGGTGCTTCAGGTTAAGAACAGTTTCAGGTTAAGTACGGACCTCCAGGACAAATTAAGTTCTTAACGTGAGGTACCACTGTATATCCCATGCTTATATTTTTCCTTATTTTCCATTCTGTTCATTCCAAACACACTGAGGCAGACTCTTCAAAAGGGGAAAGGAGAGGACAAAAGTTCAAATGATATTTCAGTGTCTGCAAATAGGAGAGTGAAGGGAACATCTAGTACAATGGGGCAAAGCAGTTACTTCACTGCTCACCTGGTGCTATTTACTGCATAAAGTGCCCTGCAACGGTGAAGCAAGCAAGAGGGAAGTGCGGTGGCTCGGTTTTGAAGGGCATGGTTTGTGTGCAAAAGTTCCCAGGTTCAGTTCCTGAAAATACTATCTGCAGCATAGGGACTGGGAACTTACACTTCTTGAGATTTAGGCAGAGTTGCAGAAATATTTTTTAAAACTTCCTACACAATAGGAGTGTTAGAAGTCTGATTTATTTTTTATTTTTTTAAAAAAGGTTGAGGTTGTTGCACACATTCATAACATCCCATAGTGTTATGCTTTAAGAAACCATCCGGCACCACGAAAGCTGTGTTAAAACTGCAAGAGTCAGCAGCTCTGCGGAATATTTAGTTTTTACATATTTCTGGTGGAACAGCAGGCGGGCTCTGGGTGGGGGTTTGCTCAGTGTTATCAGGTAACAGCACAGCTCCTTAGAGGGTAGTTACCATCTGCTCACACTTTGGTCTTTGACATCAAGACAATGATAGAGTTGGATCAGCAGGCCAGAGCTTAGAGAGGAGGGGAAAATGCCTTTCCTATGGTCCTTGTCAGAGGCGTATTACACAGCACTGGTGACCTAAAATAAGGTCACATGGTGGCAGCTGAGCTGCTAGACTCAAACTACCCCCCCCCAGTTGATTTGACTCAATTCATATGGAAAGTCCTCGGGTCCACATAATTCTTGCTGACTTCTCTGGAGAATGAGTCAAGGTATGTTTATTTTTTTCAGGGTGATCGTAAATGGTAAGCATTTCTGTCTCTCTTTTTCCTCTCCCTCACCGCTCTCTCTTTCTACAGCAGGACAGCTTTAAGCGCTCTCGTTCTCCCCAAATCATCAGGCCACTTCTGTGGAGCAACATTTTTATCTTTAAAAAAACCAACCAACCTAGGTTGCGCAAGTTCAAAAACACCAGGGCAGAGAAGTTTTATGGAGTACTCTATTCTTGCAATCCTGCATGCCTGTACCCCAGGACTGTAACATTTGCAGCAAGAATTATGTGCAAGGATAACAACTAATCTGGCCTGCCATCACTGTAGTAGTGGGGAAATATCTTGGGCATATGATGCAACAGGAGCAGGAAACCTGATTTTAATAAATTGTATTAAATTAAAGTAATTTGGTATGATTTGTAATAATTTGGAAAATAATATAAAAAACTTTTTAACCCTGTTGCGTGGCAACAGCATTAAAATGTGCATCCAACTGCAGGTGGTGGTGTGTTCTGCTGCAACTTCTCTCCTGTCTCCCCAATTCATTTTCTGAACCGTAGCATCTTAGAAGAACTATACCATGCCTGTAATCTGAAATCATATCAGCTCAAACTCAGCTCCACTAAAGCTGAAGTATTAAAAGTATGAAAGTGCCCTCAGGTTAAAATAATCAGTGTGACATATAATGACATGAGTCTAGTTCCTTACTATGTTGTCCCATCAGGGTGCAGTCCCTAGATAATTCTAGCACTGGGCTTGTTTTCCATTTTAGTGGCTACCATCTCTTTGTGCATGCTCTTAGTTTGTCGAAATCAGTGTCACTGGAAAATAATCTCATGGCATATGTGAAAAGTTGCGCCTACACAATGTTAAAGGCAAAATTATGCAGCAATGTGTCAAGCAGATCAAATCCATCTCTCTCACCCAATAGGTGTAACAAAAAAAATTCCTTCCAGTAGCACCAGTAGCGTCTCCACCCCCATCGTTCAGCCCGGACACTGAGATCCAGCGCCGAGGGCCTTCTGGCGGTTCCCTCATTGCGAGAAGTGAGGCTACAGGGAACCAGACAGAGGAGCCGCCCAGAGTGGCTGGGGAAACTCAGCCAGATGGGCGGGGTATAAATAATAAATTATTATTATTATTATTATTAAAGACCAACTAAGTTAGTTCTTGGTATGAGCTTTCGTGTGCATGCACACTTCTTCAGATACCTAACTAACTTAGTTGGTCTTTAAGGTGCTACTGGAAGGAATTTTTTTTGTTTTGACTATGGCAGACCAACACGGCTACCTATCTGTAACTGAACCAACAGGTGTAGTTCATTAAAAAAAAGAGAGAGAAAACTTGACATCTCTGTAGCAGCCAAGCAAAAATATAAATTACACCGGAAATTGTCAGGTTGATTTTACCAGCTATGCCAGGGCACTTCAATAAGACTATAACAGAAGAAAAGATATGAGTAAAAGCCTTAATAAGAAGGCTAGAAGGAAGCTTTAACCAGATTAGTGAAAAATGACCATTGCTTTAATATTTGGACTGAGTCCATATATGTAAGGTTAGCTGGACCAAAAGGCCATTTGGTTCAACTCCAGCCATTAAGCAGGACTGTGCATTTATTGGGTTCTCCCAGATCGGGCTACACAATTTAGATCACATCATGCAACAAAGCCAGGGGTGCACCCCCCCAAACCCCTGAGAGTGTTTCTTTTCTCAAGTCAGTGTATATGAATACATAACAGCAAAGAGAAATGTTGCTGTGAATACCATCATTGTTGGTTCTGCTTCCTGCATCTAATGCTCTCATTCCCAACAGCGTCGGGTGTTCTGAGCACTGCCAGTGTGTAGCATGGGCTACTTTCAATGTGGCATTGTGTCTTAAAGATGGAAGCTGTTTAAAAATGGCCAATGGCAAGAGCCTTCATCACATCACAAAGGTCAGGTGCAAGCAGGGCCTTCTTTACCCGGGGTGCAAGGGGTGCAGGGCATCTGGGCGCTGAATGCTGGGGGGCGCCCGGCACCTACCACTGAAGCTACCCAAGCTCTTAACTAC
Organism: Podarcis gaigeae; assembly: GCF_964106915.1. Classification (NCBI taxonomy): domain Eukaryota; kingdom Metazoa; phylum Chordata; class Lepidosauria; order Squamata; family Lacertidae; genus Podarcis; species Podarcis gaigeae. The sequence goes on along the minus strand of NC_139679.1, from coordinate 73,765,125 downwards.
CTGTTATGAAATAATAAATAATTTTGATCAAGCTAAAAAAAACAAAATACATATATACCTAGGTATTACCGAAATGTATACCTACTGTTTCATTAAAGGACTTTCGACTTTGTGCGCTCATTTACCAAAGACGTGCCGTGCCAGCAGCGGTGCTTGTCATTCACAATGGCAGTGCTTGACTCAAAAACGGCGCTTAGCATTCTCAACGGCATCGTGCACGCAAAATTAACTCTTACATCATAATAAAAGCTAGTTTGGGGGCTAAACTAATTTTGGGGGCTCTGGGCGGATCTTTGCACCCCAGTGGCGCATATGCTAAAGACTGCACTGGGTGCGAGTCAAAAGTCTGGGACCTGTGACAGGTGAAGCAGCTCTCTCTGTCGTCAGTGCACCTGGCTTTTTCAATGTGATTGAGGTTCTTAACTTTTGTTACTCTTATTTCCTACATGCAGAATTCATCATGCAAAAGGCTGGGCTGGATGAATCCCTAGCCGGAATTAAGATTGCCGGAAGAAATATCAACAACCTCAGATATGCAGATGACACAACCTTGATGGCAGAAAGTGAGGAGGAATTAAAGAACCTTTTAATGAGGGTGAAAGAGGAGAGCACAAAATATGGTCTGAAGCTCAACATCAAAAAAACGAAGATCATGGCCACTGGGCCCATCACCTCCTGGCAAATAGAAGGGGGGAAAATGGAGGCAGTGAGAGATTTTACTTTTTTGGGCTCCATGACCACTGCAGATGGTGACAGCAGCCACAAAATTAAAAGACACCTGCTTCTTGGGAGAAAAGCAATGACAAACCTAGAAAGCATCTTAAAAAGCAGAGCCATCACCTTGTCAACAAAGGTCCAGATAGTAAAAGCTATGGTTTTCCCAGTAGTGATGTATGGAAGTGAGAGCTGGACCATAAAGAAGGCTGATCGCCAAAGAATTGATGCTTTTGAATTATGGTGCTGGAGGAGACTCTTGAGGGTCACATGGACTGCAAGAAGATCAAACCTATCCATTCTTAAGGAAATCAGCCCTGAGTGCTCACTGGAAGGACAGATCGTGAAGCTGAGGCTCCAATACTTTGGCCACCTCATGAGAAGACTCCCTGGAAAAGACCCTGATGTTGGGAAAGATGGAGGGCAAGAGGAGAAGGGGACGACAGAGGACGAGATGGTTGGACAGTGTTCTCGAAGCTACCAGCATGAGTTTGACCAAACTGTGGGAGGCAGTGGAAGACAGGAGTGCCTGGCGTGCTCTGGTCCATGGGGTCACGAAGAGTTGGACACAACTAAACAACTAAAAAACAACAACACACTACTCATATCCTTTGAAGGCATGTTCAGAGGTTAAAGAACTTTGGGTTCATTAGATTCTCACCCCATCTGCATTTGGGCCAAAATAAACCAAAGATGTGTTTTAATTCGCAGGATCCTATATCTCTAAGGGCTCGTTCAGAATGCCTTTTGTGCCACATTTCTAGGTATAAGTCTGGGCTTTAAAGCTCTGTGTCCAAGTGTCTCTGTGTGGTTTTTTTTGTCCCAGCACTTTCCCCAGCAAACGCCACATTTTACTGCTGAATCAGAGCAAACGGTAATCAGGTTTTCCATTTGTGGAAGCCAGATGCAGCTCTTCTTTGGTACCTAAGCAAGTGCTAGATGGCCTCGTGTCAGTGATGTTGCAGCTGCAGCTTGCATTGCAGATCCTGCATTGAGCAGCCTTCTGGACTGGTTGACTTCAAGTGTCCTTTCTACACCAGATAGAGTATTGCCTTTGTCATGGTATTAGAGGGAAAGTTTGAGTTTACCCCATTCTTTTTGTTGCTTCATTCATCCCAGAAGTCTTTCCCCCTCACTCCAGCAAAACTCCCTCAGAAGCAATCTCAATATCTTTTGATTTTGGGATTCCCCCCCTTCCTTCCTTCCTTCCTTCCTTCCTTCCTTCCTTCCTTCCTTCCTTCCTTCCTTCCTTCCTCTCTTAGAATTAAAATGCTTCAGTAACAATGGATCCAGTGGTTGACCTGGCTAGCTAGTAAAGTTGGCATTGCATTCAATTTTTCTTATGATGCTGAAATGAATGAAGATCAGAGGAAATATTATTCCTTGGACTTTTAAAAATTTAAACAGCCACATTGTTTAAGCGCTAAGCAGAGATTCTTTTTGAAGTTGGTGATTCCTTGCAAGATCACAACAATTCAGTTATAAATATGAAACTTTAATGCCCATTGAGCAGGACGCTATCAGCTACTTCTCCACCTGGACTTCTCCTTTGGGACATCTAGAAAGATTTTTTATTTAAAGCCATGCACCTTATCAATCCTTAGAAAGCTTTTGAGATGTTTTTCCTTGTTAGCACCACTAGTATTGTATTGTTGTCTATGTTATGCTCTCACATCATATCCTCCATCGTGTAAATATTCTGTTTGATTTTTTGAGAAGCAAAGTTTGTGATCATAAAAACTTACTTTCAGGCTGCTTTTCAACATTTTTGTCAGTACCAAGACCCATTGTATCCACACAGAAAAGACAGTGAGGTGGTACTCCCTTCAAGGGAGATTTCATTTTGGCCTAGTTGGCTGAGTAACTTAGTTTTCTAGAAATACTGGTGGTAAGAATGTTTTTCCAAAAGGGGTGAAACATGATATATTGTTTTGGCCAGAATTATCAGTTAGCTTTCTTGCAATGCTGCTCCCCTTCTGTCATAATTTTCACCTTGCTTCCATTGCTTCTTATCTTGTCTTTCTGATACACATTTTGTAATATATAACACATCTATAATAATAGAAGACACAGTAATTGTGGTTGTCACAGAGGTGGTAGTCATAGCAGAGTAATAATAGTAGTAGCTCCTTGCAGTAACAGTAAAAACTTTAAGCATCCATTTGCAAATTGCTCTTTGCAAGTTATATGCCAACTTTACAAACATTTATGGCAAAGGTGCTAATAATGTGACATTGTTATCTTTCCTTGGTAGTGGCACTTACTGCATGTAATAAACCAGTAAAACTCTTAGCATTTACAGCGCTCCAGATGTTTATGTGTATAATTTCAAACACTATTTCAAAAATAAGACCCTCATGCCTAAGTGAAAAAGTTCAGTGCCATTTTGCCTCTGCTTGGATGACATTAACTTTTTCTGTGCTGGTCTCAAATCGCTGTGCTGGCAGATTTGTGCTGAACCCAGAGGAAAGCACCATTATGCACTTTCCCTACTGCTAATAAGGAAGATGTATTTTGCCATAGGACCCAAGGGACAGGTTTTGTGCACATACGAATGAAGACAATACCCATGGAGGGATGTCATTTCTGATTCTGGGAAATGGGATAATGATTATGATGATGATGGACCTAGTTAAGGCAGTTTTCAGGCCTAACTAAGGCAGTGATCATTCAGTGGTGTGTGTGTGTGTGTGTGTGTGTGTGTGTGTGTGTGTGTGTGTATCTACCTACCACCAGGCCCACAACCTGTTCAGGGTTGTGTGAAGTCACACTTAACAACCTAGGAAGAGACCTGCTAGATATGCACAGAGGTCTATCCCATCCAGCATTCCTTCCCCACAGTGGCCAACCAGATGCTTATGGGAAGCCAACAAGTAGGACAAGGGGGGTAATCGCCCTCTTCAGCTGTTGTCTGCCAGCAGTTGGCATTCAGAGGCATTCTGCTGTTATGGTATGTATCCAGAATACCTGAGAGGATTCTGAGAGTGAGTCCTTTGTAAGGCTTGCACTTAATTCAGAGAGAGCAGGGTGGAGGACCCAATCCTGTTGGGTGGTTTGCAGCAAGGCATCCTATGCTTTGCAGTGGTGCTGAAAGGAAAGCAGGTGCTTTCATCCCAATGTTTGCACGCGTGCCAAGCATCCTTGATGCCCTCATGGCTCTGAGCCTGCTGCTTCAGCTGAAACTACGGGGGATTTTTGCCATCCCCTTAAATAAAAGGAGGGATGAATCAGGGCTGGCAAGAGACAACCTCCTTGGCATCAGCATTTCTCTCTTTCTGAAGCTGATAACAAGGAAACCCCAGGATGAGTCTTTGCGGCTAATGAGAACAGATGCTGGGCTTAACTCTCAATTAGAACTCTCACATCTTCTCCAAAGGCATGATCTCTTGCAGCTGGGAGGGGGAATCCTGACTTTTAGAAACGTTTTCCACTGGCCTTTTCCACTTTGCAAACACTCTCCCTTGATCACCACTTATATCCAGAAGACAGTGGATTGCTCAGATCCATAAGAGCTGGGGCTTATTTCCAGCTCACCTATCAGCCACTGTGCTGTGCAATAATGGGGAAGCCATGTTCTGCATTTTACTTTCTGCCTTTGACTCTCTCCTGGATTGTAAATTCTCAGGGGCTTATCAGCATATCCCCAGGGTGTGCTCTACTTCTGCAGGCATAATGCAAGAGGAAGTGGAAGCATCATGCAAACGGAGGTATTGTCATCTAGAAAACTTTATTTCATTATATGTGCACAGCTATTGGAGGTAAGCCAAAGGTGTGTAGTTTCACCTGCCACATTATTCTTTGGTGCCCTTAACATCCTCATTTATGTGTCTCTTTGGCAGGGAAGAATAAGATGAAGAATTAAGCTTGCGCTTCCTAGGGAATGAATCCCACTGAGCTCAGTGGGTTCTATATATTTATTGGTGGATTTTATGAGCTACCCTCCAGCATAAACTCCTATGCACTGCGCAGTGTACAGTTAAAAGTGTACAGTGTTCAGTTAAAACAATGTGCTTGGTTATATTTCTATACCACATTTCATTCAGATGAATCCCAAAGCAGCTTACAAACAATAAATAATATAATAGAACAACACAAATACAGAATAAATCATATAAAATAATTAACAAATCATCAGTGAAATAATTCTATAATTGTTAACTAAACAATAACTAAAGTGTTAACTAAACAATAGCTAAACAATAAGCTAAACATCACAATTAAAGTAAAAAATCATATGATATGATATGATATGATGATATAAACACAGAAACAGCATCCATTCAATAAATCAGGCTTAGCCATACAATAGCAAACAAAACTAAGATGCTGAAGTGCCTGGGCAAATTAGGAAGCCTTTGTGGCATCAAGAGACATCAGAATAGGCACCAAGCAACCCTGAGCACAGCAAGTGCAACATGTAACATCTGAGAAGACTCCTCCCTCTTGTCACCACCTGTACAACCACAGTTGGCAGTGGGAATCAGAGGAGGACCTCTGAGGATGCTTGTAAGGTTCAGGCAGGCTCATGTGATAGAAGGTGGTCCTTCAAGGAACTAAGTCATTAAGGGATTTACACTTCGAAGTATGACCAGAAACCAGAAGTCAATGCAGTCATTGAAGAAGTGGTGAGATATACTATCTCCCAAATTAGTATACACTTTGGAAGATTTAAAAACAACAATTTTCATGGGTGATCTATTCTGGAGGATGCTCTTTCATGGAAATATCCACAAGAATCAAAAGCTTAATTTCCCCTTTGTGGTTATCAACATTCCACTAAGTGTGGCCTGTTATTTCTGGGAAAACTGGGGTGATTCTTAATCCAGCTCTTGAGTGCACAAAATGAGGGAGCAGGAATTTGACTCACTGCCATTCAATAAATGGTAGTGTGGGGGTGGGGGTGGGGATTTGATTCATTGCCATGACAACAGCAGTTGTATTGGTGGGGTATTATTGCTCCTTGTCACTGAATTACATAAAAATGAATGCTTCAGGGTTTCCTCAGGAAATTGCCTGGAGGAAGCTTTTTGAGGGAGATACCACTCTGTAAGCTCATCAGAGCAAGCCTTCCATTTATTATGCCCGGTATAATAAGGGCTTGATCTCGTTTGGAGTCCCTGAGCCCCCTGCTACAATAATAAATGAGTGACATAACTTTGGCTTGATGTCATTGCACAAGCTTTCCTCCCATCAACCCACCCACCCCCTCACCAATACCAGCATTTTACAAGTCCTAATTCCTTTCTCTTTATGATTGTTATTATTTATATTTCCCTGCTGGAGCTCCAAGCCATTGCAATGGAGCATTGGGTAATGACAGGATAATTGTTTGTTTTATTGATCATCACAAACCCGTCTGCATCTCCGTATGATTTATCATTTTCCCAGCCTCTTTCTCCTCCTCCTCTTACTTCCTTAGCTGTGGGAGCAGCAGAGCAGAGCTAATCCCTACTGGCTACAAACGAGCCAATTAATGACATGGAGGGAGAGAAGTTTCAGAAAGAATGAGTCCTTATGCTACTTCCTAATGATTCCTCATTGATTCTGCTGAGCCACAGCAACTGAATACAAGTCACCAGACAGAAATGGGAAGCTGTGAAGGAATTTGTGATTACTTTAAGTGAGCAAAAGCTCAATCTTAAAACACAATAGGATAGAGAAACCAAACACTACAAGTTTCTGGAGAGTGATCAAAGTACTCCTGTAACATAGTGGTTAAGAGAACAACCTGAGAGCCCCCCATAAGCCTTAGAACAATCCTATAATTTAGCCCATTATTATGAGATGCCAGCGAAGTTCTCCTGAGCCAGGCCTGGAAAAGAATTTAGGAGACTTTGCAGAAACCACTGTGCGATACAGCATGCCACATGAAGACATAAGGGAAAGGGAACAACCTTTCTATTTCCTCTCCTTTCCTGGTGCTCCAACATTACTGCTGGCCAGAGAGATGAAAGGAAGTGAGGTGTTTGGGGTGGCAGAGTGGGTTGGTCATAGGAATTTTTCCAGGTGTTGGACTGGCTTGGAAAATGTGGTGACGTCCAAATCTGCTCCCCTGCACTGCCCCAAAGAAGACATTCATGAGTTATAGAGACATACTCCCGCCCCAGACACACATTATGGAAGAAACTTTCATCCCCTGCTCTTACGCCATCCCAGTCTGTAAATGTGGCCTTTCCACCTTCCTTAAGTCAAAGAACGAGTCTCCCACACTGTCTCATAGATACCAGTAGCTGCCAAACCAGACAAGGGCCCTTTAAACCAGACAAGGGCCAGTAGCTGCCAAACCAGACAAGGGCCAGCTCCTCCATAGGGGTGGAGTCAGCTGCAAAACAGGCCTTGCCAGTCTTCAAATAACTTCCCTCTCCATTGTCTCAGCAGAGACTACAGCTAGCAGGGCTCTCTGGGGAGCTTTCCATGGTCCTGATTTCCATGGGTTCCCCAGGTAGGGAGAAATTTCCCATCTCCCATTATCATAATTCCTGTTACAGTTTGCAGCGGGGAGGAGCCAAGTTTTAGAAGATGGTGCCTTAAGGCACCTTCTAGATTCATTGAGGTGAGATTCAGTGTGGGGCGTCTTGGCCACCATCAGGACCATAAATAAAAGAAGCTGTCTTATACTAAGTCAGATCATTAGTCAATGTAGCTCAGTGTTGTCTACCCTGGCTAGCATGTCACACAGAGTTCTCTCCCAGCTCTATTGGAAGATGCTGAGGATTGAACCTGGGACTTTGGTATGCAAAATGTATACTGTCCTTTTACTACTGTCAGCTGTTAAGTTTCACAAATTGTTTCCATGTATTACAACTGCCTGATATGTTATCAAACTCCGCTGTGGAAGTCATTGCCATCAGTTGGTCCCAATCATGTGAGACACTATGTGTACTCCATGTTGTACACATACAGGTGTGTAATTAACACAGCTGGAATACTGGAGTTCCAAGAAGGACCTCGTGTAGAAATGTGTGAATAAATCTCTGAAAGAGTAAACTTTTAGAAAAGTGATCTATTCTATTCTATTCTATTCTAAATTTCGATATCACTCTTCATCTGAAGATCACAGGGTGCTTTACAATATGAATTGTAATATATGAATTTTGGTATATGAACCTACTTATCTGGGGATTCCACTTAACACAGTGGGGCTTACTTTTAAGGACATCACAGTTGGCCCTCTAGGAATAATTGCAGGGAGCAAAATGCTTTAGTCTCCTCCATATGCCTACTAATTCAGCAACTTCTAACTGGGGGACAGTATGATGTATTGAACCCTAAGATCTTCATCCCGCATAATGGGATTTTTCTATAATTTGATCCATAACAATGTTCCAGTTGTCTAACACTATAATAACAGTATTATTGTCTTAACACTTCTGGGATGTTCGCTGTACTAGAAAATATGATTAGCAATTTCCAAAATAAAGAGTGTGTTCCCACCACCTGCATTCTAACCATACCTAGAAGGCATCTTTTTCTATTGAAAATAACTTCCTGTCATCTAGTATATATCTGCACTCTGAATCACAATAAGATTGTAATCACTGAAATAGAAGGTTCTTATTATTAATACTGATGCTGTGTGTTTCTGGATTTGAAAGTAAACTTTGTTATTGACTCCAAGTTTCTTAATCTTATTTTTGTGATGCCATGTTTTGCTGTAGCAAATCCATCTGAGCATTCTTCAGCTTTAATTGACTAACCTTTTTATTTTGACTATGGCTTTCTTTGTCACACTCCCTTGTTTGTCCGCCTGCCCCTTTCCCTTCTTATATATTGAATCTACAGAGTCTCCATCCAAATCACAATCATCCTCCTTATACCTTCTAGTGTCTGTTGATGCTCAAATCTCTGCTCCCCGCCTTTTACCATTTTAACCCATTGCCAACCTGGTGCCCTCCAGATGATTTGGAATATATATATATATATTGTAACCTACCTTAAGATCTTATAGTTAAGGGTGGCTTAGAAATCTATTATATTACTGCTAATAATAATAATAATAATAATAATAATAATAATAATACAGTTCCTATCAGCCGCAGCCAGTACAACAGTGGAACTGACTGATGGGAACTGTATCCAGAAGGCACCAAGTTGGTAAAGACTGCTTTAAATAATAAAATTTTGCAGAAGATCATATACTGCACAATTGTATAACAGAAATGAAACTATTACAGTAAGTCATTATAGCATCAAGGCATCCTATTGAGAAATGTTTTCGTACACACAAAACAAGTGAAGAGAAAACTAGAATAAAATATATTGCTTGTATTATAGCAGCCTGTTACAAATGAAGTGGAAGTCAGCACGGTATGTTATTTTAGCCCAGTCTTAACTTGTCTTTCTGGGTGACTCATAGCAGTATGTAGGTTCTTTTCAGGTGCTGGCAGAACATTTGAAAAGTAAAGTATGCCGGCATAAAGGCTAGACTAGTTGTGCCATGTATCACCATTTATCACTAACCATTTATTATCATTTATCACTCTCAGGTTTTAGCTGCTTGGAATAGGAACCACTTATTATTTGGCCAGTAAACTGACAAGACCACTAAAGCAATCATCTTTACCATTCTGTTTTCCGGGTGACCCTATGGAAGGGAAAGAGGATTTTCCTAGAACAACCTTCCTCATCTTGAAACCCTCCCAAACACTCCAGAGGTTTTGAGTGATGACAACTTCCATCAACTCTGACCTGGCTTGCTGAGTCAACAGCTCTGGCTTGCTGAGTCTGATGGGGAAGACCATTTGAAGAGGCAGAGATTGTGTGGGTCAGGGTGAAAGCTTATGGAACCAGAGGCCTGGCAAAAACAAGTGTGTTCCGAGTTTGTAAGATTATGGATCTGCACGGTTTCTGAACTAGGACTAGCATAACTTGATCCTCTTATTTCTTTCCAACCTGGGCTTGTCAATGGCCAGATAAAACACAGGTCTCTCCTCCAGGAGAAACTCATTCTTCCAAGACTTCCCTGTACTTCACACTACTAAAGGTTCCCAATAAATGCAAACAAGTATGTTATGAACAAACACTATGTTCATCTCTTGAGGATCATTCTAGAGAATATTGTACCATTGGTGTCACAATCTAGTCAATACAATTGAAACATCCTTTCAGTATGGAACTGAATGGGATATGTTAGATAGCTTAGCATTGGGTAGTTGTTTTAAAATACATGATTTCCCTAGAGGTAAATCCAAAATCCTTTCTATACAGATTTCTGAGATCACAAGATGAATTTTGAATCCTAGATTTGCCTCTTGAAAACTATGCATGCTACTCTTGAGCTCCCAGCTTCTTTTCCAGCAATTTTATTCCATTTTCTCTTTAAAATTTGGACAAATTATCTTCTTTGGTTTGTTGGCAGTGAGTGCTTTGACAAATTAAATCCAGTGGGAAGATGGAAAAATGCCATGTTTGAATAGGGTTCCAAGAAGCTAGGGCCTCAAGATACAAAACCACAAGAAGTTTAGCAATTACATTTTGCAGCAATTACCTTGATTGTCTCTTGGAATCTTAGCCATAAATGTGCCATGAAAAAGTATAGCTTTTAAAATAATGATTTTCCCCCTTTCTCTTCATCACTTTCATCATACCAGGGGATAGTATTTAACAGAATTTATATACCGCTTGATTATAAAAAGCTCTAAACAACAACAAAAAACTAAGATAAAATTATCAATTAACAACAATTAAAAACAGATAATTAAAAATATTCAAAAAGATAGTTAAAATCTGCAGTAAGCTAAACAGACATAAAAACACATGCCAACATCTTACATGACTGTATAGGTTACCTAAATGAAAATGTTTTAAGGTGCCAAAAAGTGTACAGCAAAGGCACCTGAAGAAATTGTCCTCTTACAAGCATGGAATGAATATTATGTGCCACCTGTAACAGTGCCCGTGCCACAGATCAAAGGGTTGTGTTGGCATCCGTCTGTCTCAAGAGACAATGGAGGAGTGTGCCTTTTGGGTGAAGTCAAACTGTTGGAGAATTACAGCGCCTGCTGTTGCTGTAGAAACCAATGTGGGAGAGACATGTTTTATTGCAGCTGGGGCAGATGAACGTGTCTGGTTGTGCTGGTGAAGAAACACCATGGTGTTTCTTCTCTCTGCCTCCTCCCAGCAGTAATTTCTCCTCTGGCCACTGCTGTGGATACATGGCCTGACTGTCTGTCTCCAGGCATTGCAGTCATCTGCAAGGGATTCCCTCGTGGCATTGATGTTGTCAGTCCTCATTGATGTTGCCAGCCTTCATGTCACATTTGCAGACATCTTTGTAACACAGAGTTGGGCTGCCACCGGACCTGGTGCCTGAAGCCATCTCCCTGTAAAGCACTTCCTTGGGGATCTTTCCATCTTCCATCTTCTAAATTTCTCTGTGTTTAATTTGCGGGTACAAGTTTTCCTATGTGAAAAAAAGTATTCAGCACTGTAAACATCTTAGTTTTTTAAAAAGGCAGCATCCATATTTTCTAGTCTTCATGGTTATGATAATTTTTTTTTAAAAAAAGCAGTTAGAAATTACTTCCTCTGTTCCATAGCCCTTTCTCACCAACATCCTTGTTCCAAAGTCTAATTAAATCACAACAAATTAAGTAATGTTAAATATATACAGCTATAACTATTTATATGGGGGAGGGGGTTCCGCTCCTTCCTCCTGGGCCGTGTTCAGAAAGTGGTGGTGGGGGATGAGTGTTCAGACCCCTGGGCTCTCACTTGTGGGGTGCCTCAGGGTTCTGTCCTCTCCCCCATGCTTTTCAACATTTACATGCAGCCGCTGGGAGAGATCATCAGGAGGTTTGGGCTGGGTGTTCATCAGTATGCGGATGATACCCAGTTCTACCTCTCTTTTAAATCAGAACCAGTGAAGGCGGAGAAGGTCCTGTGTGAGTGTCTGGAGGCGGTTGGAGGATGGGTGGCGGCTAACAGATTGAGGTTGAATCCTGACAAGACAGAAGTACTGTTTTTGGGGGACAGGAGGTGGGCAGGTGTGGAGGATTCCCTGGTCCTGAATGGGGTAACTGTGCCCCTGAAGGACCAGGTGCGCAGCCTGGGAGTCATTTTGGACTCAGCTGTCCATGGAGGCACAGGTGAAATCTGTGTCCAGGGCAGCTGTTTACCAGCTCCATCTGGTACGTAGGCTGAGACCCTATCTGCCTGCGGACTGTCTCGCCAGAGTGGTTCATGCTCTGGTTATCTCCCGCTTGGACTACTGCAATGCACTCTATGTGGGGCTACCTTTGAAGGTGACTCGGAAACTACAACTAATCCAGAATGCGGCAGCTAGACTGGTGACTGGGGGCGGCCGCCGAGACCATATAACACCAGTCTTGAAAGGCCTACATTGGCTCCCAGTACGTTTCTGAGCACAATTCAAAGTGTTGGTGCTGACCTTTAAAGCCCTAAATGGCCTTGGTCCAGTATACCTGAAGGAGCGTCTCCACCCCCATCATTCTGCCTGGACGCTGAGGTCCAGCACCGAGGGCCTTCTGGCGGTTCCCTCATTGTGAGAAGCAAAGCTACAGGGAACCAGGCAGAGGGCCTTCTCGGTAGTGGCGCCCCCCTGTGGAACGCCCTTCCAGCAGATGTCAAAGTGATAAACAACTACCTGACATTCAGAAGACATCTTAAGGCAGCCCTGTTCAGGGAAGTTAACGTGTGATATTTTACTGTATTTTTGGTTTCTATGGAAGCTGCCCAGAGTGGCTGGGGAGGCCCAGCCAGATGGGCGGGCTATAAATAAATTATTATTATTATTATTATTATTATTATTATTATTATTATTATTATTAATAGGCCTGTTGTCTTTGTCCATGGAGTTTTCTTGGCAGGGATACTGGAGTGGCTTACTGGTTCCTGCTCCAGGTGGATCACGTTTGGTCAAAACTCTCCACTATGACCTGTCCATCTTGGGTGGCCCTGCATGGCATAGCTCATAGCTTCTCTGAGTTATTCAAGCCCCTTAGCCACAACAAGGCAGTAATCCATAAAGACAGGCATGCCTGGCGTGCTCTGGTCCATGAGGTCATGAAGAGTCGGACACGACTAAACAACAGCAACATAACTAATTTAAATAATTTACTCACCACAAATTTTGTAGGGGTTTTGCTACACCAGTGTGGTGTAGTGGTTAAGAGCAGTAATCTCGTAATCTGGGGAACCGGGTTTGTGTCTCCGCTCCTCCACATGCAGCTGCTGGGTGACCTTGGGCTAGTCACACTTCTCTGAAGTCTCTCAGCCCCCTCACCTCACAGAGTGTTTGTTGTGGGGGAGGAAGGGAAAGGAGAATGTTAGCCGCTTTGAGACTCCTTAAAGGGAGTGAAAGGCTGGATATCAAATCCAAACTCCTCCTCCTCCTCCTCTTCTTCTTCTTCTTCTTCAGGCTCTCCAAACCATAAGACTTTTAAACTGGGTAAACCAAAGCACACTACTGCATCCTAGAGAAGACCTGCACTCTGTTCCAATGATCTACATATGATTATTATTTTGTACAAGTGTTGAACACTTTGCAAGTCTCTACCAGGCAAAAGGACAAATTATCTCTTCTGCTAGCCCACTCGTTGTTATGGCCTCTCACAGCTCCCATGTGGCAAATATTTCCCATCTAGAATCTGTTTCCTTCTCTGTGGCCAGGAGGAAAAAGAAAGACAGCAAATGCTTTGGACATCTTACAGCACTGACATATTTTGCTAAATCTGTCTGTTGACTCGACACACTGCTTCCCAGCAAATGAGCTGGTGCCATCAACCTGGAAGAGGCATTTGAACAAATGCTCTGGCTTTACAGAAAGCCCTTCCGCTCCATTCAGCCAGGCCTCTTAGCACAGTGCTCAGGTCAGGGACAAGGATCTCAGAACTGTGTGAATTAAGCTCTGATGGTTTGTATGTAGCAGAATGGAAATTTCGGTTTCTTGAAGAGTTTTCATAATGCATCAGGGCACATCAGATGCAAAGGAAACAGACTGGCAGAATTGCATTAATTTTCATGAATCCGACGGCTTTGGAAAATCATGAAAACTGCAACATAATGAAAGCCTGGAAGGGAAAAACCTGCCCTCTTTCTCACTGCTGGAGAATCTGCATGTGGATTTCATCAAAGGAGAGCGGCTGATGAGATTCAGCGCAGGGGGGGTGGGAATTAACCCCTTGGAGCACAAGTCCGGGTGTAGAATTGACAGGGCACCAGCAGCTCCCACCCTCTTGTAGGGACAAAGAAATGCCTCAGAGAAGGTCTGGGCACCATCGCTGCAAACTCATTGTGTGACATGGCACAATGCTACCAGCAGAAATTAAGAGATGTGTTTCTTTCTTTCTGCTCTCTGCAGTGTTTGCCCAGAGCTATGCTTTGCCCTTAGCTCTCATGCCATGCATGGTGAAGGCAGTGCAATGGGGTGGGTTACGGTGGTTGCTGGGAAATCCTATACACCCTTTTGTTTTAGCAAGGTTTTCGTTTGCCTCTCTGTTGCTAACATGTGAAATTGAAAAAACCTCATTGAAATATCTCACCATTCCTGGAATAGGGACATTATTTATATTTGTGTATTTAACTCTCTCTGCACCAGAATATCAAGACAGCAAAGAACAGGATTAAAAGCCAAGTCAAAGCCACTCAGGTTCCTGAAAATATTTTCCTCTCAGTGTTAATTTTTTGGAGGTTCACGCCCAGCCTCAGTAACCAAGTTTCTTTCTAGGAGTTGGGGCCAGCTTATAAATAGGGGGTGGAGCCTACAATAGCCAGGCAGTCGGCTCTGGAGATTCACCCTCCCTACCGTCCCTTTGCTTAATGTTTCTTGTTTGTAGGTTAACTTTTTCTTCTTGTTTAGAGGGTGCTGCTATGGTCTTTGACTGGTTGCTGTTGAAGGACCGGGAAGAAATTTTCCTGCATTGGCAGGTTTTGTCTTCCCCGTAGCAATTCATCACAACTTTGGCGGTTATGACCTTGGGTGGAATCCTTTAGTCTTTTCTTCCCTATATGGTGTGTGTGTGTGTGTGTGTGTGTGTGTGTGTGAAGTGGTGACTCACCCCCCTGTGGCGGTGATTCCATGGTCCTCCTCTTAAAGGGGTTATGTATATGGGTGTCACTGGCCATACACTGAAAGGTCGTCAGTGAACTACCCTGCATGCCGGGATATGGGCTTGGCTGCCTGCCTGCTACACTTACATCTCGCAGAGCACCCCCATATCCCATTTACCGTGATAAGCCCCAGTCCTCCCCAGCTGGGGGGCTGGGAGGGGTACACGCCCAAGGCCTAAGGCAAGGTCTTCCTACACTCAGAAGTTTAATAAAGTTGTGGCCTAATTTTAATTCCATATAACGTTGTCAGACACTTTATTCCTTCCTTATGATCCCTGGGGGCTGAGGCTGTCGCTGCCTGGTCATGCAACAGAAACCCTGCATTCACCTCTCTTATTTCTTCATTACATGGGGCTTTCTGAAGTATGCACAGCCTCTAGGGGACCCTACATTGAACCAAGGGACAGATACCCTAACATTGACATCAAGAATAGGTGAGGTGATGTAAGGTTTCTAAACACTTTACTGCAGTGATGGCCTTCTGGCACGGCATAGCGTGAACTACTGGTAATTCATACCCCTTGTTTCACTCATTGTGTTCTGCGGAAGTTACAGGCACTTCCCAAGGACATGATATTTCTTTTTTTAAGAAAGGCATGAGACAAATTGGTAAGCCCCAGAATAAACAGACGCTCCTTCCCTTGGTCAACAAATTTCAGATCAGATACAAGTCTTATAACATCTAGCTTGCAAACGCATGCTGGGTGGATCTGCGTATTTTGTGGAGGTGTCATGCTTCCTCTCACTGTACTTCTAGGGTTCATGCAAATGGGGGGGGTCATGTTTCTTCCCCTGCCTAAAAATGTACATTCTCCTGGACAAAATTCAACATTTCTCCAGACCAGATATACTAATTTTCCCACAGCCTCTTGTATGAGCCTTAGAAGCGAGGAAGTCCAAGTCAGATAGAGGTGCAAAGTCACACAACAGCCGCAGGGCAGGGCCTCTGTGTACCCAACAGCTTCTGGTATCACTTGTTCAGTCTGACCATAGGATCCTATAATAAGGCAGGTTTTTTTTTTTTTCTTAAATAAACCCAAACCTGAAACCTTTCTGAGGGTATTTTTATAGGGCGTACAAATGAGCATCGTTTTGTTACTGCTCTTGCTGACTGTGAAGCAGCCAGCAATTAACAGCCACTCTTCCGGGAGCTTTGCTGACATCATCACTGATGCCGAGAACAAACAAAGCTGGGAGTTGGGTTTTTTGTTTTGTTTTTTGTTTTGTTTCTTTGCAGGATAAAAGCACCATATACATGGAGTTTGTTGTTGTTAAATAAAAATAACCAAGCTAATTTCAGCTTCATTTAAAAGACATGGGGAATAATGATTGCTTACTGAAAAGAAAAGAACAAAATCAGTAAGTGGGGGAATCATTTTTCAGGCTTCTGGAATACTTTTTGCGAACAATGGCACAATAAACTATATTTAAAAGTGCTACTCAGTTCTCTTTCAACTCATGTTTTCGTCTAATTGAAAGAAGCAACTTTTGGGTCAAAATCTTCTTCTCCCTCTGCCCTTTATTTATGAGGTAGTTGGTTGCATTGCTTGATCAGACTATCTGGTTTTTTTAAGGCTAGTATTAAGAGGTAAGTTCACTTAACTATTAAAAATGTTAAGGATGGAGATTTAAGTGCTCTCCCCAATTCCTTAAGGTGCCTATTTCCTCAGTCAGAGCCATCACTTTCGACAAATTGAGACACTACAGAAGACATGGGTCTACATAGAAAACAGCATTCTCAGGCAGGCCTAGGTCTCCCCTTCCCCGCCTTGATGAGACATCATAATGCTGTCAGTTTCACAGCAAGAAACAGAATCTTGGGCTGCTTGGTCTGATCCAACAAGGCTCTTCTCTGTTGTTCTCTTGGAAGGGCAGCAGCTGCTCATCAAAAATGTCAAACTGTATGCATCACACATCCCATCCACAAACGTCTTTGTTGCTTTTTCCGTAGGTGACAATCCACCAACAAGGTCTCCTGCAGAAGTCCAATGAATTGTAATTTGCCCTGTGATCTTCAAATGAAGGGCAGTATAGAAATTAATCATTAATTAATTTCTATACGGCCCTTCATTAATTAATTAATTAATTGAAATGAATGGGAGCTGAACACAAGCACTGTTCTGCATGATAGTTTCCCAGCAGATTCTGCCCACTGCTCATTGCATTCCTGGCAAAGTCATTAGAGAAGCTATCAAATGACCATCTCAGACAAGGTTGCTGTGGTTCCCGGAAAGAAAGTAGGTGATTTCAGAAAGATGTCCAACTAATATTCTGCTGTAGTTTTCCACAGAGTGACAGATTTTACAAGCATTTGGCCCAGTATGCACGATGCAATTTGGGTATTTTGCCTACCTAGTGAAACCTTCCCAGTTGGTTTACTGAGCGATTAAGCCTATTCCTCTGTGTTACCCAGAACCATTATGCAATGTTAAACAACTGTCACCACCTCGGAAACAGTTGCACGCTCCTAGATAGGACAGAAGAGTCTCATTATGGAAGCAAGATTAATCCTGTGAACTAGGGGGCGTGTGGGGAACAGACATTCTCCGTCTCTTCTATGGAAGTAAAGAGAACAGGAATTCCACATAGCTGACGACACACTGCATTGACATTTTGTTCAGTGCAGAGCCACAAAGGTATCGATGCTAGCACAATCCAAAACTTCAGGTCCCTTTGTGGAAATGCATGTTGCTACTGTAACTTTGACACAAAGGACAGTACGTATATACATATGAATGTTGGAAAGACAAATTTGATTGCTTGGTTTTGCAAGTAAAGTTCCATGATGGGAAGCAGGAAGGGAGAACTGGGCTTAGAATTTGAGCCACTCATAGTTCTCCTGACCTTAGGCTTGGGACAAATGGTGACATTTTGGTAGAACAGGGTGGGTAGTGTCATATATAAACAAGTTACAGATAGGTAGCCGTGTTGGTCTGCCATAGTCAAAACAAAAAAATTCCTTCCAGTAGCACCTTAAAGACCAACTAAGTTAGTTCTTGGTATGAGCTTTCGTGTGCATGCACACTTCTTCTTCTTCAGGTATCTGAAGAAGTGTGCATGCACACGAAAGCTCATACCAAGAACTAACTTAGTTGGTCTTTAAGGTGCTACTGGAAGGAATATATAAACAAAACGGGCTTCAAGAGTGCCTATAAGATTCTTCTCACCTGATCTCCACATGTAGAGCAAGTACAATCCTGTAAATCACTATTAGCCATGATGGCAATATATTGCCTCTTTTATAAGGAGCATTGAAAATCAGATATGAGTGGGAGAGTGCTATTGCACTCAAATTCTGCTTGTTGTATTACCAAAGACATGCGATTAGTTGCTGTAAGGAGAGGATTCTGGAGGAGATGGAGTTTTGCTTGATCCAACAGACCTCTTCTTATATCTTTATGTATTTTTGTAGGCTCTCTATGCAACTTAGAACAGTTGTATATGCACATCTTGCAACAATCCCCAATCCCATGCTTCAGATTATTCCTCCGCTGCACCTGTATATTTGATCAATTTAGTATTCCTGGAACTGGTATTGAGGCTTCCTGCCTCCAATCGGAATGAATGCTCAATAAATAGCCAACGTAACTGACTCTCTCCTGAAAACAAATCAGGATCAATGCTCAATAAACAGGTCATCTGGAAGCGGCCAAGTCTCCAAATGACCACTTAATCCAGTCCTTCACCCAAGTATCCCACCCTTTTGTTGTTTATGTATTTCTTGGCTCCATCACAAGGAGGCTATTTCATTTGTTTAACCATCTCACCTCAATGAACGTATCCCTCAAACTGCTAATCTGCTGTATCAAGCTCTCACAGACATGCAGAACCTTGCAGAAAACTCCGCAAATCACACTAATGTTCTCTTAGCAGTATAGCTGCTGCTGCAGCTCCTCTGGATAGAACAGAGAATGTCTAAAACCAGCTGCTCTTGGCTTTATCTCACATTTAATGAGAATCTAAGTTGTAACTATTCCAAATTCTGAAGGTTCCCTGCTGATAGCAAAGGAGGGGTCTGTGATATCATCTCACCAGGGAAGATTAGCTGAATGAGACAACCAGAAACTTTAATAGAAACTAAAAAACCTGCTGACCAGCAACACCTCCTTACCCCCTAAATATGACTGCAAGGCTAGCCTCTCTGGCTTTCCCCAACTTTTGTAAAGGAGGTGAAGTAGAAAGAACTTTCAGAAATCTGAACATACAGCAACACTGCGGTGGCTGTAATGTGTAGTCAAGATCTACTACTCCATCAAACCCTCTGTTACAGTAAAGAAACACTTCATATTTTAATTTTTGACCTGATTTTACACAAGGATGTTTTATTTTAGATGATTTCACAGAACACAGTTAATGTCCTATTTTCAGAAACACGCCTCTTCCCAGGCACATTGCTCAACAGTGTCCTCCATTTTGGAAATGCTGATTTGATGGTCTTTTCCACTTAACTCTGACAACTACCACATGGGAACTGGACAGTAAATTTTCAGTTACCACCCAGAATCCAGACAATGGGATTTGCAAAGTCCACAGATGACACTATATTTGGAAATAGCACAGGACCCAAAGGTAGCTATTTGTCTAGGCAGCAAATCCCATGTGGAGAAGAAAGCAAATTGAACTGGAAAACCTTATTAAGCATTTTACCTGATTTTGATCTCATTTGCATCAAATAAATCCAGAAGCAACTGATACGAGCAAAGGAAAATCAAGCCCACTGGTGATATAGTACAGCATTAATGTAATTCCAGCAAGATTTACTCTTAAGCTACGCCCTAATTATTAATAGCTTTAGGACACCTTAAAATTCTCCAAGATATGATTGACATATCCTATACTTGATGTGGCATCTTATATGTTCCTGTGAAATTCACTTGATCACACATTCATTTCTTGATCAGAAATGTCAAATACTTTGCCTTATATCTTGAGTGTATGCTGTCCTACTCCACTAAACTCCTTTGCTGTTGAAATGGTGGTTAGCTTTATGCCCCATCTGCTGCTCACTATGGCATAGCCTGGTGATTTTTTTTATGATCTCACAGAACTTCTTAAACAATACAAGACAGAATCCCCAAGGTCTGCCCCTGACCCATATAATACGTTGTTTTCTATACATAATTGTTACAGTACTAGGCAAATATTTAGTCTCTTGGAAATCGGTACCAACCAACTCGTATTTAGTCAAGGATTACACTGTAGTTTAACAATGCTACATTTTTGTCTGGTATTAAAGCAACAAATCTTGATACTAATAATTACCATATTCATTTTTTCAGGATATTTAAGGAACAAGGATTAAAAAGGCCAATGGATATGATGAACACAACCCATTATGTTCTGCATTTTCTTCCTGCAATGCCCCAACATTGCAATCAAATGTCCTATCCTGTTTTACAGTACCATAACCTGTACTAACTGCCAATTTCCATAAATCACACACAACAGGAGAAAAGAATCAGCCCCTCAGACAATATGGGTGATGAGGGGAAAAAAACCTTATTTGGCTCACCATGTGATCAACCTATGTCAGTACTATGTACCTGAGGTGAGAGAGTAGGTGATGAGAACACTGCAATTGGCTGATGGGAAGCAGGGGCATGACTGGTGGATACAGCCTTAAAAAAGTCATCTGAATTCCTACCTCAACATCAACTGTGCTTGTACATAGTATGGAGTTTAGTTTGACCCAACCATAAAGTCAGTAGGGGCTTGAGGGGAAGGGCTGGGACTACTGGCATTAAAATAGCTGTGGCTAGTTCCTCTTCCTTTCATCCCTTCCTCCCTTCCATGGATGAATGTAACAATATTTTATTATGTTTTCCTGCCCAATTTCTGGGAAAACATTATTTCTGTCACTGTGTTTCAGCAGGTGGTAGCTGCTTGTTTCTGCTGGTCCCTTCTGGAATATGTTCAAGGAACTACAGCTGCAGGATTTTCCAGAGTTCTTTTATTGAAACATTTAGAAAACCCTCTGGGAAGATCTCTTCTACTTGCAGCAGGGGGAAAACCAGTCACTGATAGATTCTGGAACATAAATACCAAGGGCACTACATCATATTTCAGTGGTGGGGTAGAAAGAAGGGGTTGGGAATCAATAGGGGAAAACAAGATTCACAACAATGCTCAAAAGCTTTCTATTGGATATATTCAATACTAAGTTGCAAAAACAAAACCTCAGTATGTTTTGAGGGCATGCATTCTGCTTTCTTTTGTGTTTCATTATAAGTATAGATTCACATAAGGGACATAATTTCAGATAACAATGTATGTTTGTTTTTCTTTAAATGTTTTTTACAAAAAGAAAGACAATAAAATAAAAAGAATAACAGCAGATATATACATAGACCCTTTTGTCCTAAAAGTAACTATTTATCTGATTCTTAAATCATGACCAAGTAGACTCTCTTCTGTTTCCCCACTAATCAGACTGCCTCCTTAACCTCCGTGTATTTTAATTAATAGAAGTTGCTGCCTGGGAGAAAGCTGTGTGGGGAGGACCAAAGCTCAGTGGTAGAGCATCTACTCTGCGTGCAGAAGGTCCCAGATTCAGTCTCCAGGTAGGCCTGGGAATGGCCCCTGCTTGAAACCCTGGAGATCTGCTGTGTGTATGATACTGAGTTAAATGGTATGGTATGACTTGGTATAGGGCAACTTCCATGTTCCTTCTGTGTTCCCAAGTGCCCTCTCACCAATTAAATGACAGTTATCAATTTCAAGTTGTTAAAAAAAAAACATACTCATGACCTGCACTATCAGGTCAGTCTTGAGGGTTATCTCCAGTATTTTGTCTCCAGTTATGGTCGACAAGACCAGCATGATAGAATACGTTCATGTGGAGTTATGAGTAACAGTCAGAACAGATCACCAGAATTCTGCCATGTTCTTTATTCTGGCATTTGCTTCATAAGCATGAAAAAAAAAAAAGACTTTTCTTTTCAATGCCCTGCTCTTGTCTGTTAAAGTAGGGACATTATTACTTATTTGCCTACCTACCAGCAAGGGTATGAGTTTTAATTTATCCCTGTTTGTAAAGTGCATACAGATCCTCAGGTGATGAAAATGATTGACATGTATATGACTCATGAATAATATTTATCCCAGCAGAACAGCTGTCAGGAAAGAGGTGAGGCTTGCTTTTTGCACTTTAGGAAAGTCAGGGTAATTACCAAACCTTGATCTATATTTTGAAGCCATGCATATCAAGCACACTCAAGCATTATTATATTTTTAGCTTTTCTTACATCAGTATCTTTTTTTAACTAATCGGCTTTGAATGAGTTAAATACAATAACCTGAAGTGATGGGTGGGGTAATTATTACTATTATTATTATTATTATTATTATTATTATTATTATTATTATTATACCTCAGGTTACATATGCTTCAGGTTACAGACTCCGCTAACCCAGGTTAAGAACTTCGCTTCAGGATGAGAACAGAAATCGTGCTCCAGCGGCGCAGCAGCAGCAGGAGGCCCCATTACCTAAAGTGGTGCTTCAGGTTAAGAACAGTTTCAGGTTAAGTACGGACCTCTGGAACGAATTAAGTACTTAACCTGAGGTACCACTGTATTATTATTATGTAACATATAAGAGAGGGAGAAGGTGCTTGAACCAAGAGACAAGAATTTGCAGTCTGCATTATTCCAAAGAACTGTCAGGATTTTATGAGAAGAGCTATTTTGGAGCCTTGAGACTTTCACATAGATTTCCTTGTATATATTCTGCTAGTGACAACTCCTAGTAACAACTGTGTCCAAGATAGGGCAGATTTCACTGACCAAAGCAGCCCGTATGGGCCAAAATGAAGCAGAAAACAGAATGTCTCTTCACCTGAGGAATATGGTTTCAAAAACATTTCAATATATACTGGTGATTCTGACATTGTTATCCCACAAAATGGCCAACTATTTTCTTATGTCAAATAGTCATCTA
This sequence comes from Podarcis gaigeae, assembly GCF_964106915.1. Lineage (NCBI taxonomy): Eukaryota > Metazoa > Chordata > Lepidosauria > Squamata > Lacertidae > Podarcis > Podarcis gaigeae. The sequence continues at coordinate 73,742,403 of NC_139679.1, read as the reverse complement.
CATACGTAACTTGTGGTCAATGTTTTGAATTGGTTTTTTAAGAGAGAGAGAGAGAGAGAGAGAGAGAGAGAGAGAGAGAGAGAGGCATCCACATGGTTTCTGCTTAGAATGAATTCTGTAGTCCTAGACTCTTACAGGGATAAGATTATTTATTTCTGGGATATTTTGGAGTGAACCAGCGATACAAAAAATGCTTAACAACAACAACAATCATACTTAAATATTTAATAACTGAAACTTAATAATGGCAGAATAATATGCTATAAGTAAAATTATATAATTCCGTGGTCACTCTTTTGTAAATCCCTTATAAGTTCTCAAATGTTCATAACTCCACCACTTTAGCTGTCATTTCTCTCCCTCCTTAACGTACTCTCCCATTTCCCTGCTGATCAGTCACACTCAGCCACTCACTCATTGCACCCAGCCCAACTGGTCATGCCCTATATAAGGTTCACTACACATGTAGATCCCCTTCATGGATCACTGCCTTGTCATGGTGAAGGGGCTTGAATAACTCAGAGAAGCTATGAGCTATGCCGTGCAGGGCTACCCAAGACGGACAGGTCATAGCTGAGAGTTTAGACTAAATGTGATCCACCTGGAGAAGGAACTGGCAAACCACTCCAGTATTTTGCCAAGAAAACTCCATGGCCATAAAAAAAGGAGAAGCTTTGAGAAGAAAGTGAGAGTTTCCAAGGCATGCTCTGGTTCACGGGGTCACAGAGAGTCGAACAGAACTAAGATGACTAAACAACAACAACACATGTAGATGTCATATGAAAGGTCAAGTATGAGGCTTTTGGAAAGATGCTGTGCTTCCCTAGGTTGTGAGAGCATTCTAACCTTCAATGAAAAATTGCAATGAAAGACATGGATGGGCATCGATTAGGCTGCAACAGCCTTCAGTTCATTTTCATGCCCATGAAGTTCAATTTACAGTGACACCTTGTTCACTCTTGAGTGATCTGCCATCTATCAGTATATTCTCATAAGTGAACTTGGCAACGCAGATGGGGCAAAACTGAAACTATTTTACAAATATATGCATAAAATAATTGTCTCCAGAGGCAGAAGGGTAACATTGAAAGGAACACACAATGCCTTTTGCCAGGGTCATAGCTGGGGACAAGCAGGTGAATGTAGTTGGTGTGAACCCTTCTCCCCATGAGCTGCAATGGTATTTGAAATGGTAGCTATTTCAACTGAAGCGGCCACAACTTCTACAATATATAGGATGCATGGTACAAGCTGCTGAAATGTGACTGCAAAAAAGTCTAAGACTGCAAGCAATCTCTTTTTTTTTTTTTAAATATTTTTATTAATTTTAAGAAATACAGAAAAAAGAATAAAGGATAGTTATAAGAAAATAGAATAGAAGAATAACAAATTTCCATGTTCTTTTTCCATCCAATCTAAAGGACTTCCCCACATCCTCCAAACCCTGCGTTCTCTGTCATATAAAACATCAGCAATTTGTTAACTTATTTCAAAACTTATTGTATCTTCCATTTTATCATGTTCCCTGATTTCAATTTTACTATAACCCAATTCTTGTATGCTTTGTATTAAACACAATAAAGTTATTTCATTATTTTACCTCTAAATTCTTGTGTCTTAATTTTCATTTCATTAACTTACATTTGCTGAAGCTAGAGTTTCCTGAAAGGTGCATTTTTTTAACATTCATACAGCTTATAGTGTTTTTTCAAATAGTCCTTAAACTTTTTCCAGTCCTCCTCAATTGTTTCTTCTCCCAAGTCTCGGATTCTGCCAGTCATTTCAGCCAATTCCATATAGTCCATCAACTGTGATTGCCATTCCTCCAGCGTGGGTAAATCTTGTGTCTTCCAATATTTTGCAATCAGGATCCTTGCTGCTGTGGTAGCGTACATGAAAAAGGTTCTGTCCTTCTTAAGCACTCTCTGGTCTACCATGCCCAGAAGGAAGGCCTCTGGTTTCTTAGGTAAGGTAAATCTCAGTACCTTTTTTAGTTCATTATGGATCATTTCCCAGAAGGCCTTCACTTTCGGGCAGGTCCACCAGAGATGAAAGAATGTCCCTTCCGCCTCTCCACATTTCCAACATTTATTGTCAGACAGATGGTATATCTTAGCTAGCTTGACTGGGGTCATGTACCACCGGTATACCATTTTCATAATATTTTCCTTCAAGGCAGTGCATGCCGTAAATTTCAAACCGGTGTTCCATAACCTTTCCCAGTCTACAAACATAATGTTGTGCCCCACGTCCTGCGCCCATTTTATCATGGCGGATTTGACTGTCTCATCCTGTGTATTCCACTTAAGCAGCAAGTTATACATTCTCGAAAGTAGTTTACTTTTTGGCTCTAACAATTCAGTCTCTAGTTTCGATTTTTCCACCTGGAATCCAACCTTTTTATCTATTTTAAAGACCTCCTGAATTTGCGCATAGTGCAGCCAGTCTCGCACCTTAGTTTTCAGTTTTTCCAAGCTCAGCAACCTCCAATTGTCTCCAATTTTTTCAATTATTTCCCAGTATTTAGGCCAATGGGCCTCCATGTTAAGTCTCTTACGTGCCTTGGCCTCCACCGGTGAGAGCCACCTCGGAGTCTTACTCTCCAATAAGTCTTTATATTTTGTCCAGACCATCAAAATTGCTCTTCTGACAATATGATTTTTAAACAATTTGTGCACTTTAACCTTGTCATACCACAAATATGCATGCCACCCAAACGCATTGTCAAACCCTTCCAGATCTAGGACGTCAGTGTTCTCCAATAAAATCCAATCTTTCAACCAGCAGAAGGCTGCAGATTCATAATATAACCTCAAGTCTGGCAGGGCAAATCCCCCTCTTTCAAGACTGCAAGCAATCTCAAGAACACCCTTTTTACCATGATGTGTGCAAATTTCAAAAGCAACTGTCAGTTTTGATGTGTGCATATATCCCTCATATGAAAGCACAAAGTTTCAGAAAATTCTATTGGGTACTAAGTATTAAACTAAGTTTTACTTGGCATAGATCAGGCACAGGCAAACTCTGTCCCTCCAGATATTTGGGACTATAATTCCCATCATCCCTGACCCCTGGTCCTGTTAGCTAGGGATGATGGGAATTGTAGCCCCAAACATCAGGAGGGCTGGAGTTTGCCTATGCCAGGCATAGACCTACTGAAATTAATAAACATGACTAAGGTAGTCCATTAATTTCAATAGGTCTACTCTGAGTAAAACACAGTTGGATACCACCCATTGATTTGAAGTTCTGCATGTTATATCCTAATGTAGTAAATGACATTTTTATATGTATTCTTCATGCATTTTCATAATCTTCTACAACTAGTTCACTTGTGGGGTTGTGACAAAATTTAAAAATTTTGGGACTTTGTCTATGAGGACTTTTAAAAAATAGTTTAGACAAACATTTGTGAAGAAGCCAGAATGCCTTTCTTCTAGGTATTCCAACAATTGATATATCAAATGATAAAAGGAGTGTGTTCCTATATGCTACAGCTGCAGCAAGAATGCTGATCACTAAAAATTGGAAAGGGGATAGGACACCTACAAAGGAAGAATGGCAAATCAAATTGTGTGAATATTTGGAATTCACAAAAATGACAGGATTAATTAGAAATCAACCAAATCAAAGGTTTAAAAAGGAGTGGGGCTGTTTTAAAGAGTACCTGAAAAAACATTGTTCTCAAACAAAATCTTTGATGTGTTTTGACTAAAGTTTGCAAAGTAAATAACAGATAGATAACATATACTATGTAAAAGAAGTGAAATAAGGAAAACAATACAGTTAAAAAGATAAGGAAGAAGTAAGAAGCAGCAATAAGGTGGAGGGAAGTCACTTGTGAAGAAGTATTGATTTATTTTGGTTTACATTCATGTATAAGTTAACATATTTTGAAGAAAGAATGGAAAATGTATATAATTAATCAATGTAAAACTCAATAAAGAATATTTTAAAAAGCTAGTTCACCTTTAAGAAGTGCAACAGGTTTGAGTTTTCCCATTACTTTTTTTGAGTTGAAACAAATAGTATCTTATTATGATTGTTTGACTGTTTTATTTTAAATGTACATGATTAAATATTTTTTTTCTGTTATTTAAAATATTTCTGTACCAGCTTTCTAGAAAACATATTCAACATACCAAAAACAGCATATATGATATAGATTGGTATGCAATCATAAATAAACCCTCTTCTCTTTTTACTTTAAACTTATCTCTGTCCCCCCTGTCAATGCACTTCTTTGTTTTATTTTCTATTGGGTTTTATAAACAAGAATAATGTTATACAAACAAGTATACCAAGTTTTCTGATGTCATCTGTATATCACAAAAAATTAAACAACAACGACAACGACGACAACAGAGAAACAGCATTGTGTGCTTTCTAGTCTCAGGAATGAACCCATTATGTAGGCAGGTGAGCTGTTGCAGCACCACGGAGAGCTCAAAGTGACCCATTTGCTTCAGCAAGGGCTGGAGATGAACCATGTGTTTGTGAGTCTCTGACTTCAGTCCACCTCTCTTCTACCCTGCCTGCTTTGTTGGACAATGGTTCTGCCTTGGAGATGGGTGACTCTCCTTCACTTCATGGCCTCCTATAGAATCTACGGCCTAGAATAGAATCCGGATAGATAGATAGAATAGGATAGAATCTGGTGTGCTGCCTGCACCATTGTACTGGCAAGGTAGTGGAACCCTTTGCAGCTTAATGATATCAGCAAAATTAAGTGCCTGCTGTCTAGCACAGCTACGTCTGTTATGATCAACACAGCTAGGTTTTCTCTTAACACTTCCCAGCTCAGGGAGGCATGAGAGATTAACCATGTGACCTGAAATATGGGCATGTATGTTTTATGTATTATGTGTGTTTTATTGTGCTGTTTTTTATTATCATCACTTGGTTGCATACACCAAACAGGCAAATCATATACACCTTTGCATTATGAGCCAAACCAGGCTTCACAGGGCTGTGCTTGTCTCAGGATCCTAGTGAGGAAGGGGCATTAGCTGGGGAAAATCGGTGTATAGAAAGGTGTGTTTTGCTATTCTCTCAGCTACCAATTCTACCCTGCAAATGCCACCCTCCCCATCTGTTTTTTAAAGTTTCAAAGACAAGAAATAGCCAGCCATGGCAAAAACTGCCAAGAGGACATTTTCAGGAGAGGATCAGTAGATGTGGGAAGAGTTAAGTGCACGCACACACATCCTGCAGTGTGTGTTCGCTGAGGGGAAGAATACAAGAGAGAGGACAGTTTTCAGCTGATGCCCCCAGCCTTCATTGTCATCACAAACTGTCACAGCTTTGCCACCCTCTCCCTCAAGACCTGACATCCTTGATGAATGACATGTCCAGTATGTGTCAGCCCTTCAGCTACTCTCTCTGCACTCGTTTCAAAGCCATTTAACACCACTTTAACTCATCATGTACATTAGGGACAAGCAAACAAGTGTACTGATACTGGCCCATTTTGTGTAACAATTCTTTTGTCATGTGGATATGTTACTTTGATTTACAAAACAGCGAGGAACACTTTGGGAGAAAGCTACAGTGGGAGGACAGATCTGAAAAGGGTTTGTGAAACAGGTGGGGGGGAATGTTTGGAAGGGGGTTCTGATAATTAAAATTATATGCAAATTATTTTTATGCTTTATGGTTAATCCAGTCCTAGTTACTTAGGGATAAAACCTGTACTTAATTCTTGAAGGAAGTCTTATTATGCATTCATTTGTCTCTATTCACTATTAATTCCTCCATTTATTATTAATACACTATGCGTAAGTCATTTAAAAAACTCAATAAGGACTTTGGATTTCTCTTGATTTGCATGCAGCATAATTTGCATGCAGAATAATTTTTGTTAACATTTGAAATCTCAGGGGTTTCTCTAAAAAAATATTTTTCTGGTGATTTCAAACATACCTCTCAAAGGAAATCTGAATATAAAAAGATGGGGATTTGTATTCACAAGAGTTCTGACTCCCATGATTTTATCACACACTAAAACCGTGAAAATTATGAGACTCACTGGAATCATGAGAAATGTGCCTGGCAGCACTTCTTGTAATCACTACGACTGTGTAGGATAACAAGGAGAAATATGTTTCTCTACTACTTCTTTATATGGATTGACATGGGATATGATGAGCCAAAAATATATTAGAAAAAGGTAATCATAATTTATTTATACAGTTCATAAATTTACTAAGCACAGTAAATATTGAGCATAGGAGCTTAACCATTTTTTTAGAAGGCAATGTCTTCCCTACAAGCTCACATTGGTCAACCATTTTTTCTGATAGAATGCCAGTGGTAAGTGATCTGCACAAATTTAGCAGATGAAACTTTCAGCATTCCTTCCATCTCCATGCTAGGGAAAACATTCACCTGCTAACTTTCTCTGTGATTCTAATGTCACAGGAATCCTGCTGGGCAAACCTGCTGGCAAAGGATCTTGCCCTTCTATCGCTGCAAGTCCAATTTCTAGAAGTGCTGAGGAAGAGACATGACTAAGGCTTGATCTACAGATGCAGCAGAATGAGATGCTAGAAGAGCACTATATCACATTGCAGTACAATGTGTGCTGTAACATTTCTGAATACTCCTCCTTGTCAAAACTCCCTGCATTTAGAAAACAAGTATACCAGGCAGAGAGATTATGGCATCGTGGATTGGTTGGACACAGAAGAATGGTGGTAGGAACCAGCTGTGGAACCACCAATGGAAGAAGGCGCAGAGGCATTGTGGGATAGCAATGAGTAGTTACAGGGAGAAGAGGGAGAGGACTGAGAAGAGGAGGCGTCAGAAGTTGAAGGGGTAACAGGGCTCAGTGAGTAGGGAGCTTCTGTGACAGAGAGAAGTCAAGAATCAGAGGCAGAAGCTGAAGCAGGTGAGTGGAGGAAGAGGTTAAGAAGCAGAGATGAGTCAGGCTGGTGAAGACCCACAGGTGTCTCCCCCCACCTGCCGTGCAAGCTTCCCCCCACCCCCGACTCCTAGAACCAGGAGAGGTATGAAACAGGCTGCACACATGTGCGGTCTCTGATTGCATGCAAGAAACCCTGGAGAGGAAGAGATATAGATGGCTGTAGGGAGGTGGGGACTTTTAAGTCTTGGCAACTGATTTCCTGGAGTCTACTCCAGGAAGAACCTACAGGGCATAAGCTACTGTGCTCATTAGGTCTGACACTAAGCCAAATCTGGGAAGATTTAAATCTGCTAATAAAGAGTTAACTCCAGTTTTGAACTGTGTGATTTACTGACTGGCTTGCTCTGTGGCAGCTGGCCCAGAAAGGTTCTCTGTCAAGCTAGCTTTCTATTTCCGGGGACTATTTCAGGTATTTTGGAAAGTGTGGGACTGTACTTTATGTCACTTTTATGCTGTTTATTTATGTTTTATTATTTGCACACAGCCTTGGGATTTTTAAATGTTAAGATGACTTCAAAACCCAAACACTCACCAGCTGGGATTTGCAGAACAGTGAAACCGCTGCCACATCTGCAGCCTGTCACTCCTGGGGCTCACAGCAGAAGGTGGGCAGAAGGGCAGGGAACAGGACAATTGGGCCCAGTCCCTGAGCCAGCTCCAAGCTGGCACAGTGATTCAATCTGGCCTTGATACTGTAAAGCAACAGCAGTGAGAGAGCCACTAAGGATCTAGCAATTGGGGGTTTTCTGCTAGACTCTGCCAGTAGAGAACACACCAGCAAGAAGAATCCATCGATACTAATTTAAACATACTGTACATATTAATAAAGATAGTCCATATGTCCAAATGGATATCCAGATGAGATTGATGATCATAAGATATATGCTCAGATGTGGAAAGGACAGTAAGATCTTCAGACTATTGAGCAATGGATGGTGGGCATTTATCCTTGAGGCATAAGTCTCTTTGCAAACATAAGGGCTTATAGGATCCACTTTCATTGTCCATCTGTTAGTCCCCACATCACAGGAATATAATTTAAAAGCACGAGAACATCCACAAATATAAAATCAAGTGAAAAGCCATATAAAACTATGAAAGAAAGAAGGACAACAGCAGGAAGATTTAAAGAAGAAACTATTGGAAACTCAAGGCAGTAAAACCATAAGATGATTGGACCCCACTGAACTTGAAGCATGGGAAGCCCCAACAAAAATTTATAATTTGGCAAAATATTTGGACTTTATGATATGTATTTGTATAATTTGGAATATTTAATGTGATTTGATTGGATTGTTAAAATGGAAAACTGAATAAAAATTATTCTAAAAAAAGGAAAAAAAGAAAAGCCATATAAAACTGTACAGTGGAAATATTTTTAATATTTGTAATAAATATTCAAAAAATGCAACTCCCTGCCTGCAGTGTAGCAGCAGGTGAAACAGACACCTCCTGTTTGTCACCCCATTCACAGGTGACAAGCGGTGCCCTCATTGTTCTGCTACCTCCTTAAGTTAGGTATTTAGATTCCCACCCAAGGCTCAGTCTACACATGCAGAAGAATGAAGTGATAGAAGCACAAAGTGGTGGATTGGACCACTTCAGACTGCAGGAGGGAGATAACATTTGATTCCACATGTAAAAAGATTCCTGCAAGTAAAAAGAATACACGGCACATTAAAGAGAAATGCTCTAACCTGTTGTGCTAGATTTCTGTTTTCGTGAAGTTTTTCATACAGGGAAGCAATCCAAAAAGTGGCATCCCACCTGCAATCTAAAGTAGTACAAACCATCCTATCGCCTCAGTGTTCTACCACCTCATTCTGCTGCGTGAGGTGTGACAAGGCCCAAATCGGCAAGCTTTTCAGAAAGTGTCTCCTATGGGCAAAATCAGCAGTTGTAAGAGCTGTGGTTCTGTGAACAGAAGCTGTTCAGCATGCAGCCTCAGCTGTAATAGCTGATTAATAGCAAGTCAAGTGATAGGATTTGGGAAGTCGCTGGAGTAATTAATAAGATAAGTGCAGGTTGCTTTGTGCCTCACATTCATTGATAACAAAAGCTTTCTCCCTGCAGGCTCCCTGTGATAAATAAGGGAAATAATAATAATAATAGAGCAGGTTATAATGGCAGGTATGCAATGTTCATTTAATGGAAAGAGAGATCAGAAAGGTTGATTTGAGTGCGCTGTGCTGATGGCATCTGACTTTCTTGCCATATAAAACAAAGTGAAAAAACGGAGTCAGAGGGAGAAAATGGGAGAAGGGAAGGTTAGAAGATGAGGGAAAGGTTTTTATTGCCAGATATGATTTCTTAAGGCTTCTTCCAAGATTTTGTGTTAATGGATTTACTTTTTAAAGGAGAGTTATGTGTGCGAAGGTGTTGTTGGAATTGGTTACCCATATAATTTTAAAATAATCAATTGATGAACATGATATAGCAGCAATCTAGGATACTGGCCAGAGAGGTTTCTGAAAATATGTATCCAGCAAAGTACCGTATTTTTCGCTCTATAACACGCACCTGACCATAACACGCACATTGTTTTTAGAGGAGGAAAACAAGGGAAAAAACATTCTGAATGAAACAATGGATGTATCATTTTTGGGCTTCATGCTGTGGCCACAGACATGTGATCTGATGGTGAATTTGGGATGACCCAATGCAAAGATCCTGAGAATCCCTGTGGATCCATGCTCTGTAACCACGTTTTTGCACCATTGCAGCCCCATGCAACAGTGGGTGCGTGATTTTTTTGGTGCAGGCTGTAGCCATGGACATGCTATGTGATCTGATGTTGAATTTGGGGTGACCCAATGCAAAGATCCTGAGAATCCCTGTGGATCTATGCTTTTTAACCACGTTTTTGCACCATTGCAGCCCCATGCAACAGTGGGTGCGTGATTTTGGGGGGGCAGGCTGTAGCCATGGACATGCTATGTGATCTGATGGTGAATTTGGGGTGACCCAATGCAAAGATCCTGAGGATCTATGCTTTGTAACCACATTTTAAGTGGGGAGGGAAGGAAAAACACAGAAGGGACAAGGAGCAGGAGAGGGGTGTGCAGAGAAGCAGCTGGCTAAGAATGCAGGAGAGGGGTAGGGAGGAAAGGAAGGCAAAAGTTTTCCCCCACCCAAGCCAGCCAGCCAGCCAGCCAGCCAGCCATCTCTCTCTCTCTCTCTCTCTCTCTCTCTCTCTCTCTCTCTCTCCCTCCCTCCCTCCCTCCCTCCCCCCTCTCTCTCTCCCTTCCCCCCTCTCTCTCCCTCTCCCCCAGCAGCACCGGAGCTTGCCTGGAGGGGAGGGGCTTTCCCTGCTCTTTGTTCCGTTTCAGCAAACACAGCAAGGAAACAGAGAAGGGTGGGCAGTAAGACCCTGAGGCAGAATGCAGGAAAGCAGCCGCTTCCTCTTTTCAAGTTTCGCTTCTCTGTGCAGCGTGCAGCCCCGCGATTTGATTTTTGCTTGATTTTTCGGCTCCAGGGATCACACATTCGCTCTATAACACGCACAGACATTTCCCCTTCCTTTTTAGGAGAAAAAATCTGCGTGTTATAGAGCGAAATTTACGGTAGTTAGAGGGGAAGGGCTATAGCTCAGGGGAGGAGCACTTTGCATGTAGAAGGTTTCAGGTTTGATCCCTGGCATTTCCAGGTAGGAGTGGGAGAGACTCACCATCTGAAACCTTGGAGAGCCCCTGCCACTCAATGTAGACAATATGGAGCTAGATGGACCAATGGTCCAACTCAATAAAATGCAGCTTCCTATGTTCCTAGTTCTGTCCATTGAAAATATTCTTTTTGGCTGTGCAGTGGAACATTCCCCCCCCCTCCTCACTCTGAGTGCTCCTGCGTTTGCTCCAGAGAGTTGGGGGGGACCCAGAGAGATTTAGGGGACACACAGGGAGAGAAGGGAGAGGAGCTTCCATTGTGCAGGCAGAAGTCTTTGCACTAACACCCTATAATTCCAAATTAATATTGACTGGGTCCAGACATCATAATCTCATAAATCATGTCTTATTGGATTGGGAATGAGCTTTCTAACAAGGTGGCTCACTCTTCTGTGTACACTGCCAGTATTAATGTCAATCTCCTGACTTGTTGCACCACAATTTCCAGGGACTTTTGAACTGGGGAAATGTGGTTTGAATGCTGCTTACAAGCCAGAATATCACAACAGATGTGATGGCCTAGTTTGGAGGAAACCCTTAAACCACAGCTTGCTAAGTTGGGTGTTTCCTGTGACATGGTTTTATCGGAAACTGTGGTTCAACAAGTCAGGATATTAATGCTGAAACTAAACATGTGCAGCAAGAAGGGAAAGGAAGAAGCAAGGCTGAGAGAGGAGAACACAGGCATAGGGCTCATTCCAAGTCTGATGAAAGAACTCAAATGGTCACCTCAGACTCAAATTTTGGGTATGCAAAAATAATTTAAAAATTGTGGAGTCTTCCCTTACATTTGAAGTGGGCTTTTAAGTAGTCCAACCCTACAAGGTTTGAAAATGTGTCAATTTGCAGGAACTGAAAGATAACAAATTTGGTGCTATATATATTCCGTTTTTGTTCTGATTACTTAGAAGCCTGTGATTAATTACCTTTGGTTATTCATATTGGCAACTGCATCTATTCCAGCTGCTGGCTCTCTAACAAGCCTTGAGATTTCATAGCTTGATGGTTAGAGAACCCCTGATCACAGAGAGCTTGGCACCATAATTGACAATTGTGACAACACATCTAAAGCACTTGCAGCATCAATTCAGCAGTTTTGTCTTCTGGGTGGCTGTCGACATAAATGCTTTTAGGACACCTTCCTGAGAGGCCAAGCTGTGTGTACAATAGGCAGGAAGCTCTTGAGTCCCCTTGAATGTTTTGTAAAACAGTGAACAAATCTTGTCACTTAACAAAACGTCTTTAAAAGAATGTAAGTCTTCAACCGAAGGACATCTGGAGTGTGGTGACTCTACTGACTGCAACAGGATGCAGTGCAGTCTACATTCTAACACAGTTAATGGCAAATCTGCTCTGGCTGATTCAGATTTTCTAAAAAGGCTTTTTGCATCCTCCTATGCAGAATCCCCACTTGATAATGTACTTCTGGCTGATATTGCCAGAGAGAAAGAGAGAAGCTCTTCCATTTGTTGGTGTTTGGTATATATATTGCAGTGAAGTGCAGTAATAAATAGACTGGTCAGACTTCTGTTTAAAAGAATAAATACCGGTAAGCCCAAGGTTTATTACTCCTCCTGGTAAACAAAGCTGATCTGAGTATAAGTTTATATGCAGTCATCATGAGATTGAAAATTAGCACTGACCGACTTGGAGAAGGAGCAGGACAGACGAAAACCCCCAAAAAACAACGAGCTACAGTTACTGAAGGAGTTACTGAAGGAGAAGTAACTTTCTGTCTATCACTCCTGACTGGTTCAGATAATCTTAACTACAGTGGTACCTCGGGTTAAGAACTTAATTCGCTCCAGAGGTCCATTCTTAACCTGAAACTGTTCTTAACTTGAGATACCACTTTAGCTAATGGGGACTCCCGCTGCTGCCACTGCAGCACCACCGCACAATTTCTGTTCTTATCCTGAAGCAAAGTTCTTAACCCGAGGTACTATTTCTTGGTTAGCGGAATCTGTATTCTGGTACCACTGTAATCTTTCTTCATCTGTCTACTCAGGAGAGTCCTCCAGATTAGGCAGGAGGGTAACCACCAACCATAACCATTCCATCCCTCTCACCAGGAAATCAGTCCATCTGGGAGTCAGAGGCAAGTGGTGTTGGGCCAGAGAAGCAGAAGAGGGGTCTTGTTGGTGTGCTACCCATGTCATTGTCCAACAACCTATCTGAAAGATATAGCAGAGGCAGTCTCAAACATGACTTTGCAGAACCTGAACTTTGCAGTATACCCGCACAGTATACCAGAACTTTGCAGTATACTTGAAGGAACGTCTCCACCCCCATTGTTCAGCCCAGACACTGAAGTCCAGCTCCGAGGGCCTTCTGGCGGTTTCCTCATGGCAAGAAGTGAGGTTACAGGGAACCAGGCAGAGGGCCTTCTTGGTAGTGGCACCAACCCTGTGGAATGCCCTCCCATCAGATGTCAAGGAAATAAACAACTACCTGACTTTTAGAAGACATCTGAAGGCAGCCTTGTTTAGGGAGGTTTTTGATGTTTTATCGTGTTTTTAATATTCTGTTGGGACCCTGCCAGAGTTGCTGAGGAGGTCCAGCCAGATGGGTGGGGTATAAATAATAAAATTATTATTATTATTAACCCCCAGGTGTTAGTTTTAGGACTGTGGGAGCAGCTCAAAGGCCACAGAACTTTGAAGCTCTTAAGCCTAGAGAAGCTCTATAGAAACAGTCTTAATGTGATTGGAGCTCCTTCTGTGCAGACATGTAATTTTAATTTCTTCAGAAGTGATCAGGCTATCGATGGCTGTTAGCCGTGAGGGTTATGCTCCACTTCCATGGTCAGAGGCAGCAATGCTTCTGAATACCAGTTCCTGGAAGCCACAGGAAGAAAGAGTGCTCTTGTGCTCCCACCTGCTTGCAGAATTCTCACTGGCATCTGGTTGACCTCTGAGGACATGATGCTGGACTAGATGAACCATAGGCTTCATTCAGAGTTATGCATGTGGTTTCTAGGCTCTCCATTCAGGGACTGACTGAGACAAGACCTGCTTAGCTTCAGCAAAGTGTGCCTCTACACCATACAGGGAAGACTTTACTCAACAATTAACCAGGCAAATATTTCCCTGTGTGAATGAGGAATGATGATTGAGTTGTGACTCTGGATTTTGGCACACACAGAATAAGTGACCAAGTACAAAATGGAATTTTTAAAAGGGAGAGGGAGTAATATGATACAAATGGTGCTGTTTGACAGCTGCTCATTTACTGAGAATGTTTGATAACATTACAAGTGCTTTTAAAATAATCTCATTTATATGGAATATTTCTTACTAATTGAACCTGTCTCCTTTTTTATTAAATAGAAAGGGTCTCTCCCCCCCCCCCCCGAATTACATTTGACAGTTCAGGAGTTATTCCTCTTAGGAGCTATTTAACTGTTAGGCACAGGGCTTTTCATAAGGCAAATTCCTATTATCGTGCAGAAATATGGTACTGGGAAACTCAAAAAATTATTTGTCATGGTACTAGGCATTGCTTTGGGCTGTTGCTTCTCCTTTTGAAATGGTCCCTCTTCAAAACTCCAAGGTTTGTTTAGCCTGCAGTGTTTTCATTTATTTCCCCAGCTTTCTCTGGAAGCAGAAAGTTGGAAAAATGAAAGTCTTTCAAGAACAATTGTTCTCTAAGCACTTAATGCTACTGTGACAGCACTCTATGTCACTGAAGATTTAACTTTGGAAATCTACATAAGTTAGGGGAATAAACCTTATTTCCAATTAGGAAGGGCTGGAGACAGATTAAATGGAGAATTTGGGAGCGAGGCCCAACAATGCACTTGTTTCCTTACTTATTTAAAGCATTTATTTACTTGAGGCATAATTAAGGCTCCCCAAACATAACGAGTGCTTAGACGGATGTCACTTCTCTGCTTATACGTGCCTTCTTATGTAGAAAAATTCACACACATCTGTTTGCCCATGTGAACAACCAACATAGATGCACTGCCAAACAGGGATTCCAGTGAAATGTATTCACAGCTTAATAGACATTGTGTGTACTCATAATTTGTGACACTGTATATACGGCACATAAATAATTTTCTGTAAGGAAGTGACACCTGTACAATAAATCATTCATGTGTAAATATCAGTATTAGAGGTGCCTACACTTACTACCATCAAAATAAGTAGATAGAATCAGGTGGTACTTGAATGTGCCAGCATATTTGCAACGTATCTAAGATATTCCACTCAGTTCAGCAGTTGACGACACTAAGAACCCTCCCCCTCTCATCCTCTGCAGATTGACAACTTAAGTATATCAAGAGATGTATCCAAAGATGGCGAAGGTGGTTTCTTCGTGGTTTTTTGAACAGATTTTTTTTATTAAAAAAAGAAAAGAAAAAAGGTCTGCATGGTAAGACTCCACACATAATTCTTATTTATAATAAGAATGATAATAACGGAATAAAAATCCTTATTAATCAGTTTACCTAACTGCCAGTCAAACAGTATAGATTGCTATTCTCTTAGGATATGTTGATGAGTTGTCCAACATCTGGGTGATCCTGGATCACCTCACCTTTCCTGGCTCAGATTCACAGTCAACACATCTCAGGGATGTGTAGAGTGAAGCCTGGCCACACCATGGATCCTTGGGTAGATGATCTGGTCACTTTTGTGTCACCCATGTTTCCAGAAAGCTATGAGTTGTCAGGAGAAGACCTCTTCATTTTTTACATGCTTCTTAATCCTTCTATCCCATATCCTACCATGCCTCTGCCTGTTGTAGTCTATTCAAGTTGACCACAGACATGAAACCCAACATCCTAGGTATTTTCCTATACATTACACTGCAGGAGGTGGGGGACTACTACTTTCTGATTCAGGACAATATTTTAAACACATTTGACAAATCTAAATAGGAATGGAAAGGAGATATTTCTGCTCCCTGCCCCCGGTGTGTGTGTGTGTGTGTGTGTGTGTGTGTGTGTGTGTGTGACTAACTAACTAACCAGTCTTTCCCTGCAATGTCAATGGAGATGGCAAATGGGTGCCCCACTGAGTAGCAAGAGCTTAGAAAGGCCTCAGATTGGCTTGTCCACATAAGGCAAAGGCTGCCATCCATGCCCTGCCCTCAGTTACTTGCATCTCCACTCTCTTCAAAGCTCACCACCATCACTTGCAACATGGTGGAAGGAGAAGGGAACGATAGTCTTTCTCCAAAAATTAGGTCCCATTTTGTTCAGACTGTTTTGAAAGAAATTTTCATATATCAAAAGCAATCTCAAAACAGCAATCTCATTTGGTTTACATGGTGGTTATTTTGTACATTTAGCACTTTCTTATATCACTTTCTCGGATTTTATCTTTTGCATTCTGAGCTCCTGATCCTTTCAACTTTTTGTATGTGGAATTCTTTTATGTATTCTGAAGATTAACTAGAGCATTTAATTTGCTGGAGCAATATCAAATGGGTTTTAAATAGGGGGAAGAGGCAAGTTGATCCCAACTTTGAGGAGGAAATGTTGGGCTCCTAAAATGGGATTCCAAGCAAAAAGGAAGAACAAGAAATGGAATGCTCCTATGGCATTCCATAAAGCAAAACAGTAGTGAGCATAGTTTTTGTAGCCTCTACATTTGTCCCAAATGCAGAGAACCTTGCCACCATGTATGCAGGAACCTGCATGCACATAGTGGGTGCTATTGAACAGCATACTTATAAATGCATGAATCATAGAATGAGTTTTCGCAATGGGATTTCCCCCTCTCCTTCCCCCATCCTGTCCCCAAATCTGCTCTAGAGGGTAGGGGGAAACCCCGGAACATATTTGGAGAGGGCACAGGGGGAAGAGATGGGGAGAATGTTCTGTTGCACAATTGTAAATCCTTGCACCGATGAAACATTCTCCTTAGTACTAAGTTGAATACATCCCAATGGTATTTTTACTGCTTTCTCTGAAGAGCAGAAGGGAAAGTCCATTATAGTCATTTTTAGTAATTTGTTTTAACTGATTTTAATATTACCGTATATTGTTATAGTGTAACTCACCCTGGGACCTTATTGTTAATGGTGTGTAAGACAGCCAATTAGCAACAATAATAGTAAGTGTAATGCCCTCAACACAGCCCTTACCATTCCAACTCATTCTAGGTGACTGCACCCCAGCACTGCAGAGAGGAAAATAAAGATATTGCTAAAAATTGCAGGATGCAATCCCCAGCAATATTTGCTTAGGGCATTAGCATGAAAAGACTGTGGGTAGGAGGAGGAGGCAGGGAAACACCAGTTCCTTAACCCATAATAGATTTCTGATTGAGAAATCATTAAGTACGTTTGAGTAATGGGCTGAAAAATTGGAGGCCCTTTGGGTAAACAAAACTCTGTGGCACTTTTTTATATTGAGTGTTAAATATAAGGAAAAATGCTTTGGCTTCTTCTAATTACAACTAGCAAATGTTTACCCTATGTAGAACTTTCTCCAGTTCAGTTTCTCTGTGCATTTCAGTAAATTTGTAATAATGCTTAGAGCAAAAGAATGCAACTCCAAGCATTCAAAAAAGAATCCCATATAGTCTGGTTTTAAATGGACATAAGTCATAAGATCTTTGCTAAACTACAGATGAGGCAGTTGAAATCCTCATCCTGTAGTGGTTTTAAAGCAGGGGTCTCCAATCTTCTTGCGCATGGGGGGCCATATTGGAGTGCTCTAAGCCTAAGGAGGGCTGCACCTTGAATAAAAAGGTGACTTAATGTTAATTTACACTTCCTACCCTGTGCACATGGCCAGATTTTGTTCCTGGGTGGCTACCTATGGTTTGCCTCTTAATTTAGGACCTGATATGTCAGGCCCTGCAACTGGAAACAGTGGCATGCTGGGGTTAACTCTTCCATTTCCTGATGCATTCCCAAAGAACCACCACCCATTTGAAATTAGCAATCTTCTCCCCCTACCCCCAATATTTAGTAAACTTTGCTCCTCATCTGAGTAATTATGCTGACTTTTTCTGGCCATGCTTAATGTTTTTGCTGAGGGAGCTGTGCCTGCCATTCTCCACACCCCAAAGCTCTGTGAATGCGATGACTGCAAATCACAAAGGGGTTTCATTCACCACTTCCCAAATTCCCAAGATGTGTGTTGCAGGTCTATAGGATCCCCCTTCACTTTTTTTGTGCCTCCAGGTGCTCATCTATTATGGTTCACTTTCTTCTTCTTCTTCTTCTTCTTCTTCTTCTTCTTCTTCTTCTTCTTCTTCTTCTTCTTCTTCTTCTTATCTCCCAACCCCTGCAGTTCCCAGCCTAACCTATCCAACAGGCACCACCCCTACTTTTGTTAACTGCCTTGCCTGCAATTAGAGGCTACAGAGTAGGGGGGGACAACAACAACCAAACAAACAACAAATGCAGATTCATGGGAGAAATTGCAACTTGGCCCAAGGCTAACGTTGCACTGCATCCAGGGTTGGTGGAGAAGTGCAAAATGAAATGTAAACTGTGCCAACAGGGAACAGGTGGGCATGAGGCTTATATAGCTCCATTTATCTCTCTCACATCTGTGTCTGGCTGTTGGCCCTGTGCATGGACCTTAGCCTCTGCACAATGCTGGATGCAATGTCACCACCTCCACCTGCTTCAAAGATGCATGGGAATAACGGAGCAATAATATGTGAGCACAACGCAAACTGATGACAATGTACATTGGTATACAATAAACAAATGGTATTTTGTTGAAGACACAGACGTAGTTCCTCAGCTGCGGGCATACATATACTCTTGTTGATCCTTAACTGGCTGTTTGTCTCCAGAGAAGAGGGATTATAGCAGGCATAGGCAAACTCGGCCCTTCAGATGTTTTTGGACTACAACTCCCATCATCCCTAGCTAACAGGACCAGTGGTCAGGGATGATGGGAGTTGTAGTCCCAAAACATCTGGAGGGCTGAGTTTGCCTATGCCTGGATTATAGTTTTCAGGTGATATCCAACTAAGATACTCAGAGGAGACCCAATTAGGTCCACTAATTTAATTAGATCTACTCTTAGTTGGGTAACACCTAAGGGCTTCCATAAGTTCAGCAGGGCTTCCCTTCCTCTCCTCCCTTGTGTGTCCCCTGAGCCCCCCCCCATCTGCTCTAGAAGATCAGGAGAAGCCCCAGAACATCACTTGGGGGGAGAAAAGTAGAGATTGTACTGCCTGGCAAGCAGAAATGCTTGCACTGATAGAACAATCAGAAGAATGCAGTGTTTAATTCCTCCCAACAATTTTATAGATCCAGCTGGTGGCTGCATGGAAGTAAGTATCAAGACTTCTTAACCAAAACTGATTTCAGATGGCTGAGTTAAGCACAAGATCCCTTGTTTGATAGTTTTGCAACAACTTTTGCAACAACTAGTTACTTGCTAGAGCAACATTGGTTTTGGGAATTCATTCCTACTTTTCAGTCCAGTATATTAAAAAAATATGCAGTCTTAGTTACTGAGCAGGCTTTGAAACAGCCAGTTCACTGCATTGCTATCATTTCTACACACATTCCTTGTTCATTTATGCAAGGGGTTTATACAGTTTGCTGTTTTTAAAAAAAGTTGTTTCTCTTGTATGATGTCTCTGTTTTCTCATTCTCCTAATGGGCTCCTTGTGAAACTGATGTTTCAGCAACATTTCTGTTATTAGTTATGATGCTGGTAAGCGGAAGTCTCAGCAGTGGATGAAATTTAAATTGGGTTTGAAGAGTGCTCAGATAATTCAGTATCTTATTTTTTACTCTGCAGTTTGGTTTGCGCAGTCTATGATCCAGTTATTCACTTTTAAACTATCAGGCTGATTTTGTTTAACACAGATTTTGTTTTGCCTGAATCGTGACTAAGGATTAACATAAGGTCATTTATAGTCGCTAGTATGAAATTAGTTGTGCTTTATGAACTCCACTGCAGGGTTATAAAGTCAGTTACACTGGGCCATGCTGAAGCAACACCCATTTTTAAAAACATTATTCAGTACCATATAATCCAGCAAAAGCAACCTCCTTTTTATGCATAAATATGTTTTGCTCTGCAGGAATTTGAAAAGAGAAGGAATCAGCTCCTCAAAAGATCCCTTAAGCAAATGTTGAAGTCTTCAGGCATAACTTTAATTAGTAGGAAGATTTTCTGAAGTCCAGTATTCACTATATACCTAGACAAAGTAACATTTTCACTGGGCCTCAAATTATTAAAACCTTAAATACATGCTGTGCAATACTATACTCAAAGGTAAGCCCCACTGTGTTGAGTGAGACTTACTTCACTTGTTTATAGGACTGCAGTCTTAGGCCTGGATTAGACTAGACAGCTGCACTAGTAGGAGCCCATGCAATGGGTCTTACTAGTACAATAGGGCCTCCCCGCCTCTCTTCAGCTGTGTCCCTCAGTGAGTGCTTTCAGGTGTGTGTGTGTGTGTGTGTAGAGAACCCCCAGAACAGCACATAGGGAAGATAGGGGAGGTTGTTCCATCCGACAAGCTAAAATGTTTGCGCTGATGGAACATTCATAACAATGCAATATTGAATTCCTCCCTTAGTGTGAAATGTAGTTGATGCACGGTGCTATTCAACTACATTCTACTCAGTGCATATCCACTGAAATTAATGGACCTTAGTCATGTTCATTAATTTCAGTGGGTCTACTCTGAGTAAAATGTAGTTGAATACCACCCATAGTGCTGGACTTAGGGCTTATCCACATTTCCTCTTCTTCCGCTGCTCCCACCCCCCAGAAAACTGCTCTTTAGTGCTCAATTAGAGCAAACAGAAGTTTGGGTTTCTCTATATTGAGGTTTGTTCTGATTTAGCACTGAAGAGTGGGTTTTCCCAGAGCAAGGTCAAGTGGGAAACAGCCTGGACCCATGCTTTCTAGGCACGAGACACGCAGCAGTGTGGATGAGCACTTAGACTGGGAAATATTCAGTTTGAGATTGGGAAGAACAAAGTCTATGCTTGAACCATGAAACTCAAGGTCGGACATTGGGAGCAGTTGCTTTGCTTCAGTCTAATCTACCAACTAGAGATTCTTTTTGGGTCTAGCCAACCAGATCTTTTTAACCTTTATCCCGCAGGCTAATAATGACATCAGGTGGCTGATAATTGGGTAATCTTGCCAGCTGGTTAAAATTGGCTCACAAGGTGTGTGTAGAGGGGTCACCCTCATGTTCCCTGCAGGGATCTGAGGAGGATTTAACCCCCAGTTCATTGACTGATGAGTGGGGGGTTAAATCTTACTGCTTTGATTGTGCATGCCAGTTCCCTTTGGGAAACTGCAGGCTGCAACCATTGGAGAATTGATACCTGCTCCCTGTACCCATTATCTGATGAAAACACCCACTCACAGGTGGGTGTGGTTTGGGTGAAAATGTCTTACAGGCCCGGTGGACCAAGATTTGGCATGCAGACTGGAGGTTCCCCACCCCTGACTTTAGAATTATTGTACAAATAAAATGGGATCGCACACCTGAATGCTGCCCTAAGTTTCTTAGAGAAAAGATGGAGTAATTAACATTATCATAAAATATCATAATGTTATTAATACCTTTCAAGTGTTCCCATTGTGATGGGATATTTATGCTGCAGCCACAGAAAAAGGTAGCAAGGTTTCCTTTGTTCCTCAGCTTTTCATAGAGCCTTTAACTCCAGATCTGAAATGCTAATGTTCTTAACTCACTTGGTCTAACAGGCAGAATGGCTGTCATTCAGATGGCCAAACAAGAGCGTGACAACAGTTTAAAACAAAATACAGTTGCTGGGTACTTAATATAAATTGTGTCCTACAAGCTGTACATCTAATAATAATAATAATAATAATAATAATAATAATAATAATAATAAATTTATTTGTACCCCACCCACATCTGGGCAGCTTCCAACAAAGATTAAAAATACATTAAAATGTCACACATTTAAAACTTCCCTAAATAGGGCTGCCTTCAGATGTCTTCTAAATGTCGGGTAGTTGTTTATCTCTTTGACATCTGATGGGAGGGCATTCCACAGGGTGGGCACCACTTCTGAGGGTTATACTGATGCTTTGGCTAATACAAGTTTTGCAGGCAACTTAGAATACCACCTGAGGCAGTGAGCTTCTCTGGAGTGGAAGAGGATGAGCAAAGCATGAACAGAGTATGCTCCACTCTTAAGTACACTAAAGCCTCTAGCCTGGAGGCAGACTTCATCTATTTATGTATATACAGACACCACATACATTTTCTAAGTGAATATCTGCTCTGAAACCATCCAGTGAAGGAACTGATAAAACCAAATCTTGTACTGGTGATGAGGAAACGAGAGGTCCGTTTTCTACACTACAGTTTAATCTTAGTGCTCCTGCAAGTTACTTCGGTGAAAAATAAAATAAAATGGTTTATATCAGTGCCAGACACAGATAGACTAAGGCATTTCCTGATTCTCAGTATGGCCATGCATGTCTTGTAAGTAGATGGAGATATAAATGACTCCCCATTTGACAGTTTTCATCACGGGAATAACTTGCCAAAGTACAGTCCTGTGGATGAAAATTGCAATATGGTGGCATTCTCCATAGCTTTCTCTGCCCTGCCGAGAACTTGAATGCTGGTGGCAGGAGCCTCTGCTAACCTGTACGCATGGGAAGCAGGAGAAAGTAATGGGAGTTACTAGGGTCAAACCATTGAGAATGAGGCTAAAATTGGGTCCCTGATGGACTTGCATGAGACAAATGATTTAGCCTTTATACTCACAAAAGATATTCCAACCTATTAATAAGATGCATTTCATTTTAACTGGAAATTTTGTCCAATGGCCTAATTACGAGCTAATTTATACTTGAGAGAAAAGGGGGAGTTTTGATTTATACAGTTTTCATATGTGATTAAATCACCGGAGGAGGAAAGGACAGTTTTCAGACCTTTCTTTCCTTTGTATTTTTTTTGAAGCCAGTATTTTTTTCCTCCTAAGAAATTCTTCCCACCTTCACTCACTGCATTTTTTTTTCTAGTTAAAATGGACTGATGTGTTTTTATTTATCTGCTTAAAATGCTGATATTTTTTGCTTGCAGGGTGGTGTCAAAATCCAGTATGAACTTTCTGAAGCACCTAATGATCCATTCTGTTATCCCCCAGGACAAATCTAGTTTCAGTGATTTCATGGGGAACTGATTCAGAAAATACCCTTTTTCTCTCTGGCAGTCTCCTAGGCCTTTGAATCATTTTGCTGCTTAGAGACTTCTTTTCTTCATAACAGTATGGTGGAGTAAATAGCTGGAGAATGTCAGAAAGACCTGAGGTGAGGGGGAAGAAAAAACATATTCACTGTATGTAACCTATCAAATGGATGCAGTTTTTTTATTGCATTTCAATAAAAACACTCTATTTAGATGCTATCTTATTGTCAGACAGTTTTTAAAATTAGGGGTTTTTTTTTAGTTTACAGGCTTTAAATCTTTCTGGCAATTTAAAATCATATTTGTTTATTTTCATTGTACAGTGTATATTTACAGGCAAATTATGTAATCATATGATCCAGCTGCCAATAAAGGTTGGGGCAACCCAGTCAGATGGGCTAGGTACAAGAAATTACCTATTGTTGTTGCTGTTGTTGTTGTTATTTTATTATTATTAAACAACAGTGCCTTAGGAGCCTAGTAGCACAATCCTAACCACATCTATGCAGAAGTAAGTCCTATTAGATTCAGTAGGATTTAATCCTAGGTAAATAGGGTTAAGAATGCAGTGTTACTCACTGCACTGGAGATGGTACATTGGCGTCAGGGTTTTACCAGTGTGAATAGTGACATGTTTGCATCTTGCCTTATCATATGTAATTTCAGGGTGGCTGCTTTTATTCTCAGAACCTTTTCAGGTACTCTTCCTCAGATGTCCAGACTCAGGATATTGCAGAAACACCCACTTCTCTCCAGCAGCTTGAACTGCTTAAACATGGGTGGCACTGAGCCTCTTGGACTTTCTGATCAGAAGGTTGGCTGTTTGAATTCCCACAACAGTGGTGAGCTCCCGATGCTCTGTCTCAGCTCCTGCCAACCTAGCAGTTCAAAAGCACACCAGTGCAAGTAGATAGGTACCACCACGGCGGGAAGGTAAACAGCGTTTCCGTGCGCTCTGGTTTCCATCACGGTGTTCCCTTGTGCCAGTTTTAGTCACCATTATCACCACAATGATGACAACCCAAGGCTTTCTTCTTCCCCACATGCTTCTTTTGTCCACCTGAGCAAGGCCTGAAAGTCAGTGCCTATCACTGGATAAGCTCTGAACAAGCAGTAGGTATTGACAATCAAACAAATAACCAAGGGGAACTATGGTCACTAATCTTGTGGTAGCAAAATCCATAGGTTAACTATGGAGTATGCATATGAGCATACATCACCAGCTGAGCCTTTCAAGCTGAAAAATACTTGGATAAAGACGAGGAAGCTTCCAAAGTCACATTATGCATTAGCCATTATCATCTGTTTTCTCTTAATTACCTCCTGTTCTTATTTGTCTCACTTTAGTGGTATGTCAGCCACCATTTCCCATACTCTCACTCAGTAGCTGAACTTGCATAAGAGATTGTGGTAGGCATACTTGCAAGTGCTGGAAGCTATACAAAACCTTATTTTGAGGGCATTTCATCTTATGGCTGCAATTGGGTAGAACTGGGTTTTTTTAGTAGCTGATTTTTTATTTATTTAAAAAAGTACATATTATTATACATGCGAGCATTTTAGCTGCTTGTTTCTAATTGGTATCGCTCACCCTGAGCCTTTGGAAATAGGACAGGTTAAAAATCCAAATAAACACATAATTAAATCTTAGCCACAGGGGCAAATCCTGTTCTAAATCTAGGACACCTCAATAAAGTTACTCTAGTGTTACATATAACAACTTAAAGCTCAGTCCTTGAGAGGCTGTTTTGGAAATAAGTCCCACTGAGTCTGCCAATGGGTGTACCAGGATAGGCATGCAGGTTCTGCACATGAGTGGGTGGCACACTTGGTACAATGCATGCGGTGTTATCACTTTCATGAACAGATCTGCCACAACTAGGATTGCAATGTTGAATCAATGAATTGATTAGATGAATTAATAAACATTGTTTAAATTTGCTAAAAAGGTGAGCTGATTAGAAATTCTTATTTTTAAAAATAAAAGTACTAATATAAATATTTATAAATACCGCAAGTGGTGTGCCTCTTCTTCAGAGTGACATTACAAAGGATGGGGTTATTATTATTGTATTACTTATTTATAGCCCACCTTTTTTCCTGACAGGGACTCAAAGCAGCTTACAGCTAAGAAGGGCTACCTCTTCTGAGATGATGCCTACCCTAAAGCATGCATGTATAATTTTAAAATATTACCAAAGGTTTCTTGCTTCAGAACCATACGCATATTTATGCATATTTAATTGCTAGATTAAAAAGGTAAACTTACATTATTTATGAGCTAAGGGGTTGCCAGCCTTGGGCACCTGGACATAGTGGCAATTTGGAGAAAGTTTCATGGGTACCACACACACTCCACACACTGCAACCTGCTCTATGGGCATCAACCAGATGCGCCTTTCCAGCCTAATTTCAGGATAGGCAGAAGAGGATGGAGCAGACACTGCCCCATCCCCAGCTACCAGAGAAGGCCTCCTTGGATTCATGTGTACCTGCAGGTCCCACACCGGAGACCTCTGGCTCAAGTTTTCTTTTGTTGCGTGACAACCTAATCCCATGCAGGAGTTTCTGCAAGCAACCAAAGGTAAAAAGGAACATTTGAATCGGCCCTTAATTTCTGATACGCTTTTAGCTCAGAAGTGCAGCATGTGCTGGAGCCACCCTGCAGACCCTGGTGTCACACTGTCACTTGCCTGGACAGAGCTGGGGCAGGCCAGAATTGACACTGGGGCTGCACAGGCCCCTCTACCACCACCACATGGCCATGACCTTGCCACTGCCCCATCCCTGTTCAGGTAAGCAGCAGCAATGCAAGTGTCAGAAGAGTGGCTCTGCAGCTCCACCTCACTGCAGGTGCCACTTCTGCCTTAGTTCTGCTCTTAGATACACCATCCAGATACACATGGATGGAGATACCTTTGTGACAATTACCAGTGCTCTGGTAACCTCTTGGTTAGATTGTTGTGCTATAGGTCAACCTTTAAAAATGGTCCAAAAACTGCAATTGGTCCAGCAAACTGCCTAATTTTTCTCTCAGGCAGTTCTGCCTTCCTTGGTGTTATGTACTGAGTTGAATAGGATCCAAATGCAGCAATCTGATTGGTCCTAGAAAAATAGGATCCAAAATGCAGCAGTCTGATTGGTCCTAGAACAATACAGCAGTATGATTGGTCCCCAGGAGCCACCCATTCCAGCTCCGCAACCTGATTGGCCTACAGGAGAATCCAGGAATTAGCCAATCACGTGTGGCCCATTGTGTAAATAATATATATAAAGCAGATATTTTGGGGGAAATTCCATTCCTCACCACTATGAGCTGAATAAAGAGCATGAAATCCACACTCGACTCCGAGTATATTTCACTTTGTTCCCTATCCTTCTCTAGAATGTTATGCCCCCCTTTCACTCATCCTGCACCACCCAAGCAGGATTCGCCAAACAGGCATTAACCGACCTCCGTAGAAGTGTTTTCAGTCTTCCACTCCACATACTCAATAGAAACCATGAAAGATGGATCTTCTGGAGAAACAGAAGTAAATGCCAGTACTTCCTTAGCCACGTGTAAGAAGAGCCTCAAGGTGTTTGTGTGTGTGTGTGTCAGTAACATGCCTCTATCCAATATAGTTTTTATGCTGGTAATGGATGTTCTCTTAACAGCACTGATTGGCCATAAATTTACAAAGTTTGCATGCATAGCTGTCTGGGTAAAGATGATAGTATATGAAACCCTCTGATGCATTAATTCACATTTGCAGCCTGGGCAATGGATTCTGGCTGCGTGCAATGTCAGGGCTAATCTAGAAACAAGCAGGTGTAAACCAGCATGTTCCCTGTCATATATTCTAACTAATCCCTTCAGTCCTCCCTGCAACATATTTTTGATTACTTTCAAACAGTTCCTTTTCTGCAGATTGTCTGCTCCTAGACTGCCAAGTTCAAAATAAACATAGTGTAACCCAGTTAGCAACACAAGTGCAAAAGGCTGGATGATTAACTGGGGGGTGGGGCGGGGTGGGAGAGGAGGGTGACTGACGTAAGAAAACACTGAAATAAATATACAAGTGAAGTATGCAGCAAGATTTCTAAGAGAAACCTCCCAAATCTGGTGTAGTCTCAGCAAGCCGCAACAATAAATGTAGAAAGATTCTAATACAGGCAAAAGTGCCTCTTAAACAACTCGTCCCTTGAGTTGGTGAGGCTCGTTTGACAACAAGAAACCAAGCCTTTGATGTCATGGACCCAGTCCTGTGGAACACCCCTCCAACAGAAATTCAGCGGGCACCTTCTGTGCCAACTTTTAAATGCCTGCTGAAAACTTTTCTATTCCGCCAGGTAGAATGCAAGTAATGAAGAGTACATCCCCTACAATGACCTGCTGATGTTTGTTTTTAATTATTTTGCTTTTAACATGTTTTAGATTTTTATGGTTTTCCTTTATGTTTTTGATATTGGTAAGCTGCTGTGATACACAGTGTCTCTATGATACAGTGGTATAAAAACATTTTTATGAACAAACAAGCAAGCAAACAAACAAACAAACAAACAAACAAACAAACAAACAACTAAGCCCCAGAGCTGGCTTCTCTGCTCTGTCTTACCTACACATTACCTCTGTATTACTCTGATGCAGAGCAATTTCTAGTAGTACACCCCATGGGCAAACTTTGTGCTGGTATTCTAGTATTGTTGCATGGCAAAATGTTCGATATGGTTTCATAAATAGTAATTTGGTTGCAATGTTTCACCAAGGACCGTTCTGCCTTTGCTTCATGTACAGTTGTACCTTGGTTGTCGAACGCCTTGGTACTCGTATGTTTTGGCTCCCAAATGCCACAAACCCAGAAGCGATTGTTCTGGTTTGCAAACGTTCTTTGGAAGCTGAGTGTCCGATGGGGCTTCTGCGGCTTCTGATTGGCTGCAGGAGTTCCCTGCAGCCAATTGGAAGCCACACCTTGGTTTCCGAATGTTTTGGAAGTCGAACGGACTTTCGGAACGGATTTTGTTCGACTTCTGAGGTACCACTGTATTTCTGAAAGTTACTTCAAAACACAAGACATTGGCCTAGTTTTTTTTATTAAATAAATACATAAAAGTATCTGGTAACAGTGGCATATGGTGAATCTGACCCATGGGAATGCCAGAGCAGACTTTGAACACTTTTGCATTCTGTCACCACTGTATTATTATTCCCAAGGATAAGAAGCAGAGATTAATTGCCAAATCTTGTCCTTATTTACCTGGTAATATGTCACATTGTATTCAGTGGGTCAAAGTCACAGGTAAAAATGCAAGTTTGGAAGTAAGCCCCATTAAATTCAATAGGATGCACACCAAATAAACACTGTTTCTAACAATAAATAACTATGAAATGGTGCTCAATTTTATTCACACATAGATTTAGATGGTGAGGCCAACTGCTGGAATGGACAAATGTCCTTTATAAAAGAACACTTGTGAGTCCATAGGACAACCTTTCTGCATATCAATGATTATGCTACTTTCCCCTCTGGTCATGGTTCAGTCTAAGTTAAGTGCTTAACTCTCATTTAAATTAATGGGTCTTTTTCAGATTGATCCCATGCATGTTTACTTGGCTGTTAAGTTCCACTGAGTTTAACGGGATTTACTCTCAAGAAAGTGAACACTGGTTGCTAGCAAAAACAACAACAAATAAATAAATAAATTTAAGAGCAAAATTCTATGTGCTGAAGCATGACTTGATCATGACCTTTGTGTTTGGAAGTCCTGTTTAGAATTCTCAGTTCATCCCAATCATGGATAGGTTAGATGTGAAGTAATTAGAAACAGACTGTTGAAGAACAGTAGAAGAGGCAATGAAATAGCAAATGAAATGCAAGGTTGATAAATTAAAGTGATGCATAACCAGAAAATAACACTAGTTGAGCCTATAAAGTGAATTAAAAACATTTCTGCTCAAGAAAATATATATTGGAATATTTTAAATAGCTCATTGGGGGGAGGGGAACAGCTCAGTATGTTGCAGCCTTCAAATTGATAAATACAATTGTAGGATTTCTTAGGCAACAGGTAATAATAATAATAAAAATTATTTATATCCCGCCCTCCCCAGCCAAAGCTGGGCTCAGGGTGGCTAACAACAATCAAAGTAGTCCAACATTCTAAAAACATTCATTATAAAATTAATTAAAATCAAATTAAAATAAAATTAATGGCAACCATCAAGCAAAATTCTGTGCAGATTGCCAGAGGAGGGGGTCAGGCTGCGCCCTGACCAAAGGCCTGGTGGAACAGCTCTGTCTTGCAGGCCCTGCGGAAAGATGTCAGGTCCCGTAGGTAGAAAATAATGCAGACAATAGCATTTGTCCACAGTATTAGATCTTTGAGCAATTCTGCTCAGGCCATCCCAAATAAGATGACTAAATGTCCAGAGAAGAGCAGTAAAACTGAGCAGAGCTATGGAATGTATTTCATGTACAGAACAAAAAGTTTATAAGGACAGTTTAGCTTAAGAAAAAGTCAGTCAAGAAAGGATATGTCTATAGTATATAAAATCAAGTCTGAAAGAATATTTATCTGCCTTTCAGACTACAGTGGTACCTCGGGTTACATACGCTTCAGGTTACATACGCTTCAGGTTACAGACTCCACTAACCCAGAAATAGTACCTCAGGTTAAGCACTTTGCTTCAGGATGAGAACACAAATCGTGCAGCGGCGGTGCAGTGGCAGCAGGAGGCCCCATTAGCTAAAGTGGTACTATAGGTTAAGAACAGTTTCAGGTTAAGAACAGACCTCCAGAACGAATTAAGTTCTTAACCTGAGGTACCACTGTACAGGAACACAGGAAGCTTGTCCTACTCAGAGCACATCCATTGAAATTAATGGACTAAAGTTAGCCATGCTCATTAATTTAATGCATGGGTAGGCAAACTAAGGCCCAGGGGCCGGATCCGGCCCAATCGCCTTCTAAATCCGGCTCGTGGACGGTCTGGGAATCAGCATGTTTTTACATGAGTAGAATGTGTGCTTTTATTTAAAATGCATCTCTGGGTTATTTGTGGGGCATAGGAATTCGTTCATCCCCCCCCCCCCAAATATATAGTTTGGCCCCCCACAAGATCTGAGGGACAGTGGACCGGCCCTGGCTGAAAAAGTTTGCTGACCCCTGATTTAACGGGTCCACTCCGACTAGGACTTACCATCGATTGGATTTAGTCCTTTGTCCACCTGGCCCAGTACTGTTCATTCTGACAGAAATTCTTGAGGGTCTTAGAGCTAGGACTTTTTGCATATAAAACATGATGCTTGTCAACATTTATTAAGTAGCCCAGGCTAGGGATAATAGAGCCATTGAAGGGATCAGCCGCCGCCTGAGAGAACTGTTGGGCAGCCCCACTGTCATCTTCCCTGAGGCTACTTTAGACCTGTGTGCCCTGAAGAAAGGCCGAAACCAGACCATGGGACAATTACCATCAGCCCCTGAAGCAATTCTTGGTGGGCTGAGGTAACTGTTGAGGCAGCCCTACCCTCCAATTTCCCCAGGGCTGTTTGAGACCTGTATACCTTAGTCAGAAGACAAGGAGCCCATGCCATAGAGCTACTGCCAGCTGCTCCTAAAATTGTCCAAATAATATTTTGTATACAGGTCTCAAAGCCCTGGGGAAATTGGTATATAAAAGCAATAAATAAATAGGTCCACAAGGCATCTAAACAGCTCTTATAAACATTTTTCCTTACATGAAATCCTTCTCCTGAATGAAGCCAACTATGAGGCATAGAGAAGGGACTCAGCAGATCTTAGGCAGCAGGTAGAGTGGTAAGGGTCATTACTAACACTTTGATATTTATTCCAGGGTTCATCTCTCTCCTGAACAGGGCCACCTCAGTTTTTTCTGGATTAAGTCTCAATTTATTAGCACACATCCAACCCTTTACAGCCTCCAAAGGCTGTAAGGCAGGCAAGGGCCCACAGCCCAGCTCCCAAGGTGGCCAGGTGGGGTTTGCTAGCTCTTTGAGGAGGTACGTGATTCCTCAGCTGGAGTAGGCTCAGAACAAGTGAGGGTCACATGCCTCATCAAGCTCAGATGCTGAAGTCAGCATGGGTGCTATAAAAGGGAAGCACAGCTGAGATGCTGTGTCTGATTAATTGCCCACATTGATGGACCTTGGTTTGAATGTTCTAGGACCTCTGCAGGGCAGTTCATTGGGTTTGAATCTGGAGTGTGTTTCCTAACCTTTGGAATTTGGGCTTCAAGTACGTGCATTGACACTGGACCGTGTTTCCTGGTTGTAGAACTTGGAACTTGACATACTGACTTGCAAGGAAGTAGGCAAGGAGTTCAGGACAATAATAATACTCTAGACTACACAGGTTACAAAGAGAAAGCCCTCCAAATAACTTTAAAGTACTTAAAAATACACCTGAACACATATTGATGTTAAAATTATTTGAAGCATTATAATGGCCCCCATATGCCGCACTATATTATGGAATGTGTTTCCAGTTTTAGTATATGAAGTGGTTGTTATCCCAGTGGTCTATGAAAATAAGACTGGCAAAAAAGGTAATGTGTTAGTTTAATTTGCTTGCTTTGATTTCTAGCCTTGCTCCCACCTCAGTGGCTTGGGTCAGGTAACAATTTAAAAGCAATGCATATAAAAGTATCTAATCAAATAAATAACAAGCAACAAAGCCTAATTTAAAGCCCTAATGTATTCAGGGACACTCTTGAATCATGGCAACTATAGTTTTCATGTGCAGAGTGACTTGGATAAGATGTACATGCACAGAAGCTGCTGTGGAGCCTGCGTAGAGCAGTGGTAGTCAACGTACTGCTCTCCAGGTATTTTGAACCAAAGCTTCCTTCAGCTTCAGCAAGTGGTCAGCTTCTGTAGTGGTCAGAACAGGTGATAGTAGACTCCTGTAATAGAAGAACCCATGATGAGAATTTGGGGGAGCTTACTTTGTTAGATACTTGGAACAAAGGGTTCTCCTGTTGTAGGGAGTACAAAAGTTTCAAAAAACTTTTACAAATGTTTGACATGATGACATCACATGGAGCCCAAATGATGAGTAGAAACAATACCTTTCACACTGTCTTCATACAAGCTACCTTCCACTGTGGAAGAAGCCTATGGTTTATATACCCAGTATACAATGCAGTGTGACAAGTGAAGCTCAGGATACTGCAAGATTTAACTCTCTTTGGTGTGGCAGTGCACTGTTTCCAGAAATACACTCAAGACTCACTAAAGAGAAGTAATGTTTAAGGCAGCCCAGCACAAAAGTATTTTGAAAATGCCACCCAATGCAATGTTTTTTGTCACTCTTTTTGTTGACTCACACGAGCAGCGTTAATTTGTAGATAGAGCATTGTCATCCTTCTACTCTTTCAGCTAAGCTCCCATGAAAAAAAAGGAAAAGAAAATTAATAAATTACACATATATTTCTAGAAGCAACACTTGACTCTGGCAATATGTAGGGTAGACTCTTGAGGCTGCACCATTTAAGGGGAATCCCTTAGAGTACTGGATTTGTTTGGTAGGCCACAGTGAAATGACTCTTATATCCTTCAATTATACCTATTAAATAGGTACATTGCTATTTCCCCCTCTCTCTATGGGATTAATTTGCACTGAGTCTTCTAAGTTACTGGAAACACTAATGGTCCTGAAGAGTTTGTACTTGTCCAGTTTTAAATGTGTGCTAAATGGCTGTATATTCAGCTTGGGTAACCCCTTTTCTTGTTCCCTCCCATCTCTACTACAGAGTCCTAAAATTATGAATCCAGCAGAGAAAATCTCATCAAAGTAGCCAGTCTGTCGAGTTAATAAATGCAGCATTTCAGGACTAGAAAATCAGCAAGATACGTGGGATATATGTGATTCTTACTGTGAAGCTATGTGTCTTTGCCCATTTACATTGTTTTTCGGTTAAAATAACAAGGCTTTTAGATCAGTTGCAGAATTACACGTTTGTAATTGGTGAAAATAACAAGGCTTTTAGATCACCATTACAGCCTGATCCTATGTATGTATTTGGAAGTGAGGGAACTTCCATTTTGGGGTGGGATTCAATCACATACTGGCAAATTGACATCACACAATTATAGCTTGGTTGGGTAGTCTTTCACAACAAACTCCCTTTGCCAAAAGATTGAACTTTTGGGGATGATGGGAAAATGCAGTGGAAAATGGGGGATAATTCTTGCTTTGATGCAATGTCACCTAGTCTCATAAAGATGAATGCACTAGAAGCAGGTCTAGAAGCACCTTCAGTCACACATACTTCAATGTAAACTACTCTCAGGTAAGTATTCATAGGACTGCAGTTGAGCAGCACAACTTGAAGCCGTCTTAAAGGGAAAGGTACCCCTGCCCGTACGGGCCAGTCGTGTCCGACTCTAGGGTTGTGCGCCCATCTCATTTAAGAGGCCACACTTCTGGGTCATGTGGCCAGTGTGACAAGCTGCATCTGGCGAGCCAGCGCAGCACACGGAAACGCCGTTTACCTTCCCGCTAGTAAGCGGTCCCTATTTATCTACTTGCACCCGGGGGTGCTTTCGAACTGCTAGGTTGGCAGGCGCTGGGACCGAATGACGGGAGCGCACCCCGCCGCGGGGATTCGAACCGCCGACCTGACGATCGGCAAGTCCTAGGTGCTGAGGTTTTACCCACAGCGCCACCCGCGTCCCCTTGAAGCAGTCTTATTTGGAAGTAAATTCCACTGTGTTCACTGGAACTTACTCTCCACTCAGTGTGTTTAGGATTGCAGTGGCCTACAGTAGGGAATAAGCCCTATTAGGAGCTATTTCAGCAGAATCACACATAGAACTGTTGTCCTACATAGGGTACATTGAAAATCATGTACCACTAAATCAGCGGGATTTAAATCAGTGGGATTATGCACCCTTTGTACATAGTTGCTAGACTATATGGAATAGAATGTTCACTGTGTTCCTTCTACCTGTTTGCCCACTAAAATCAACTCCTACCTTTCACAACATTCCCCCCATATTCCATTTTAAAATGGGGGGGGGGTCGCATTTGAGAATGGTATTTTTAACAAGGTACAATGGAAAATAGGCAAATTTGCAGTATATTTCAAAATGCAAATTTGAGATGGTAGAAGAATATACTTCTCAAAGTTAAGGTGTGCATGCAGCCTTTGGAGCATTATGCCGCCAGTTGCTGTGGAAGCAGGTAACCTGGTATTATTTTCTCACTAATGCATTATGAGGGGAGCTGCCAAAAGTACACCCAGGAACATATTTGAGATTGGTCACCATGATGTCCGGAGGATTCTG
The DNA here is from genome assembly GCF_964106915.1 of Podarcis gaigeae. NCBI lineage: Eukaryota > Metazoa > Chordata > Lepidosauria > Squamata > Lacertidae > Podarcis > Podarcis gaigeae. The sequence continues at coordinate 73,708,400 of NC_139679.1, read as the reverse complement.
CCTGTCCATGTTCGGTTTAAATTCAATTCCTAACCAGTTTCAAAAATTAAAACTAGCCAGACCAAGGCTTGCTTCAGGAATCTCCTCGAATTCTAAATTTGGCGAGGGTTTTCCAAACTCAGTTTAATAGAAGGCACTCCTAAAATGGGATAGCTCCGACGAATTGCCAAGGTGTACCTTCTCAGGGTTCAGCCTCAAACTATGTACAGTAGTACCTCGGGTTAAGAACTTAATTCGTTCTGGAGGTCCGTTCTTAACCTGAAACTGTTCTTAACCTGAAGCACCACTTTAGCTAATGGGGCCTCCCGCTGCCGCCACACGATTTCTGTTCTCATCCTGAGGTAAAGTTCTTAACCCGAGGTACTATTTCTGGGTTAGTGGCATCTGTAACCTGAAGCGTCTATAACCCGAGGTACCACTGTACAGAATTTCTCCTACCCTCCACTCCCCCGCAATTTAATTTCCTATAATACACAGTAGCCTAGAGGAACTCGCAGCTGATGAGTCAGTTTGATTGGCAGGTGTTAACTTTCATGGTCCAAAGCAGTGGATGTACTCCTAGGGTAGCTGCGCTACCTGCGGTTGGGGGGGGGGGGAGAAGAGCTGGGCGCAGACTTAAGCTGAGTGACCTGCATTAAACTGCTTACACACCGAGAGAGTTTGCCAGGCTGGGGTAACTGGTACGCACCAGTAGGAGAAGGGGAAAGCGCTGCTGGTGGTGGTGCTGCGGCCGCGAAGTGGGGGAGGGGGCAGAAATCCGCTTCGCTAGCACTTGCGGGGCCAAGAGGAGCGCAAGTTTAACAGGACCCGGCCAATGTGGCTGCACCGACTGCCTCGCACGTGCCCTGGCGGCAAAGGCACGCGAGTGCGCCAGCCCCCCTGCTGCCACGAGCAGGCGAAGGCGAGTGCGTGACGCTTGGCGGGGGGCGCGCGCAGCAGCTCGGGCCGCCTGGGCCCAGCGAAAGGTCCAGAGGCTGAGAGGACGCTGGTTCGCCAGGCGCCGGCTGTCTCGGGAGCATGCGCCGTGGTGGCTGCCGAGGATGGAGAGCGTTCCGAAGCGAGGGGAGGGCGGCGGGAAGAGAGGGATGCGGAGAGGAGGGGGAGGAGGAGGAGGGATGCGAGGGGAGGAGGCTGGGCAGGTTGGCCGCCTATTTGAGGGAAAGTAGCAGTTTGTATTCGCTCAGTGTTTGCCACAACGGAGCCGAGCCCGCCGCGTGAGGGCCGGAGCGAGCAGCAGCAGCCGCCGCCGCCGCCGTGTAGGGAGCCCCAGCCGCGCTCTCCCGACCCCCTCCTCTCTCGCCTCAGCCTCCCGAGAGCTGCCCCGCTCGTGGCATTTGAGTGTGGGGACGGAGGGCGGGAAGGAGGCTGCGGCCGCCACCACTTGCTTATAGCTGACTGGCTGGACTCTTGCGCCTCTCTGGAGTAGCCGGAGGAGATCCAGCGGCGCCGGTCCCTCAGAGAAGCCCCTCGCAGGTTCCCAGCCCGAGCGGGGAGGGTGTCTTTGGCAGCCCAGCGCCACCGCCGCCGGGGAGAGGGTGAAGAGTTGGTGCCGCCGCTGAATTTTTAATGGAAAAATGGCGTTCTCCGCTCAGACCTGCGGCGCATCTTGCATCGTCCCGGCTCTGTGCAGCCAAATAATCCTGTGCCTCGTCCTCTCGGCTCCCGCCGCGGATGGCTACAGCTTTCCCCAGCAGTACACGTAAGTGAGAGCCCCTCACCCATGTAGGCTGCCAGGGCAGGCAGGCGGGCAGGCAGGCAGGCAGGCAGGCACCTGGCAGTCGTAGCAGCAGCAGCAGCAGCAGCAGCAGCAGCCTCCGCCGCGGGCGAGTGCAGCCTCTGGCTGGCTGGCTGACGGGCGCTCGCCTTGCAACTTGATTCGGATTGCGTGCCGGGGGGCGACTGCATTGGCACTTGTCCCACTCCAAGTACCTGCAGCGATACTACTTCAGTTGTTCTTAGGGTTTTTTTGTTTATTTATTTATTTATTAAAGAAATAGTGCAGCCGATCTGCATTGCCCAGGGCTACTCAGATGTCGAGGGGACGTTTGGGGGGAGGGGGGGTCCCATTTTAGTTGGGGCGGATGGGAGAAGTTGGCCAGCGCGCAGGTTCTCTCTTCCCCCGACTCCCGCTCGCCCAGACACTTAGGCACAAATCAAGCGCTGTTCCGGATCCTAGCCAACTATCCCTTCCGAAGTGGTGGGGTGAAGTTGTGTGTGTACCATATCTCTATGTGTTCTAAAATGCCTGACCGAGATAACTCCTTTCTCATTTTTTAAACAATACCTAAGAAACCCTTTCCTTAAGTGCTGAAGAAGCACTTAAGCAACTGTAAACAAGCAAAAGACCAACAGGACAATATATTAGCGTTAACACTTCGCTGGAGAACTGTTAATATGTGCAAAGTTTCGAAATATCACACGAAGTAGTGAGGAACATATTTAGTTGTGCTCCATTGTTTACACCTATATCTGTGTTTGAAATAGCTACGACTTCAGTTCGAATGTTGGCAGCAGCAAATTTCTATTTTTAAACTCCTCTTTGCTGTGGCTTCATCAGTTTCTGCATTCTCTCCCCCCACCCTCCAACACTTCTTTATATAAAACTGTTGGCATGAGGGTCCTAACACAATCTTTTTAGGAGTGGAATGAAGGTTGCTGAAGTTCTTAAGGTTTTTGGTTTCTAAGTGGGATTTTTTTTTTTAAAAAAAAGAAAAATACATATTGAAATTTTAATTTGAGTCATGGAAGAAACAGATGTCTTTTATGGCTTACAGGTGCACCCACACAAACTCTCCAGCCCAGGTATATATAGCGGAGTTTTAAATGACTAATGTATTGATAGTTGCATTGCATGCAGCATCTATGGCTCTATTGTTGTTGTTGTTATGCCTGAACTGAGACAAATTGATTCCAGTCTGCTGAGACCAAAGATTGGAAAGCATCCTACTATGAGATTGGGAGGTGAGAGGCAACATATCAAATGTCTTTCAGTAGCAAATGGTTTGCCGCTGAGGAGATTGCCACATTCATTGAGAGCCTATTCTCCTAGACATTTCTGATCATGGTAGCTGCAGGAAATGCAGCATTTTGAGGCACAAAACATCACTGTTCTTGGGGCTTGGAAGTTGTCAGTGTGTCCATTTGTCACCTGCTTCTTTCAGCGAAGAAATGTTTTCATGACACAAATCAATAATAATGGTCACATTGACCTTAACATCCCATTGGTATTTCGGGTACAATAGTTTAGATTGAATCCTTCAGAGGGCTTCAATTATAATAAATTGGTACAACTATGATAACATATTTTAGCAATATTACTTGGAAATATATTTTTAATGTGTGTGACCTGCTGAAGGACATACTTGGCATTGAATGCTTGCTTAAAGACCCATGTAAAGATGCAATGTGGGTTCTTTCCATAGTGAAACACTTTTCAGTCCTTATTTTCAATCATTGTGGCTTGCTACAATGGTTTGCAGACCCTAATGGTGCCCTCCTCCCCTTTTAAGTTTCCTGCATTATTTCTTTGCCCACCACAACTCTCTCTCTCTCCCCCCTCCCTCTCCCTCTCCTCTGGAGGTTCCATGTTACATTCCTTCTTTCCTTTGGAGCTGAGCCTCCACACACTACTGACCCCTGAGACTTAGCGGCAGGGCTCCCTTTCTGTCACTTTCCCTGCCAAACATGCATACAAATTCCACTGGGATATAAAGTTCAGAGAGGTTTCTGCCTGGAGTGAGGGAGACAAAACACTTGTTCATTGCTAAGTGTTTAAACTTGCAGCCTTCCTGTTTGAATGAGTAGTCCTTACTCATGCAAGGAGTCTCTTTAGAAATAATCAGTTTCCCTCTCTGTGTGAATGATCACTAAAACAGCCCAACCTCTCAATCATTCTGTGTCAGTGTTTTCTGAGAAAATGAATTTGGAACATAACACGGTTAATTAAAAATGAATTACTTTGTTGTACTTATACAAGTTGTAGTTCCTATTCAGATTTCTTTAACTTAATATAGTTTATAAATAACTTTATCATACACAAGAAGTTAGAATTATTGCAAGATCTGTTCTCAACCTTTAGCATGAATTAATTATTGGGGAAATGGGCATTGTGGTTCCAGTACGCACGTACTTCACCTGGGAGTAAAACCAATTGAGCTCATCAGGACTCATTTCTGAATAGACATAAATAGAACTGAATGGCACCAGATGTGTTTCCTTATCTGCTCTCCTTTAGCAGTGTCAGTTGTAGAAGTCACTGACTATCAGGTGTGCTATACAGTAATTCATTTTTGCCAAGTAAGAATACTCAAGTAATTTATAACTATTTTAGACAGGGGGAAGAGGGATTTATCCAGACTGTGCAGTATAACATGAGGCCACATATGTTTTGGGGGAGCTATGTTAGCTGATATTACAAATCAAAACAAATACGCAGATTTTAATTTGCCCATTTGGTGCTTGGATGTTCCTTAAAAACCTCTCTTCTTGTATCTACAAACCTCATTGTAACGACCCTTGAATTTTTTTTTTAAAAAAAACTGCATTGATAAAACAGGTCAAATTTTGCAGAGATTCTTGGTCTTCTGAGTATAAGGTAATTTTTTTGTTATTTTGTACATTGCTCTCTCTGTGTGTATATATATGTTGGAGTTGACAGTGAAGATTGTGGGGTTAAGCCAAAGCCCTTGCGGAAAAGGTGGGTTTTGAAGAGAGGTTTGAAGGAATATTTGAGGGGATATTGTATCACAGCTAAGAATGATACTGAGCTTTTAAAATTAGAATCACTCTTAACTTTTAGAGATTGTTGCTGCTGAATTACTACCTCTCTCTCTTTCTCTCTCCACATGGATGTAATACGTATATATATAAAATTATCAAGTATAAGGGCTTAGCCTTCATAACTATTTCTAGAGCTGCCTCCCATTACAGCAGGCTGTCTTGCCTGCAGCATGCAGAATGATTAGAGTATTTGCACTTGGATTGCTGCGACTCAGATATGATTTAAACATTCACAGTGGTTTTGCATATCAGTTCCTAGTTCTGTCCCCTAGTAAACCTCTGGTGTTTCATATTATCTCTCTCTTCCTGGGTAGCATGGTTTTAATCATCTTATGCTGAGCTAAGGAAGGCTTGGCTCAGCCTGTTGTCTAACGTAGAATTTCTCATCGAGATTTAGAAAGCAAAATCCGAGATTGGAACAGGCCCATTCACTTGGGCATGTTGGGTGGTATGCACTTGATTGACAAGTTGCTTTTGGTGACTGGGTATGCCTGTGTACACAGATGGGATTAAGGGCTTTGCTCTTTGAGGCTGATTCTTCTTTTAAATACTTTTCAGCATTGGCTAACTGGTACTAAATAGAAGCAGGATCTTGTGGAGGCTGATGTGGAGTGAAAGAGGATCCTGTATAACAATTGATCACTTAAGAAGCTATTCTCATGTTTGAGTCCACATTTAAATCATACAAGACATTACTAGGAATTAAACTATGCGGGAGCAGAGCGGAGTAATCCAAATACAAATTCCAAAGCTGCAGTTATGTTGGTCTGTTTCAGTCAAAACAACATAGATTCCTGTTGCATCTTAAAGGCTGACAAATATCTTCAGACATAAGCTTTCATGGGTTAGAGCCCACTTCACCAGAGACAGAAAATATAAATTCTTATCAGCATTGTAACCTTTAAACAAGTTGGTTATCTTTTGTATTTGAAATAAATTTTCCAAAGGCTGGAGGGCTATTTCTGATTAAGGAAATGTATATGCTTTGTACCTACCGCTTTCCACAAATGTGAGATCTTTATTAGTTTATCCTATTGTCTGGCAGTATGGCTTATTTGTTGCTTTGCTTCAATTCCCACCCCAGATATAGTTATTTATTCCTATGTGATGCATAGTATTCACTTTTTTTTTTAAATGGCAGTTAGAAATGTTGTGTGATGTTTTGTCTGATATTAGGCACCACACATTTGAAAACGGGTGATATAATATAAACATGTAAAACAAAGATCACTGTGAGATCAGGATGCTGGACTAGGGCTCTTCTGATGTTCATTGACTACCTTCAAGACCCATTGAGAAATGTCCAGTCTTGCTGCTTTCAGCAAACAAGATGGTTAAGGGTCAAGCATATACTGTATGTACTTGGTCTAACTTCTCCCTGCACTCTGTCTACATCTTCAGGACCAGCAACCTGAAAGGGATCCATGAAAGCTTGGTGAGACAGCACAATAGCACCATCTGTCTCCGATCTTGCTTCAAAAGTAGACTCAAAGTCTGAACTGATCCAAGTGATTTTACCTGTGAAAACTTTCAAAACAGTCACAGTGGTTCATGAGTTGTTCTTTCACTTCCCTGCCTTTACCAGGTTGTAGAAAGCCTTTTACCACTGGAGAGGTTCCACTGGATGACACTGAGCAGATGTAATGGTGTCAGAGAAGAGAGATTTGGTAGCTGTCACCACTGCCAAAGAATAGATGATGGTGATGATGATTTATTTATATGCTGTCCATCTGACTGGGTTGCCCCAGCCACTTTGGGCAGATCCCAACAAAAATATTAAAAACACAATGAAACATCAAACATTAAAAACTTCAGTATACAGCACTGCCTTCAGATGTCTTCTAAAAGTTGTGTAGTTCTTTATTAACTTGACACCTGATGGGCAGGTGTTCCACAGGGCAGGTGCCACTACTGAGAAGACCCTCTGCCTGGTTCCTTGTAACTTCACTTCTCAAAGTGAGGGAACCACAAGAAGGCCCTCAGAACTGGATCACGGTGTCTGGGAGACACTCCTTCAGGTATCCAGGGCTGAGGCAGTTTAGGGTTTTAAAGGTCAGCACAATTTTGCTCAGAAATGTACTGGGAGTCAATGTAGATCCTTTAGGATTGGTGTTATATGGTTCCGGCGGCCACTCACAGCCACCAGTCTAACTGCCGCATTCTGGATTAGTTGTAGTTTCTGAATCACCTTCAAAGGTAGCCCCATGTAGAACACCTTGCAGTAGTCTAAGCAGGAGATAACTACAGCACGTAACACTCTGGCGAGACAGTGCACAGGCAGGTAGGGTCTTAGTCATCATTCCAGGTGGAGCTGGTAGACAGCCGTCCTGGACACAGAATTAACCTGTGCCTCCATGGACAGCTGTGCCCCCAAATGACCCCAAGGATGCACACGTGGTCCTTTGGTGGCACAGTTACCCCATTCAGGACCAGGGAGTCCCCCACACCTGCCTGCCCTCTGTCCCCTAGAATAGTACTTCTGTCTTGTTGGGATTCAACCTCAATCTGTTAACTACAATCCATCCTCCAACCTCCTCCAGACACTCACACAGGACATTTATCAGCCTCATTGGTTCCAAGTTAAACAATAGATAAAACTGGGTATCATCTGCATATTGATGAACACCCAGCTGAAACTCCCTGATGATTTCTCTCAGTGGCTTCATATAGATATTGAAAAGCATATGGGATAGGATAGCGCTGTGAGGCATCCCACAAGTGAGCTCCCAGGGGTCCGAACGCTCATCCCCCAACACCACTTTCTGGACACCCCCAGGAGGAAGGAGTGGAAGCACTGCATAACAGTGCCTCTAGGTCCCAACCCCCCAAATGGTCCTGAAGGACAAGATGGCAAATGTTTATACTGCTCCTAGAACCTTGATGAGCACAGCTAGGATGGGTTAAATCCATTCTCTACCTAGGTTGGAATTCTCACCCAGGATTAAATCCTGGACTGTGGTGATGATACCATTCAACCATCTAGCATCGAGGAGCAGCACATTAAGGCTTAACAAATTACTTAGATGTCTTCCAGGAACTGTAGATTTGGGGTAAGGTTTGGGAGGAAGACTGTTTTATCTTCACCTCAATAGTAGGCCTCTGTCTAAACCACATTCTATGTTTATGCAGATTTTCTGTCACAACAGAGTGTATAGAAAATGCAGCACCATGGTTAGCACCCCCTTTGTGAATGGTCTGCAGAGATCTATCAGAATTTGTGGAACACAGTATGTTCCTAGTCTATACTGAACACAGTTTGGGAGGACATTGTATTTAATAAAGGCATGTCCTCCCTGAAGCACTCTGAGACTCCTATGAGTATTATCTGTGAGAATCTTGGCTCTGCCTGAAGGAGCATTTTGTGGAAACCTGAAAGGTTGTAAACTCTTATCAACTGAAGTTGAAGATGGTCCACTAAAAGCTATTATCCTATCTGCTTGCTGAAAGGCTTGGCAGTCAGTTATGCAGCACAAACAGAAAGAAGATAGACAGGGAAAATGGTTGGCAATATTTTACCTTGTCATTAAATCTCCTTTCTTTTAACTTCCATCCAAGCTTGTTTTAGATGTGACTCGTTCGGAAAATTAAATCAATACAGAAATAACTGATGAATCAAATTACTGCCAAAATCTTAAATAGTTCTAATGATACTTTAGTTTCCCCTCATTTTAAATTATCCGCACAGTTCTTTGCTTAATATAAAAATGCTTCCTTCTCTGGCAGGTGAGAAGAGGAATGCAATTTTATTCATGGAGTTCAGAATGTATCAAAATGGCCTGCACCTGGAGCAAATAACCAAGAAAAGTTGGTTGGTTATCTATGGTGTGTTCTGCAGGAACACATTGAACCATGCATCCGCTCACCATCAGTTAGCTCCTGCAGCCTGGCACCTTGGAAAATCAGCATAGGTTCTTCAATGAGCACTAATAAATGAATGAATGAATGAATGAATGAATGAATGAATGAATGAATGAATCTTTTGTCTCTTAGCTTAGTCTGTTAGGCTCATAAATATATTTGAAGGTGAACTTTGAAAGCAAAAAAGAAACAATTGAGTCTAATGGTGGTTTATATTTATGTATCTATTAGATTAATTAATAGATTAATTAGATAAATTAATATTTTTCAATGTTCAATATTTTTGCACACAACTTGCATGAGTTGACAGCTAATGAAGCAATAAGATTTCCTCCCCTCCTGCAGCTCTCTGCAGCCCCCCCCCCCAAAAAAAAAATTCAGCTCCAGATGTCTGGGAGATCCTTCAGAGCAGACTTTGGTAGGATGAGGGGAATGCAAGGCAGGAGGAGAGGAGAAGCACGTCCATTTCACTCACTTGGATAGCACTTGATGCAATCCCTGTTCAATACCAGTGTGTATTTTTTGTAATCTTTTTTGTAAACTTCTTGAAGGTTTTATGACAAACAAGCAATATAGAAATTGTTGTGAAATAAATAAATAATAAAATATGATTGAAGGGGTATGCCAGGGCAGGCAGGGTAGGGTTGTGATAATAATTTTGAGAACTGGGATATAGTAGGGACTAAAAACATGAGTTGTGAGCCAAAAAGCTTCTGGTTTAGGTCCCACCTCAACCACAAATCTCTCACAGCTTCATCTTCAACTACTGTTTGCAGATAGAATAGTGGCCTGTCTTACAGGGCTGCTTGAGAGAACAAGAAAAAAAGCTTAATTTGCTGCTCATGCAGCCACGTATTCTGACTGTAAAGGTAAAGGTAAAGAGACCCCTGACCATTAGGTCCAGTCGCGGATGACTCTGGGGTTGCGGCAGGGACCAAGCAATGGGAGCTCACCCCATCGCGGGGATTCGAGCTATGAGAAACTTAAAGATAAGGTGCGTGATTGGTTACATTACTTTCAAGTAAGAGAGGCCTATAATTTGGACAGGAAAAATGGCTTCCAGGTGGAAAAATCGAAGCTGGAAACAGAATTGTTAGAACCCAGTGCTAGGTTATTGTCGAGAATGTATAACTTGCTGCTGAAATGGAATACTGAGGATGAAACGGTTAAATCTTCTATGATAAAATGGGCACAAGATATTGGTCATAACATTATGTTCACCGACTGGGAACGGTTGTGGACCACCGGTTTGAAATTTACGGCATGTAGTGCCATAAGAGAGAATATTATGAAAATGATTTACAGGTGGTACATGACCCCAGTCAAGCTAGCAAAAATCTATCACCTGCCTGATAACAAATGTTGGAAATGTAAAGAAACGGAAGGAACTTTCTTTCACCTTTGGTGGGCCTGCCCGAGGATTAAGGCTTTCTGGGAAATGATATATAATGAACTGAAAAAAGTATTTAAATACACTTTTCTAAAGAAACCAGAGGCCTTTCTCCTGGGTATGGTTGGCCAACTGGTGTCAAAGAAGGATAGAACCTTTTTTATGTATGCTACAGCAGCAGCAAGAATACTCATCGCAAAACACTGGAAGACACAAGATCTACCCACCCTGGAAGAATGGCAGATACAAGTAATAGACTATATGGAACTGGCAGAAATGACCGGCAGAATCCGAGATCAAGGAGAAGAGTTGGTGGAAGAAGATTGGAAGAAGTTTAAAGTTTATCTACAAAATCATTGTAAAATCTATGAGTGCTAAGGGCAGTGTAAATGAAATGATGGGGTTCTAGTGATTAAGATAAGTAAGAGTATAAAGGGAAAGATAAAGGATGAAAACGAATATGAATGAGCTTGCTGAATTTTTTTTTAAAGTGGAATACAAGAAGGGAAGGCGGGAGGAAGTAAGGAAAATAAGGTTTTGAAGACTACTAAAACGAACCAGAGCTTCTTTTTAATTTTTTATTACTATGTTGAATCTTTTTTATGTTTTCTTCTTTTTTTATGACTCTTGATGTTGTTTGTATTTCTGATGTCTGTTGTTTGTTGTTTCGGAGTTTTTTACCTTTTGTAAAACTTAATAAATATCATTTAAAAAAAAAAGAAATGGTGGGTGAAGAAGGATGAACCTTGGTTCACAATGTTTTGTAACGAAATAAGGTCCAAAGAAACATTATGTTGAACATCAAACCTTTGCAAAGGTGTGTGTGGGTGTGGGTGCGTGCACACACACAAACACACACACACAAGTTGTGATGATTTAAAAGCAGACATTCACAATTTGTGGCCAGCAGAGCTGGACAACACAATCTATTTGGGCCTGTCATTTGCTTGATAATCCTTCCCTGCCCCCAGGCACAGCTGAGCTGAGCTGAGCTGAGCTTCGGATACCTTGATGGCAAGCAAGCCATCAATACAGCTCCTTGAGTGACCTTAAGAGTTTAAATGAAACTCAATGGAATCCCACATCAGGTGAATAAAGAATCAGTTCTGTTGTGCCAACCGGAAACACAGTATTTCAGTGTCTTGAAGCCTTTGGAACTGGCTGTGGATTCACGCACATGAGTAGAAAGGAAAAGGCAAAGTGGTACACATTGTATCTTAAGAAGACTCTTCACTGAAGAGAATTCAGACTTCAGATAAAGAAAGCAGAATGCTTGCCATCAAATCTTTGGATCTCCCATTTATAGTAACCAATAAATACAGTTCACAACCCCCAAAATGTGTTGTCTGATACTTTTTAGGCATTTCTGGATTTCGGACACAGCCATTATTAGTCTTTACACGCATTTCAGAATTTTTGGCCTTGATACTGCTTTCATGAATGACTCCAGAACTTTCCCCCATTTTCATAGCAATATATATTATATCTCAAGAAAACACAGATACAACAATCAATACTGTAAGAAAGATATTAAGTTCAGTTATCCCGAGTGCTATTTGTCAGTCAAGAGAGTGTACCCCACCAGCCCGATAGAAAGGAGAGCAATAGAAAACTTCCTGCTGTTTTGAGAGTATGGGTCTTTTGTTTTCTAGAAATTGAGTTCTTCTGCTTAACCATCTCCATATATTATGTATGGGGCACTGGCTAGTTATTCTAGGATGCTTGGAAGAGAACCAAAGAAATGGACCTCAAGGCTGGGAACAACCAGGAACACAGATTGCATATCTAGGCTCTCAAGTTGCTTTCCCAATGTGATATACTGTTGTAGATTAAAAATCCAAGTGTCTCCAGTCAGTCTAAATTGGGAGAAAACTATTCCATGACCTCAATATGTCTTTCACTGTGGAACACATTTGTTGAACACTACTGCTTATCACGAACATTCTTTAATACCCACTCCATTCAATTCCAGTACCCCCAATGTGGTGTCTCAGTAGAGAAGCGAGGAGGTTTTGGGTAAAAGATTTATTTCCAGATACATACAGGCTACTAGTGTGGACTTCAAAACCATCATTCACTTGTACTATTTATCCAGTTTTAAAAGTATTTCACTTACTAATTAAGAGATCTGAAGGTGTCTCATGACCAATATCCTCTGCTGTGACTGAGGCATATTTACAGTGGAGTAATGATGTCATAATCAGCCTTTCCCAGCTGAGAACTACAAATTTGTTGTGCAGCAGGACAGAACAGGTTTGACTGATACCAAAATTTCATACACAGAGGCTTCTTTAGATCTGTGGCCTTCTCAAGCAAAGATAAATCCCTTCTCTAAGAAATCAGGAGAGTTTAAGTTTTAGTTTTTAGTTTTTAGTGTGTTCAAATATAACATGAGATGCTCAGTGGTAGAGCATCTGCTTTGCATGCAGAAGTTCACAGGTATGGTTTCTGACACAGCCAGGTACAGCTCAGAAAAAACCCTGTCTGAAATACTGGAGAGTTGCTGCTATTCAGTCTAGACATTACTAAGCTAGGTGGACCAATGATCTGACTTAGTATAAGGCAGCTTCCTATGTTCCTATAAAATTACTCTTTAGCTATGGACTTTAATTTTTCTTGGCCCAAGAACATCTAAGAAATGAAGTTAATAGGGCAACAGACTTTTTGTTCAGGGGTGGGCTTCTTTCCCTTCAAAATTGATTTTGGATGTGCAGTCTCTACCCCACCCCCTGCAAATCAAAGGAGATGAATTTTCTGAAACAAACTAAAGTTTGAAGCATGAAATAACTAAACCTGAATTAAATACAAATGGATTAAATAAGTTTAATCCAAAAAATGAAAGAAAAAAATTCTTCCCCAATGTTCATCATTACTTCTTCTTCTTCTTCTTCTTCTTCTTCTTCTTCTTCTTCTTCTTCTTCTTCTTCTTCTTCTTCTTCTTCTTCTTCTTGTACTATTGCATTGTTGCTCTGGAATGAACTCTGTAGCGTGGATGAATACAGCCCAAATACCATACTGACACATTGGAGCAAAATGTCCTGAGTACATGCAGTCAACACTGCATTTATTATGCTGGAAGAAAAGATAAAATCATATGTGTTTGAATTGGGGGAGGGTGGCTGGTTCCATTCTTTAGAGAAGGGCTTCATCTCACTGCAAAGGTAAACCTAATGCAGCTGCTCACCATGTACAACAGCATAGGAAACCACATTTAATTATTGAAGGCATGGAAGCCAGTGAGTGTTGCAGGATTCTGAACCTGAAGCCAGTTAGATGTGGATTGTAGCTTCACTGAGTGCACCACCCCCACCCTCAACTGCAGGGCCACATAAGACACAGTGCTGTACTCTTTGGAAAATACTTAACCAAATTATGTTTTTAAGAATTTTGTGAGCTTGATTGCATTTTATAATGACAGCAAAATGTATAGTGATGTTACAGGTTTTGAGGGTCAGTTGGGTGGTCCCCTGAGTCCCTTCCTATTCTTGGGGTCCACTACCCAGTAAGGGTTAAAAGCTGAGTGGAGGATTCCATTGCTAACTAGGCCTTAGCTTGCCACTTAAGCACCATCATTAGTGCTCTCTGCCTAGGGTAAATGGGTGGGGCTTTCTCCTTCCCACCTGGCTGGTAGTTAGAAGAATAATAGTAGCTGTATGTGAGCTAAGCAGAGAGGCAGAAGAGAAGTTGGTGAGATAGTTTTGATTTGTGTGGAATTCAAGCTGTGACTAATGGAGAAGCAAGACCTGTTACTACTGTGAGCCCTTCCATCTTAGGCTCAGTGTAAATAAATCACACTCTGTGCTGACCCTCATTCCAAGGAACCTGAACCCTCGGTAAGTGCCTGGAACCCCTGGAATCTCTCACCGCTCAAAGATTGGTGTGGTGTGTAGCAGTATTATCTTTCTTACCAATGAAAGTGAATGTGAAGCCTCAGGAGAGTCAACATGAACTCAACAGAAAGAAGTGTGTATCTGCCTACACATGAATGAGTGTGCAGTCTGTGAGGTATTGCTGTAGAAAATAATTTTTCTCCAGTCTCTCATGTTCTTAAATGAAAAAGTTCAGTGTTTGGTAAGTAATCATCAGGATGTTTTAGAAAGCTGATGTTGAATGTGACTCTTGTTTGTCTTGATCAATTTGTACTTAAGATGAGTAAAGCATTGTGTCTCTATATAGCCAAAGACCACAGAAATCAGAAATCCCAGGTTCTTTTGCAAGGCACAAGTCTGTACCTATGACTTACACTTACAATCCTCATAAATCAACTCACAGACACATTATTTAAGCTTCAACAGCCATCACACATCTCCATCTATGAATGCTCTGTGACTGTCTTAAATTTCACAATGTTCCCAGGAGGATTTTCAAGTTGGGCTTCTGTTAATTTCCTTCTATAAGGGGAAATATAATCCACTATCTGTATGTAGGTCTTAACTTTGGTGTGTATGTGCATGGGATAGTAGATGGGTTAGTGGATAGCCATTATCTTGGAGGGATGACTTCTCACAGGTATTCAAATATAGTCCTCTGTATACTGAGTACTTCTGAAGTTTCACTACTCCAATGCAGATTTAAGATTTATAGTTGTAAGAAAAGTGGGATTGCTGAATGTGAGCAGTGCCAAATCAGGGAGAGGACTAGATCAGAATATGCAGAGATTGGGCTTCAGTGCTCTCAATAGTTTTTTGTGCCTCTTTCATTGAGTAAAAGAACTATAATTATGAAAAAGCAGTAAATGTAGTCATATTTTGTTTATTTGCATGACATATTCATATGGTTGTGTTTGATGCTTTTTGGAACAGAAGTTGAATCTTCTTTTGTGAGGGTGCATATAGCCCACATGGAGTTCATCTGTGGTCCTCCTGCTTGCTTTTCTCATGTTACATTGTTGAGGAAAAGTAGAACTGTAAGTCATTTATAAAAGCGACAGAACAAAGTGTCTAGATTTCACCACTACTCTTACTTGGCTAAAAGTACCGGTATTTATTTTACTCTTTGCTCTGTGGTATCTTGTGTACAGTGCTATCTTTATGTGTTTTATTTCCTGTGGAAGGTGAGATACTATCTACTTTGAATTAGAATGCACCTGTGAGTGAGGGGTATGCTCTAAGGGTGTGAATCAGCTTTGTGTGGGAGCCAATAGCAAGGCCAAGCAGAGTCATTTGGGGGTATTCTCCCCTGTTGCATTAAATGTCAATGTCAATAACACCCTCTGGGTCAGTTTAGCCCCAAAGCCACAGATAACTCGGGTCACTGTTGCTCTGTTTTTAATTACAGAATTGCTGTGTTTTCTATTATTCCTATGTTTCTTAAGATACATAGGCTCTGGAAGAAGTGAGACTGTCCAAAATATTGCCTGTGAAGCAGTGAAGAGCTCTAGATATTAAGCACAGTAGTATATGATATGTAAAAAGTTAAAAGCTTCATTAAAAATATATATCCTATATTGCTCTTCTTTAATAAAATTATAAAGAAAAGTTAATTCTCTTTACTCCCCCACCAAAAGGTCCTGGACCTATTTATCTGCAATTGAGCATGCTTAATCAACTCCAGAGTAGTTCCCATGTCTGTAAATTTCATCCACTTTGGCCCAAAGTGGGAAATGCGGTACCACTTTTTAGATTTTCCACTATAGTGACAGAGTGGGTTAGGAGCCAAATTATAGACTGAAGCACAGGACAACTTAGAAACATCAGAGGTCTTAAAAACACACAGATGCAAGATGAATTTGGGGGATGGTGTGGGGCATGCACACCCTAAGTATGTGCATAGCATCCATACGTACATGTTTTAGAGTGGAATCTTTGACTTAATACTCTCTACCAGTTTCTGGCAGTGCATGAACCTGATTATTTACATTGAATTCATCTTTAAAAAATAAAATAAAAAGCCAGTTAACAAATCTGCTCTTTAGCAGCTTTTGGGAAAGTCAGCATATGGCCTTCTCACTGGAAAGTGGGTCTGCCATGTCATATGGGAATCACAGATGAGTGGAAGATGTGCCTGCAGCCAAGATGAGCATGTGAGCAATTTAATCTACTTACTTCCATCTATAATTATATCCATCTTTTCACCAGCAGTCTTACCTTATGTTGCAGTATTGACTTTTTTTTGTCTTATCTCCAGGTTTTGAGGGGCTCTTGGGCAGGGATATCTCAGTGGGGCTGTCTCATGGAGTGAGCAATCTCCTTCGCACTGTCAACTCTACTCATCCATTGCCTTCTGCCTGCAGACCTGTACACTTAGAAGGCAGGTGAAAAAGCAGCAAAAGTTAGGAGGCGGGCCAGGGAGGTTAAGCAGTGGGGGACCTGTTGAAACATGAGCCTCGGAATGTGCTGTATGATGTCAACCACGGACACTGTTCTTTTTTAGATGGAGTCTAAACCCTGATCTTGACTGCTTAGTTTTAGAGCTTCTGTCCATGCCTTATTTTTGCCTTATGATATAAAGGATTTTTGTCAGTACTTTGGTTTAGAAGTACCGGTATATTGTTGCTTGGTGTCATGACCCATGAAAGCTGCCTGCATTGTGTTAGTGATTTTATATAGTTGTCAACAGATTAAATACTTTTTCAGGAAAAATGCCTATGCAGGAATGGAATATTCCCGATTATAGTCAGAACACCAGAGCCAAGATACCCATCAATATTATGGACGGCCCAGGCTTAAAACATGCATTGTTGATATTGACTTGAACTGAACTGAACTTTGGCACCTTTGTGGTGTAAACTCCTATGCATGTTTACTAAGGATGGAATGTCCCACTGAGTTCATCACTCAAAGTGATAGTGAGCCTATGCTTCCAAGTAAGGGTGCACAGGATAATGATGGCTTTTGATGATGGAAGAAAAGCCGTGAATTTCATACTGCACGGTAACTACTAAATTTGACTAAGAGGAGTAGGAGAAGATCACCAAAAGTGGATGTTTGGAAATTCAGAAGTCCTGAAGAAGTTTTGCTTGTTAGCAAAACAATTGACTGAGCAGTTTATATATTTTAGCCTGTACAGCTCTAATCTTTAAGGTGCTTTATTTGCAGCACTCTGAAGCTTGCAAGAGTTTGTAATCCAAATATAGAAAGTGCACAATTTACATGTTTAGTATTTGGAATAAAGCCAATGTACCTTGCATATAGTTTCTTTATTTGTAGTTCCTTCCACTGCAATTCTTAACTGCTTGAAAAACTGCACTTAAAACAACAAATTTCCACAATGACAACCATTTCAGCATCTGCTGTTACCTTGAACCTGTACATATTCTAAAAGTGAGATTGTATGTAGTGTTTAATCCGAACATGAAATGCAAAGCTTTAGTTTATGTTGCCGTTGTTACCATAATTATAATCCAGTGTTAGAAACTGAGATATGAAAGCTAGGATCTAAGTGGCACCTTAAACCTAGGTTATGGGTGCAGCAAGGGCATGTCTAGGCACACTTTTTTTATAAGAAGGATACAAAGCTGAAAATGAATAAACTGTATCTACAATATTATGTTCATTTTTCATATGGTCTAATGCTTCCCCTGCCCACCCCCCTAATATTCTTAAGAGGGTCTCTTCTCCAGTCTTCAGAGAATAGCTGGAAGTGGGGAGGCAGAAAAATGTCCTCCTTTCCTTCCACTCTGCAGTTTTAATCTGAAATCTTAGGCGCAGTCCTGCGCCCAGAGCTCAGAAACTCCTCACACTAATGAAATTCCTTGTCATAAAATGTGCTTAGAACAATGGGAGTTCGAACACTGTCACAATCTAGTTAATGGAATTCTAAACTGAGAAAGTTTTGACATTTTCTGGATTAACTCCATATCATTCCAATTTGATTTCTTATTTGGGTCAAAACCCAATCTACTAAATATGAACCTCTGTTTCATCTTCATTGACAATCACCAGGAATCTAAAACCAACCTTTTCTTCTCTTTTCACGTAAGTGGATGAAATTTGCAGACAATTGAGCCCCCTCCCCCATGTGGATTAAGCCTACCAAATTTCAGGCAGATCCATCTGGAGTATTCATGCAGTTTATTTATTTTTTAAAGAATTTTTTTTTTTTACCTTAAAGAAAATTCTGCCAAAATTAGATGCAACTTGCAGGCATGGCTGCCCCCCTTAAATGGATGAAGGCTGCCAAATTTCAGTGAGCTGATTTTTAACTGTTGGGGGGGGGGGACAATTGGAGAAGAAAAAGGCCATCCCTGTTGTCTAAGTCAGCCACCTGCACCCTGCTCTCACAGTCAAAATGTGGGGAAGAATTATGACCTATGTGAAGAAGAAAAAAAATTCTTTTTTTTTTTACTTGAGTATCTCTCCCCCAAATCACCATGAGTGGAGTGACTTCAGAAAATGATTCACCGTGATTAAAAACTGGACATAGCCATCAAAATTACCCCTCCCCTCAACACTCAACCTGTGGGCCTTTTCCCAGTCAGTTTGGTTTTGTTTATTAGAAAAGAAAGGAGGCAACATTTTGGAAAAACTGAGACCACAGAGCAATGTGAAAGCTTGGGAGGTTCCCGGTGTGCCTCGAGATGCCTTTTTAGGTGCAATCAACTCTGGAACATAAGATCATGATTCAGATCACCCCAATTCACCGTATTATTGGGGTACACACAGAGAGTCCCTACTAATCACCAAATTAAAATGGCCCATAGAGTTCAGCACAATCTCTTTCATTATGCAGCTAAGAAGAGCGAGGCTACATATTGTGTTATTTAACATTCTGTAATATTAGGATCATGTAAATTAAATGAATTGTGCAACATAAGCTATTTACATTTGGCTGTTTGCACACTGTGTAAAATATGGCTAGCCCCACACACCCCTCAGGAAGTGTTTTTAAAGAAACACAGTTTATGCCAATGATGTTTCTATTTCCTATCTGGTTATCCTTCTCTTTTTAAGAGGCTAGATGTGTTTATGTTAGCCTCGTAGGGAGCCAGAGTTTTCCTGGGGAAACTTGAGTCTCACAACTGTTATCCCCCATCAAATACTCACCTGGTTCTTAGCATGGATCCTATGATATTTTCTGAACATATCTGATTTGTGTGAGAATGTGTGACTGAGAGAGGAAGAGAGAGAGGCAGAAATTCCAGAGGCCATTAAGCTGGGTAATTTACATGCTTCTTGAGCCTGTGCCTAGGGAAATATATTTCACAGGTAATTTCAAATCTCTTGGCGTGTGGAAGAAGTCATTATTCTAAATAGAAAGGGTTGATGATGTCATACAAACCACCATGAAAGGACCATATTAAGAATCTGTTTTGTCTTCTCGAAAACAAAGAGAAACCTCAGAATATTATCTGAACAAGGTGTTTGGGCTCTCTAAAAAGAAAGGTTTGTTTGGTTTTATTAGTTTAAAGAAAGTGTTAGCGCTAAAAATAGAAACAAATTATCCTTGTTTTGTCTGTGTATGCGTGTTTAATCTACTAGGAAAGAGGAAGCAAAGAACTATGTTTTAAGAATCTGTCTTCAAAGAAAATCAGTTTGATCCAAATAGATATATTGGATCTAGAGTCTTTAATAAATTTGCAGAACACATGGGGGTTCTGAGTTTTTTTCTCAGATTATCACACGAATTAGCTGACACCTTTCCCTCACAGTTTTCCAAATTATGTAGCTTTAACTCTGCATTATCTGGCTCACAGTGTGATTGTATCATCAACTAAGACCCACTAGGAAAGGTTATCCCCACTCCCTCAACCAGCAGAGGTCAAAATACACCACCCACCCTCCAGTCCCAAATTCAGAGCTTCCCATAGCACAAATGACACAAGTTACATGAGTGTGGCTAATGGTTATTGTTCATCACAGTGCAGCATTGCCACCAATCTCCTCAGCTGGGCAGCGCCACCCAAGGCTCCTGCTGAGGCAGAATTATCATGGCCACCCCCACACCCTAGAGTGCGTGACCCTGACACAAACCTTTGTGGGTGCCCAGCCCTGTAATAGGGAATGTTGTGTTGGCTGGAGCACTCATGGCCCCCTGCCTATGCATGGGCCCCTCTGCAGAATTTCTTGCCTTTTCTCAACTCTCTGTCTGGATTCCACTGCCTGAATCATGGTTCTGGTTTTGGATCATCTCACTTTGCTCCTGATCCTGCAGTCTTTCACATTTAACATCCAGTTACTTTCATAATCATATGAAACCCAATAGGTACAACATAGTCACTTTTCCCATTCTCCTCTCCCTTTTCTGGTCCTTGATTGCAGCCAATTACTCACCCTAGCTGAAGGAAGGAGGAGTCTGAATCACTGGCTTGGAGGGGGAGGAGTCTGAGTCACTGTTGCCTGCAAGGGAGGAAAGCAGAGGGAGCAGAACACGCTCTCTCCTTCCTCCAAAACCCCATTCTCATTTTACTTAAATGGCAGCATTGATCATTCAGCTTCTGGCACAATCAATTCCAGAACAGATACTGCCAATATAAGCTAATGTTTTCAGACTGAAATGGTCTTTATAAAAGTGGGTTCGTGTTAACTTCCCAGTTTTAAGAAGTCATGATATTATTCAGAATCTGGTAAAGCTTTTATTTTATTTTTAGAAAAATGTGATGATCTGAAAGGGAGTGAAGTTCCGTAATTTAAGTCAAATCACGTATGCTTACGGTTTTAAATTCTGTGGCATTAAGAGCTTTCCCCCCATGGGAGTGATTTATGAGTCAAGAAAACAGCAGTTCTGTACACGTAGCACATTGACCAGACTTCTTTTCTTTTCTTTATAATGCTCTTATGTGACTGTACAAACCAGGCCTTCTTTCTGTCTGCAGCCATTTCCCCATTGACTTCCCTGTGCTTGTAGCATTAATAAATGTACTGGGGAAGTGAGGAGGGAAACATGTACAATTAGAAAAGAGCTATAAGAGAGAGAAAGGGACAAGCAAAGCAGTGGTGTGATGAAGAACAACAAAAAGCTCTTGGATCTTTTGGAAAACATGAATGTGGTATGAGGACTACCAGCTTATCCAGATGATTGAAGGGGCCCGATGTGACATTGCATGCACAACTGTGCAAGGAGCCAGGGGGCAGAGCTGAACGTCCTCTGAAAATTGAAGGGGCCTGGGCCCCTCCAAAAATACATTGGGGGAGGACTGCCTCAGCCCCTAGGAGTTATGCCTATGAGGACTACTATGATTAAAAACTAGTAGATGTCAAATTTGAAAGACACCAGCAGTCATGTGGAGACTATGTAGAAGGGGGAGTTATTCAGTGAAGCAAACTGATGCATTCTGCATAATAGAAGAGAGACTGCAGATCTTCCTTTACTTCCCTTTCCTGACTTCTCACTACTTCTTGAGCTGCAGAGTAAGTTGGCAGTGGGGAGGGGGTGTAACACTGGCAGCAGCAAGTACTGCTGAATGACATATCCTCAGTACCTCAAGAGGAATCCATGGGTCTTCTGTTCAGCCTCTCATTCCTTTCCATGGGAACCTAGTGTCCTTTTTGTGGCCATCACTACCTCTTGTGCAAATGAATTCCATATACCGTTCCCAGATATCTGTCCCAATACAGCTGGTAACATCCAAATAAGTATGCATGTATTGCTTACTGAATCAGGAACTACTAGTGTACATCAGATGTGGATCCACACATGCATGTTGGGGTATTGATATTGTATATCCACATTGCATTGCTTGCAACTGGATGAATCCACCTTCTGGCACAATAAGTCACTTATAAATAGCTTTTCAAAAAAGTGTGACTAGAGCGGATTGAAGCAGTCAAGTTTCTGAAAACAAATAGCTATGGCCATTATCCAAATTCTACTATCTCCACCACTCACAAAGAGGGGGAGGATTCAGCAGACAGGAAGCTAGGAGTGGAAATGTGGAGTTGGAGCAAAACTCTGGGAAAAGGAAGGATTTTTCTGCACTTGCCAATCCCCTTTTCTCCTTGATTGAGTTCATGCCTGTGGAGCATTTGGTCTCTCTCTCTCTCTCTCTCTCTCTCTCTCTCTCTCTCTCTCTCTCTCTGTGTGTGTGTGTGTCTGTGCATATGCATATGCATATATGCATGGGGGGGAGTGGGACTGTATGAGGGTGAGTGATAGTGGGGTGGACCAGTGGCCAATAAGAGAAAGAAATTTCCTTTTCTGGAAGTTCTTTTCCTTTCCAGTTTTCTCTGCCCAGCTCGTAGGGCTGCTTGGAGACTCCACAGCTTCATAATTTCGAGGGATGGTTAGATTGTGGTAAGCATTTGTCACTGTGGCCATTTACTACCTTCATCTTAAGCAATACTGAGATGTGTGTGTGTGTGTGTGTGTGTGAGAGAGAGAGAGAGAGAGAGAGAGAGAGAATTTTGAAATAATTACATCTAACAGTACTGATTTGCAAATCGTACTCTACTTTTTTGCTCATGTTGGCTGGGGCTGATGGGTGTTAACCAACATCTGGAGGGGCACCACTTTTCAATAGATTATTCCCCCCCTTTATTTGCACAACAGAAGTGCGTGTCTTGCTTACACGTAGTGTTGAGTTAACAACTTATATCTAACTTATGCAGAAGGTCTACTTTTTGTCCTCTGAAGTGTCTGTTGGCATTGATTGGATCCAAGGAACACATGTTATGATTGCAAGGTAGTGATCAGCAGGGTTTTGTTTTTGTTTTTTCATTATGAAGAAGAGCAAGGTCCCCTTTCTTTCCAAGAAGTGGGGATTCTCAAAGATAAAAATATATATGAAAGGGTCACATTCTCAGATCATTTGGACCTACAAAAACCAAAACTATACAAGCATTGTACAACAGGAAGCAACTTGGTTCATCTGTAAGTTTTCCTTAAGCATGCTTTGTAACCTCACATCATTTATGCAACTGTCTGTTGGTCTCATTTTTAGAGACTGTGTTAATGTAAGCAATTTTGCTAGAAGACCAACAAGAGATGCAGCTGGAATGATCCTTTAGCCTGTTCTTGCCAGCTTCAAATCAATTTACCAATGTTGGCCTGATGTCAAGAATGAATAGTGAGCAGGTGCATCCTGGCAATCCACACAACATTTGGCTTAAGCTGTCTTTAGAGGTACTGTTTTTCACAGAGTTTGAATCAGTCTTATAGGTGGCTTTTACTACAAAATATGTTTCCCCTCACATCTATGGCAACTGTGCAATATTCATGGTTTTGCGCCTGAGAAACGTTATAGTTTCATATTTAGAGCACTGGCTTCTCTTTTATGCATTCTCGTTCTATCTTATTCCCATTTTGATGGCTTTCCTTCATGTTATTCTGTACATATTATACCATATTGACTCGAATATAAGCCACACCCAAATATAAGCCGCACCTTTAAAATTCAAAGGGGGAAAAGGGAAAAAAGACAATGCCCCAATATAAGCCACTCCCTTAAAATTCCACAGACACTATTTTGAATAAACACTCACAAACTTTTTATTGATAACAACCTGTTAGACAAATTAAGGATTCATACAACTTTGTAACATGCAGAGAATAGCTTTTATAGAGAAACCAGAGATTGGAACTGAGGGAAGTCAGGGGTGGGGAGGGGAGGGTGGGTTGTTTTATGGGAGGGAGGGGAGGGGAAAATGGGGGGGGGGGAATTAAGGATGATATGTGTTTAAGATAATATGTTTTGTTTATATTCCTAATAAAAATTTAATAAAATAAAATAAAATTCCACAGGCACTCACACCCATTCCATTTTACTGTATGTCTGTTTCAGCGGCGATATCGTAAAAGCCAGTTTTTGTAAGGTTGCGAATTTAAGCCACACTTAAAGTTTTCACGGTCAGAATTTGGAAAAAAAGTGAAACCTATATTCAGGCCAGTACAGTGCACACCACCACAAACTCAACTTGATTAATGTATCTGATGCAATACACCTCAGTTCTTTATGCCACTGTAACAGTGCAATCCTAAGCAAAAGTTAGTCCCACTGGGTTCAATGGGAATTTCCCCTCAAATTAACTTAAATCAGATAGTTTCCAAGGTGCCACAGCACTCTTTATTTTAGTGTTTGGTCTTCCCAAAAATGGGAGTGACCATTCTAACGTTGAGATTGCTGAGCACCACACATAGCAAGCACTTATATTTCCATAGTGAATGGATTCTGGAAAAGAGCCATCTGTATCCACAAGATCCTCATCCTGTTATCTATATACAACATCAGCATTCCTCTGTGACAAAAGGAGAAGAATCATGTCTCTCCATTGTTGGCTATTGTGGGAAGCAAGAAAATGGTTTAGATGGAACAGTGTGCTATTCTTGTTTGGCATGTTCCATTTGGATATAGGCACCAAATTATGTGGGCCTGCTTTGGCTAAAATCCACCCATATGGAGGACAGGCTGTTCTCTGAGCTGCCTGATCCTTGGAATTCCTTTAAAAATTAGCATTCTGGGCATCTGTGTATCTGGTTTTGTCCATTTATCTGCCAGGTATGATGGGCTAAGCTTGGTTTCTGTTGTGCTCACAGTCCTACTTGGGGACAGGCCATTTTTGTTTGTTTGTTTGCATTTACTTTGAAGGTGAAAAAATTGCCCAAGTTGAGGGCAAAGTAAACTGAAAATTTTAACAACCCACCCCCACCACCTTTTACCATGCTGGAGGATGATGAGGTAATAAACACTAATTTCTCTAAACTGATATTAAATGCTATCTTACATAATGCAGAGATTCCATAGTCCTGACATAAATGGCAATGATCTAATAGCAAAATATTCAGCAAGTTGTTTTTCTCCCCCTTCCCTTTCTCTCTCTCTCCACAGTCACTTTCTGGAAAGTAGCAATCCTACAGTCTTCTCCTTGGAACAAAGTACCCTGTATGTAAAATGACAGGCTTCTGCATGCTTGGCTATCGAGAGAACTGAGTGAACATTGCTAAGTGCTTTATAATAACTATGATTATACCACCCTCTCTTAATGATGCTGTTCTTAGGAGCCAGAAACTTTTTTCAGGGAAGCAGTAGTGGGGAGAGCAGTTGGTAGATTAACAAAGGACACATCAAGCAGGTTGGCACTCAGTATCCCAGGAATATATGATATGTAAGCGGGGAGGGGGGTGGAGAAGCAAACTAGCACAACACAGCCAGTGGATTAATGTAACTGGAAGCTTATACAACCCAGTCACTTAAAGTGGCCAGAATACTGCTGAAACCATATGCCGAACCCATGCAAGAAGCGACTGCTTTGAAATTTGTACTTAAATGTCTTCTTTAGTTCTCTCTTGCTGCTAGCCTTTTTACACACAGAATATCTTTCAGCCTTTGGAGGAGATTTGCATTTTGAAGTCTAAGTAACTACTTGAGATACTCCATGCCAAATTAGCTGAAGTATGTCTACCTCCATGTGTCCTTGCACATGGCCAATTTTGTGCCTAAAAAGCGGAAGTTGGCAGGATTTATCTTTTCCGCTCTGTATAAAAAGTGTTTGAAAGACTGCCACCATAGAGTGATGCTAGCCTGAAAACCACTTGGGTCCTGGCAAGATGGAGGCACTGTGGGAGAGTTGTTCCCATGTCGAGTAAACTGCTCAGCTGCCAACCCTAGGTGGAATTGTTCTCTCCCTAAAGGAGCAGGCTCACAGTTTGGGTGTGCTTCTGCATCAAGCTTTGTCACTGGAGGCTCAGGTAGTCTCACTGGCTGGAAGTGCTACTGAGTTGTTTCTTATGTGTTTGTGTGTGAAGCTTGTTTCTTGTATAGTCACCGAGCTTAGAATTCTGTAGTAGAATTCCCTAGTTCTGCAATCAGCATCAGTTATGCTAATTTTTCAAAAGCTGCATAATGTCATATCAATGAAATATCATTCTTACTCTTTTGCCCATCTTATTCCAGATCCTTGAAATATTTTCCTAACTTTACAAAAGCTGGATCTGCTGTAATAAAGGCAAAGGAAGAAGAAAAGTTTTTAGAGCACCAATGCCTGGGACTGGCAGGGCTCTGACAGGTGTGTGACAGAGGCAGGGGAGCTGGAGGCTGACATAGGAAAGAGGGCCAGGTACTTATGTGGGTTTGGTGTTACTCATGAGGCAGGAGCCAAGGTGGAAGGAGCAGGAAAGATCCAAGCAGTCAGAGATGAAGGATGTGTCTGAAGTGGAGGAAGAGGCTGTTTAGGTGAGGGGCAGGTCAGGCAAATCCCCACTGTACCCTACTCAGCTGACTCCTAGAACCAGCAGGGGCTTGAAGAGGGAAGCACAGGGTAGGTACAGGAGAAGTCTCAGGCTGCATGCATGTACTCCATCAGACAGGGGTACAAAAGCCCTGGAGGTGGACATGGTCCTGCTGCTGCATCAACTCTGCCAAGCACAAAGCAGAAAAAGTTAAAGCCAGCTATGTAGATGCTGGAAGTGTGTTTGTATCTGGTGTACTTTAGGAGCTGCTGTAAGGGTGTGCTTTTTTCAATAAAGAATTAACTTTCAGTCATTTGCCTTCCTTGGCTGAAGTGTTCAGAACAGCAAGCGACTGCTGGACAGGGCCTATCAGTATTGCAGAAGTCCCATTCTGTACACCAGAAACTCCTTCTGTGCCCAAGATCTATTTTGTTTCTTTATCAAACTGACACCTAAACATTTGTATAGGTTTCACTGCACTTTAAAATGTAAGAATTAATTAATTAGTTAAACATTAAACTTGACTCTATTTGTTTGTTTGTTTGTTTGTTTGTTTTAATGAAAACCATCTCATGCTTTGGTAAGTTCTGTGCTGTGATATTCCTTTTCCATCTTGCAACTATCCTTTCCCTCTTTTGCTCCTCAAGAAGAAACACAGACTACTTCTTCTTCTTCTTCTTCTTCTTCTTCTTCTTCTTCTTCTTCTTCTTCTTCTTCTTCTTCGTATCACCTCCACTTTATGTGCTGCATTCCCAGTTTTTCTCTGTTGACTGCATCATGCAAGCAGCCAGGTTGTCTTCTATAACAATTGCATCACCATGTAACTTTCTGTTGCCACAGTTACAGACATCATTATGGATGTGCAAAAGAGCTGACCAGCAGAATGATTAAGAAAGTAGTATCATCTGCCAGGCATTGCCATGACTTCTGAGCTTTTGCCAGCTCTTTCAGTGCCAGCTCTGTCTCTTGGCTAGCTCTGCAAGAAGCGGCTTCTGTGTTCCTATCTTGTCTGAGACAATAAATTCCCAGGCCCTATCTTAGTAGTAACTGGGCTGTTCTTCCGGATTACTTAGCTTTCTCATGCTGTTCCTTTCTGTGATGACCCTTCTGTTCCTCTTCCACCTCCCGAGAGAATTACAGATTATACACAGAACAAACAAACAGTCTAGTGCCTTAATAATTCAAGCTTCTTGCTGAGCTTCCATTAGATGTGCTATCCTAGAGCCCCCAGTCTTTCTTATCCAGAGAGTTCAGAGGAGATGGCATCTTTTCAACCGCTCTGTCCTCATAAGAATACAAAATAATGCATAGATGGAAGCTTTGAAATAAGCTTCTGCCACTGACTCACATTGAGGCATGCAAAGGTTCTGAGTGAGTTGCAACTGAAATGGGTAGAGAATTCTTTTCAGATAGTAAGTACTATACAGTTGTGCCCTCCTCACTTATTAGTTCAGATGGGCAGACTTGTCTGGTCCTACTTATTTGTGGTCTGTGCTTACTGAGTTCACTTCCCAGGAAACTTGGGAAAGCTTCATGGTTCATCATGTTGGTACATACACACTGATGGTGCTTCACCCATGCTCACAATCTCATTGCTTTTGTGGGTTTATAGAACTGATGCATTGAATTTATAGTGTGGTATACAACGATAGACTTGCCTCACACTACACCTTGTGACTAGTTCCATGTCTGTGTTATATGGGACAAAATGAAGCAATTAAAAAAGTCCAAACCAACTTCCACTTTGACCTTGTTGCCTAAACAGCATGATGATGCTGGGAAGGAACATTGAAGTGGATATCCCATTTGCTGAATTATAATGCAATAGTAGTGAATTGTGTGAATATTGAAAAAAGTTTTCCTTCATAGAAATGGGTTAAATAAAAAGCAAGGCTGCAACACTACGCAACCTGCTGGGGACTAAGCCCCATTGAACACAGTGGGACTTTCCCTATAGGATTGGCCAACACATATCAGCTTAGTGAATTACTGTCTGCATGCATCTTTGCCCCAATCATACACAGCATGAGTCAGGGAGGAGGCACTGGAAACAGAAATGAATTAGAATGCCTTCTGCATCTTATTCTCTGCAACACTGAGTAAAATGGAATGTCATGGCAAATCTCCCATGGTGCATGTAGGGATGCTTGAGGAATTCAGTCTTTGAAAAAACTGATATGAACTGACCTTATTCTCACCTCACAGACTAATGTGCAGATCAGAATGCAGTTATCTGCCAGCTTATACACTTCCGGAATGTTCTGAAGCAGTTCCTGACAGAAAAGTTGAGATAAAATATGTTTTAAAATGAGTATTTTGAGAAAACACATGCCTATAAATCTATTTTTTTTTGCATATTTAAACAAGTATTTTCATGAATTAATGTGGAAATGGGACAGAACAAAGTTATCAGTGCACACCTTAGAAAGTAGCATGGACACCAATTCACCCCCTTCCTAGTTGCATCCCATTATTGCTTTGCATCTTTGCAACCGGTTTAATTGCACATGTTCACTGTGATTACACTGTGAATTTGTTACTCCTTTGTGGGTGTGGGTGTACACTTTGCAATAGGATGGCAATAGTTGTGGTGATCTAATAAAAAACAGCAAACTCAGATGTGTGACATGATGCACCTGTATGTGCTCAGCACACACATACACATGAACAGTTAATGTGAAGTGTAGTATGCTAGCGTGGAGAAAGTTGTTTAGCTTGGTTTTGGCCATTGAATGAAATAGAATCCTATGTCACAGCCAACGCTGTTGGTCATTCAGTGCAGGTGTGATTGTTAGCTTGTTGTCTTTCAAGGTATCTGGGAGCCCTGGCTATTGGGTTTCTCTTTTTTTGCCTGGATATGTCACTATTAAAACAAGAAGCTGAGGATGGCAGACTTCTAAATATGTCTGACCCCAATTTCCTTGTTTTCATCCAGCTATAATTCCATAGATGATTCAAGCGATTAATGAGATGCCCTACTTGACACACACACACACACACACGCACACACACACACCACTTCTCTCTCTCCCTGTTCCCACTATTATGATTGAAGTGCACCTTCTTTAGTTCTCCCCCTTTTTGCTTAGATTCCAGGAGCCACAGAAGCTGCTGAGCAAAAAGAGAGAAGCAATAATGAAGAATACCACGTGGAACTTCTTCTTCAGATGCTGAATAAGCTGTTGCTGGCTTGCACATTTTGTAATAAGAGTGTTCCCCGACATTAAGCCTGCATCGGAATACCCTTTCTTTTGGCTGCATTTTACAAAACAGTACATTATGTGCATAATAGAAGAAGTTGAGTTGCATGTGGCGTGGGGAAGGGTTAACCCAGATTTTGGGCAGGACTGTTTGTTTAAAATATTGTTTTAAAGACAAAGGTCCTCTCAATATGGCTTATGAATGACATATGTAGAACAATGGTTGGCACCCGTCTGTCTCAGGAGACAATGGAAGACACACGGAACAAGAAGAGCATAATATACATTTAACTTAAGGTGGCAGCATAACTATTACAGACACAAATGTCTGCCCTAACCTGAGAATAGTAATGTACATCCGTTCTTTATGCCCCCTTCTCTTCAATTTGTTTCTCAGGTTAACTGCAGCATCAATAAGTTCTCTTCCCTGCTGTAAACTACCTGCCAACTTCTGAGATGTTTGCCACTGCCTCATGGAGTCAGATTAGTGTCATCAGCTGGGTGACCCAACCTTTTATTTGCCTCACTGTGTACCATGAAGCACTCAACCTTCTGAAGTGCCAGCCACAGCTCTCTAGACCAGGAGCCAACTCTGGTTCAATTTTGGACTGTTTTCCGCTTGCTTTCATCTACTAACCATTATTCCCACTCCTTTTGAATTCATGGAGCATCATTTTAATGTTCTCTGAGAGTACTGCACCACCACACAGTTGCCTCTATTTCCCTTGATCTTGGAACTACCCGGGAGGGCCCAGAGCACAGCAGCAAACCGCTAGAAAGCATTGCATAAGGTTTTCAGACTATTATGTGCTCTCTCTGCCATTTCACTTTAAAAAAAAATTCCACATTCCTCTGCTTTTACATCTGTGTTTCACAGTTCCAGCAGCATTCTGAGTCTTCAAAATTGGACCTTTCAAACAGTAATTCTTTATCCTTTGCCAGATTGCAAACAGCATTTCTAAATTTTTAATAGAATTTATAATCGTTGTTGTTCCAGAAATGCTGTCTCTTCTTTCCCTTCAAATTCCGCCAGTCATGTGGACTTTCTGCCAAGAGAGAGAGAGAGAGAAAGAAATTGGTAGTGGAAAAGAGTCATCAAGTGATGACTAGGGATGGGTGAATCTATCGGTTTCATTTTCTCTCGTTTTCTCACTTTCTCCAATCTTAACTTCTGTTCTCCACCTTTTCACATCAGTTTGTGATTTATTTACTTTTTACCACAAAGAAACCCCTAATGAAAAATTCATCAGCATTTTAGTGAGGCCAGCACCAGCAGCTGGAACTTCCTGGATGCTGGAGAAGGGGACTCATTCTCACAACACTTTCCTTTTCTTGATGTCTGCCTTCTCTGGGGTAGAGGTGAGGAAGCCAGTTGTAAATCATCTAGCCTGCTGAGAAGTCCTCTCTCCCTCCAGTTTTATTCATTTATGGCCTGCAGATTTTCATTTTGCCCAGTGCTTGTGTACTTGTAATGTTGAATTTATTATTAAGCTCATTCTGAAAAGGTGGCATATACATTAACTTGACTAACTAAAAAAATGGAAAATCCAAACTGAAATATGGATGCCTATATTCTTCCTTTGGACTGGGAGGCAGTGTGCCTCTACCATTGTGGAGTAACAACTGTGGGAGAGTGCTGTTGCCCTCATGTCCTGCCTGCGGGCTTTCTAGAGGCATCTGGTTGACCATAATTGGAAATGGGATGCTGGACTAGACAAGACTTTGGCTTGGTCCAGGGGGCAATTCTTGTATTCTTAAGTATCCACTGCATGGTAATATGTGGTTTGGCACTGGACATTTTTTGAATATGTACCTATTATATGGTATTTTTGGTCCTTGATTAGCTACATGAAAATCTTAGCAAAAGCATCAGTATTCCGGCTTGAAATTTGTTTTCCATGAACCCTCTCCCTTGCTTCCCGAAAATTGGGTCTCTCTCAGAGTGCATTGCATATTCGTGGTAAACAAATGTAAATGAAGTTGTACATGGCTAAAGTTAGCTACAGAATGTGAAAGTGTATTCACCTAGCTTTGGGAGGCTGGACTTAATGTTGTTTTGCCTACTGTCATCACATTGTTCTTAGAGAGACAACAGAAGTTCACAGCCAGTACCAGTGCTATTTTGCCTAGATGCTTTCCCATTGAGAGGTCCAGGTGAAATTGTGGTTATGAGTGGGGCAGGGAGAAGGATGGGGAGGGTGCAAGTATGGGGCTGCATACGGGCATCACTGCTTGGGGACATCCTCTTTAGTCTCCAGTTGTCACCCAACCTGCCCTCCTTTTGATACAAGTACAGGATTTGCTGGTTGCCTTAACACGAACAAGCAGTAATTTTTGCCTTGCACTGAAATTTGCTGGATAGTGCAGGGTGAAGAACAGGGAGGTTATTAGGCAGTCAGTGTTGGTGTTTAAAACAGCTGGATGGTTATTTGGTCACTTGGCAGGAATCTGTGGCGAAAGGGAATGGGAATAGGAAAGAGGAATAAGTGAGCATCCTGCTGCACTTTTCCAGGTGAATGGTGATTATCAAGACTTGCACACGAGCCTTGGTGACTCATGGACAGGGTACAGACCACTGTTGTGGCTTTTAACACTCGCTCAGTGTTATGGGTCACCAAGGATATAATAATTACTGGTAAGAAGTTTTCCTCACCTGAAGAGGTGTGGCATGGGAAAGGTAGGATATCTTCAGCAAGCAGAATGGCTCACCTATAATATTGGGCTTTGTATTCTATTCCTGCACATGTTCAGTTCAAGCAGAGCCATTAGATTATTAAAATTTATCCCAACTAGTGGCTCTTTATTTCCCTCCTTCACTTTCAGACTGCACGGTAATTTAGGCTGCAGTCTTCATTCCACTTACCTATGAGTAAGCCATTTGAGTATTACTTGAGGAAATCAAGGAGTATCAAAATCAAATCAAATGGCATAAGACTTTATTAAAATAGAAATGCCACTGGACAGATTAGAAAGAAGACGAAGAAGTCCTAGAAGATATTTGTTCACATTCTTCCTTTCTGTGGGAATGGGAAGGAGTATTAAGAGGAAAATTCATTAATGGAAATCTTCAATAACTGAAAGAAGGTAAATATTCATGGAGGTAAATGTTCACCCCAGAGATTAATGCAGTCTGATGGATTCCAGAGAGCTTTGATGTTGTTTTTAGGTTGGTTTTTTTAACCAACCGGCATGGCTGGTGCTCCTACCAAAGTCCTGGTCAATTGGTAGAATATGGAGATGGCCCTGGTGGTTGGCATGGTTACTCCTGAGCATTAGCTTCTGTTTAGTAGAGCTTTAGCATTTCCATGTGGTACATCTGAGCTGAGGATGAGGCAAGTTGAAAGATGATAGGGAATGAAGCCGACAAATCCAGCTCAACACAAGTAAGAGTTCATTATTGAGCTGACTCTGTGGTGGTAAAGGCGAAGAAGTACCAAACGGTGGTGGAGGAGGAGCACATTGTTGTGTGTTTCCTAGAAGCATTTGATTGATCACTGTGGGAAGCAGGATGCTGGGCTAGATGGACATTTTGGTAATGTACAGGGTTATGAGTCCTATGTGGGCCTCACATTATATTTGACTATACAAGCTTGTTTGGTGGGCTTTCAAGACAAATTTGGTGGTATATTTCACCCAAAAGGTTGCAGATCTATTTAAATTTGGGGAAATACTTCTATAATCTAGACACAGCTGAAGCATTCTAACTGGTTTTTATGGTATTTGTCTACAAGTTGCCAGCAAACCTTGGCACTAAATACACTATCAAAGGTTGTACCCATTGCTGCTGTTCACTAGCTCAGATGACTTCCACTTGCACAACATAACTATCCCTCCCCCTCCCCTCCCCCTCCCCCATATACCTTCAGAATCTGCTCTAGAGAGCTGGAGGACCATCTGCATGGTTGGAACTCTGCATGCACAGCATTGCATGGAATCCCAATAAGATTTTAAAAAAAAACAACCTTAAAACCACAAGACCTGCATCTGTGTCAATGGCCTGCTGCGGAAAGTGCCCCACTCTGGATAATTTTCTTCATATATTTGATACTTTGCAAAAATGGTAAGAAATTTCAAGGAATGGTGGTTTCTTCAGCCCTGTAAAACCACCCGAGGCATACTCCTAAAATGCAGTGATTGCCATGTATTATATTCTCTGTACTGTACAGATTTGTCATAGAGTGAAAACCACACGTAGATAATGACATATCTGCTGCTTCTGTCCTTTTCCTCTTGACTATTCACTTTCCATAAAATGTAAAGTACATTAAATAGGTATAGAGTTAGGTGACAGGTCAGATAAGACTGAACAGAAATAATAACTAAAATAATAGTAATCTTGTCAGTGTGTTGCTACTGCTATGTAAAGTGATAATATCTGAATCCTGGTCATGAGATTCACTGTTCTCTACATCATATGTCATTCAATATTTGCAGAAATGCCTCATGGTGCAGTAGTTAATAAACTACTCAAATTGATTACAGATTCTGCCCCCCTCCCATCCACATATTCAAAACATGTTCCTATTTCACTTTTTCATAAGCCTTTCTTTTCTCATTTGCGTGTTCAGACCCAGAGACCTCCACCCTAAATAAATTCACACTTGACTCAAATTTTAGTTTGGTTTTTGGCAGAATTTAGGCCGCAGCTTTATTGATTACAGAAGGTGCTCTGGTTCGACTAGCTCCCTGCACCCTTGCAGGGAGCACTGACCCAGGGCACCAGCATAGGTCAGCCAAGGGTGAACACCTGGGTAAGTGAAAAACCGGGAACAGACTATGTTCACCACCCAGATGCCCCCCTGGACTCAGGCATGGGCACAACCCGCTCTCAGGGGTTGACCAAACCATTTGAATCCCTGGATTCCTTTAACGGAATACCCTTCACATAGGGATGTTGAGAGCGTTCCCCCATCCCTATCACCTGAACCAGGGCCTATCTGCCACATGAACACCCACGCTCACCGCCAACCACTCACACCTGCAACCAATCCCTTAACCCCACTGACACAGAGGTCAGCCACAGATCATTCCCAGTCACAGACAGATGAACCCCATCATGCCTGTAAAGGGGCGCATCAAGGAAGGTAATGTCTGGGTGACAGATCACCATCCCGCCCAAAGCCAGAATCTTCTTGGCCACTGCGCTCTGGATGTGCCTCTTGGCCCTCTCAGTGGCAGCTGGGCATTGGCTACCATGACACACACGTCGCTGCAACAGCTGTGACCAAAAAATTTTGAGTCCAGGAAGAGCTGCCTTCAACTCATCCAAGTCCTCCTGCATGCGGGTCTGCAGGCTCAAGCTGGGAGCTTCCTGCAAAGCGTTCTTGCCCAGCTGCACCACCATCACTGCAGGCGTGCCTTCTGAGACACCTTTGCTTGCTCCTCCCAACGCATTCCTTGTCTGGACACCCAGGAGACACACACATGGTCGGGGAGTCTGAGCCTGCGTCCGAATCCAGACTCTGTCGCCCTTCTGCCAGCCCAGTGGACAATGCTGTGCCTGACTATCCAGATGTGCAGGGTAGGCGGACCTAGGAATGAACAAAACAACATTAATAACTGCACCTCAATGCCGCATCCAGACATAACCCCTATATGCATCAGATTTCCAGCGGCCCAGATCCTTGATCCTGTCAACGGACAAGCCCCTGTGTGCAGCAGTAGTAGCTGTACCAATGCAGAAAGAATGAGGTGCAAACTCACTGGCCATCAGGCCACATGCTGCCAGTGCCTTACGCATTACTGCAGCAAATTGATGCCTCTTTAACAGGAACCCATCCTCATGAACCAGGAAGGGACCACCCCCAGGCGGGCAAAGTGACAAATATCTCTTGGCATCTTTCACTGGACAAGGGCCGGGCTTACCAGTGGCAGGCAGCCTCATCAAGGCACCTCTGCCCAACTGGTCCTTTTTGGAATTTCGAATAGTGAGCACCAGCTCAGCATCAGAAAGCTGAACGCCCTGCAAAAGCAAACCCCTGGGAGCCCTTCCCTGTGCTGACTCCAGCACCACTTCGCCCACACGCAGTGCACCGAAAAGTGCTATAGAAAAGGCTGCCTCAAAGAGTCTCACCTCATAAATCGACCAGCAGACAAGTCTTAACTTGCTGCGCACCAAGAACAAAATGTCAAATGTGACCAGCCTCCTATCTGGTGACTTTGGTGGCTGCAACCTGGCCCAACCCTCAAGAGCCTTGCACACTACAAACTTTGTACAAGGATCTCTGTAATAGAGGGATTTACAGAAAAATGAAATGGCCGAAGACTGAATTCTGATGGTCTTTACAGCATGGCCCATATATCGCAGGTGAGCCAAATACTGCAACACCTGATGTATGGATGGTGACACTGTACTGTCAATCATCAAGTGCTGTGCTCTGAAAGCTAAAAAGTCCACCCAGGCCTTCTTATAAGACCTCAAAGTGGAAGGAGAAACAGAAGCTACTACTCCCTCAAATCAAATTGCAGATTCAAAGTATCCTGCCACAAGGATACACCATTGAACTCCTTCAGGAATTCAAGCCACACCTCAAGGTCCGACCTGACCTCACTGGGCAAATGCACCTGATGATGGTGTGACCGCAAGCCTGCAGAAAGTCTTGCTAAGTGTGCACAAAAAGGGTGACCAGGGGCAACCACCCTGCAAGCGAAATTCAAATGGCCCAACAGAGACTGAATCTGCCTCAAGGTAACCTTTTCCCATGGCAAAAATTCCATCATGATGTAACGCAGGGCCACCTATTTTCCTTCAGGCAAAGAGGAAGTTTGTGCCACAGTATCCAGCTGCCAAGAGAACACCCAACTCCTTGGTTAGGTTGTTAAATGAATTCAGTAATAGCAAGCATTCTTCAGAATTGGCTGCAGAACGTAGCAAAAAGTCATCGAGGTAATGGGTCACCTCCCTTAAACCTATCTTGGTATGCAAAGTCCAGTCCAAAAATGTACTAAAGGCTTTAAAAGCTGCACAAGATATAGCAGCCCATTGGCATGGCCTTATCCACATAATGTGCCTCATCCAACAGGAAGCCAAGCAACTTAAAATCAAGTGGATGGACAGGAAGTAAGCGGAACACAGATTCCACATCACACTTTGCCAAAAGTGCACCCTTCCCAAAGCTCCTAATCAACTTTACCGCTTGGTCAAAGGTGGCATACTTGACAGAACAAAACTCAGGAGGGATAGCATCATTTACCGATGAACCCTGTGGGTAAG
Organism: Podarcis gaigeae; assembly: GCF_964106915.1. NCBI lineage: Eukaryota > Metazoa > Chordata > Lepidosauria > Squamata > Lacertidae > Podarcis > Podarcis gaigeae. Next base: position 73,671,919 of record NC_139679.1, on the reverse strand, counting down.
ATAAATTGTGAATTAAGCTAAATTCCCCAGGGTCTTCTTGGGCACCACACCCAAAGGGGAAAGGTGCAAATCTGGGTAAGGAGGGCACTCAAATGGTCCAGCCATCCTTCCCAACACTAATTCCTTCCTGATCTTTTTCTTGGAATAATAATAATAATAATAATAATAATAATAATAATAAATTTTATTTATACCCCGCCCTCCCCAGCCAAGACCAGGCTCAGAGCGGCTAAACACCAGGTATAAAAACAATTGATTAAAATACAACTTAAAAACAAGATTAAAACACAACATTAAAATGCAGCCTCATTTCAGTAGAAACTCAAATCAAAAACTTTTGGGGGATGAAAAGGTCAAGTCTTCACCAATCAACAGGCAGCGGCAAGCTCCGCAACCAGGAGCGCTATCATGCATTGGGTAGTCTAGAAGTGATTTTCAAGGACAAGGGGATACTAGGAAAGATGAACCAACGACCTGATTGGACATAGCAATCTGTGTTCTTAGAAAGGCAAGAGGTAGACATATGTTAATATGTACATAGATTCTACAGGTAGATAAATCTCAGTGGAAATACCAGATGTTCAATCCTGCTACAGGCAGCCCAAAATCTGTTGCTGTCTACTGCAGTGCAATGGATTGTGAAGTCTTGTTTTTCTGCATCTCAAGGAAACTGTACACGGGTGCATTTTAAACCCCCCCAATCAGCATATTAAAAACAACATGCTTCTACTGTGTATATTTTAATTGTATGCCACACAGAAACATAAACACCAGATCAGCTTTTTAAAATAGCCACCCCTCCCAACATTGTTACAAATGATTAAAGAAAACAAAAAACCCTTGACAAATCTAAGATAAATACAACCTTTTATGGCAAGTCCCAGTGGACTAAACCTAAGTCTGAATTAATTATGTGCAACTATATATGGCATGTTGTGGTATCCACATTCACTAAGAACAGTACAGTACTCTTCTTAATGGCTCAGACATCTCCAGAGGGGTGTAGAAGGGATATCAAACACTTCTCCTTGCCCTTCAAGACTTTCTTCCTGTGTGGTATAGTTCTAGATCACTGCTAGCCAAACTGGACCATTTTTATAGCAATAAAAGGACTGAGCACAGAATACTCAGGTCTGCAGAATGGGAAAGGGGAAGACATTTAATAAAGATTCTTTTATAAAAGCTGAAAGGTAAAGGACCCCTGGATGGTTAAGTCCAGTGAAAGGTGACTATGGGGTGCGGCGCTCATCTCACTTC